>NC_060130.1:182212477-182837477 GCF_021461395.2 Schistocerca americana
ATGGGAGGCGTTTTAACTATGCTATACATCACGATCCAATACATTTTCTTGTTAAAGGCTTAATGCAAACCAAGGATAGGAAAACTTACTGAAGGGTGTTCTATAGCTTCAGGTTCGATTAAACTCTACTGTAATAAATTGGTTGCAGTTTTCAGTTGTGTAGCATGATGTTTTTAAATAAAACTAGTATGTATTATTACGGTCAAATACACTGATACTTACCGCATACTGTTTACCGAAGATCCAATCTCTCCTCTGAACAGCCCATATCTATTTTCGTCCTAAATTCTCATCACATATGAGTGAAAACAAACCCATTACCGTGAGGGATCATTATCATAATTTCCTTTATAATTTGACGTAAAGCACATGCGAAGAATTTCGAAAGAATAATGAAATATCGATGCCTATATCACAATCGTAACGAAGGAAATAAGTATAAGTAAGGGCCACTCACGAGGAATACACGGCAAATGCCATAACCAATTTCACTGAAACTTCGCTCAGTGGAAGAGGGGTCAAAATAAGGGAACACGTGTCTCGTCTTACCCGTAGATACTTGACCGTTTCCGAGAAAACAACGGTCAAAATTTCCGCCGTAATTTATACAACTTCTTGCACGAAGGAAGTTCACCCGGAGCGGTGGCACTTTTGCGGTCCGTGTTCAAAACCCGATTATTGTTTTTATTATATTGTATTAGTTTTTTCGTTTATCTACACATGTCCGTGCAAGATTACTACACGAATTCTTCGTTTTAAATTAGGAGATACAAGGGCGTTACATTAATTGTAATATTGCAACTGCTCTCACACTGCAATACATTTATCACATAGTAGACATATGTGTGTATTGTACTTTCAGGGGTTAAAATCTTTTAAATTCTCACATTCTCATATTTCATCATTCATTGTTGCGTTTATTCTTCAGGAATACTGGTGCGTTTCCTTGGCTGATACCGATTGTAAAAGCATTGGAAATCTAGAAATTCCGAACACTACAAACATCGCGCAGAGGTAGGTTACGCCAAAGTGACATTGACTTATTTGAATTTCACTTGGAAAAGAAACGTCGTTAACAATGCTGAAGATTTCACGTTTTGGCAATCATTTCGTAGCAAACCACGCATAAAGGATTATTATCCGAAAACTAGCTCCTGCATTTGATTATGGATCACGATACACTACAGGAATTTCACCGAAAACAATTTCAAATAATTATTTTTTTTATTTTTTTTTTAATTTATTTGCCGGACAGACAATTAGTAGCCGAATAAGGACGACGTTGTTTCAGCATACATTGGGAAACGTAAACTTCTACGGACATGGGTGGATGAATGGAAAACAAAAACAAAGATATTAATTGGGTTCCTACATGGGGCGTGGAGCGTTAAGCCACAACCCTACCCATTGTGTCACCGGTTTGGTTAAATTTGTATGCGATGAAAGGAACATAAGCTACTTCGAATGTGGCCGAGCGGTTCTAGGCGCTTCAGTCTGGAACCGCGCCGCCGCTATGGTCGCAGTTTCGAATCCTGCCTCGGGCATGGATGTGTGTGATGTCCTTAGGTTAGTTAGGTTTAAGTAGTTCTAAGTTATAGGGGACTGATGACCTCAGATGTTAAGTCCCATAGTGCTCAGAGCCATTTTTAAGCTACCTCGAAAACTCTGACCGTCTTTTTCTCAGAAGCGGTGGGGTATCTGCGGATAAGCCGAGACAAGTATTCAATTCCACTGAGCAAAGTTTCTGGGGAATCAGGTGACGGCACTTTCCGTGTTCTCCTCGTCAGATTACAGCTTCAAATAAGCCACATAATTGTGGCCCTCACGCAGCTGCTCAGCCTTATGTCTTTGTAGGTGGTGATGAGGTAAGCCACCGTCTTCCGACTCTAGCTCTCCGAAGACCTGTGTGAGAAGTCCAACGTAACTGTGTGATCCAGTTTGGTGGATGGTAACCTGGTTGAGAAAGTATGAAGTTATTGTTCTTATTAAGTACAATATGCTTAGGATTCTTCTTCTGATAGCATTTAGAGTGAAGGACGTGGTTCTGATATAGAAAGGTATACTGACTTTTAATATCGACAACTGATTAAAGTTCCCAAAAGTTGACTGGGGCAAATTCGAACCGGATTGTTCCTGAATGTACTAATTTAGAGTGGTTTTCAAAATACGTTTTATCGTTGACGGCGTCGAAGAAGACGGAAGAGAGTAACATAGACACAACCTATCTTCCCCTCTCTCCCCCACAGTTATTTCAGTATTTAACATGCCACAAATACCTAGGGTTTATTTAATTCTTTTTTATTACAGAATTTGCCTAATTATAGACCGCTTAGAACCTGAACCACAGGTACAATCTTCTTCTTCTTATCTTCTCAGAACTTCATCACGTGTTGGCTGCCAGCCTGCCTGTGTTCATTTGGCATTACCCTCGTAGGTTGTGAATGCTGTTGCTGGACAGGAAACTTTGCAGTATTAATCAGTAGCCTGGAACGTTCCTTGCCCTGTAGGGTGTCTTCTGTGACGTTAAGTTTTCTTAAGTCATTTCTTGTCTCTTTCAGCCATCCTGGGGTGTTTTTCAACTTGCTAATGAAATTAAAAGTTTTCTTCATTAGCCTTTTGTCATTCATTTTATAAATACCACTATCAGCATTAATCTCCTCTTTCTTATTGTGTCTGTGATTGTTCCTATTTTTCTGTATAGATCTTCATTTCTCCTCTTCGTCTATCTTTGTTGTTTCGTGGTCCTAAAATATTACTGAGTACTTTATTTTCTTTCTTTTCCAGTTCTTCTTGTTCACGCCTTTTATTCAGTCAGGCATTCAGCTCTGGAAAGTACTTCCGGTTTAATTACTATTGATAGTGTTTGCCGGCCGAAGTGGCCGTGCGGTTAAAGGTGCTGCAGTCTGGAACCGCAAGACCGCTACGGTCGCAGGTTCGAATCCTGCATGGATGTTTGTGGTGTCCTTAGATTAGTTAGGTTTAACTAGTTCTAAGTTCTAGGGGACTAATGACCTCGGCAGTTGAGTCCCATAGTGCTCAGAGCCATTTGAACCATTTTTTTGATAGTGTTTACTTTTTGCTTGTAATTATATTCATCTTTATTATATCGAATTTGGCTGAGTCTGTATGCTAATTCAATCTTCCTCGATCTTTCTTTACTTGTGGAGTTATCTAACCGATTTGGCTGTATCCATTCTCCCAAATATTTAAACTTAGCAAACCTTTTGATGTTTCTTTGTTGTGTTAGAATATATTTTTCTCTGTTGTGTTACTTTCAAAGTATTCCGTTTTCTCATATCATACTTGTAGTCCGGTTATAACTGCAATTTAGTGAAGTGTTTCTTTCGTTATCTATGTATCTCCTTTGTCCTTAGAAATTACTGCAATGTCGTCAGTAAAAGCGAGACATTTGTCTTCAAATATTCCTCTTCTTGTCCTAGATGGATTCCTTCGATGTTTTTCTCTTGTAGTTCTGTATCCCACTCTCTCATGGCCTTGCCTGAGACCAGATCGAAGAGAATCGGCGAGTGTCCATTCTGAAGGATCCAGGAACTTCTCCTGGAAATTTAACTTTTGAAGTTGTGTCTGTGAGTGTCAGTTCGACTAATTAACTTGTGGATTTGTCGATACCTGCATCTTCCAGCGTTAGGAGTACCATCTGTCTGTCTACAAAATCGTAGACATTTTGTGAAATCAATCAATGTAACAACTAAGCCTTGACGTGGGGGGCTCAGTATTCAATGACCCAGATGACCAGTGCGGGACAGTCTAAGTTTAATAGCTCGTCGTTTGGTAAGAGGAGACTGGAAAACAGTCAGAAACGTGGGAGATGAGGTAAAGAGGATCAATGGCTTCTGAGGAGGCTGAAGATATTAAAAAAATGGTTCAAATGGCTCTGAGCACTATGGGACTCAACTGCTGAGGTCATTAGTCCCCTAGAACTTACAAGGGAACCTCCCCATCGCACCCCCCTCATATTTAGTTATAATTTGGCACAGTGGATAGGCCTTGAAAAACTGAACACAGATCAGTCGAGAAAACAGGAAGAAGTTGTGTGGAACTATGAAAAAATAAGCAACATATGCAAACTGAGTAGTCCATGGCCAACATAGGCAACATCAAGGATGATGTGGGCACAGGAGCGCCGTGGTCCCGTGGTTAGCGTGAGTAGCTGCGGAGCGAGAGGTCCTTGGTGCAAGTGTACCCTCGAGCGAAAAGTTTACTTACTTTATTTTTGCAAAGTTATGCTCCGTCCGTTCGTTCATTGACGTCTCTGTTCACTGTAATAAGTTTAGTGCCTGTGTTTTGCGACCGCCCCGCAAAACCGTGCGATTAGTAGACGAAAGGACGTGCCTCTCCAATGGGAACCGAAAACATTTGATCCAGGAAAACACGTCTGATATATTCTATACGACACTGGTGACGGCATGTGCATCACATGACAGGAATATGTTGTCGACCCACCTAACTTGCACACTTGGCGAATGGGTAAAAAGATTCTTCTACCTTGCCCGATTGAGGTTTTCTTGTGGATGTAATAATCACTCCCAAAAAAGTGATGAAAACATAAGAGTGTGTCACATAAACTGCAAAAAATGAATGCAACAGTTACACAGTCGCACAGTTTTCTCTATGCTCTGTCAAAACATATGTTTTTAACGTTTTCAAATTTTTCCGTGTGTAGACCGTCAAATCCTGCATATGTCCAAGCAAATCTGAACATGTCCTGGAATTTTGGAGAGCGAAATTGATTATGTGTGAGTGCCTGAACTCTGATAATTGTCTGAAAATAAAAATTTAAACTTTTCACTGGAGGGAAGACTGAACCAATGACCTCTTGTTCCGCAGCTGCTCACGCTAACCACAGGACCACGGCGCTCCTGTGCCCACGTCATCCTTGATGTTGCCTATGTTGCCAATGGACTACTCAGTTTGTATATTTTGCTTATTTTTTTCATAGTTCCACACAACTTCTTCCTGTTTTCTCGATTGATCTGTGTTCAGCTTTTCAAGGCCTATCCACTGTGCCAAATTATAACTAAATCTGAGGGGAGTGCGATGGGGAGGTTCCCTTGTTAGAACTACTTAAACCTGACTAACCTAAGGACATCACACACATCTATGCCCGAGGCGGGCCGGTGTGGCCGTGCGGTTCTAGGCGCTTCTGTCTGGAACTGCGTGACCGCTACGGTCGCAGGTTCGAATCCTGCCTCGGGCATGGATGTGTGTGATGTCGTTAGGTTAGTTAGGTTTAAGTAGTTCTAAGTTCTAGGGGACTGATGACCACAGATGTTAAGTCCCATAGTGCTCAGAGCCATTGTATGCCCCAGGCAGGATTCGAACCTGCGACGGTAGCAGCAGCGCGGTTCAGGACTGAAGCGCCTAGAACCGCTCGGCCACAGCGGCCGGCTCAGCGTCTTTCTACATGTTGATGGCGTCTGCAAAAATAAGTAGCCACTCTTACCAAAGTGGCCGGATACGAAAGGCGTCTGTTCCCATATTGGACGGCACTTCTTGATATTCTTCGCGAATACTATAATAATAACTACACTAATAGAAATTTCGATGTCCAAGTGGATGTCTAACACAGTAAAACCAGTGACTTTTGTGTCTACCACAGTTGCTTGAAGAAAAGTCATGAGCCATCAACTGGTTGAAAATGTACATTCTGCAGAATGTACATTCAGCAGAATGTACATTTTCAACCAACTGTTGCCTTTGCTGATGGTGTGGCAAAAAATTTCAGAGCTGTATTAATGCAAGGACACACTTCGCTTTCGCATATATTCTTGGCCTCAAGAACATCTCTTCGTCATTTTTCAAAAGGCTAGCTTCGTCTCTGCAGCCACAGCTTCCTCCCTGCAGTAGGCTTCATTTTACCTCATGGATCATATTTTCTGCATAAGATGTCCTGGTAGTCCCTCGTGTTGTTCCCTACGATCTTGCCTTCGAAAATGTTTTGTAGAAGAATATCATGTCTGATTAAGTGTCTAATGACTTTTTTTTCGTTGGCCTATGACTACCATCTACATCTACATCTGCATGATTACTCTGAAATTCACAATGAAGTGCGTGGTAGACGGTTCGCCGGCCCACCGTCAAGCTATTTCTCTACCATTCCACACTCGCCCAGCGCACGGGAAAAACGAACACTTAAATCTTTCTGTGCGAGCTTTCATTTATCTTATATTATTATGATTGTGATTTCTCCGTATGTAGCTGGGCGCCAACAAAATATTTTCGCACTCTGAGGAGGAAGTTTGTGATAGATATTTCATGAGCAGGTCGTGCTGTAGTGAAAAACGCCTTTGTTTTACTGTTTGCCACCCCAATTCGCGTATCATGTCCTTGATACTCTCCCCCCTATTTAGCGTCCATAAAAAACTAGTTCCCTCTTTTGAACTTTTTCGATGTCCTATGTCAGTCCTACCTAATGCGGATCCCACACCGCCCAGCATTACTCCAGAAGAGAGCGGACAAGCGTAGTGCAACATTATGCTTATGTAAGCGAGCTGTTTGACCAGTCAGTATTGGTAGGAGACAAGATGAATTTGTTGTATTGTCGTGACGGTACAAACCCCCGTTACTAGATGGATGTTTCTAGTATGCAAGGATTGCTTTGTATAGAGCGAGCGCGCTACATGGTGCGCGATTCGCAGAAGCGCGTGCCACGCCCGCGCGAGATTTGCAACGGTCGGTCTCCGCGGCAGAGCGACCACGTGGCCTGCAGCTTGGGGCATTGTTTGGTTTTTCGCGCATTGCGCGAAAACTGTGTAACTTATGGTGAAGAGCGATGCGGCAGGGGATTGTCGTCAGCAATATGCACCTTCTGAAAGATCGATCTTTATTTCAAGTCACGAGACGCAGAAGTTATAGTTACCTCAAAATCGGTTAATATCACGAATACTGAAGGACTAATAAAAATAGTAAATAACAACTCACAGGGATGAGCGAGCACTCATTTAAAACGTTTCGTCATAGCAGATCGAGTGCCGTAGTCATATGTTAAGATTCATAAATAATTAAGCCTGTAAAGAGCAATAAACAAAATTTGAGGGGAAATTGTTTATAAAATTCAATAGAAAACTCCTGACGTAAAGAACGGCACTATATAATATTTTGGGTGGCATCACACGTATTTTAAACTAGTAAAGTTATACTATACTTGCAATAGTTTTCATTGTTTGCAAGTTATTATTAACATTTATCGCCCATAATTAATTAATTATTATAGATATGAAGATTTTGAGCAGCGCAATGTGAAGATCGCTGTAGATTACGTCTAAAAATGGTGATATGTGCAGTTCTATGTTAAAACTTTGCAGCACAGATGTAAACAAACAAATTTGCGCTAAGTGGCGATACTTTGCAAAAACTAAAACTTGATTTACGGGCGATAGAATAATCGTAGAAATTAATGTAAACTAGTGAATAAGGTGTACTTTTTAGCGCGGTTCCGATGTTGTACTTATTTCTGTCGAGGGATGTATGTATCAAAATTTGTAACCTTAACTGGTGAGATTAATAACCAGGGGGGTTGACGTCCGAAGCTATATAAGCGAGCGGCCGTTTTGGCCACTGGTTAGTCGTTGGTCAGTCGTTTCGGAGGGTGGGTGGGGAGCAAGCCCCACTTGACGGTGCCCGATGTTGTCGTTTGAGAATTCTTTTTCGCGCCGATTTATTTCAACAAAGTGCAAGTGTGCAAGCATATATTTGGTGAACTGGAAGTGCTACGATTATTTGTGTGAGTGCGATTTACGAGGTATACATCGTCGTAAGTGAACATGTGGCGCCGGCCAGAGTGGCCGAGCGGTTCTAGGCGCTACAGTCTGGAACCGCGCGACCGCAACGGTTGCAGGTTCGAATCCTGCCTTGGGCATGGATGTGTGTGATGTCCTTAGGTTAGTTAGGTTTAAGTAGTTCTAAGTTCTAGGGGACTGATGACCTCAGAAGTTAAGTCCCATAGTGCTCAGAGCCATCTGAACATGTGGCGAACTGTGATTTCGCGCGAAAACCGTTAGAACAAAGAGGACAGTGGTACTTGTGGTTCTGTTCGAATTGATTGAATAACTTCCGATTATAGCAGCCTACATTACTGCTATTGGGGGCTCGGAGTCAAATTATTATTAAAGTAAAACTGCAAACCGTCTCACCAGTGATAATTTCACTTTGTGAAAGAAAAGGGCAGCGCCAATAAATTGAACTGTGTCGTGAAAAACTGATTTTAATGTAATAATCGCCTAATTCTTGTTCCCTAGAATAAACTGTACTTTTATGTCTGAGTGAATAATTAATTCAAAACTATAACAAATGCGTGGGTGTGGAAGTGTACTAATGAACCAAGTGTGGAAATCATCCCCTGAGACTCACGTGAGAGCCAAAATTTGTAATAACATTTTTTTAACTATTTGTATATGCACATTCGTGTGAAGACGCTGCAACCGCACTTCTTCTTTATTATTTACCGCTCTGCCGCATTGTTCAACGCTAGTGGGCGCATGCCTAGGGAGCGCTGCAGCAAGTGTGGCTAGGCGATAGGTATGTGCGAGTCCAGGAACAAAGACGAGCAGCGTCCCTAGACATGGGTAAATAAGAAGCCTGGGAATTTGAACAGCTGTTGCTATGTAGCCTTTGTGCAGGAGATGCACCACAAATGGCGGAGTGTGAGACAAGAAGAAAGACGCCTTCTTACAGCTCTTTGAGAATCTGTAATAATGTACAGTCAAGTATTAAAGCAAATTTGAATTAATTTGAAGACACCGCGTAAAAAAAAGTGGAAAGTCCGTTTAAGTAGGAAATGAGTTTATGGCAAATTGTGACGAGCTGCCGTCGGTAATACAAATCAGTGAAAATTACTTTCAAATAACGTGGCAAGGTACCCGGTACAAAGTGTTTTACTTTTAGTAATAACGGAAAGAACGTTATAAGTACACTGCTGGCCATTAAAATTGCTACACCAAGAAGAAATGCAGATGATAAACGGGTATTCATTGGTCAAATATATCATACTAGAACTGACATGTGTTTACATTTTCACGCAACTTGGGTGCATAGATCCTGAGAAATCAGTACCCAGAACAACCACCTCTGGCCGTAATAACGGCCTTGATACGCCTGGGGATTGAGTCAAACAGAGCTTGAATGTCGTGTACAGGTACAGCTGCCTATGCAGCTTCAACACGATACTACAGTTCATCAAGAGTAGTGACTGGCGTATTGTGACGAGCCATTTGCTCGGTCACCATTGACGAGACGTTTTCAATTGGTGAGAAATCTGGAGAATGTGCTGGCCATGGCGGCAGTCGAACATTTTCTGTATCCAGAAAGGCCCGTACAGGACCTGCAACATGCGGTCGTGCATTATCCTGCTGAAATGTAGGATTTCGCAGGGATCGAATGAAGGGTAGAGCCACGGGTCGTCACACATCTGAAATGTAAATTCCACTGTTCAAGGTGCCGTCAATGCGAACAAGAGGTTACCGAGACGTGTAATCAATGGCACCCCATACCATCACGCCGGGTGACACGCCAGTATGGCGATGACGAATACACGCTTCCAATGCGCGTTCATCGCGATATCGCCAAACACGGATGCGACCATCATCATGCTGTAAACAGAACCTGGATTCATCCGAAAAAAATGACATTTTGCCATTCGTGCACCCAGGTTCGTCGTTGAGTACACCATCGCAGGCGCTCCTGTCTGTGATGCAGTGTCAAGTGTAACCGCAGCCATGGTTTCCGAGCTGATAGTCCATGCTGCTGCAAACGTCGTCGAACTGTTCGTACAGATGGTTGTTGTCTTGCAAACGTCCCCGTTTGTTGACTCCGGGATCGAGACGTGGCTGCACAATCCGTTACAGCCATGCGGATAAGATGCTTGTCATCTCGACTGATAGTGATACGAGACCGTTGGGATCCAGCACTGCGTTGCGTATAACCCTCCTGAACCCACCGATTCCATATTTTGCTAACAGTCATTGGATCTCGATCAACGCGAGCAGCAATGTCGCGATACGATAAACCGCAATCTCGACAGGCTACAATCCGACCTTTATCAAAGTCGGACACATGATGGTACACATTTCTCCTCCTTACACGAGGCATCACAACAACGTTTCACCAGGCAAAGCCAGTCAACTGCTGTTTGTGTATGAGAAATCGGTTAGAAACTTTCCTAATGTCAGCACGTTGTAGGTGTCGCCACCGGCGCCAACCTTGTGTGAATGCTCTGAAAAGGTAATCATTTGCATATCACAGCATCTTCTTCCTGTCCGTTAAATTCGCGTCTGTAGCACGTCATCTTCGTGGTGTAGCAATTTTAATGGCGAGTAGAGTAGATCTTCTCACGGAGAGAGTGGAGCAAGTGCAAGGTTTGCTTCAACTATTTTGAAGACATCCCTTAAATCAGTTGAACTGCGGCTGAAAACATGGTTGGTTGAGTTTTTTACCCTGTGTTATTTCCTTATAATAATAGGTTTCAGTGTGAAGTGTGATAGTAGTGTGGTCCTCTTAGAATCTTTAAGGTGTGTGGATCATCAGAAGATGAAGGAGAGAAGCCGTCTGTTAATCAGTCGACTAAAAAGAGAAAATGTTATGACAGAATGGATAACGTTTGTAGAATCCTTAGGGCAATGACTCATGAGTTACGCAGTGACTGCAAATGCTCCTTGGTTGAGTGTTCAGAACAAACCAAACGCCACGAAAGTGAACCTCGTATGAAGAAATTTAATTTGTCAGGTGACCAGAATGACAAATCTTCCGATTTAACCGGATTAATTTCTGTGACATTAATTGTTCGTAGAAGGCCTAGGCATGATGATTCCAATACTAGAGATTAATACGCTGTAAGAATAAACCGAAATGATACCGTGAGTGAAATCCCTGTCTGCCAAAAGGTCTCCATTGTTTTGCACGGGATTATCATTTTATTGCTTCAAAATTTATCAAATATCTAACAGTTATCCAATATTTTATTCTTACACTCAAGATTTAGGGAATAAAGGAGCGAAGAAGTTTTTAGAATTCTGATTTTTTTACACTATTGTGTGAGTGAAATCCTTGATCCAAAACTTAGGGTTCTTGTAGTATTCTGTGGTTCCTGCTCAGGACAGTGTAAGAACTATCCTGTGTTTATATACCCTCACAATCTCATTCCTTCCATTAAGAGATTAGCTAGTGTCACAAAAGTATTCGCTGGAATGTGGTAAAAACTTTGGTCTGATAAAATGAAAGTTTTGGGAGAGTTACCAAAAGACAGGGATTCCTGCTTCTGAAACCGCAACAATGAATCCAAGGCCTTACAAAGTCATTCCTGCTCACAAAGAAAGTATACGAGATTGAACGGCCTTTTTGAAAGCATGTTACAAGCCAAAGTGTTCTTTCGAGACACAACAGCTCAGGGAAGATCTGGTTGCGAAGAAAGATAAGGTTCTCAAATCCAGGATTACTTACAATGGAGCCTGAACAAGAGTACTTTTGGATAATTGTGTTGGTCTGCAACCAGACTTCGAGCCTGAGTATCAACAGCAGTGACCTGGTGAATCCTTGCAGTCTGATAGAGCATATAATGGTAAGTGTTTTGTAATATGAAACTTTCTGAAACGTAAATCACGATTGTTTTGCAAATAACTAATTTGGGGGGTATGTTTTCTGAGCTCCTGCCAATACTTTATGAAAAATATCCAAACTTTCAAGAACTTAAACAGTTTTGTGGTTAAGGCGTAAGAAATTTCTATTGTAGTTTACCATATAACCAACTAAAATCCAAGACTAATAAAAAGAAACTTCCAGAGCTAAACAACAGAAAGAAGGGACGAAAGTTACCAAACGTGATGGATTTGCCACGTTCTTTTCGTGGTAAAGGTTTACTTCCTTTGCATTTATTGTCTTTTTGTCATATATTTATCTTGAAAGTTTAAATCTCGTTTCCTGAGAAATGTACAAAATGTTACTCACCCTGTTTTTTCCTTGGGCTCATTATTTGTCATCTCTGAAAAATGAGGCACATGCAACGACGCATCAATATTTTCAATATCTTTAAAACTATGGAAGTTAATATTTTACAGTGAATAAACATTTTCAAAATGAATTAACAACTTGTGAACACTTCATGCGATTTCAACAAACAATTGCTCAGATGATAGCATTGCACAATAGCTATCATCCCTGAAAGCACTCGTCTGTATCTATTTTCTTCATCGACTTATCACGTTTTTTATATCTTTCTCATGCAAATGTTTGTCAGAAGATCGTATTCCCCAAAATTACACAGCAAATGACTACAGCATGAATACCTCACATATAGTAGTACTTCAGTCAACAGTTTACTATTTTGCCAGTCTTTATCCAAATTACAAGTGCAATTAAAAAATCCGTGCTAATTTAAAAGTAGTGAATCGCATTTGTTAGTGGACGCCACAACTGAACAGAGAACCAAAAGATGCTCCTGTCAAGAAGGCATAAATAATTGTTTAAACAACAATTAACGACAGTTCGTTGTCATTTAACGTGAATCCACTTGCACTAGAATACTTACTTATTTATTCATGAACAAAACTTTATTTAAAATTATTGTGAATGATGAAGAGTGTGACCGAATATTTCCAACATTTTCTTATTTAAATGTTGTAATGTATCAATTTCGTCCAGGAAGTGGTCAAATTCATTCAAATCATGTCTGTAGAACTTAATAATGAGATGTATTTTTGAGTGAAGAGCTTAAGGGAGTGATTCTGAACACTTTGAATGTTCGTGATGGAACAACGCAGATATGCCTGTGGTATCGGGTGATATTTGGTCGAGTGGATGAGAGATGCTGGGTGGCGAATGGCTGCTTTGAGACTTTAACTTTTGAGGATACTTTTTTATGTTTGTACTTGAAGGAGGCAGACGTGCATGTAGTAACTAGTTGTATTCAGTCGAGTCGGTTATAGACTATGCGTGATGAACAGCCGCTACAATACATTAACTTTTGAAATGGCTTTATATTTCGAGAGAATGAATGTGCTCCAGAGCAGCACACTAACTTTCTTCGCTTGTATTACAGAATTGATAATAGACGGAATATGAGTTTCTACTCGTTATATCACATGTATTAATTTGTAAACCATCATGTTGAATTCTGAACTGGTTTGATCTGGTGAATATTTCGTGTATTGTGATTACCACAGTTACTTAGTTTTCGAGTATCTTTGATGACTGTTTGGTTTGGGGATTTTGTCACCTTTCTCGTAATGCTCTCAACATAACTTTACTGCATTTGATAAGGGTATTTTCTGTTTGTATTTTAGCTCAATATCACAGGGCTATTTACCGTTTATCTGGCCTGTCCTTTCTTGAATATTATTCAACATAATTCTCCGTCATCTCCCTCAATTGCAGACATTAAAATAGAACCCATGCAATTGAATTATTCATTAAACTTTTATTTTGTATTTCCGTGTATTTTATTAACTTGCAATTATAGCTTGGCACATCATCTTTACTTTCTAGAATTCGAACGTATGTCCCTGACTGAGGATGTGTTCTGTCACTGCTATTTGTCTTTATGCCCCAACGTACGCATCTAACGTGTTTCCGGCAGCGCAGCGATATGCAGCGATGTGTTTTCCCGAGGTACTGAAGGCCACACTCACAAGGGATACAATGTATACCACATATTTGTAGTTGCAATTTGTCCTTCACCAAGTCAAACAACTCTTTCGTTTTTTTTTTTTTTTTTTTTTTTGTGGTTATCGAAAGATGGTCTCGATGTTGTTGTCTCCAAGGATTCTTGCAATTCTGACTGAGGGAGGCCCAGAGGGGATACAGAGGGGGAGGGGGGGGGAGGGTATGGCGGGTCGTTAGAATGCTGCACTTGATGATGACAGTTAGATGTATGAAGATATCAACCTGTGTGCGTCTTTTTCTGTAGACTGCATGTCCCGGGCTTTTAATTTTATAAGAATATCCAAAATTGGAAGACATCCGTTGTTTTGTACCTCCATCGTGAACTGTATGTTTTGAAGGATGCAGTTCAGTTGGTCCAGGCACTCATTCAGGAACTCTTTCCCATGTTCCCATACAACGATTGTGTCATCCACGTAACGAAAGAAGTGCTTAGTTTTGAGCCATGCCAGATGTTAACACGAGCTCTCCAAAATGTTCTGTTTATTGATTGTCAATCCCAAGTGCATGTTGCGGGAAAATGGCTACACCATCAACCTTCTCATAAATTACCCACCAGATCTGAAATAGATTGTGGTGAGTACATGTTCAGATACACTGAGGTGACAAAACTCATGGGATACCTGCTAATATCGTGCCAGATCTCGTTCACTCCAGCGTAATACAGAAACTCGACATGGCATGGACTCAACAAGTAGTTGGAATTCCCCCGAGAAATATTGAGCCAGCTGCCTCTATAGCCATCCATAACTGCAAAAGTGTTGCCGGTATAGGATTTTGTGCATAAAATGATCTCTCGATTACGCCCCATAAAGGATCGATGTGATTTATGGGATATATGATTCGCTCGAATTATCCAGAATGTAGTGACATGGTGCACTGTCATCCTTAAAAATTCCATCATTGTTTGCGAACATGAAGTCCACAAGTGGCTGCAAATAGTTACTGATAGTAATAGGACAAAGTTCATATGGCCCCACTCTCCAGTGTTGCCAAATTTATTCAAGATGTCGGATCCAAAATGGCGGCGATAGATATGGAAATGTCGCTTGGCAGGAAGTTCAAATTTTGACAGAAAAGTAGGTCAATTGGGCTACCTCCACTAACCTAACTCCCTTCCCTCCCCCTCCCCTCCCCATCACCTCCCCCAGAAAATGGTGGGAAGTTCAAATTGTGGTGGAAAAAAGTCACTTGTGCTACCTCCAATAACCTAAGAAAATGGCAGGAAAATAGGTCACTTGGGCTCCTCCACTAACCTATGTCATCCGATCGTGACTTCTTCCTAGTAATTGGTGGGGAAAGGACTCAGCATGTGCTGGGCTGCTGGACAGGAAGGGTGTAGGTCTTTAATTTGCAGGCAGTGTTCAGTTAAAAAATTTGAGACAGTAGCTCTATGCAGTGTGTTCCCCATGAGGTCTGGACTCCAACTGACCTAGTACACAGTACTACCACCAGAGGGCACTGTCATCCTATGGTGGTTTGGGGGAAAATGGCGGGAAATGGGCTCAGACTGTTCTCAGCTGTTGGATAAAGGAAGGAGTGTACGTCATTTATTTCGAAACAGTTTATTAAGGGATGGATTTCACATAGTTTATTTATTACAGTGATACAAAACACTCGCTCTGACATACTTGGGGTCACAATACATAGCCTACATACCTGCAAACTACTCGTAAATTGAGCTACCGAAGCAGAAGCTCTCCTGCGAACCTTGCAGAACTAGCACTCCTGAAAGAGAGGATACTGCGGAGACATGGCTTAGCCACAGCCTGGGGGATGTTTCCAGAATGAGATTTTCACTCTGCAGTGAGGACCGGACGTGAGTTGTGCTTCGGTAGCGCAGATGGTAGAGCACTTGCCCGCGAAAGGCAAAGGTCCCGAGTTCGAGTCTCGGTCGGGCACACAGTTTTAATCTGCCAGGAAGTTTCATATCAGCGCACACTCCGCTGCAGCGTGAAAAATCTCATTCTGGAAACATCCCCCAGGCTGTGGCTAAGCCATGTCTCCGCAGTATCCTTTCTTTCTGGAGTGCTAGTTCTGCAAGGTTCGCCGGAGTGCTTCTGTAAAGTTTGGAAGGTAGGAGACGAGATACTGGCAGAAGTAAAGCTGTGAGTACCGGGCGTGAGTCGTGCTTCAGTAACTCAGATGGTAGAGCACTTGCCCGCGAAAGGCAAAGGTCCCGAGTTCGAGTCTCGGTCGTGCATACTCGTAAATTACCAAATTCATGCAGTACACTGATCTACAGACACGAAAACAACTAGTAAATCGTCAAAATAACGCATGTAAAACGCTCTGCAGACACGCTCACTAATTCAAAACTGTCCAAATAACGCAGTGCACAGCATACAGACCTGCAAACTACTCGTAAATTACCGAAATAATGCTGTATAACACTCTGCCAACACGATCACAACGCTTAAACAGCCGAAAATAATTCAGTGCACATACACTCATTACACATAAAAACAGCTTTCGATCTATTGTCAACTGCTACGTATCAGTGAACTGACCCAAACAAAGGTTGCAACACGCGCACGCACTGACGCCACCGGAGAGACAAACGCAGGGGCGCGAGCTTTGCTCCCAGGTCACTCCCAACTACAGCCTGGAGGTGAAAGTCGCGTCTGTTTTTGAGTATACAGTTAGAATTCTTCGAGTGTTATACCTACGTCATAGGTCTATGTAAATAAGAGCCAAGTCTCCCCAATGAACGTGCTACAGAAATCTGTTGCAATGTCTGCCAGTCACCTTTAATTATGCAGTTCTGTGCAGGAAAATCCTGAATATTATTATTATGCATGGGTGGTTGGCTGCAATTTCCCATTAGTAACTTCGCGTATTCCTGTCACAGTGGTTAATATGGTTTGGCCAATGTCCATTACTGTTACCATAATACCCTGGTTGACAGTTGTTATCATTCCATTCCTTGTTACGTGATCCGGCAGTCCACCTTCAGTCTGCTGTGCACTGCACATCTAGGCAGTCCCATCTGTGTGACATAATTTACTCGATGTTGTCTTGTCCCAATGTAGTTATACCACTGCCAACGATATGGAGTAGATTGTGCTGTACTGTTATTGTTATTATTATTGTTCAATTTAGCATCCTCTAGTATGATGTCAAATGAGTCCTGCACAGACATAAAGTATTCCACATCGTTTTTAGGTACATGGACCAATTTGTCAGTTTAGCCTTTAATAATCTAAGAACATCCCGATTAGATATGGGATCACCCCAGTATCTTGTTTGATTTTGGTATTTTTCAAAGTGTTTTCAGAGACTACCATGTCTGCTATTAAAGGTTCTGGATTAAGGACCCTCTTTCAGAGTCTTTCCTGCACACACCGATGCCAATACTTGTCTAACAACTGTTGGTCGAAATGCTCATAATATTGATAATTCTCTGCAGTCTCTGTGGCTCAAAGGCCGACCTCACCATGTATGAAACTTGTGGTGAAGTGAATTCTTTATTGGGCACTCCATGACTTCCGTAGTACTCTCTTAAAAGACTTTATTAAAACAGCAGGGTAGATGACAGTACATTATAACAGGTCGTTAATTAACCAATAAACTATGGTGATAAGAGTGATAAATAATAAATAAATGTGAAATATTTTTGTATGGGATAAGAAGGCTCGGTCAAGTTGTTGGCCTGTAGACAACGATGAACTCCTTGTCCCAGAGAAGATGTTGACCTGTGATATTGAAGGAGGTCAACTAATCCAATCTTCGACTAATGTAGACACTGACCTGTTATCTTCAAGGAGGACTACTGCCTCAGGATATTGAACCTTTAGGGGTTTATGGCATCATTGCAACCTTGGCCTTTGACCTTAGCGAGACCTGTCAATAAGGCAGACTGTGCTGAAGCTGGTACAGCCCCACTACTAATATTTGTTATTTAACTAACTGGTTTTCAGTGGTTCAGCCATCATCGGGTACACAGATAAATATGTATGGCTGTGAATTTTGTGACATCTAAGGTATTAAACAAGGTGCACCCAAAGTATCTCTCAGCTGGCTGTCAAAGATGATAATTATCAATTTCGATATAAGACTAACCTGAGAAGAACTGTTTCCATTGAAGTAATGTTTGAAAACTATTCATCTTAGATAAAATATATGCTACACTGAGTTATTGATCTGCAAGACAAATAACAACAATAGTTCAGCAAAGTGCAATAAGCTTTGGTGATATATTTGAAGGACATGAGTGAACAAGATAATTTTATCTTAAACAAACAAAATACTAAAAGTGATACACATGGTGAGACTAAACTGGTGGATGAAGCAATTGTAACTATACGATGGAAAACCATAGTGCAAGTAAACCACAGTGACTGAAATAAATTACGGTATGGGACATGTGAGTTGGAGGGGTAATTTACAAACTGATCTCGATGGCTTTATTTTTAGTATATGTGGTTAGACGTAGTAAGTCTGCGTATGACCATTCAGAACAGAGTTTGAGCAAATAACAACACGTTCGCTACTTTCATTATTGGAACATGATTCAACTTCCTCCCTTTGTGGATAATGTGTAGAACTTGACGTTGCAATTCGTAAACGTGGCATTCATTAAGTGGATGATTTGCGAAGGTGGAATCTCTAATATCGGTGGTGTTCCTTCTAGCATTTGGATATTGCCCTGCCATACTGGTCAGTAGACAAAGAATTTGTCACTAGCACAACTGATCTTTTATATTCCTCTCTGTTCAAAAGCTGATTCACTGTCCTTACATTGGGCAAAATGAGCCCAGCAGGGTTGCGCTCATAAAATGATGTTTGAAACTTAGTAGGTAACGCACAATACTCAGTTGCTCGCTAATAGTAAGAGTTAGGAGAATGCATTAACTAACATAGAAGTACTGTGCCTTTATCGTCTAACGTATGTATGTAACGCATTTTGTTTCTTGTTGTTTCAGGTAAGCAGGAGCCAGTGAAATGATGATTTCCTACACAAATCCAGCGGCAACTAGGCAATATCAGGCACAGAATACTGTTGTAAGTCTCTGTGTGCAACATAATGAATCAATGCAATTTAATTTTCATAACTACGTTATGGTGACGATATTTGTGCTGTGACGTCCAAACATCTTAGAGAAGTCCCGTGAGTGAGGTAGAACAAGCAATTGCGACTGCTGCACCAGATGTAACGAAAGGCTTCTGTGCACATTGAAAAACCTGACGTTGGAGCTGTGGCTCCGAAATACACATCGCAAGTAAAACCTAAAAAACAGAATTACAAACATTCGACAAATTTTTTATTTATTAAATATATACACCATTGAGCAAAAATATGATCACGACATGCTTACTAGCGTGTTGGTACACATCTGCAACGAAATACAGAAGCAATTCTGCGTTGCGTGTATTTGACAAGTGAGCTGTGGGTTCCAGGAGGTGTGTGGAACTAGATGTCTATGTACACATCACACAGTTCCTTGCGCTCGACAACATCTCAGATTTTGTTCTATCAGGTTCAGATAAGTCGAATTTCATAGATTAGACATCAACATGAGCTCGCTGTCACTGCCCTCAATCCATTGTAGCAGGATTATGGCCTCGTGATACGAAGAGTAATCCCACTCGAAGATTCCACCATCATCTGTCAAGCACTTAGGGGTGCAGGTGATCCGCAATGATGCTCACGTAGTCTGCAGCTGTCACAGTGCCTTCGATTTCTATCACAGGTCACAAGAAGTATAGGTGAATGTCGTCCGCGGCATAATGCATCGCTGACGCGGTGTGTTCCGAGCATTTATTCACCTAGATCAGGGGTTCCCAACAAAATTTTCTCGAGGACCCCCTCATCGAGCATGATTGGTAACTTGTCATATCACACTACCTAAAAGTACCTAAAAAGCCAAATTAAAGGTCTTTTTGTACGTTTTCTATTTTTGGTACTTAGAAAAAAACCTTGATAATTGTTTTACGAGATGTTTTCAACTTTCCTAATTTATTTTTGAAAAAAATCTAATGACTTACTTTTGTACTCTGTGTGCTTTTTTTCAAGATGGCGCCGGAGTTTTGCTGGTTTCACACATTCATTCGAAAGGCTTTCATAGCAAATTACACATTGAGGTTTAGGCTGTTGGTCAGGTCCAGTGAACGTAAAACTGATTTCCAAGTAATCTGAGTTATATTTTCTAATTTTTCCAGTAAGCTTAACACTGATCTGGAAGGGTTAGGTTCAAGGGGCGCCGACGATTTAAGTTCAATGGACACTGACAACTTCGGTTCGAGAGTCACTGACTTACCTGCTTGAACATCAAATGCATTATCTTCCTCTTCATCTGTAGGCCTTTCTCGTTATAACAAGCCACTTTTTAATCAACGGTCCATTTTTAACTACAGAAACTGTAGCTTCCGCGAAAAACAACGCTTTACAAACACTAATGTTTTAATACAGAATATTGAATATGTAAACAACACGGTCTGTGAAAGCACTGGCAATAAGTTAACAATGGCCGATTGTCGCCTGAAATGCGAGTTTCTGCGTAAAGTGACTGTCAGTTGTCAACTGCAAAGAGGCAGCGCGCGCAATCTAACGGCATACAGCAGAACTATTTGCATCTATCTAATTCTAGTTTTCCGCTAGCGCGTGGTAATGTCAGTTGGCTCTAGGAAGACGCTAAACACAGAAGTTCGCGTTCGCTAAAGCTCTGCTCATGCAGGAAGCGCCCAAAACAAAAAATATGTTATCATACGAAATATATTTAATATGTTTTTATACTAATAGCATCTTGCGGACCCCTCTGGCATAGCTCGCGGACCCCTGGGGGTCCGCGGACCATCTGTTGGGAACCACTCGCCTAGATGATGTCGTATCCGGGTACGAATATCGACCTGGTGTAACTAGAAACGTTTGTTCTCACCAGGTAACACGTTTTTCAAAAATGGTTCAAGTGGCTCTGAGCACTATGGGACTTAACTACTGAGGTCATCAGTCCCCTTGAACTTAGAACTACTTAAACCTAACGACATCACACACATCCATGCCCGAGGCAGGATTCGAACCGGCGACCGTAGCGGTCACGCGGTTCCAAACTGACGCGCTTAGAACCGCACGGCCACACCAGCCGGCTAACACGTTTTTATTCAGCTTGATGGTGTTCTTGGTGAACATGGGAACACGTAGATATCTACTGTTGTGGAGCCATGTGTCCAACAGCGTGTGCAGAATGGAGTTCTCTAAATTGTTATATCTGCATCAGCATTATACTCTCTCGTCATATCTACCACAGATCAGGAACTATCGTTTTCTACAGAGCGAACATGCCTTCGACCTTCTAGTTATGTGATGAGGCATAGAGATACAACTCCTCTTGGTTCCACCGTCCTCATCTACATTTCATAGATAATGACGACAGTAGTTCGCGAACGGTCACCAACTTCACCGTGTATGGGACGCTCGTTCTCAGCCACCAGGCCATAACAATGTGCTCTACGTCATAGTAGCTTATGTCGGTGGATATACGATACTGCAGACCGTATTATCAGTAGAATGTAGCCCGTCCGGCTAGCCGCGCAGTCTAACGCGCTGCTTTCCGAGCGGGAAGGCGTGCCGGTCCCCGGCACGAATCCACACGGGTGGTCGGCCAGCGTGTGGATGGTTTTTAAGGCGGTTTTTCATCTGCCTCGGCGAATGCGGGCTGTTTCCCCGTATCCCGCCTAGTTACACTGTGTCAGCGATTGCTGCCCAAACACCATTTCCACGTACGCGTCCACCGTAATTACTCTTCCACGCAAACATTTGAGGTTACACTCGTCTGGTATGAGACGTTCCCGGGGGGTCCACTGGGGGTCGAACCGCAAATAACCCTGGTTCGGTGTGGGGCGGCGGTGGGGTGGGTGGACTGCTATGGTCTCTTGTGGTGTTGTGGACCACTGTGGGCTGTGGCGGGACGAAGCCTCTCCGTCGTTTCTAGGTCCCTGGTTTAATACATACATGCATCACTAAAATGATTCCCCATTAATCTCTGCAATGATATGTGTGTGTGGCATATTTGGCTGGAAGTCCCTTTCGCGGAGTTCGCCCGCTTGGTGCGCGTCTTTTTATTTGATGCCACTTCGGTAAACTGAAATAATGGTGAGGAAAACGCAACTCCCATTCCCCAGAAGGAAAAAGTCTCCTACCCATCTGGGTATCGAAATGGGTCCACTTGCACTTCTTTCAGTCATGATGACCAATCAGCTATAGAGACGGACGACAGTACAGTCTGAGTTTCCTCACCGCGTCATGCGCACGCAACGCCACCTAGCGGCATTCAGTAGTCATAATATAATGTTTTGGCTCATCAGTGCAAATCTTTCACGCTCCGTGTGAAACCATTAGGCATTTGGAAAAAAAAGAAAGATAACGTTTTCAGGCAGCTTTCTGCATGATGAGTCGATTGCAGCATCCACGAACAGCGGTATTAAAGCGGACTGTAGACCTTCACCACGAATTACAATACATCAGTCTTCGGAGACTTACACAGATCATGGGTCTCACCGACACTGCAAAATGATCTGCTTTAACGCTAAACGAACGAAATGGGTACGGAACCTTTTTCTCTCTCCCCTTTTGACCAGGGATGTATTGCCATTTTGAAATATTGTGCGTGATGATGTGGAAAATACTTTCTAGAAGGCTTCATGTAGTTGGTTCTCCATCTACATCTACATGGATACTCTGCAAATCACATTTAAATGCCTGGCAGAGGGTTCACCCAACCACCTTCACAATTCTCTCTTACTCCAATCTCGTATAGCGCGCGGAAAGAATGAACACCTATATCTTTCCGTACGAGCTCTGATTTCCCTTATTTTATGTTGGTGATCGTTCCTCCCTATGTAGGTCAGTGTCAACAAAATATTTTCGCATTCGGAGGAGAAAGTTGGTGATTGGAATTTCGTGAGAAGATTCCGTCGCAACGAAAAATGCCTTTCTTTTAAAGATGTCCAGCCCAAATCCTGTATCATTTCTGTGACACTCTCTCCCATATTTCGCGACAATACAAAACGTGCTGTCCTTCTTTGAACTTCTTCGACGTACTCCGTCAGTCCTATCCGATAGGATCCCACACCGCGCAGCAGTATTCTAAAAGAGGACGGACAAGCGTAGTGTAGGCAGTCTCCTTATTAGATCTGTTACACTTCCTATTGTCCTGCCAATAAAAAGCAGTTTTTGGTTAGCCTTTCCCACAACATTTTCTATGTGTTCCTTCGAATTTAAGTTGTTCGTAATTGTAATACCTAGGTATTTAGTTGACTTTACGCCTTTTAGATTAGACTGATTTATCGTGTAACCGAAGTTTAATGAATTCCTTTTAGCATTCATGTGGATTACCTCACACTTTTCGTTATTTAGGGGCAACTGCCTCTTTTCGCACCATTAAGATATCTTTTCTCAATCGTTTTGCAGTTTGTTTTGGTATTCTGATGACTTTATTAGGCGATAAACGACAGCGTCATCTGCAAATAACCGAAGATGGCTGCTCAAATTGTCTCCAAAATCGTTAATATAGATAAGGAACAGCAAAGGGCCTATAACACTACATTGGGGAATGCCAGAAATCACTTCCGTTTTACTCGATGACTTTAATTACTACGAACTGTGACCTCTCTGACAGGAAATCTCAAATCCAGTCACATAACTGAGACGATATTCCACAAGCACGCAATTTCACTACGAGCCGCTTGTGTGGTACAGTGTCAAAAGCCTTCCGGAAACCCAGAAATACGGAATCGATCTGAAATCTCTTGTCAATAGCACTCAACACTGCATGGGAATAAAGAGCTACTTGCGTTTCACAGGAACGATGTTTTCTAAACCCATGTTGACTTTGTGTCAATAGACCGTTTTCTTCGAGGTATTTCATAATGTTCGAACACAATATATGTTCTGAAATCGTCTCTTACGGGATAGCGGGATAGAGAGTGGGGATTCACCCGCTCGCTCCTCACTTTTCAGAGCTATGAACAAGGGAAGTGCCTGCCCACAATCTGGCGACCTACGTTCCCTGTACTGTACTTACATATGGTACACCCACTTTTACAATTCGTTCTTTACCCACTTCATTCAACAATAAACAGTATTGCTATACCATTAAACACTTTTTAACAATTTTTCGTTTTTCGATCCCCTACAACGTGGAAACTATTAGTCCTGGAGAAAAAATGAATAACATTTTTTTGGAGGTAATTTAATGTAGTTCAATTGTGTACTGTGAAATATTTTGCTGATAGCTGCGGTTTTCGAATTATTCAGGAAAAACGTAAAAAGGGACTTTTAAACGGGTCCCCACTCCGACGGCTGCATCCCATCGGTCAGGATTTTTAGCACATTTTTCATAGCACTCCCTCCTACCACGGTACAAACTGGACTAAGTTGTGCTAGACAGGGTTTTGTCGAAAATAAATGTAGGGTTCCATGCGAAAATAGGCTTTTACTGCCTCCACTCTCTCGTAAAGAAGACGATGCTGCCACCATTGTGAGGTATTCTGTTCTTTTTGCAATGTTATATAAATGACACTGCCTGAAAATCAGGCCCGAGAATGAACCGAACAATACTAAGTGCAAGCTTGAGGGCGAAGCATTAACTGGAGATTGATGTTGTACTGTTGTCAATAGAAAACACTGTGAATGAAGGAACAAGACACATTGTGCGTAATGTCGGTGGAGTTCGGGGCACCCTGTAGAAGAAAAGAAGGTGCAGAAAGAGCTAAATGAGAATGCGGTATTGAGATGTGCATCGGTAGCTGGACAGTCTAAACGATCGTCGGTGACTTAGTAATTAAATTTGTCTTACGTATATTCAGGATTTTCGGTTTTCTACTTTTAAGGACAGTCGTCTTATCATTCCTGAAGGCCATCTGCCGCACGAGGTGACTCCTGTCCCAATAAGCGTTATCGGTTGATTCCACTTCTTGCTGGGAAGCTGTTCAGATATCTCACTATAAGGAGGTCATTGCTTACGCAACCCAGATACATAATAAACTGCAACGTAAGCTGTGCATATCTTTTCGCTGAAGTTACTATTGGACAGAATGTTCTTTCACTTCGCAAACAATATATCAAGTGCTAAACAGCCGTAAATAACCCTTTAGCTTCACGTTCCTTTGTATTATTACTATAAAATATTATGAATCTAAAAGACGCTAAAAGTAAATTCATTTTACTCACGTTTAAACCTCTAAAGCGCACACAATTTACATAGATTACTTACAAATCTTGTCAATAGTTCACTTATTAACAGGTTCCGTTTTACAGTTTGATTTTGGAGAGTTACAGTTTCTTACAGTCAGACATCACATGCCATCACCATCGCTTTTAACGTGTGAGATATGCTTCAGATTTTAAAAATAATAACAAATATCTTATTATTTTATTTACATCAGTTTTTTGCGCATATCTACTGGATAATTTTCGAGAAACTGCGATTCATATAAATACATCGTCTGAAAAGTGTGTCCAAAAATTTGAGAAATACCTACGCTATTAAGAAATATAATAGCAGCAAACTTTGACAACTTGACAACATCATAATACATACGGTAACGTCTCCTTCTTAATATAGTCTTACATTACTATTTACTCAATTTACCGAAAGCATTGTAGAACGTGTTAACTTTTGTACCTTTGCTTTGTTACTCCACCCGGTCTTTGTCTTCAACTGCACGAAATACAGAAAAAAATCATCAGCTGATTCTGTGACGTCACTTTTAAGACGCATTATATTGTTTTCGACGGGGTGATTGTACATTATCGTACGGACAGTGTCGTTTCTTCAGGATTGTGTACCTAGGAACACATGTTTTTTGGTCGGTGTTTCAGTGTGTGGACCGATTATATAATCGCACGAAGGAAAACGCACTAGAGGCCGCCTGAAACAGTACCCGGCATTTCTGCTATTTCTGTTGTTGTGAGTCATGGGGATGTGTGTCCTGCTGCGTTTTTAAGCATTACGGATTATGCACATTTAAGTGGTGTACAATATATTAAAGTTATTTTAGGATATTGTTGATGCCTTACTAACGGGGACTAATGGTGAGTGAAGTTCTGTATATTTTTAAAACTAGTCACATAACGTGTCGACGGTTACGTCATACTGCGTCAGTTGTGCTCCATCTTGTACCTTCAAACAGACTATCTCTATATCATGAGACATGTGATATTTGCAAATCACCTGCGTTTTCTTTATGTCTTAAAAATGTTACCTATCTCGAAAATGGAAATTTGTATTAGCTGCTGATAGCTTCTATTTCAAAATGTTTTAAACTTGTAGCTGGTTTTTCTTAATACTTCTTCTTAATTTGATTTCACTTACAGATTATTCGTACGTCATAGAGCAATAATGCAAAATACACACTATTAAATACGGTATTCATTACATTTTCTTGATTGCGGTACTCTTATATTTGAAGAGAATATTTCTCTTAGGTATAAGACCATTTTGTAGTTTGCAGCAGTGTTTTATATTTGGAATAACCGTACTTTTCTTGAGTAATTTTTGTGATTTCAAAAAGACTGTAGCGCACGTAATGTGAATACGATCATTTCGAAATGGGATAAGAAAATTTAGTAAACTTGACGTCTAGAGGCGAAAGTCTGGAAATTTCTCGCTCGTATTGATTAGTTTTCAGATCTGCTTTGTTCAGTTGTTCGATCCGTTACAGAAGTTTGCGAACGCTACGAGGAAACAGTACACTGCCATCATCGAATTTTTGGTAGTTCGTGTATACACTACTGGCCATTAAAATTGCTACACCAAGAAGAAATGCAGATGATAAACGGGTATTCATTGGACAAATATATTATGCTAGAACTGACATGTGATTACATTTTCACGCAATTTGGGTGCATAGATCCTGAGAAATCAGTGTCCAGAACAACTTCCTCTGGCCGTAATAACGGCCTTGATACGCCTGGGCATTGAGTCAAACAGAGCTTGGATGGCGTGTACTGGCACAGCTGCCCATGCAGCTTCCACAGTTCATCAAGAGTAGTGACTGGCGTATTGTGACGAGCCAGTTGCTCGGCCACCATTGACCAGACGTTTTCAGTTGGTAATAGATCTGGAGAATAGGGTGGCCAGGGCAGCAGTCGAACATTTTCTGTATCCAGAAATGCCCGTACAGGATCTGCAACATGCGATCGTGCATTATCCTGCTGAAATGTAGGTTTCGCAGGCATCGAATGAGGGGTGGAGCCACGGGCCGTCACATATCTGAAATGTAACGTCCACTGTTCAAAGTGCCGTCAATGCGAACAAGAGGTGACCGAGACGTGTAACCAATGGCACCCCATACAATCACGCCGGGTGATACGCCAGTATGGCGATGACGAATACACGCTTCCAATGTGCGTTCACCGCGATGTCGCCAAACACGGATACGACCATCATGATGCTGTAAACGGAACCTGGATTCATCCGAAAAAATGACGTTTTGCCATTCGTGCACCCAGGTTCGTTGTTGAGTTCTCCATCGCAGGCGCTCCTGTCTGTGATGCAGCGTCAGGGGTAACCGCAGCCATTGTCTCCGAGGTGATATTCCATGCTGCTGCAAACGTCGTCGAACTGTTCGTGCAGATGGTTGTTGTCTTGCAAACGTCCCCATCTGTTGACTCAGGGATCGAGACGTAGCTGCACGATCCGTTACAGCCATGCGGATAAGATGCTTGTCATCTCGACTGCTAGTGATACGAGGCCGTTGGGATCCAGCACGACGTTCCATATTACCCTCCTACACCCACCGATTCCATATTCTGCTAACACTCATTGGATCTCGACAAACGCCAGCAGCAATGTCGCGATACGATAAACCGCAATCGCGACAGGCTACAATCCAACCTTTATCAAAGTCGGAAAGGTGATGGTACGCATTTCTCCTCCTTATACGAGGCATCACAACAACGTTTCACCAGGTAACGCCGGTCAACTGCTGTTTGTGTATGAGAAATCGGCTGGACACTTTCCTCATGTCAGCACGTTGTAGGTGTCGCCACCGGCGCCAACCTTGTGTGAATGCCCTGAAAAGCTATTCATTTGCATATCACAGCATCTTCTTCCTGTCGTTTAAATTTCGCGTCTGTAGCACGTCATCATCGTGGTGTAGCAATTTTAATGGCCAGTAGTGTACTAATCAGTCTGGGATAATGGATATGGTTCAAAAATTGAAATATTCGAAGATGAGCAACGCGTTTTGGCATAAGTTCGTCTAATACGCGTAAAAGCGTCAGGGAGAGGCTCACCGAAATCCATTGGAAGACGTTAAAAGAGTAGCGTTGTGCATCACAGTTTAGAATTAAAATTCCGAGAGTGTATGTCAAGCAGTATATTTCTCCCTCCTATGTATACTTCGAAAAAACCCTTAAGCTAGGTTAGAGAGTCACGTAAACTTACACTAGCTGACACCGGTCCCAAATCTAGTGTTGGATTCGTGGGAGAGCTTTGCAGACCACGAGAAGTATTTCCTTGAGGTTGGCAGCACCCATGCCTCGTCGGATGAGGCAGGTAATCGACGTTAATGATGGGTGGACCTCATAATAGCTCCATCCATGATGTGAAACTTTTCTCGTTTCGCCTTACTCCAATTTTTTATTGCAACATTTGATACAAATGTATGTTTGTAAATACGATATATACTTGAAATCATTGATGATTTGAAAAAAAGCTGCCGGCCGAAGTGGCCGTGCGGTTAAAGGCGCTGCAGTCTGGAACCGCAAGACCGCTACGGTCGCAGGTTCGAATCCTGCCTCGGGCATGGATGTTTGTGATGTCCTTAGGTTAGTTAGGTTTAACTAGTTCTAAGTTCTAGGGGACTAATGACCTCAGCAGTTGAGTCCCATAGTGCTCAGAGCCATTTGAACCATTTTTTTTTTTTTGAAAAAAGCTCAGATAAGTAAGTCAGAATTGAAATAGAGATGGTGTCCTAAAACACTGCCTCTCCAACACTTTCGTCGTTTATTGTGGAAAAGAAGTGCATTGATGGCTTGCGAAAGCTCTTTTTCAAGTTAATTTTCTTCGGAAACCCAAGGATAGCATTCCATGCACTGTGCCCAACTCTCCAAGTTAGTCTTCAGAGAAATGACCACAGCAGAATATGTTCAAAATGGTTCAAATGGCTCTAAGCACTATGGGATTTAAAATCTGAGGTCATCAGTCCCCTACACTTAGAATTACTTAAACCTAACTAACCAAAGGACATCACACACATCCATGGCCGAGGCAGGATTCGAACCTGCGACCGTAGCAGCAGCGCGGTTCCGGACTGAAGCGCCTAAAACCGCTCGGCCACAGCAGCCGGCGCAGAATATGTATTCAATGTCGTCATCTTCAGAGTGAATATCTCAATCACAGTCCTCAAGGGACCGATGACCTTTGTAATCTGTTCCCTTAAACCCCTACAAACCAACCAACCATTGTCCTCAATTACATTCCTAGCGGACTACGAATGACTGGAAAATTGTCTCCTGTGTTTCTCTATTTTTCTTTTTCAAGAACAAAACTTTCTCATATATTTCCTTTGATTCCGCTAGAGCATTCAGCTCGTTGAACTGTTTCAAACCTTCCCTATGTGGAGACGACGTTAGCTGATTGACAGATTGAAAACGTGAAGGTTTTGAAAGATGAGGTTACTCTTGATGTCGTTTGCCGGTTCTGGGAGGTAACCGGTTACCGCTTTGACTTACATTTACTCCGTTTTTTCTTCCTGTATGTCAAACTCCTGGCTAACAGCAAAATCGTTTTCTCTAAGTATATGCCTGTTACATGGGAAGAGTCGCGTTTTCCAAACGCCGTTTACAGCATTTTCCGTTTTACTGCTCTCAAGTAAGCCGCTCCAAAGAACATTGTAATCGAAAATCAGATTGCTGCTTGGCCTGGGTTATTAGCCCACACGGTATCTATTTCTTGGTGATAATTCATTTTAAACGATCCCATGGATTCCACACAAGAGGATGTATTTTATGCGTAGAATGAGGTAATAAACCGATGACGTGGACACGATTCTCTCTTGCTTTGCCTATGAAACAAATCTGCACAATTATGACATGATGACCATAAAGTATTAGCCGAACAGGAATATCACGAAATAACTTCATAACGATCTAAAAATAGTCAAGTCAGTCAGTAAAAATACGAGTCTCAGTTGTGTTATTAGAGCGGAAAGATAAAATTATATGGCCGGCCGCGGTGGTCTAGCGGTTCTAGGCGCTAAGTCCGGAACCGCGCGACTGCTACGGTCGCAGGTTCGAATCCTGCCTCGGGCATGGATGTGTGTGATGTCCTTAGGTTAGTTAGGTTTAAGTAGTTCTAAGTTCTAGGGGACTGATGACCACATATGTTAAGTCCCATAGTGCTCAGAGCCATTTTTAATAAAATTATATGAGACGCCGCATCCTAATATGCCCTGTTGTCGCCTATTAGGATACTCACGTTATCGGATATTAGGAATAAGCCATCTTACGTAAGAAACTCAGCCTCACAGTTACGCTGCTCGGTTTGAAGGACAATTCGTTATAGCGAATAAAATATTGTTTGCTAAGAGTATAATCACATGAATATTATTGCAACAGCTACTCAGCTTTTAAAGGCCTACAAGCACTTACTCTCAAGAAACTTATATTCATCGCTTTTAAAATCAATGATTCTCGACAATATCCAGTACTGTCACGGCAGGCACTGCCGGTTGTGATACCTCCCAATAGATCTGAGCGCTTAATTTAGTCAGAAGCTAGCTTTCTCACATAATCAAACTCTCCCCTAACAGGCACCTTTTCTCTATAGTCATAATTGTTTTCCGTAATCATAGCAGGCAATCATTTGAGTAAATTAAAAACAACGTCAAATCAGAACACAGATAGTAATTTTTGCAAGTCAAATTATAATTGCAGTAAGTCGCACTACTGCATTCTGTCACCTGGCTTCTGCAGTTTCATACAGGCAGACAATCGACATTACTCAGCTCCATTTTCCTTGCAGATTACCGTAGTTTATGTTAGAAGACCATATTCTACGCTAGTCCTGTCAATCTGAAGGTCGTGCCGTGTCGTACCCTCATGTGTCTTTCGGACTACGATACACGTCCAGCCTTCTTTTAATATTGTATGACAGAATTTATACGTGGTTTTCAGAGTCATTACATTGAATATCTCACTCATTTTTCCAGTACATTTGTAAATTTACTTTGAGACCAAAATTAGTGATCATTAAATTCTGTCTTATTCAGTTCCATCTTCTTGATTCTTTTTCTACTCCATCCACTATCCATTCCATCTGCTACTTCTGTGAATAGTTTTATAGACGCAGACAAAAATCACTCTTTGGCAACTTAACTTTCACCTCACGGTTTTCGATTAGATTAGATTAGATTAGATTAGTACTTGTTCCATAGATCATGAATACGACATTTCGTAATGATGTGGAACGTGTCTGGTTAATAAAAGGTGCCTACACAAGATATTACATTACATGAAATATTATATGACATTTAATACTTTTAATTTTTTTTACCCACTTATTATATACAAAAATTCATCTAATGAGTAGAAGGAGTTGCCATTAAGAAATTCTTTTAATTTCCTTTTAAATGCTATAGGGCTATCTGTCAGACTTTTGATGCTATTAGGTAAGTGACCAAAGACTTTCGTGGCAGCATAATTTACCCACTTCTGAGCCAAAGTTAGATTTAACCTTGAGTAGTGAAGATCATCCTTTCTCCTAGTGTTGTAGCCATGTACACTGCTATTACTTTTGAATTCGTTCGGATTGTTAATAACAAATTTCATAAGTGAATATATATATTGTGAGGCTACAGTGAAGATCTCTAGCTCTTTAAATAAGTGTCTGCAGGATGATCTTGGATGAGCTCCAGCAAATATTCTGATTACACGCTTTTGTGCAATGAATACTCTTTCACTCAATGATGACTTACCCAAGAATATGATGCCATAGGAAAGCAGAGAATGAAAATAGGCATGGTAAGCTAATTGACTCAGATGTCTATCGCCAAAATTTGCAATGACCCTAATAGTATAAGTAGCTGAACTCAAACGTTTCAGTGTGTTTTTTCCAGTTCAACCCCTCATGAATTCATACACCTAGAAATTTTGAATATTCTACCTTAGCAACCTATTTCCGATCGAAGTCTATATTTATCAATGGTGTCATTCAGTTTACTGTGTGGAACTGTATATACTGTGTTTTGTCAAAGTTTAATGAGAGCTCATTTGCAGAGAACCACTTAATGATTTTCTGAAAAACATCGCTTACAATTTCACCACTTAATTCTTGTCTGTCGGGAGTGATAGCTATACTTGTATCATCGGCAAAAAGTACCAGCTTTGCATCTTCGTGAATAGAGAATGGCAAGTGATTAATATACACTCCTGGAAATGGAAAAAAGAACACATTGACACCGGTGTGTCAGACCCACCATACTTGCTCCGGACACTGCGAGAGGGCTGTACAAGCAATGATCACACGCACGGCACAGCGGACACACCAGGAACCGCGGTGTTGGCCGTCGAATGGCGCTAGCTGCGCAGCATTTGTGCACCGCCGCCGTCAGTGTCAGCCAGTTTGCCGTGGCATACGGAGCTCCATCGCAGTCTTTAACACTGGTAGCATGCCGCGACAGCGTGGACGTGAACCGTATGTGCAGTTGACGGACTTTGAGCGAGGGCGTATAGTGGGCATGCGGGAGGCCGGGTGGACGTACCGCCGAATTGCTCAACACGTGGGGCGTGAAGTCTCCACAGTACATCGATGTTGTCGCCAGTGGTCGGCAGAAGGTGCACGTGCCCGTCGACCTGGGACCGGACCGCAGCGACGCACGGATGCACGCCAAGACCGTAGGATCCTACGCAGTGCCGTAGGGGACCGCACCGCCACTTCCCAGCAAATTAGGGACACTGTTGCTCCTGGGGTATCGGCGAGGACCATTCGCAACCGTCTCCATGAAGCTGGGCTACGGTCCCGCACACCGTTAGGCCGTCTTCCGCTCACGCCCCAACATCGTGCAGCCCACCTCCAGTGGTGTCGCGACAGGCGTGAATGGAGGGACGAATGGAGACGTGTCGTCTTCAGCGATGAGAGTCGCTTCTGCCTTGGTGCCAATGATGGTCGTATGCGTGTTTGGCGCCGTGCAGGTGAGCGCCACAATCAGGACTGCATACGACCGAGGCACACAGGGCCAACACCCGGCATCATGGTGTGGGGAGCGATCTTCTACACTGGCCGTACACCACTGGTGATCGTCGAGGGGACACTGAATAGTGCACGGTACATCCAAACCGTCATCGAACCCATCGTTCTACCATTCCTAGACCGTCAAGGGAACTTGCTGTTCCAACAGGACAATGCACGTCCGCGTTTATCCCGCGCCACCCAACGTGCTCTAGAAGGTGTAAGTCAACTACCCTGGCCAGCAAGATCTCCGGATCTGTCCCCCATTGAGCATGTTTGGGACTGGATGAAGCGTCGTCTCACGCGGTCTGCACGTCCAGCACGAACGCTGGTCCAACTGAGGCGCCAGGTGGAAATGGCATGACAAGCCGTTCCACAGGACTACATCCAGCATCTCTACGATCGTCTCCATGGGAGAATAGCAGCCTGCATTGCTGCGAAAGGTGGATATACACTGTACTAGTGCCGACATTGTGCATGCTCTGTTGCCTGTGTCTATGTGCCTGTGGTTCTGTCAGTGCGATCATGTGATGTATCTGACCCCAGGAATGTGTCAATAAAGTTTCCCCTTCCTGGGACAATGAATTCACGGTGTTCTTATTTCAATTTCCAGGATTGTATATTAAGAACAGCAGAGGACCCAAGACCGAACCTTGCGGCACCAGATTCTTGATTGTTCTCCAGTTTGAGAAATCACCAGTTTTTCGCATATTATGTGAAATTGGGTGTGATAGCGAACTTTAGTGTTCCCAAATAAAAGGGCAAGAGGATTGCTGTTGAGTTTAGCGCTTACATTTGAATGCGTAATTTGATAAAATGTATATCGTCACCAGTTTCACTCGTGCCAACGAAATAATTATTCGGTTAGTTATTTTCTCCTATGTGTGAAATACGAGTTTCTCAAAGGTAAAATTCTGCAAGTCTGATTGATCTAAGATCACTTACTCCTCAACACGATAATTTTCTCTCACTCCTATCAGGCACAGGCCCTAAAACAAACTTGGATAAATTTTAAATTTTGTTTAATGGTTTCGGAGTTTTTGATACATTTTCAAATCATACTAGAATAGTTCTCAATATGCACCATTCTTGTACTCAAGTTATCACAGAAAAGTCGTCGGAAGCTACCACAACGGGGACATAAAAAAATATTGGCCGGATGGCAGAATCGAACTCTGGTTCAATGAGTGACGAACCTGAACTCTGACCATGAGGCACTTGCACAGGGAAGGTAACACCTCTTTCAGACCCCGTCTAGCGCTGCTGGTCACAGCACTAGATATTTTGCGATCACTATCGATATCTTATACTTCCGTGTATAGAGCTAATTTGTATTAATTTCCAATGTTGTGTATAGTACATTTCGCTCCTGTTATAATATGTTGCCGATATAACACAACATTGACAGGGCGAAAGTATTGCAACAAACTGTTACAGGACTGTACACTCCAAGAATGCCTGATGTGGGACTTAGCCGTTTTATGGGTGAACTTTTTCGTGTTTTTGACTGTACCTACCAGAAGAGTGACGTCCTCCATGGTATAAGGCCTCTGTAAGGAAACAGCTAAAGGAACAGCGATTGCAGTAAGGGGTAGGTTCTCTGGAACTTCTGGAGCTAAGCCTGCCTTTCCCAGCAGGAGAAATGTCTTGCTGATTCTTTCAATAAAGCCCAAGCGCTACCAGTCAGATGTCAGAAAGTGAGGAAAGAATAATATTTTCTTTGCGTGCAGCTGAGTCACACCAAAATCGTACTAACAGTTCTCAGATATGATGAAGTATGAAATTGGAAGTTTCTTCGTTGGTTGGCAGGGCAATAGTGCATAATTAATCGGTTTATTCGCTTAAATATACTTAAAGTCAACCATCAGATCAGTATTGTCATTCTTAGCCTGGAGGGTTTGTAGCTGGAACAAATTATTTTCTGCACACTCCTGAAGGATATGGTGGGCTGTCATAACATGAAAGATTAATTTGGGAAAGTCATAAAGCAATGGCAAACTACAGTGTGAAAGTGGAATTCATTTAACCGGATCTATCATCTCTGGATCTAGCAATTGTTACGAAGTATGTTACAAAATCGATAAACAAAGTAAAATGGTATGTTTTGCTATCCTTTGAAAGCAACGTTTATAGATTTAAATTTTAAGAAAAAGATGTGATGTGATGTCGGGTGACCAGGGCCTCCCGTCGGGTAGACCGTTCGCCGGGTGCAAGTCTTTCGACCTCCTTATCCCATTTCATCTGGTTAGAGGTGCGTCGAAAAAGAGCATGTGTTGCGTCTCTCACTGACCCCGATGGTCACTTACTGACCTCCCATCGTAACATTTTCACGGCGATCTATAATTGTCCTTTATGACGTCCACGCGTCTGAAACGATTTTCCCTGAGGCGCTATAGTCTTCACCTGGACTGCCTCTTCGGGAGGACGACATTTCAAACCCGCGTCCGGCCATCCTGATTCAGGTTTTCCGTGATTTCCCTAACTAGTTTCAGGCAAATGCTGGGATGGTTCCTTTGAAAGAGCACGTGCGATTTCCTTCTCCATCCTTCCCTAATCAGAGCTTGCGCTTCGTCTCTCGTTGTCTACGGGAAGTTAAACAGTAACCCTCCCCTCCTCCTGGATTGCTTTGTTGCTCATGCATTAAATGATGGGTTTCTGAGTGACCATACTCGAGATCATATATATTGCCTTATTGTTGGTTCACCATCGCAAAAATCACCTGGGTCGACGATATTCATGAGGAATTTTATGGGCATTTTTGGCCTCTAATAAGTAATACCATTACGTCATTTGTAAATGAAGTGATCCGGGAAGGTTTGATTCTTGCCCGTTTCAAGGTTGGTAAAATCGTTTTAATTCCGGCGACAACCAGACGTCCACACACTTACAAATTCCGCCCAATCACGCTCCTTAATTTGGATTAAAAAACTGTCACGCTAGCAGTTAATAGCCGTTTGTACATATTACTTGAGAAAATTATTGCAGTTCAGCAAAGCTGTGTGCCTGGGCACTGTGATCGAATGCTGGGTCGTCGTCTCAAGAGCTGCAGCTATTTTTATTGACTTTAATGAAGCATTTCATCGGCTGAGTCACACTTTCTTGAAGCAGGTATTCGAGGTAACCTGTCTCAGTCACACAGTGTGTCAGATTTTATCCAATCTTTTTATTGGTGTTGAAGTGTCTGTCATGATGGATGGATTACTTACTCCCCAATTACAATCCAACGGGGTTTACCGCTGGGGAGCCCCCTATCCGTTTCAATTTTTGTATTGTCTCTAGAATCTCTGCTTCGCTGGATTGCTGCTCAATTGTATGGCTGTAAGATAGTGGGAGAAACCATCTCGTTGCGAACATACGCGGATGATATTATGGAATCGTTACGTTATGTCGATGACGTATCCTCGCTCAAGGACATGTTGGACTCCTTTGGTTCTGAGCACTATGGGACTTAACATCTGAGGTCATCAGTCCCTTAGAACTTAGAACTACTTAAACCTAACTAACCTAAGGACATCACACACATCCATGCCCGAGGCAGGATTCGAACCTGCGACCGTAGCGGTCGCGCGGTTCCAGACTGAAGCGCCTAGAACCGCTCGGCCACACCGGCCGGCTGGACTCCTTTAATTATCCCTCTGGGGCCAGTACTAATGAACGAGAATGCATCTTTTTCTATTACTGTGTTTTCATCAAGTTGTCATTTCATGGACAACGGTGGTTGCTAGCCATATATCGTGGATCACTGCCCGATGAAAATGGCTGCACACAGCCGTCGAGAGGTGACGGATCGCATTCAAGGGACACTCATGAACGTGAACGCCGTTCGCTTAGCCTTCTTCACAATGTACGGATCTTAGATTCCTAAATTTTCTACTCCCACTCCGTGCTATGATGGCGCGTAAATTGTAACAATTATCCTGTCCTATGCAAATGTTACATTTTTAGACTCCGGCAAGTGGGAGCGAGGCCCCCTACCCTTGCAGTGTTGGGACTTCCCAATACCAAGGAAAAGGTTTCAATATTTTTATAAGCGTAATGTCTTAACATGTACCTCAGCTGCTCGTTCCATTACATTTCGCTTATTTACGTGTCTTCGATCAGCCAGTCTGACTCCCCCTGCAGATGTCGGGCGGATAAACTCTAGATTGTGGCACATACGAGAATTTTATATTACAATAAGTTTTCTGCTCGCCGACCTTTCATCAGTGACACACCTTACCATCAGATCTTGGTGGGGAGTACAGTCAGCACTCTCCCCTGTAGAAACTGCCACTCCATTGACGTCCCAGTCACCTCATTGTGGTATAGGGTAATTCATAATTTGATCCTGACCAAAAAAGGACTCCATCGCATTGGTCTTCGTCCGACTGGGCTTTGCGACACATGTTATCAACCTGATACATTACCACACAGGCTTGTCCCTTGCGGACGAGAACACTGAAGCTGCATTCTCGGTTGACATTCTTCTCTGTCCGGACTTCTCCGTTTTCCCTCAGACGAAGACTAACTCGATCGTATGGCTCCTCGAACACTATGCCCACTATGTAGTCGGGTGTGACAACGACCCCAGCGCCCATGTCATTCGCCAATGTATGGCGAATATTCATTGGAAATAGCAGAGGCTTCACAATCATTACGCTTTATTTGAGAATATGTTGCATCTTGTCTTCAGTCTTGAAGGTATAGGATAGTTTTCGTTTTTTATTTGTTCCCTTGCTCTGAGCCTACCCTCATAGCGTTCTTCCCAGAGAAATTTTGTTTTCTTTTGAGTCCCGGAATTGTGGAATTTATGTCTATCAAATTTTATATTCTAAAAGACAAAATAAATAGATAAAAATAGCCCAGTACCATGTGAGGGACCAGCACAGTGGCAGGGGGGGGTGACGCTTGAGACAAGGCCTCGGGATCGCTCCCTGTCCACCTGGTCTCTACCCAGCCTGAAGCTGAATGAGTAACTTTTTTTCCTGCCGGTACAAGCATATTCTGTTCCCTAAAAAGAAAAGAAAAGTGGTTGATCCGTGGCTGGAAACCCCAAGGTTGAAAAACAAAACAAAAAATAAAACGCTGGCAGGGCCCTTGCCTGCGAGAGGCAAATTTCCACCACAATTCGAGTCTGTGTCCGGCACACAGTTTTAATCTGCCACGAAGTTGCTATCAGGGCACACGCCGCTGCAGAGTGAAAAATTTCATCCTGTAAAGTTTAGTCCGCAGCTCGTGGTCGTGCGGTAGCGTTCTCGCTTCCCACGCCCGTGTTCCCAGGTTCGACTCCCGGCGGGTTCAGGGATTTTCCCTGCCTCGTGATGACTGGGTGTTGTGTGCTGTCCTTAGGTTAGTTAGGTTTAAGTAGTTCTACGTTCTAGGGGACTGATGGCCATAGATGTTAAGTCCCATAGTGCTCAGAGCCATTTGAACCATTTCTGTAAAGTTTAATTTGTTTGCAGGTGGGAAATATTGAGATACAAGTTGTTCATCCCGATTTACAGGTTACACTCCTGCTAGAATAGACTAATTAAAACAGGTATTATAATGTTTATTACCTTTGATATTACCTTAGGCCGTTACATGTTTACTCATGCACAGAAAAAAATGGTTCAAATGGCTCTGAGCATTATGGGACTTAACATCTGAGGTCATCAGTCCCCTAGACTTAGATCTACTTTTCCCTGCCTCGTGATGACTGGGTGTTGTGTGCTGTCCTTAGGTTAGTTAGGTTTAAGTAGTTCTACGTTCTAGGGGACTGATGGCCATAGATGTTAAGTCCCATAGTGCTCAGAGCCATTTGAACCATTTCTGTAAAGTTTAATTTGTTTGCAGGTGGGAAATATTGAGATACAAGTTGTTCATCCCGATTTACAGGTTACACTCCTGCTAGAATAGACTAATTAAAACAGGTATTATAATGTTTATTACCTTTGATATTACCTTAGGCCGTTACATGTTTACTCATGCACAGAAAAAAATGGTTCAAATGGCTCTGAGCATTATGGGACTTAACATCTGAGGTCATCAGTCCCCTAGACTTAGATCTACTTTTCCCTGCCTCGTGATGACTGGGTGTTGTGTGCTGTCCTTAGGTTAGTTAGGTTTAAGTAGTTCTACGTTCTAGGGGACTGATGGCCATAGATGTTAAGTCCCATAGTGCTCAGAGCCATTTGAACCATTTCTGTAAAGTTTAATTTGTTTGCAGGTGGGAAATATTGAGATACAAGTTGTTCATCCCGATTTACAGGATACACTCCTGCTAGAATAGACTAATTAAAACAGGTATTATAATGTTTATTACCTTTGATATTACCTTAGGCCGTTACATGTTTACTCATGCACAGAAAAAAATGGTTCAAATGGCTCTGAGCATTATGGGACTTAACATCTGAGGTCATCAGTCCCCTAGACTTAGATCTACTTAAACCTAACTAACCTAAGGACATCACACACATCCATGCCCGACGCAGGATTCGAACCTGCGACCGTAGCAGCAGCGCGGTTCCAGACTAAAGCGCCTAGAGCCGCTCGGCCACAGCGGCCGTCATTCGTAGAGCATTCTTATTTTGCTTACTTGATCAGCAGGACTGCAGATTCTGTAACACCATGTATTCATAGATATGACAAAAATATTTGCATGATATACTGCATAAGTAAAAAAGGAATAAACGCATTTTTGTCGAATTTCTGACTCTGCTGTCTCTCTCAGCTTCCAGCCAATCACGATGTTGACAACTGGTATGTCAAGACATAACCGGCTTCAGCGAATGAGAAGATCTTCTTGTATACTCATTCCTCCATACTGAACAAACTGGAACTTCTTCTCTCGCGTGTTGAATCAGAGACTAACTACATTCCTGGAAGCACAGATTCCCATACCAAACATTTCTGCCGACATTAAGAAAGCTAAGTTGCGAAAAGAAAAACAGCGAGTTGAGACTTGCTCCCACAGGTTTGCAGTCTTATCGCATGTCAGCTTCTCTCGACTGCAAATTAGGTATTAAAGAAGAATTTACGAGTCAGTAAAGCCTAACACCTAAAGCATAATGGCTAACGCATAACGCTTAATGCCTGATGCCTAACGCTGTAAGGTATGGTATAAAGCTAAATGTTTGCTTGTAATCGGTTGAGTTGTGATTAAGTACTGCAGCTGTCAACATTTCTACCAGTTCGTCCGGACGGAAGAGAAGGCTTACGAGTCATATGTTAAAATGTCGAGGAAATATCGGCAGGAAACTGGCATTGCCGCAAGAAAGACAAACTGAAGCTTCTCACTGTGTAGTGGAGAAAGTATTTAAACACGTTTCTCAACAGCTACAGAGATTGGAACCTTTATTCCAAAAGAAGACATACCGACATGTAGCCAAAGAAAAATGTACTTATAAAAGCAGAAGGCACAGATGCTGAAAGAGGAGGAGTAGGAGGAGGAGGAGGAGGAGAAGAAGAAGAAGAAGATTAATATGAATATCATGTGGAAGACGGTGAGAGAGCTGAAGAAGTGACAGAGAGTCAACTGGCAGCAACTGTTTTGTTGAACTAACTGACAAAACGTATAATATTGTATACGGCTTTAGATTTGAAACAATAGCAAGAGTGTGAATGATCAATCATTCACCAACGTATGTCGATGAAGTTGATTTAGTAATTCATAATGTAAGATACCCAGAAACAATGTGATAATATAAGCTACTGTTTAAAATTAGACCTCCACAAAAAAAGTTGTGCACCACAAGATTTTCAAAATTATGTTAAATTCTCAAGGGTACCCACGCCCAAAATCAAAGCTATCTCACCTACAGACGAGTAAAATCCAACGGATGTTATAAAAATGTGACTGAAAAGAAATGAATGTACTTAATTCCTCGGAAAAGGAACTGTTTTGAGTCAGGAAACCTCAGAGTTGCCATAGCTGGGGCATGACGAACAGAAATATGACATAAAGATTTCAGTTTAGATTATATTCACCCTACTGTTGGCGAAAATAAAACTCTTCCATTACCTGATTTCATAATGGTCTGGTTCAGAGACGTTGTCGTGGAACAGATGAATTGGTGATGACGGGCCTAATAATATAAAGTACAATGCGTCAAAAGCTTGCAGACAGTGTAAATCCGCACACGATAGTGCGTGCATGGTATGCAAATGGACATATCACCAAATCAATTGCTTCCCAACAAAATTAAAAACTGAGAACTATAAATTCTCGATATGTCACTCGTAACAGAATCTCTATTGGATTGTTACAAAATAAACCCTTCAGTGCAGTTGATTACTATTACTATTATTTATAATAGCATAACTAGCAAGAAAACGCATCCTTACATGATGGCGGACAAAAGAAAAACGACGATATTGTGGAGGCTATATTGAGGAGGCTATATGTGCGTCACTTATTTTTTTAACTGAATAAGGAAAATACATCAATGTTTTTAAACAGGCAGTGATGTAGGATGCAATTGACTCTTTGGCCTCTCAAGTGGAGAGGCACCCCTCACTTTTCCCTATGGAGCTGAAATCACGAACAACTCACTTTTTGTGCAATGAAACCACACTGGGGAGAGCACAAGGAAATATCCAAACGTGAAAAATAAGAGTCTCCCGAAGCGTCGTGTTTTATTTTTGGGAGAAATGCGAAAATCGATAGTTTTATATAAGCTTTCTTACACTACAGTAAAAAATAGTCAAAAGTTGTCTTATAAACCAGTAATCAAATCAAGCAAACGAGACCAGAGCTACTACAAATTAAAAACAAAACGTGCCTCGTGATAATTGTGTTCTACTGTTCATCAAAACTATAAACAGGCAGGTAGATTTCTTTATTTGCTGAATGAAAAATGTATATATTACAAGCAATTTAATTTTTATGTAAGTCTTATAATTATTAAAAAATCAAAATGAAAAGTGGAAAGAGTAATTACACGAGAAAGAACGAGACGAAGGTGGGAACGAGACCAGCCACAGCCATTCCTGGAATGAGGACTGACCATTCCTGGAACGAGGAGGGATCGTTCCTGGTGCGAGGACCGGCCGCGACCTTCCCTGGAACGAGTACCATCGGCAACTGTTCCTTGAACATGGACCGACTGTTCCTGGAACGAGGACAAGCCACGACCGTTCCAGGAAAGAGAGAACCAGCTGCGATGATTCCCGGAACGAGAACGGCCGCGGCAAATGTGAACGGTGAACAACTGTCCCATAGAAGTAGTTCCTCAGCTCCTCTGTTCACGTTATTGAACCCTTCCTTTGGAAAAGTTCATTTGTGAACGACCTACCTGTAACAAGCACTGTAATTTTTCTACTACAGTCCTTTGATTCCCATTCAGTTGTATCAGAATTTCTGTGGATCCAACGTGTCTTCCTATAGGAAACGCTGAAACAGTTCAAATGGATCAAATGGCTCTAAGCACTATGGGACTTGACATCTGAGGTCATCAGTCCCCTAGAACTTAGAACTACTTAAACCTAACTAACCTAAGGACATCACACACATCCATGGCCGAGGCAGGATTCGAACCAGCGACCGTACCGGTCGCGCGGTTCCAGAATGAAGCGCCTAGAACCGCTCGGCCACAACGGCCGGCTTGAAACAGTAATACCCCATTAGCGCCGTGCGTTGCCATATGGCAACGTTTGTAACACTTTTTTAAAATCGTTGATTCCACGACATCAACGAAGCGAGAGTGTTGGCAGCACTGGATTCCGTTCCGCAAGACTGTAAAGATCCCTACAATGCAACATTTTTAACAATACATTTAAATTCTGCAGCGTAAGCAGTGTTGGAAATCGTTGTTTGCTGAATGACGAAGAAAAATAGAGTATAAGTTCGAGTAAGTATGTTTTACACAGTAACTTACGATATATATTTTGGTTTTTTAGTATGGTTGTGCTTTAAATACTCAAATATATATTCTTTGGAAGTTACTACTTGCTGTGAAATAAATTACTTTCATTTAGGCCGTTTGAACGTCGGTGTTGCCATATGGCAACGCTACGCGCTTGTACTCAGCAAAAGGACGAATTTTCTCTTTCTTGTTTTAGAAGAGGTTTCTCGCTTGCTGAGGCGCTGGAGATTCTTTATAATGATCTTGCTCTCCTAGCCAACACCGTTCAAGAAGCCAGGCAACAAGTGAAATCACTACAAGAAATAGCAGAGAAAGTAGGCCTTAGAATATCATTTGAAAAAAAGGAGATTATGCTAACTGATCCACCACTTGCAAACAAAATTACAATAGGAGAACAGGAAATAAAAATTGTTGATAAATTTAAATATTTAGGCGAAATAATAACATACAATCTAAATGAGAAGCCATCATGGCAAAATAGAATAAAAAAACTGAACTATGCAAATTACATTACCAAAACTACATACAACAAAAAAAGCCTATCTATAGACGCAAAATTAAAACACTATAAAACAGTTACACAACCAGAAATAACGTATGCAGCTGAAACTACCTTCAAAACAACTAATACAGCAGAAATTGACAGAATACTAAAAATAGAAAGAAGAATAATTAGGACATGTATAAATAAACAGTATAAAATAAATGGACATTGGAGAATAGCATCAAATGAAACAGTATATAAGAAAATAGAACCAGTCATGAGCACAATCAGGAAGAAACGCATCTAATTCTTTGAACATCTGATGAGAACTCCAGAAAACAGAATTAGTAAAAAAATAATACAAAAATTGTGGAACAGCAAGAGCGACATTAAATGGATCACAGAAATTAAGGAAGATATAAAAGAACTTCAAATTACAGTAGATGACCTAAAGAAACAAGACAGAGAAAACCAGAATACTGCAAGACCCGCAAACCAGACTAGAAATGAAAATCAATAACAGGAGTACAGGAAGAGTTGTCTCAGATGAAGAAAGAAAGAAAATATCTGAAAGAATGAAGAAATATTGAGCAGACAGAAGAGCAAAACACCTTTCATATAAGAATAGCCTCTAATAATTATATTACCTAAATATATTAAGTTATTGTCGAACCAAATTGTATCCATGTGTAACAACTTGTTTAGAACTTTGTATTTTTGACTACAGTGGTCCAATGAAGGCCATAAAATAAATAAATAAAAAATAAAAATAAAAAATTGAAGGTGATGTGTTTGTTGAGCCCCAAAATTATTTTCCAAGAAAGATCGGGGATATTTTGAGACAGCAATAGAGAAGAATGACGGATTATTGTATGTGCGGTTGCTGGACAACTTAGTTGTCACAATGATCTCTTCATGTGGTGGACAAGAAGTTGGCGAAGTCAAGAGATTCTCGCAACTAAAAAAGCGAAATATAATGATTCCCAGACCAAAACTGGTAGCCAAATATAATACGTATGTGGAAGGTACTGATCAGATGGGTCAGAATATAGCGCGCTATCGCATTGCAATAAGAACAAGAAATGGTACTGGTGTCTCTTTACATGGATGTTAGATGTCGCCATACAAAACAGTTGGATTTTGTATAATAAAGCAAGAAACCAAACTATTTCTCAGCTTGATTTCAAGAGAGAAGTAGCAACAGTGTACTTGCAAACACACCAAGCTTTGCCAGAAGGAGCCGGGGGACCATCTGCATCAAGGTAATGTTCTGAAAGCCGCATGTCAGATTCAGTTAGGTTTGATAAGACTGACCACCTCGTCCAGCACACAGAAGGAAAGAAGAAGAAAAGGTGTGCACACAAGGACTGTAAATCTATTGTGAGAACAGTGTGTTCAAAGTGTAATGTGGGATTGTGTATTGACTGTTTTATTCCATTTCATGTAAAATAATGCTGAGTTCAAGATTTGATTTTTGATTATTAATTGTACTGTGTTATAAAATATCAATTGTATGGTAAAGACTGAATAATAAATTTGCACAAAACTTGTATATGTAATAAGAAATTTCAATAACCTACTTATTTTAGTTGAAGTTGTAATCCATATAAATTTAGGTAGTGAAAGCGCCTAGCGTTGCCATATGGCAACATCAAATATCTCGCTAACGGCGGTAATGACTATCGTCGAAACAACTCTGTTGTGTAATTTATGCCTTTTACAGACATAAGAACGCAATTTTTTAAAAAATTACGAAAAAATTAATTCCGGCGCTAATGGGTTTTGATAGTTCAGGTACTAATAATTCTTGATGAACGATTTCATTATCAGAACCCTCTGCGAAATTAATATCAAGAAAATGCACATTTATAATGTTTCAGCTGGGCAAGTCTTATTACTTACTAACACATAGCCAGCAGGAGTGGCCGTGCGGTTCTAGGCGCTACAGTCTGGAGCCGAGCGACCGCTACGGTCGCAGGTTCGAATCCTGCCTCGGGCATGGATGTGTGTGATGTCCGTAGGTTAGTTAGGTTTAATTAGTTCTAAGTTCTAGGTGACTGATGACCTCAGAAGTTAAGTCGCATAGTGCTCAGAGCCATTTGAACCATTTTAACTAACACATATTTCAACTCAATAATGATGGTGCACCGAGCGTTTTTGGCGAGAATGAGGAGAGGCGTTCCGCCGCTCTGATGGTTCGGACACATCAATGGCTCGCTAAACCTTGCGTGTCGAAAGTGTGCGATTATTAGTCTGAGTATTTGTGAAGTGAGGGACCTGGTATCGCATCTCCCTCTTCTAAAGCATCACCATCATTCCATGCTGCACCAGAGGCGGATGTCATGTTGTTGAGTTCATTCCCAGAAAGTACAAACTTCGTCATAACGCATGTTCGAGTAGTTTAGCTTTCCATTTCACATCACGTGATCACGCCCAGTGCTAGCTTGACTCTGCCACAGCCGTCCCGGATGAGTGCTCATCACTGTCCCATAATCTTGTCACAGACTCACTAACGCAGTAACCTTGTCTTCAGAAACGAGTTCGCATTACGAAATTTTATCACTTCAGTATTCACAGTCTATGTTTTTGTGTCATTCCCCACGGATCCCAAGTGTTCACTGTAAAACATAGTGAGGCAGCAAGCTTACAAAGTGTAAAGGGTGAGCCAGACAGTAGGAGATTTTACTTTATTATATGAGCCTCCAAACGGTAACTTCCTGACCAATCAGGGCGGAGGAAGCCGCGTGGTGCGTCGAATATACCCGGCCGCCCGTCGCCGGGCCCGCTGTCTGATATTCTTACTCACCCGCGAGTCGGATGCGCGCCCTGTAGCACTGAACATCTCCCGCTTCTCCCGGTGCTGCGGCACTGTGGACTTAGTTTTGGCAGACAACCACTTTCGGTAGCTTCGCGAACAATGTTCGCCAAATTGTAAGCTCTGGCTCACCCTCACCTCCCTAGGCCTATGTAGCCCCTTTCATCATGCTTTAGCCAATAAATGGCCTTTCTCTAAAAATTACTCTATTATTCCATAACGCCCACCGCCTGCCCATGCGCCCCATCCTGTACAAAAGCAAATGTTTATGTCTTTGTATAGGAACCTTCGTCCTATGCTACATCAAAGTAGACTTACAGTCATCACTCTTTCTTTATGTTGGACTCTGACTTCATACATTACTGCACTGTTTTAAGGACCATATTTCGTACGGATTACAACAACATTGTCTATTTATAGGACGAAAATGTGGCCGTTGCATACAGTGTTACCTCAAAGGAATTAAAAAAAAGGAAAACAGGCTCAAACCTAAGCAGGAAATACATTTACACTCGAGAAAAATTAGGAAAACTGTACTCATGCGAAGCCGTCTTGCTTTACTAAAGCTAATGTTTACATAGATTTGAAGAGTACTAAAACTAAAACATTTTGTTAAGTCGATCTTATCGTGACATGACATATACGAATATTTGCAAAGGTTTGAATTCAAAGCACTTTTCTCTTGTAACACGTATTTCTTTTACTGGTTCCAGAAATACTGGAAGAATACGCGTAATTATAATCCGTGCAACTGTATTACTAAGTGCTTCACTACTAAGTACGTCACATAACGAAGAGTCAGCTCATACCAGTGTCTTTGTATTCTTCGCTTAGCACAAATATGCTAATGCTCCAGAGTAATAGGACAATCCTATTATTATATAGTAATCAGAAACAGTGAATATTCTCATTCAGTCCTTAGGTTAAAATAGGTACTTCATTAATCATTACAGCACGTTGGCTCTGTGTTACAGTGAACAGGATCTTTTTAATTTAATTGTTTTGATTGCACAGCTTCTTGAATGGGCTTACCAGTTCAGCTATAAACAGACATCTTCAGACTCTACAATAGAAGTAAAAGGAAGTACATTACTAGCTACTACGTTAAGATATTAAAAACAAATGACAGATATTATTAAAAAATACAATATACCTTTCATTCTGCAACACTGTAACAAGTCATAACAGTCGTTTAAAATATTCTCTGTTGTAAATAAGAAAGCAAAATTTCTTAAAATATGTTAAACCATGTGAAAACATATTCGTCCTCTCACAGTTAACACTGTTCAGAATTTAAGAAAAGTTTAAAAAAAATGAAAACTGACCACAGAAATCATTCTAAAACTGAATACATTGTGAGGGATCTGAAATCAGTGTTTCATTCTTATAAAGGAAGAAAATTGAATAACCTTACATTACCTTCATGTTGTCCTGTTAATTGGCTCTGAGCACTACGGGACGTAACTTCTGAGGTCATCAGTCCCCTAGAACTTAGAACTACTTAAACCTAACTAACCTAAGTACATGACACACATCCATGCCCGAGGCAGGATTCGAACCTGCGACCGTAGCGGTCGCGTGGTTCCAGGCTGTAGCGCCTAGAACCGCTCCGCCACGCCGGCCGGCTCCTGTTAATTCCGCCATCTTCCTTTATGAGACTGATTTTGGAATCCTCGCAAGGTATTCGATTTTAGAATGATTTCTGTCCTCAAGTTTAATTTTTTGAAAATTTTGTGAAATTCTGATCAGTTTAAACTCACAGAGGACGAAAACGTTTTCTTGTGGTTAAACATTTTTTAAAAGAACTCTTGCTTTCCTATATAAAAGTGAGAAGAGTTTAAAGAATTTAACTTCTAAATGAATTTCTTTTTCATTACTTTGTATATTTATTCATACAGTATGCATGCGTCAACAACTTCTAGAATCGTTTTGCTCCCTACGTATAACTGGTTGAAGCATGTATAGCTGTTTTCAGTTGTGCTACTTTCACATGTTATGACAGTGCAGTAGAGTGAGGGATGTATTTCCAGAATGAGATTTTCACTCTGCAGCGAAGTGTGCGCTGATATGAAACTTCCTGGCAAATTAAAACTGTGTGCCGGACCGAGACTCGAACTCGGGACCTTTGCCTTTCGAGGGCAAGTGCTCTACCATCTGAGCTACCCAAGCATGACTCACGACCCGTCCTCACAGCTTCAAATCTGCCAGTACCTCGTCTTCCACTTTCCAAACTTCACAGAAGCTCTTCTGCGAACCTTGCAGAACTAGCACTCGTGGAAGAAAGGATATAGCGGAGACATGGCTTAGCCACAGCCTGGGGGATGTTTCCAGAATGAGACGAGGTACTGGCAGAATTGAAGCTGTGAGGACGGGTCGTAAGTCGTGCTTGGGTAGCTCAGATGGTGGAGCACTTGCCCGCGAAAGGCAAAGGTCCCGAGTTCGAGTCTCGGTCCGGCAAACAGTTTTAATCTGCCAGGAAGTTTCGAAGGATATATTGTTTATTTACTTCTGTTGTTGAGTCTGAAGATGGCTATGGCATAGCTGAAACCAGTAATTCAATTCAAAAAGCTATGTTAGCAAGGCAATTAAATAAGCACTATGTACACCATGGTCGCTTTCCAGATGGTCAACTTTTTACCGAATTCTCTTTAAAACTACAAATAAAATGGCTCTGAGCACTATGGGACTTAACTTCTGAGGTCATCAGTCCCCTAAAAACTTAAAACTACTTTAACCTAACTAACCTAAGGACATCACACACATCCATGCCCGAGGCATGATTCGAACCTGCGACCGTAGCAGTCGCGCGGTTCCAGACTGTAGCGCCTAAAACCGCTCGGCCACCACGGCCGGCTTAAAACTACAGAGTTTCTGTTTAGACGTTTTTATGCATCAATAAATATTCGATTACCCTAATGAGTACAAGGCCTACCCGGTAATGCTTTCAATACATGTAGTCAGCGGGTAGGAACTTTCTTCCTAGGTTCTGTAAACTTAAATTTTCTTTGTCAAATGATAACTTTAAATGCTAGCACCCTTAGCCTCCTAGTATTCCTCCAGTCCATACAGGTACCTTTCTCACACGTAGCACTAAGTACTCCACCGACAACACTGGTTAACCCAGTCCAGATTACAAATATCAATTAATTCAAAACATATAATAAAACACAGGCCATTCATTGATGTAAGAATTTTTTGAAGTTCTAGTGGGCCTACAATCCAGTAATATTATTTGTTTGAGGATACTTTTAAATCAGGATATTTAATCAGGAGAGGGAATCTTCACAATCTCATAAGTATGTGTGATCAAAAGTTGCTATTTACAATTTTGTTTTGCAAAGAAGTGAAGATTTCGGTTGAGTTTTCAACAGAATTTATTGTAAGAAGTTTCTTGTGGTTGCCATTTTCGCAGTAGCTGCAAAAAAACTGCAGTAGTTGAAAAGAGCGACGCCTTTTGCATCCTGCACAATACATTCTTCCACCCAATTTCTATCATTTTTCTCAGATGTCTGTCACAGTAGATTTTTCTAATGAATGCCTGGTCGGTGAATGACACTAAAACTTTTTTTACCTTCTCTTCACAGGAACACTCTTATCTGCATACATGTGAAACAGGACTTATTCATTCATTTGTCTCCTTCACCCTACTTATGAGTTCAGCTTGACTGAATCGTGTACCGTACAGTGGTAAATTTTTCACTACCTATTCATAGAGCTGTAAATATTCTAACCAGTTTGCATGATTGTATGTGCATATTTCCCAATGAACCTGTAAGTCCTCTCAGACGGGTTTCCTTCAGGCTGAAAGCGTCATATTTATATATATCTAATGCAACATACACGTAAAAATGTTGTCCATATTTCACAAGTTAAGCTTGAAGCGTTTATCTAACATCAACGTGGCTGACTTGCCATCTACTGGTATACAACTCTTTACTGTGCTCTTAATAACTGGACCTGCTGCAGTAGACATTGTAAAAAATGGTTCAAATGGCTCTGAGCACTATGGGACTTAACTGCTGAGGTCATCAGTCCCCTAGAACTTAGAACTACTTAAACCTAACTAACCTAAGGACATCACACACATCCATGCCCGAGGCAGGATTCGAACCTGCGACCGTAGCGGTCGCGCAGTTCCAGACTGTAGCGCCTAGAACCGCTCGGTCACTCCGGCTGGCTGTAGACATTGTAGTACACAGTTTAACTTACTTGGTGAAAATGTCATATAGTGCTACTACATGCTTAATTCCGCCTCTAATCGAGGGCAAAGGCTGTGCAACATCAACTGCGACGATTTCCAATGGTTTTGTTGGTATTATAGGGTGTAACTCTGTATGACAGCGTTTGTTTGTGGGCTTTGTTTTTTGCATGTAAGGCATGTTTTTAAGACGTGCTGCATGTATCTTCTAATGCTAGGAAAATAGCGACATAAGCTGATTTTACTGATCCACTTTGAAGCCCCATAGTGACCCTTTACATTATGTGTGTACAGAATTAACCCTAGCATACCAACAACATACTTTGTAAATATATACTGATGTGTAAGTAGGGTCCAAAACATGAAAATATCTTTTAGCACACTCTTTACAATGCCAACACACTTTTTCAGTTACGTATGCTACCAACTGGGGGAGGGGGGGGGGGGGGGGTAGGCGGTACTTAATGCCGACTGAGAAAAATAGTAAAATTATTTTTACTCACAACATAGTATTTAAAGAGGCATTGATGTATAAGTGAAATCTTCAACCTGAAAATATTAAATATGACATTTATTGGGGAAATGACATCTATTCTTAAGACTTAAATTTTTAAAGTACCTTTAAGCGAAAAATGTAAAAAATATATGGAATCCTGTAGAACAATTTATTAAAAACAATAAATAATTTTTTGAAATTGAAAAATATGCAATAACTGGCTAGACTGCATTATATTCAAAAGGTGGGCATAAAGTGTCCCCACCCTCTTCATATTGTGAGGGTTAAGGCATCCTCACATACAGATGGAATACAAATGTACCAAGTGTCATATCATATATCATACCTGTAAAACAGAACATTATTCTGTGGTTGGTAATGTTGTTTTAGCTTATCTGCAGTATTTAGTGTAAGTAGTGGGCTTGTACCACCGTTGGTCAGCATTCTGTAGGTATCCCATGTTTCTGCACATATCTAGGTAATATTTGTGGAAATTGTTATCCTTCATGAGTGAAACACTGGATTGATCTATAAGCTCCGTGTATTCTGGTAGGCCGGCCGCGGTGGTCTAGCGGTTCTAGGCGCTCAGTCCGGAGCCGCGCGACTGCTACGGTCGCAGGTTCGAATCCTGCCTCGGGCATGGATGTGTGTGATGTCCTTAGGTTAGTTAGCTTTAAGTAATTCTAAGTTCTAGGGGACTGATGACCATAGATGTTAAGTCCCATAGGGCTCAGAGCCATTTGAACCATTTATTCTGGTGGGCCCATGTGCCATGATGTTATCTTTTCCTGAAATGTGAACGACCTCAAAATTGTATTCTTTTAAAAAATAGGATCCAACACGTTAAGTGCAGATTTAGTGATTTGCAGAACCATGAAGAAAATTCAACATCTGATGACCACAGTAAACTTTAAATTTATTGCGAGAAATATAATAATCAAATTTTTAACGCCTATATTACTGCTAGAGTTACCAACTCAGTTGCTGAGTAGGCATGTCCATACTCTGACCATGACCAAACTGCAAAATTAATAACATGGATATTTCGATTTCCACTTTCTTCATTTAATTGAAGTAGACAGTCCCCTAGACCAGAGAAAACGCACGGGTCCCTAGGCAAAAATCTATGGACATGTCGGGATAGCATAAAATATATAAGTTAACGAAGGCATCTTTCATTGTATCAAAATTTCTTTTTCAGTCATTGGTACACATCCAAGGCGGATTTTTCTGTAATAGAGGTAACAGAACAGTATTAATCGGGAGCTGATTTGGCACAAACCTTCGAAAAAATGAGTGTAAGATGAAAAATACTTTAAGCTTTTTTTTCGTGCTAGTTTAAGGGAAATGCTTCATTGCATTGATTTTCTCAGCGTTGATATGATTACCATAGATGAAATTATACCCTCAGATAATCTTAATTTCGTCGGTCAGTGATTTTGAGTTTTTCAGTTTTGTGGTCAGCCCTGCCTCAGAAAATTTCTGTAGTATCGACGTGTTCTTCACAGGTGTAGGTACCTACTAATATATAATCAACATTGACTGAAGAGCCAAAGTAACCGGTACACCTGCCTAATATCGTGTAGGGCCCCCGCGAGCACGCAGAAGTACCGCAACACGACGTGGCATGGACTCGACTAACATCTGAAGTAGTTTTGGAAGGAACTGACACCATGAGTCCTACAAGGCTGTCCATAAATCTGTATGAGCGCAATGGGTGGAAATCTCTTCTGAACAGCACGTTGCAAGTCATCCCAGATATGATCAATAATGCCCATGTCTGGGGAGTTTGGTGGCCAGCGGAAGTGTTTATACTCAGAGGAGCATTCCTGGAGCCACTCTGTAGTAATTCTGAACGTGTGGGGTGTTGCATTGCCCTGCTGGAATTGCCGAAGACCGTCGGAATGGCCAAATGGACATGAATAAATGCAGGTAATGAGACAGGACGCTTACGTGCCAACTGTCAGATTCGTATCTAGACGTATCAGGGGTCCCATATCACTCCAACTGCACACGCCCCACACCATTACAGAGCCTTCACCAGCTTGGATAGTCCCCCGGTGAAATGTAGGATCCATGGATTCATGAGGCTGTCTCCACACCCATACACGTCCATCCGCTCGATAAAATTTGAAACGAGACGCGTCCGACCAGGCAACATGATTCCAGTCATCAGCAATCCAATGTCAGTGTTGAAGGGCCCAGACGAGGCGTAAAGCTTTGCGCCGTGCAGTAATCAAGGGAACACGAGCGAGCCGAGTGGCTCCGAAAGCCCATATCGAATGTTTCGTTGAATACTTCACACGTTGATAGCCCAGCATTGAAATCTGCAGCAATTTGCGGAAGGGCTGCACTTCTGTCACGCTGAACGATTCTCTTCAGTCGGTTTTGGTCCCGTTCTTATACAGGATATTTTCCCAGCCGCAGCGATGTCGGAGATTTGATGTTTTACCGGATTCCTGATATTCACGTAGCCTATCCCCGATGTTATTCAATCTGTATATTGAGCAAGCAGTAAAGGAAACAAAGGAAAAATTCGGAGTAGGAATTAAAATCCATGGAGAAGAAATAAAAACTTTGAGGTTCGCCGATGACATTGTAATTCTGTCAGAGACAAGAAAGGACCTGTGAAAGGTGGCTACACTGAGCCACAGCGCCAGAGATTGCGCCAAAGAGTATTATTCAGCCGCCTCCAATGGCAGTGCTTGGGGAGAACTCGTAGTAGTCAGTGCTTGTTGAGATGTGCTAGTGAAAAGTGCTGGTCGAGAACTCGTAGTAGGCAGTGCTTGCTGAGATGTGATACTGAAAAGTTCTTGTTGAGATGTGGTAGTAGCGAGTCGGTGTGGAGATATATTGTAATGATTAGAGTGATTTTGGTCAATATATGAAGATAAAAGAAAAAAAAATTTTCCTTTTCTTTTTATTATCTCAATGTCTTAAATAATGCAGCATTACAGGTTCAGTCAGCAAAGCATCTGGCTTGTGTTCTTGTATTAGAGTGTAATTCTGGTTTTCTTGCGCAATTATAGTGTTTCTAATTTTTTTATCACGTCAGTATAAATGGTATTTGAAATTTCTTGTCTTATTGAAGAAGAACCGTGCCAGATGTGTACGTTGAGTCATACTTCCACACACAGAACAGTTACACTTGTGTTTTGGTTTCGTGGGTTTTATAGTTGCTGGGGACTTAATTAATTAATTGTGTTAACGAAAATTTTCATTTCATTCTTTGTTGTTGTTCTATGCAGTCAGATTGCGTAATAATACTAGTCAGGGCCAACCGTTTACGACACAGCGTAATCGGACATACAGTTACGAAAAATAAAAATTATTTGCATTTTATTTAATTAAGCCCCCATGCACCTGGAACAGTTGGGTTGGGTTGTTTGGGGGAAGAGACCAAACAGCGAGGTCATCGGTCTCATCGGAGTAGGGAAGGACGGGGAAGGAAGTCGGCCGTGCCCTTTCAAAGGAACCATCCCGGCATTTGCCTGGAGCGATTTAGGGAAATCACAGAAAACCTAAATCAGGATGGCCGGACGCCGGAGAACTGGAAGAGCAGCTGAACGGAATGGGCAGTGTCTTGAAAGGAGGATACAAGACGAACATCAACAGAAGCAAAATGAGGATAATGGAATGTAGTCGAATTAAATCGGGTGAGGCTGCGGGAACTAGATTAGGAAATGAGACACTTAAAGTAGTAAATGGGTTTTGCTTTTTGGGGAGCAAAATAACTGATGATGGTCGAAGTAGAGAGGATTTAAAATGTAGAATGGCAATGGCAAGGAAAGCGTTTCCTGAAGAAGAGAAATTTGCTAACATCGAGTATAGATTTAAGTGTCAGGAAGTCGTTTCTGAAAGTATTTGTGTGGAATGTGGCCATGTATGGAAGTGAAACGTGGACGATAAATAGTTTGGACAAGAAGAGAATAGAAGCTTTCGAAATGTGGTGCTACAGAAGAATGATGAAGATTAGATGGGTAGATCACATAACTAATGAGGAGGTATTGAATGAAATTAGGAAGAAGGGAAATTTGTGGCACACCTTGACTAGAAGAAGGGATCGGTTGGTAGGACATGTTCTGAGACATCAAGGGATCACCAATTTAGTATTGGAGGGCAGCGTGGAGACACGTTTGAAGACATGTGGATGTCACCAGTTAAGGGAGTGAGGTTGTATACTGCCACTGCCATCCTGACATGGGCACGCAATATATTTCGTGGGACAAAGGCTGTGGAGATGGCAAGAGTGCTCGGTACTTCATTTTGGTCCCTGCAGCTGCAAGGTCAGGGACAGCCTGGGAGCTCGTTGTGCGCGCTGCCCTACACCAAGTGGCCACAAATCCTACAGTCGACAGCATGATATCTAGCTGCTATGGGTAAATGCAGCAGTGTGAGACACTGGTCTGTTCTGAATGTGGCAATGTTTAAAACAAGTGAAAATGCATGTACATTCCTATTCTTCCTTCCATTCTACTATGTTGGATGGAGCAGCGCAACTTTTAGATGTATATAAAAATTACTAACTGTGGTTATTTTAGGCCCTTGTCTAACAACAGTGGGCTTTCTTGCATTTCATACTAGAAATAATTATTTTTGGATGCATAGTTCATGCCGGCCTGTAGCAAATGTCTGAAAATACATGAGTACCATTTTCGGGTAGTAAGTCATAGAGGGGATGTGGCAGGTGATAGAATGAGAGTAACTGCGTCCTGTCCAATAAAGCTAACCACCTTGGTAGCTCAATTGGACTAATCTGGGTTAGATTTCCCGCCAGAATGAGAGCAGTTATGCTTGTGAATAACAAATCTTGAATTTGTGCAATCTAAGCGCCTTGGAGCGGTTTGGCACCAACCATCAGCCAATGGTGTACAGAACACAAGTGATAAGTCCAGCATATCTGAATAAGTAGTGATGGCAGCACCACCCATAACTTTCCAACCATTTTTATGTCATGCAATTGGCGTACGGAAGTGGGGGTAGTGAGGTGCTGGATGGAGATCAGAGGGGTGGGGGATAGCCGGCAACAGCATTTGACGTCATAGTGGGAAGGGGAGGCGGAAGTGGAAGGAGATCTGGCTATAATGCAGACTGTCCCACATTGGAGTTAATCACATTAATTATTATATAAAGCAAATAAAGGTGTGACATAGTACGTTGTAATTGATATAACCATGTATTCACTCCCAAGGACACTGTAAATACTATTTGTAAGAATTGTCAAAATAGTTTTTATTATCACAAGGAATTTATTAAAAAGTTTCAGTCCTATATCGAATGCACCTCTGTGAGATACTTTCATTTGCATTGGTTGTATGAAGGATTTTGCCAAATGTGGTGTTACAGTGACAGACATGACAGATTCTTTGCAGACCAAGTGAGGAGGCATAGTGAGCATACTGTACTTGCATGTGGGGGGATGACAGTTCAGATTACCTTCACGCCATACAGATTTGGGTTTTCCCTAAATCGCATCTGGGAAATACAAGGATCGTTCCTTCGAAAAGGGTCTGGTCCATCCTTTCATAATCCAAGCTCGTGCTCTTGCTTTGATGACATCAGTGTAAACGGACATTTAAAATCTGCTGTGGAGGCAGGTCTGCAAGGTTCTGCTAGAGAGTTTCCCCAGAATATTACTACGTAGTTTAGTTTTGAATGAATATAACTATAGTATGTTTTCTTGACAGTTTCCTTATTGGTGCACGACATCAGGGCTTGTAGGCATGACACACTTGACTTCTCTTATGATTGACAAACTCCGTATATTTCATCTATTTCAAATTCTTTAGCTGCCAGACACGAATGAAAATTTTGGCAGGGCTACACTACTGGCCATTAAAATTGCTACACCACGAAGATGACGTGCTACAGACGCGAAATTTAACCGACAGGAAGAAGATGCTGTGATAGGCAAATGATTAGCTTTTCAGAGCATTCACACACGGTGCTGACATGAGGAAAGTTTCCAACCGATTTCTCATACACAAAGAGCAGTTGACCGGCGTTGCCTGGTGAAACGTTGTTGTGATGCCTCGTGTAAGGAGGAGAAATGCGTACCATCACGTTTCCGACTTTGATAAAGGTCGGATTGTAGCATATCGCGATTGCGGTTTATCGTATCGCGACATTGCTGCTCGCGTTGGTCGAGATCCAATGACTGTTAGCGGAATCGGTGGGTTCAGGAGGGTAATACGGAACGCCGTGCTGGATTCCAACGGCCTCGTATTACTAGTAGTCGAGATGACAGGCATCTTATCCGCATGGCTGTAACGGATCGTGCAGCCACGTCTCGACCCCTGAGTCAACAAATGGGGACGTTTTCAAGACAACAACCATCTGCACGAACAGTTCGACGATGTTTGCAGCAGCATGGACCGTCAGCTCGGAGACCATGGCTGAGGTTACCCCTGACGCTGCATCACAGACAGGAGCGCCTGCGATGGTGTACTCAACGACGAACCTGGGTGCACGAATGGCAAAACGTCATTTTTTCGGATGAATCCAGGTTCTGTTTACTGCATCATAATGGTCGCATCCGTGTTTGGCGACATCGCGGTGAACGCACATTGGAAGCGTGTATTCGTCGTCGCCATACTGGCGTATCATCCAGCGTGATGGTATGGGGCGCGGTTGGTTACACGTTTCGGTCATCTCTTGTTTGCATTGACGGCACTTTGAACAGTGGACGTTACATTTCAGATATGTTACGACCCGTGGCTCTACCCTTCATTCGATCCCTGCGAAGCCCTACATTTCAGCAGGATAATGCACGACCGCATGTTGCAGATCCTGTACAGGCCTTTCTGGATACAGAAAATGTTCGACTGCTGCCCTGGCCAGCACATTCTCCAGATCTCTCACCAACTGAGAACGTCTGGTCAATGGTGGCCGAGCAACTGGCTCGTCACAATACGTCAGTCACTACTCTTGATGAACTGTGGTATCTTGTTGAAGCTGCATCGGCAGCTGCACATGTACACGCCATCCAAGCTCTGTTTGACTCAATTCCCAGCCGTATCAAGACCGTTACTACGGCCCGAGGTGGTTGTTCTGGGTACTGATTTCTCAGGATCTATGCACCCAAATTGCGCGAAAATGTAATCACATGTCAGTTCTAGTATAATATATTTGTCCAATGAATACCCGTTTATCATCTGCATTTCTTCTTGGTGTAGCAATTTTAATGGCCAGTAGTGTACTTTGTACTTGACCATCTTTAACAAAAATGTAGGGTTGGTGTGTGTTTTTACTTTGTTGTGACTGAAAATTAATTGCGACTGTCTTATTCTTATTTGTAATTAACCGATTGTTATCTTACTTTGAACATTTGGCTTCGAATCTCTAGAGATAAATTTATTTGTGACAAATGAACAGCTGTCTAAGATGGAGAGAATGGTGCAGTTCTTTTGGGGTTGCAACAGCTAATGTCAGTGCACAGAGAGTAGTCATTTTGTGCAGCGCAGACTAGACGCGAACTGGCAGTGCAGTCCCAGGAAGTCTGTAAAACGGGTTTTCCGCCTTCACCGCATGTCTCGTGTGGGAACGGGTCGCTACTGATAAGGATGCACGCGTAGAGATTCTAGCAACCACTAATAGGTTCAAAGTACAACTGCTTTACAAACGACACACAGCTGTCTATATTTATAGAATCAGTTATGAAACATCTTCGCAGCGTAAAAAATCGTACATTAGTTACGTGCCATGCCAAACCTCGACACTGCGAGTTTATTAATGCAAACATTTATCTCATCAGAATTGCTGAACATGATAATGGCAAACATCATTAAAGCGGTTTTAACTTAAAAAGTGATAATAAAATATTTTTACCTTAATGCAGGTGATCTAGTGTTCCCCTCATTCACTCTTACCCGTACTCTGAATGCAGCAGTCTGATGAGCTACATAGAGCACCTTGAGTTTTATCGCGTAATTAATATATTTGGTATTTGCTTGTATGGCGATTAATGCCTGCGCTTCCGGTATCCTTCGACAATTGGTACGACACCTCAAGCTTTCTTGTAATGGCTACGCGTGTATCTTTCGCTGATGTACTTTTGTTACATTTTCTGTTTACTTTTATGTAATTCTTGGAAGTTTTGCATGCTTAGAAATGTAAGGCTGATTAAATGGTGGTCTTTAGACTCTGTGCATGCAATTTTTTTTTACCGCGAATTGCTGCCTATCGTATTGAATGCAGGCATTACATGGATGTGTAATACACTTTAAAACACTTAGAAACAATACTCAGTATACCAAACAGCTGCTGCGAGTATTGTGTCACAGCATTAGGGCAAAGATAAATAGCTGAGTACAGTCAGTTCATGTGATACGTACACCACATCAGTAGAATGAAATGCAGTTCCTTACATTGTTACTAACCGGTTACTACGGGTTATTCCTTATTATTGGGAATGGAAATACTTATTGCTTATGAAATCAACGTGAGAAGAATAGGGTCGCCACCGACCCAAACCATACAGCTAATCAAAGATTTGGTCGAGTCGGAAAATAAATTAATTTGATCACAGACCAAAAACTCACAAAAATGCATACGTTGTGAGGTCTCTCACAGCGGATACGATGTAATTAATAGTATTGCCCGTGCGCTGTTCACGACAATCAAACATTTAAAATAGAATAGAAAATGCATGAACACTGCATAAGATCAGCTCCCAGCAACACACCTGAAAATATGACTTAATCTAAAGCATTTGTTATAAAATACAAGAGGAGACTAATCACTGGACCTGTGCACAAGGAAACGCATTGGATGTGCTAACGGGAAAGCTACGAGGTGAGTGGCTTAGGCGCAAAAACGTAATCTCGGAACACAAGAGAAAATTGTAGATAAAATCATTTATTCCTAAGATAAGGATATGAGGCATGTACACGATTCCTGATAACACGTGGTCTGTGGAGACAATTTCTAGGTATAGTGCCAAATTCCGACAACATCACATCACACAATCATGTTAACATTATCTAAAACGAACATGCGATCGGACAGTTAGTGATACCGGTAGCCCAACAACTATAATGTTCTACCACGTGGTTGGCTCCCCACGGACGAAAGACACATAAAGCAAGGAAAATTTACGATAAGGCAAGGCTCTAAACATTCAGAAAGGTGAAAGCTTATACAGGCACAGCTGAAGGCAAACAGACATCCATACAGAAGCGAGTGCTCACTTCTTATCGACACCTTTGTGTGGCGCTCTTCCGGCGGATCCAAGTCTGCTACAGAAATTTGCTAAAAGAAAAATCGGCCAAAGTTTTGCATTCCTTGCTGAGACAAGGCAAAGCAATCATCCAGATTTGAAAAGCGAGACCAAAGGCTAACAGCTCTCCCCTCGCCAAGTAACAACGCGCCACGCGGTCAGTCTAACTCACCCTTCTTCGACTGGAGCACAGCTGTGGACGCTTCCCGTACCGGCGGCAGACTGCCTCCCGCTTCTCCAGCCTCTTCCATCCTCCGCATGGCCCGGAAAACCCAAAGATGCCATTTCTGCCACCAACCTAACGCAGGTGGATTTCTCACAAGTAGCGAAAACCTCTTTGCCTACTTGACCACTACGAGAGTTGGCTATTCTGTACAACTGCTGCTGAATCTGTACGACTATCGCAGACTTTCTGCAGCAGACTACGCCACCGTCTAGCAACGTGACACACAACCACATTCATTCAATCACACTACTATGAGAGTAAAGAGAATAGAGAAACGAGGAAAAGAAAGAGAAATGGTAATGAAAATGGGCTACCGGACTAATGAAAGGTGGCTACAGGACCCTTTCAACATTACCAGGCATGGCCGGAATAAGCGTAATCTGACAACTACATGTTCCCAATCGACCGTTTTCCTCGATCGCACTAACGGTTACTCCAGAGGACCTGAATCATACTGTTCTCCGAATCATTAAGTTCCACCTCTCCCCCTACTCGTAAGGGTAACAAGTATTTGGTCATGTGCATCTTACGAATTTGGATTTTGTTTGGAGAAGAATGTCAGTGCTAGCAAAAGAGGATACTGCTAATTCTTGGAGCCGTAGTTTTTATTTCCCATGTAAACTGAAAAAAATGAAAGATGTTGATAGGGTGATTCATCTAAAACTTGCACCGCAGATATAGCGGAGATGGAAAGTGCTATTGATGTGCGGTTTTCCTAGACTGTACTGGCAGTCAGAGGCTCGTATTATTATACGATAACCAGATTGTAATAACACTTAGAAAGAGTATTTTTTGTGCAAACATACACTTTTTTTAGTTGGAACTATGCCTATTGACATTAACTAACTAAACGTAGGGTTAATTAGAATGTTAGTGGCGTTTGTTGTAGGATGCCAGTGCGAATCGTTTACAAGATGTCGTATTGTGCAAAGTTTCCGTACCGACACTTGTTTGTGCCATTCAACCTGTCTGGTTGTTAGGTACGATGTTGTGGGTTTGCGTACACTGTTCCCAGAGTGCGTTGAGACTTGGTAGTCAGTCAGTGTGTGACAGTCTAACAAGGGAACCTCCCCATCGCACCCCCCTCAGATTTAGTTATAAGTTGGCACAGTGGATAGGCCTTGAAAAACTGAACACAGATCAATTGAGAAAACAGGAAGAAGTTGTGTGGAACTATGAAAAAATAAGCAAAATATACAAACTGGGTCGTCCATGTGCAATATAGGCAATATTTAGGGCAGTGCGAGACGAGGAGAGCCGTGGTCCCGTGGTTAGCGCGAACAGCAGTCGAACTAGAGGTCTTCGGTTCAAATATTCCCTCGACCGAAAATTTTAACTTTTTATTTTCAGTTTATGTGACAAACCCTTATGTTTTCATCACTTTTTTGGAGTGATTATTACATCCACAAGAAAACCTAAATCGGGCAAGGTAGAAGAATCTTTTTACCCATTCGCTAAGTGTACTAGTTAGGTGGGTCGACAACATATTCCTGTCATGTGACGCAGATGCTGTCACCAGTGTCGTATAGAATATATCAGACGTGTTTTCCTGTGGAGGAATCGGTTGACCTATGACCTTACGATCAAATGTTTTCTGTTCCCATTGGAGAGGCACGTCCTTTCGTCTACTAATCGCACGGTTTTACAGTGCGGTCGCAAAACACAGACACTAAACTTATTACAGTGAACAAAGATGTCAATGAACGAACGGACAGATAATAACCATGCAAAAATAAAGAAAGTAATATTTTCAGTCGAGGGAAGACTTGAACCAAGGATCTCTCGTTCAGCAGCTGCTCACGCTACCACGAGACCACGGCGCTTCTAAACACACTGCCTCCATGATGTTGCTTATGTGGCCGATGGACTACTCAGTTTGTATATTTTGCTTATTTTTTCACAGTTCCACACAACTTCTTCCTGTTTTCTCAATTGATCTGTGTTCAGTTTATCAAGGCCTATCCACTGTGCCAACTTATAACTAAATCTGAGGGGGATGCGATGGGGAGGTTCCCTTGTAAGCAGAAGGTCGTGATTGAATGATAGGATTTACCTACGCAAAAAAAGCCGACATGTTCACAGAGTATGGAGAGTGTAGGTTGGTTCAAATGGCTCTGAGCACTATGCGACTTAACTTCTGAGGTCATCAGTCGCCTAGAACTTAGAACTAATTAAACCTATCTAACCTAAGGACACCACACACATCCATTCCCGAGGCAGGATTCGAACCTGCGACCGTAGCGGCCGCTCGGCTCCAGACTGTAGCGCCTAGAACCGCACGGCCACTCCGACCGGCGAGAGTGTAGGAAGACTGCAGTTCATTCTTGTATGCAGCAAGGTATCCCAATAGACGTCAACCATCTCGGCGATTATTTATCAGCTTCTTCAACCGTTTACGTGCAAGTGGTAGTAGGACACTTAAACAAGGTGAGCTGGTCCCTTCAACCCCACAAACCAACCAGCCAACCAAACAACGTGACAGAAAGAAACTAGTGACGACAGAAGAGGGGGAACTCAAAGTTAATGTTACTGTTGCAGTTGACCCGCACTTAGCTCCCACGCAATCGCACGAGGAAGTGATATGAGTCAGGCACGCATTCCTATCACATCTCTCTCCATCAAGACCTCTATGCGAATGACAGTCGGGTAACTTCTGTTCATTAGCATTAAGACAGGACACTTGTCTAGTGGTGAAGGCACATTTACCAGTCATGGCTAGGTAAACCGCCGAAACATGTAATATTGGTTTGTCGACAATCCCTGTCGGATTCGTCAGGTGGAACGTCAGCATCCACGGAGTGTAAACGTGTGGTGAGCGATTGTGAACTATCAGCTCATAGGCCCATGTTTCATAGACAGAACACTGAAAGCGCACAAGTGTCACAGCCTCCTAACAGGCGATCTTCCACGGATACTACAAGACATTCCTCTGTAGACTAGAAGGGACAATCAGGCAGCGGCAGTCGCCCGAGACACAACCAGCAACGAGGAAGTAACCGAGTTTGTGACATTTTACGAGTTCCTAACCAGGAGCGAATTGTGTATTTACATCTCCATCTACATTTATACTCCGCAAGCCACCCAACGGTTAGTGGCGGAGGGCACTTTACGTGCCACTGTCCATTACGTCCCTTTCCTGTTCCAGTCGCGTATGGTTCGCGGGATGAACGACTGCCGGAAAGCCTCCGTGCGCGCTCGAATCTCTCTAATTTTACATTCGTGATCTCCTCGGGAGGTATAAGTAGCGGGAAGCAATATATTCGATACCTCATCCAGAAACGCACCCTTTCGAAACCTGGACAGCAAGCTGCACCGCGATGCAGAGCGCCTCTCCTGCAGAGTCTGCTACTTGAGTTTGCTAAACATCTCCGTAACGCTATTACGCTTACCAAATAACCCTGTGACGAAACGCGCCGCTATTCTTTGGACCTTCTCAATCTCCTCTGTCAACCTGACCTGGTACGGATCCCACACTGATGAGTAATACTCAAGTATAGGTCGAACGAGTGTTTTGTAAGCCGCCCCCTTTGTTGATGGGCTACCAACCGCCTTACCAACAATTAATTTTATATGATCATTCCACTTCAAATCGTTCCGTACGCATACTCCCAGATATTTTACAGAAGTAACTGCTACCAGTGTTTATTCCGCTATCATATAATCATACAACAAAGGATCCTTCTTTCTATGTATTCGCAATACATTACATTTGTCTATGTTAAGGGTCAGTTGCCACTCCCTGCACCAAGTACCTATCCGCTGCAGATCTTCCTGCATCTCGCTGCAATTTTCTAATGCTGCAACTTCTCTGTATACTACAGCATCATCCGCGAAAATCCGCATGGCGCTTCCGACACTTCATCCGACACTTCATCTGTGTGCTTTTGTAGTTTAGTTTCTTGAATTTCTGCGTGGTAATTCAATACTTAATAGGCACAGTCCTCGCGTTTTCGTTTGTAAAGTAAACCGATTTTGTGACATGTTACAAGTTCTTAACCAGGAGCGACTTATTTGGTCTCACCTGAGTGCATTGGTGGTTCAGTTTTCGAATCTCTGCGTGTTAATCTAATTTATTAGACACAGTTCTTTCGTTTTCCTCCGTGGCTACTGTAGAATGCTGTAGAGTGTGTCGATTGTCCTTGTTTGTCTGTGTCGCCGAGCGGGATTAGCCGAGCGGTCTTTGGCGCTACAGTCATGGACTGTGCGGCTGGTCCCGGCGGAGGTTCGAGTCCTCCCTCGGGCATGGGGGTGTGTGTTTGTCCTTAGGATAATTTAGGTTAAATAGTGTGTAAGCTTAGGGACTGATGACCTTAGGAGTTAAGTCCCATAAGATTTCACACGCCTTTGAACATTGTTTTTGTCTGTGTAATGAAGTTTTCCAGGCTCTTTAGTATAGATAGTGACTGGGATTGGTGTGCGCGGATGCGAGCCGAGTTGGCGACACTTCGGCCTCAAAAATGGCTCTAAGCACTATGGGACTTAACATCTTAGGTCATCAGTCCCCTAGAACTTAGAACTACTTAAACCTAACTAACCTAAGGACATCACACACATCCATGCCCGAGGCAGGATTCGAACCTGCGACCGTAGCAGTCCCGCGGTTCCGGACTGCAGCGCCTAGAACCACACGACCACTTCGCTCTCAGCTGTAGACAATGATGGCTTCAGTCACACAGCTTGAAGCTGAGGAGGCACACGTAAGGCCCCCTGGTTACTCTGCCAAAGAGGTTCCAGGTGCTGTCTGTGGCTGACACTGCCCCTCAACTAGATGCAGTCGCTTGTCCTGTTTCAGAGGAAACCTCTCAGCCTTCAGTATCCGATTAATCACAGAGGGTGGGATTATTAGTAGTTGGGAGCTCCAATATTAGGCGCGTCATGGCGTCCCTTAAGGACATGGCTCCCAAGGTCGGAAGAAAGCCAATGTGCGCTCCGTGTCCACCGTGTGGAGTCATTCCGGACGTGGAACGTGTCTTTCCGGTTGGCATCAAGATCACAGGGTGAAGCCAGCTGTATGTGGTGGCTCACGTTAGTATCATTGTTGTCTGTCGCTTTGCACTGGAAGAGATTCTCTCTGCTTTCAAATGGCTAGCAGATGTGCTAAAGGCTGCCAGTGTTGCTTGCTAGATGAAACCAGAGGACGCCATTTTCAGCATAGTCGACAGAACCGATTTCAGACTTCTAGTACAGAGCCGAGTGGAGGGTCTGAATCAGAGGCTCAGACGGTTCTGCGACCGTGTAGGCTGCAGATTCCTCGACTTGCGCCATAGGGCGGCTGGGTTTCGGGTTCTGCTTATTAGGTCAGCAGTCCACTACACGCAGAGGGCGGCTACATAGGTAGCAGCGGCTGTGTAGTGTGGACTGGTTAGAGGGTCTTGGGGAAACACAAAAAGGACTTCAGTCTCAAAGGGTGCAGGTCGAACATAGGAAGAACATAGATCTAGGAACTGTCGGTATAAAAATTGTAAGTCCTCTTAGATGTGCTGGGAAAGTACCAGAGCTCCAAGCGCTAATAGAAAGCACTGATGCTGTAATCGTTGTAGACACTGAAAGGTGGCTAAATCCGGAGATAAGTTCAGCAGAAATTTTTGCGAAGAATCTAGCAGTAATCAGAAGGGGTAGGCTAAAGACACATGGCAGTGGCGTGTTTGTTACTGACAGAAGTAACTTATCTTGTAGCGAAATTGAAGGAGATAGTTCCTGCGTGTTAGTACGGACAGAGGTCATTCTTGCCTACCAGAATAAAATAATAATTGGATCCTTTAACCAACCTCCGAACTCAAATGATTCCATGGCTGAAACATTCAAAGAAAACTTGAACTCAATTTCAAATACGTACCCGACTCATAAAATTACAGTTCTTCGTGACATCAATTTACCCTCGATATGTTGGCGAATGTACATATTCAAATCTGGAGGTACGCATAAATCATCCTCCGAAATTGTGCTGAAAGCGTTCTCTGAAAATTATTACGAGCAGTTTGTTCATGAGCCCACGTGAAAAGTAAGCGGTTATGAAACCACACTTGATCTCCTAGCAACATATAATCCTGAGTTAATATCGAGCATCACAAAGGATACAGTGATTAGTGAACACGGGGTTGACGTAGCGAGATTGACTACTGAGGCTCCCAGATCCTCCAAACATAATCTAAAAATACACCAATTCAAAAAAAAAAAACGGGTAAAAATTCACTTGACGACTTCCTCAGAGAAAATCTCCACTCCCTCCCAGTTAACAAGGCGAGTGTAAGTCACATGTGGCTTGAGTTCAGATAAATCGTATCGACAGCAGTTGAGATATATATACACTCCTGGAAATGGAAAAAAGAACACATTGACACAGGTGTGTCAGACCCACCATACTTGCTCCGGACACTGCGAGAGGGCTGTACAAGCAATGATCACACGCGCGGCACAGCGGACACACCAGGAACCGCGGTGTTGGCCGTCGAATGGCGCTAGCTGCGCAGCATTTGTGCACCGCCGCCGTCAGTGTCAGCCAGTTTGCCGTGGCATACGGAGCTCCATCGCAGTCTTTAACACTGGTAGCATGCCGCGACAGCGTGGACGTGAACCGTATGTGCAGTTGACGGACTTTGAGCGAGGACGTATAGTGGGCATGCGGGAGGCCGGGTGGACGTACCGCCGAATTGCTCAACACGTGGGGCGTGAGGTCTCCACAGTACATCGATGTTGTCGCCAGTGGTCGGCGGAAGGTGCACGTGCCCGTCGACCTGGGACCGGACCGCAGCGACGCACGGATGCACGCCAAGACCGTAGGATCCTACGCAGTGCCGTAGGGGACCGCACCGCCACTTCCCAGCAAATTAGGGACACTGTTGCTCCTGGGGTATCGGCGAGGACCATTCGCAACCGTCTCCATGAAGCTGGGCTACGGTCCCGCACACCGTTAGGCCGTCTTCCGCTCACGCCCCAACATCGTGCAGCCCGCCTCCAGTGGTGTCGCGACAGGCGTGAATGGAGGGACGAATGGAGACGTGTCGTCTTCAGCGATGAGAATCGCTTCTGCCTTAGTGCCAATGATGGTCGTATGCGTGTTTGGCGCCGTGCAGGTGAGCGCCACAATCAGGACTGCATACGACCGAGGCACACAGGGCCAACACCCGGCATCATGGTGTGGGGAGCGATCTCCTACACTGGCCGTACACCACTGGTGATCGTCGAGGGGACACTGAATAGTGCACGGTACATCCAAACCGTCATCGAACCCATCGTTCTACCATTCCTAGACCGGCAAGGGAACTTGCTGTTCCAACAGGACAATGCACGTCCGCATGTATCCCGTGCCACCCAACGTGCTCTAGAAGGTGTAAGTCAACTACCCTGGCCAGCAAGATCTCCGGATCTGTCCCCCATTGAGCATGTTTGGGACTGGATGAAGCGTCGTCTCACGCGGTCTGCGCGTCCAGCACGAACGCTGGTCCAACTGAGGCGCCAGGTGGAAATGGCATGGCAAGCCGTTCCACAGGACTACATCCAGCATCTCTACGATCGTCTCCATGGGAGAATAGCAGCCTGCATTGCTGCGAAAGGTGGATATACACTGTACTAATGCCGACATTGTGCATGCTCTGTTGCCTGTGTCTATGTGCCTGTGGTGCTGTCAGTGTGATCATGTGATGTATCTGACCCCAGGAATGTGTCAATAAAGTTTCCCCTTCCTGGGACAATGAATTCACGGTGTTCTTATTTCAATTTCCAGGAGTGTACCAAATAAATTAACAAACGACGGAACTGATCCCCCGTGGTACACAAAACGGGTCAGAACACTTGCTGAAACAGAGAAGAAAGCATACAAAATTTAAGCGAACAGAAAATCTCCAAGACTGGCGATATTTTACAGAAGTTCGAAAGTTAGCGTGGACTTCAATGCGAGATGCTTGTAACAGTTGCCACAACGAAACATTGTCTTCGAAACTTGTCAGAAAATCCAAAGAGATTCTTGTCGCATGAGAAGTAAGCTAGCGGCAAGACACAATCAATGCCTTCTTTGAGCGATAGCAATGGGAATGCTATTGGTGACCTCGCTGCCAAAGCACAGTTACTAAACACTGCCTTTCCAGAATTCGAATGAAGAACAGATGTCAACATGAGAAACTTAGGAGTAGTTATTCTCGGAGTATTGAAGCAACTTAAATCACTTAATAGAAGTAAATCTTCCGATACAGACTGTATACCAATTAGGTTTCTTTTCATAGTATGCTGATGCAATAGCTCCATACTTAATCGTATACAACTGCTCGCTCGATGAAACATCCGTACCCAAAGACTGGAAATTTGTACAAAAATGACTCTGAGCACTATGGGACTTAACGTCTGAGGTTATCAGTCCCCTAGAACTTAGAACTACGAGGGTCAGTCAAAAAGTAATGCCTCCTATTTTTTTTCTACGTTTAATTGTCAGGAAATTTAAATGCAATTACATAGGTTGAAAACCACAACATTGAGGATCATTTTGTCATTTTTCAATGTAATCTCCGCCCATCTCTACAGTTTTGGTCCATCTTTGAACAAGGGCATGTATCCCAGCACGGTAAAAATCACAGCTCTGCTTCCTAAGCCATTGACGCACGGATGTTTTGACGGCCTCCTCATCTTCAAAATGAATCCCACGATGAGCTTCTTTTAGTGGCCCGAACAGATGGAAGTCTGATGGTGCCAGGTCAGGGCTGTATAGGGGATGAGGCAAAACTTCCCATCCAATTTTGACAATCTCGTCAGAGGTGTGACGACTGGTGTGTGGTCTTGCCTTGTCATGCAAAAGAAGAACATCTGCCATTGATTTTGTTGGGCGAACTCGCTGAAGACGTGCTTTAAGTTTGTTGAGGGTTGTGACGTATTGAACAGAATTTATTGTGCATCCCTGCTCCAAAAAATCAACCAGAATCACACCCTCTGTATCCCAGAAAACTGTTGCTATAACTTTCCCTGCCGATCGCACAGTTTTGAATTTTTTCTTCCTCGGCGAGCTTGTGTGACGCCACTCCATTGACTGCCTCTTTGATTCGGGTTCAAAAAAATGCACCCATGTTTCGTCCCCGGTCACAATTTTTTTCAGAAACTCATCTCCCTCCAAACGGAAGCGCTGCAAGTGTTGGGAGGCTATTGTTTTCCTTGCCTCTTTATTCTGATCGGTTAACATTCTTGGAACCCACCGTGCACAAACTTTTGAGTACCCCAATTGTTTAATAATCGTGATCACACTGCCTTTACTAAGAGAAATAATGCGACACACTTCATCTGCAGTCACCCGACGGTCACCACGAATGATGTCATCAACTTGCTGAATGTTGTGTGGAGTCACTGCACTCACCGGCCTGCCGCTCCGCTTTTCGTCAGTCAACGGTGTTTGCCCTTCAGCTTCCTTACAACGACGAACCCATCGTCTAACAGTGCTGACATCCACTGTCACAACACCATACACCTTCTTCAGTCTTTCATGAATGCGTATGGGCGTTTCACCTTCTGCATTCAAGAATTCAATCACACAACGCTGTCTCAAACGAACATCGATGTCGGCCATCTTACAAACTTCTGCTGTGCTGCCACCTGTTGACACAGAAAGTTACTACTGCAGTGGATTGCAGAAGAAGGTTTGAGGAATGGCGCCAAATTCAAATTTTTCACTTAACTTAATTTCTTTAAGTAGAAAAAAAATGGGAGGCATTACTTTTTGACCGACCCTCGTACTTAAACCTAACCAACCTAAGGACATCACAAACATCCATGCCCGAGGCAGGATTCTAACCTGCGACCGTAGCGGTAGCGCGGTTCCAGACTAGCGCCTAGAACCACTCGGCCACCCCGGTCAGCGAAATTTGCACAGGTTATACCAATATTCAATAACAGTAATAGGAATAATCCATTAAATTACAGGCATATATCATTATCGTCGATATGCAGCAGGATTTTGGAACATATATTGTGTTCCAACATTATGAATTACGTTGAAGAAAACGGTCTATTGACACAAAGTCAACACGGATTTAGAAAACATCGTTCTTGTGAATCACAACTACCTCTTTATTCATACGAAGTGCTATTTAAAAGATTCTAGATTTCCAGAGGGCATTTTACTCCGAACCACACAAGCGGCTCGTAGTGAAATTGCATGCTTATGGAATATTGTCTCAGTTACGAGGGTTGGTACTTAAATAGCGGCAACTATTTATTCACAACCGATAAAAAAGTGTTAAATGCTTATACCTGTTACTGTCCTTCAAAGTAGTCACCAGCGTTGTGTAGATACCCGTGGCCAGCGACGTGGAAGGCGTAGTATACCGTTTGCAGAGCCTGTTCTGTTGATGGTGCGAATGGAGAGGTTTTTCTGCCTGTCGGATCTGTGGAACAGTTCTGAAGCGAATGCCACGAAGTGGTTCCTTCATCTTCGAAATCAAATCAAAGTCACAAGGACTTAAGTCCGGGGATTATGGTGGATGGTACAGTACTTCCCAGTCGCTTCGACCGAAGAGAGCAGCCACAGCTTGCGCTGTATGCGTCCGCGCATTGTCGTGCAAAATGATGGGTGGGTTGTGCAGAAAGCGTCGCCACTTCTTTCGCAAAGCTGGTCGCAGGCGATGCTCCAAAACCGAACAGTAATGCTGTGCATTGACGGTCTGCCGTGGAGGAACGTAATGCGTTAGGATAACACCATCACAGTCGTACACGAGAATAACCGTAACTTTCACCATACTGGTGCTCTGACGCACTTTCGACTATCGCGGCGACCCATAATTCTTTGGCTTGGCTTCTCGGTTTGGGCTTCGTGGCATTCGCTTCAGAACTGTCCGAGAGATTCGACAGGCAGTAGACCGCTCCATCCGCACCATCAACAGAACAGGCTCTGCTAACGGTATACTACGCCTTCCTCATCGCTGGCAACGGATTCTACACAACGCTGGTGACTACTTTGAAGGACAGTAACAGGTGCAAACATGTAACTCCTTTATATCGGTTGTGAATGCATAGTTGCCACTATTGAAGTTCCAACCCTCGTGTTTGACTAGATTCGTGATTTCTTCTCAAATAGGTCACAGTTCGTAGTAATTGACCCAAAGTCATCGAGAGAAACATAAGTGATTTCTGGAGTTTCCCAAAGTGGTGCTATAGGATCTCTGATCTTACTTGTCTATAGAAACGATATAGGAGACAATCTGAGCATCATGAAGATGTCTTTTATCGTCTAGTAAGGTCGTGAGAAGATCAAAACAAATCGCAAAACGATTTAGAAAATATACCTGTATGGTACCAAAACTAGCCATTAATTCTAAATAATGAAAAATGTTCGACCATCCACATGAGTGCTGAAAGGAATTCGTTACATGATAAATCAGTCAAATCTAAAGGCCGTAAATTCAACTAAATAACTAGGAATTACAATTACGAATAACTTAAATTTGAAAGAACACGTAGAAAATATTGTGGGAAAGGCAAACCAGAAACTCCGTTTTGTTGACAGAACACTTAGAAAATGTATTAGATCCATTAAAGAGAAGCCGGCCGCGGTGGTCTCGCGGTTCTAGGCGCGCAGTCCGGAACCGCGCGACTGCTACGGTCGCAGGTTCGAATCCTGCCTCGGGCATGGATGTGTGTGATGTCCTTAGGTTAGTTAGGTTTAAGTAGTTCTAAGTTCTAGGGCACTGATCACCACAGCTGTTAAGTCCCATAGTGCTCAGGGCCATTTGAACCATTAAAGAGACTGCCTACACTATTCCTGTCGATCCTCTTTTGGAGTACTGCTGCGCGATCTGGGATCCTTACCAGACAGGATTAACCCTTTCAGAGGCAAAATTAAAAAAAAAAAAAATTTTTAATTTTTCCTTGTTTTTATTGTATTAATTTTCATACAGTGAGACAGAAAAATGTAAAAATTAAATGAAATATACGTAAACTGAACACATACAGGGTGGTTTGAAATGGAATCACCACAACATTCACGGAAATAAATGCATTGTTTCGGTTATTATTACAGTACATATAGTATTAATGTAAACAGAACAGTATTCTGCATTTAATACATGCATGAAAGTTACCTAATACAGAAGAATATAGTCACAATTTGAGAACTAAGACGTTCGCTCACAGCGTACAAAAATGGCTATCCAACTCGCCTCACTACTTGCTATATAATATTTACAGATTTGGAAGCGGTTCCAGTGACTGCCGCTAGAGGTCAGCACCAACTACGCTGCTGAATGGTGTCCCAAATGTAGCCACTACCCTTTTGCCACAAAATGAGAAAATTGTAGGTGGTTTCAAACGGAACCACTTCCCCTGAAAGGGTTAACGGACTACATCGAGATAGCCGGCCGATGTGGCCGAGCGGTTCTAGGCGCTTCAGTCTGGAACTGCACGACCGCTACGGTCGCAGGTTCGAATCCTGCCTCGGGCGTGGATGTGTGTGATGTCCTTAGGTTAGTTAGGTTTAAGTAGTTCTAAGTTCTGGGGGACTGACGAACTCAGATGCTAAGTCTCATAGTGCTCAGAGCCATTTGAACCATTTTTAACTACATCGAGATAGTGCAAGGAAAAGCAGCACGTTTTGTACACACACCAAAAAAAGTTTTGCATCACCTCGGTTCCCAGAACTCCTGAAGATAAACATTGACTGTGCTTATTGTATCACAGACACAGTCCCTTTGACTGTTCAGAGATGTCACTCAACCCGCCCAAAGATGTAAACAGCCATTCATGAGCAGCGTCAATTAGACTGAGGTTGTCCGACGGCCGATTAGTTCTAATCATTCCACCAGGAAGGCAGGAAGGAGGTACACGGTTTGTGTTGTCTGTAGTTCAACCACGCCTAGACGGTCAATACCTCGGTTCGATCGCGTCCGCATTGTTACTTTGTGCTAGGAAGGGGTCTCACAAGCGTAGTGTCCAGGCGTCTCGGTGTGAACCTAAGCGATGTTGATCGGACATGGAGGAGATACAGAGAGACAGGAACTGTCGATGACATGCCTCGCTCAGGTCGCCCAAGGGCTACTACTTCAGTGGATGACCGCTACCAACGGTCTGTGGCTCGGAGGAACCCTGACAGTAACGCCACCATGTTGAATAATGCTTTTCGTGCAGCTACAGGACGTCGTGTTACAACTCAAACTGTGCGCAACAGGCTGCTCCATGGCGGCGTCCATCTTTGCAACCACGACACCATGCAGCGTGGTATAGATAGGCCCAGCAAGATGCCGAATGGACCGCTCAGGATTGGCATCACGTTCTCTTCACCGATGAGTGTCACATATGCCTTCAACCACACAATCGTCGGAGACATGTTTGGAGGTAACCCAGTCACGCTGAATGCCTTACACTGTCCAGCGAGTGCAGCAATGTGGAGGTTCCCTACTGTTTTGCGGTGGCATCATGTGGGGCCGACGTACGCCGCTGGTGGTCATGAAAGGCGTCGTAACGGCTCTATAGTACGTTAATGCCATCCTACGACCGATAGTGCAACTATATCAGCAGCATATTCACGAGGCATTCGTCTTCATGGACAACAATTCGCGCCCCAATCGTGCACATCTTGTGAGTGACCTCCTTCAGGATAGCGACATCACTCGTCTAGGGCGGCCAGCATGTTCTCCAGACATGATCCCTATCAAACATGCCTGGGATGGATTTAAAAGGGCTGTATATGGACGACGTGACCCACCAACCACTCTGAGGGATTTACGTCGAATCGCCGTTGAGGAGTGGGACAATGTGGAGCAACAGTGCCTTGATGAACTTGTGATTAGTATGCCACGAGGAATACAAGCATGCATCAATGCAAGAGGACGTGCTACTGGGTATTAGAGGTACCGCTGTGTACAGCAGTCTGGACCACCACCTCTGATGGTCTCGCTGTATCGTGGTACAACATGCAATGTGTGGTTTTCATGAGCAAAAAAAAATGGCGAAAATGATGTTTATTTTGATCTCTATTCCAATTTTCTGTGCACGTTGCCGAAATCTCTGAACCGAGGTGGTGCAAAACTTTTTTTGATGTGTGCATTATCGCGAAATAGGGGAGAGAGTGTGAATGACATCATACAGAATTTGGGGTGGAGATCATTAAAACAAAAGTCTTTTTCGTTGCGGCTGAATCTTCTCAGGAAATTTCAATTATCAGCTTTCTCCTCCGAATGCGAAGCTGTTTTGTTGACGCCAACCTTCATAGGGGGAAACGATCATCATAATAAAATAAGGGAGGTCAGAGCTCGCACGAAAAGATTTAGATGTTCGGTTTTTCGGCGCACTGTTCGAGATAGAAATAATCCGAATTATTGCGAAGCTGGTTCGATGAGCCCACTGCGGGGTACTTAAGTGTGATTTGCAGAGTATTCATGTAGATGTAGACGAGAATATTGGGGCTCTCATTTTAAAAAATCATTTTAAATGTAGAGCCTGTGGTACTTACATGATGGCTGTTCAACCCATAGTGCACGAATTGTGCCTAGGTCGTTGGAATGGACGCAGAGGGCCTGTACCTTGGACAGCCCGTTCTTCGGATTTGATACCTGTAGACTTTTTTCCGTGGGGAAACCTCAAAGACGCCGCCTACAAGGACATACCATTTACACTCGATGATAGGCAATGTCGTGTTACTGCAGCTTTCTCGGACATTCCCTCTGAAATGCTAGCACGTGTGCAACAGTCGTTTCACAGCAGGCTGGAAGCGTATGTTGCCTCCGCCGGCGCTCTTTTGAAGAAAGTCCGACGCTCGTGGTCGTGCGGTAGCGTTCTCGCTTCCCGCGCCCGGGTTCCCGGGTTCGATTCCCGGCGGGATCAGGGATTTTCTCTGCCTCGTGATGACAGGGTGTTGTGTGATGTTCTTAGGTTAGTTAGGTTTAAGTAGTTCTAAGTTCTAGGGGACTGATGACCATAGATGTTAAGTCCCATAGTGCTCAGAGCCATATGAACCATTTTTTTTTTTTTTGAACAAAGCCTGTGGTGGTCAGTTATCTCATTTCTGGTCAGAATCCTCATAACTAGTGGATGCACTTGTGTTGTTCTTTAGTGTGTACTACCAGAGGTATTGTACAAGTGTTGGTGTACGAACTTCCCAAAATACAGTATCTCGTAAACGTCTCGCACTAGCATACTGCAACAAACAGCACTGACATTCCAATTTACGCTACTTTTAGTTTGTTAATGCCAATAGGCATTATTACATTTAAGAAAGTATATTTTTGCATAAAAATACACTTTCTAAGTATTTTTACAATCTGTTTGATTGGTTAGCAATACGAGCCACTGACTACCAATCCATTTTGTGAAATCCGCACAGCAATAGCACTTTCCACTTCTGCAGTATTTACGGTGCAAGTTCAAATGGTTCAAATGGCTCTGAGCACTATGGGACTCAACATCTTAGGTCATAAGTCCCCTAGAACTTAGAACTACTTAAACCTAACTAACCTAAGGACATCACACACACCCATGCCCGAGGCAGGATTCGAACCTGCGACCGTAGCAGTCCCGCGGTTCCGGACTGCAGCGCCAGAACCGCTAGACCACCGCGGCCGGCCTACGGTGCAAGTTCTAGATGATTCACCCTGCATAATGTGTCCTTCTTACGAGCAGTCAGGAGCATTTTTTTCTGGTATTCTGCAGTTATCTACCGTTTCGTTTCTCCTGTGTGCAGCCGAAGTCCGCACAAGCAAATACTGTTCATCACGTGTTTCATTCGACGCTCAGTGCCCACAGACCTCGTAGGTTAATTTGCCATTAACACAAAATGCTTTTTAAACGGAATTTTACTTGCCCATTTGACTATGTGGTCCAAATTAGTCCAGTGTGATACTAGTTTTGCCTATATCAATTAACATGGAAGGTCTTTCTTCTTCTTGCTTGTGATTGTCCCTTTTTCCGCAACGACGCAGAGTCGGCATGGTTAATCGGAATTGGCAAGGTTAATTGAGGGGTGGCCGGATGCCCTTTTTGCGGCCACCCCATACCCCCCGGTACGGAAATAGTGTACCCCAACTGTCTGACAAGGGGAGGCCGCCAATTGTGAAATTCAGATTCGATTCATACTGCGCATAATAAAAGCTCATGGCCAGAGGTGTAATGTGGCAAAGCACCAAGATGCACTTCTCAGCCGTTGTCGAGAAAATCGACAGTTAAAAGAAACCGTTGCGGTGAAATACTCTCTACGATTATTAATTCTCTACAGCGTCGTGGCGCAGCGGTAAGCGCTCGGGTTCGTATTCCGAAGGTCGCCGGATCGAATCTCACGCTATGCAACCTCTTTTTTTAGTATTTGTTTTATATATATATATAATTCGCGGCATATAATAAGTTGTTGAAAGTCGTTTGTCGTGGAAAAACTGGCGACATCATTATGTTTTCCGCAAACAAAGTTGTATTTCACAAATGTTATTAACTGTCTTCATAATGTTAACCACGTATAGTTAACGGAAGACGTAGAAACGATATTCCGAAACGAATACGTATAGCGTAAGTCAAACGTTCGAATTAGAATAGAGACCCCACGAACACAAATTTGCTGTGGCAGGTATGAAATATAAACTCCGTTACTCGCTCGTTACACTTGAATGACAGATGTTGAATGGGCCGAAACGAGCAGCCGCATAACAGCGTAGTTGCCTGCTAACTTCGAAAGAAGGTAGATGCGGTCCCTAGCGCAACTTATAACATTGTCGAAAATCAGTGCGGACGGGAGAGCTTTGGTACACCCTGTTAAAAAAAACGGAAAAATGGAGGCGGTACAATTGGAGAGCGATCCGCCTTCACCAACATGCATAAGCAATTCATTAATACTTTATATATATATATATATATATATATATATATATATATATATATATATATGAATTACAAAAAGCTAATAATAAAAAAAATTGCATGGCGCGAAATTCGATCTGGCGACCTTCGGATTACGAACCCGAGCGCTTACCGCTGCGCCACGACGCTGTAGAAAATTATTAATCGTCGAGAGTATTTCACCGCAACGGTTTCTTTTAACTGTCGATTTTCTCGACAACGGCTGAGAAGTGCATCTTGGTGCTTTGCCACATTACACCTCTGGCCATGAGCTTTTATTATGCGCAGTATGAATCGAATCTGAATTTCACAATTGGCGGCCTCCCCTTGTGAGTCTAGCGTAATCCATGGAATAATGCTAATGTGTTCAGATGTCTGCGAGTCGTGTAACTGAGGCGGAACGTGGGGACCAGCCCGGTATTCACCTAGTAGGACGTGGTAAACCGCCTAAAAACCACATCCAGGCTGGCCTGCACACCGGCCTCGGTCGTTAAGCCGCCGGGCGGATTCGATCCGGGGCCGGCACGCCTACCCGAGTCCAGGAAGCAGCGCATTAGTGTTCTCGGCTAACCTGGTGGGTTCAATTAACACAGACAGTAAAAGACGAATAATATCCAGCACTGGAGCATCGACAGCACTGCTCAGGCCCATGCTGACCTCTATCGTCTTGCAGCACCGCTGCTCAGTCGCTGCTTGAGTACTACGTATTTTTCGTATTTTAATGTCCCCATTTGTTCCTATCTGTAAAACAGGTATCACGATAGATCAATCTGGGACCGCACAATGGAAGATACACGTAAAATTCCCCTTTAAAAACGTTTTGTTTGCAACGGCAACCAAAGCGACTCTATACGTCACACTGGACGTCGCATGAAAGACGTGATGAACAGTATGTCTTTGGGCTGACTCCAGCTACACATTATAAAAAGTAAATCGCAAAAATCTGACGAAACATCAGAGAAAATACGGCTGACGATTCCTAGGAGGAAGAACTGGTTGCTAATTTGCGACGCATCGGGATATCTTTTTGTATAGTTTTAGTCATTTTCATTGCTTACAACATCAAAATGTGCTTTTACGAAAAAAAACTTCTAGCGTAGAAAAGAAAAAAAAGCGATGACTTTCTTCTGCAGAGCGTTACTGTATGATTGTAAAAGCTGGAAACTTTTCAAGATAACCAGAAAGATCTTAGGACCGATGTTAATATGGCTATAGATGAGGCTAACTAGGACCACCTGGGCAGAAGGAAAATCCAATTAACCTTTTCGGACACGATTTTTTTTATAGAGGAAGTAAAATTTTTATTTATGTGGTAGTGCTCATCAATTATTTTTTAATGATTTTATATGCAAGTTTTATACAAAAATATGTATCCATTTTCAAAACATGTTGGTACACTCGGCTTCATTTCATGGACTAAAAATCTAATTACGAAATATTCTCTATTGTAAAAAATAGTAAAAAAGTTTTAGTGGGTATATATATCCAGTTTACGATTTCTCATTCTTATCACTGCTGCGTCGCAGCGCCCCCTATTGAGGTGATTTTGTATTAGGCTTCAGTACTAGCACACGACGCTGTGGTGCATTATGCTTACTACCAGGGCCCCCATCTTACTCTGTTACTCGCTCCTGTGAACGGGAACGCGTTATGCAGATCTTGGTGCCTCTCGCGTCCATCTAGAAAAGGTAATGATTTTACTATTTTAAATTTATAGTTTTTACTGAGTTTAACGAAGGCGATGTTGGCCTGATATATTTGACGATGCCCTTTTATTACACTGACTAAAGGATTCTTCTAAGAAATACCAAATTAAGGTATTTGCTCTTTCAGTAGTTGATCTGTTTGTACTTGCTTATAGGTTATCGAAGTCTGCACAACGCGATCGCGATTCTTAAATAGATGTATTTGTTCTCTGTTTTCTATGTAGATAACATGAAGATGCCTAAATAAGGCGAAACGCGTCGTTGAAAAATAAAAAACTAAATTGCAACCAAGACTGTTTTTAACCAATACTGTTAAGCACTGGTTTGCTGTATGCCACATATGGATTGGAAGAATTTCTAAATAGTAAAATGATCATTCAATAATTACCATGCAAAATAACAATAACGATATACAATTTTACAATGAGATATCGTGAACCAATCACATCTGTCACTCGGGCGGTCACGAACTACTGCACATTGCTACATCGACTTTCTGATATTTTCATAATGATGCCCAAAAGCTGACATCACTTTCGAATGATGAAAAGGTTGAACATTCACAAACGTTTACCCCAGGTTTCCATTTGGAAAATATACTTCTGTTGCAGCTAAGACATAGTAAAAGTTAATGTACGCAATTGCAGCCAGAGGGTCTGAAAAGATCAACATATTTTCAAAGAATTTAAGGAGCCAAGAAATCTGACAACAAAAACTCAAGAATGAAAATGAAACTTCTTTGATATCTGTGTAGATATAATAAGATTTTAAAAAATACGTTCGAAGGAAAATTTTTGGTGAAGAAACCCAAGGGTACGCGAAGCAATAAAATACTAGATCTGTTACAGGTGAGACACTTACTGCGTTTTTGAAATGCGGTCGTTACCAGGATCAAAAATGGTTCAAATGGCTCTGCGCACTATGGGACTTAACTGCTGTGGTCATCAGTCCCCTGCAACTTAGAACTACTTAAACCTAACTAACCTAAGGACATCACACACATCCATGCGCGAGGCAGGATTCGAACCTGCGACCGTAGCAGTCGTGCACTTCCGGACTGAGCGCCTTAACCGCTAGACCACCGCGGCCGGCGTTACCAGGATCTTCAGCCGTGACGAGTCTCTGGTGAAAGGTACGATAGTCGATAATAGGAAGACTGAAAGGCGTTAGGCGAAGACGTGAAGTCTGCCGCTTCGTCAACGTTGCTCCAAGACGAATAACACTCTCGTACAGACTCCTCAAAAATGCTTACTAAGCTCAGTATTTGTATCTCCCTGGATCAGTGGAGCTCGACCTAGAGTTTTCAACTGTCACTTGTCATTTCTTTCCCTGTAGCAAGGTTTGTAATGTGAAATATGGCGAGTTGCACAGTGGCGGGGAACTCAGGTTAAACTGTCTGCCTACGTCAGTTCAATGGACGGAAGAAGACCACCTCGAAGAGGGTGACGCCCCTGTATAGTCGGGCTGATGACGGCTTTACCATTTTTTACCCAAATACTAAAGTCGTGCGAAAGGTGAGAAAAATCGGTGACATTTTGAGTGAATGTGTTACTTTTCTTGCTTTCTGTCTTCCCGCTTCTAATATTTACCTCCGCGTAAAACCTAATTCAAAAGACTCAAACAATGCATTCAGATACAAGAAATCGCACCATTAAAATTTTCATAATTTTGAAACAGTTTCTTCTACGATAATTGTTAGGTTACACGTCGTAAATGAGTTTTTTGCTGGCAACAAAAATGTTATCATTGACGTACAGCTAGCTACAGTTATACAGACAGTTCTGTCGAATATAGGTGCCACCATTTAAACCCGTGCGCTATAGAACCAGTAAGCGAGTGTAACAACTACTCAAGTAATTTCGCTTACGACAATGCTTCTAAAGTAACTTTTTTCATTAAATAAGAGCGGTAACTCTTTAATCTATATATTGTTCAAAATATTCATGCTTGTACACACTGAATGAACACGTGTTCAGTTTTCGGTCCCTTCTACTGTTTATGTTGACTTCGATGAAAAGTATGTTGCATTTACCTCGTAACGTATGAAAATAGCGAGTGATGCTGCTGTCTCCAATTTGGCAACTCCTCTAAAAATAACGTTCAAAAGTGTCTGAATTCCTAAAATGTTCAAATATGTGTGAAATCTTATGGGACTTAACTACTAAGGTCATCAGTCCCTAAGCTTACACACTACTTAACCAAAATTTTCCTAAGGACAAACACACACACCCATGCCGAGGGAGGACTCGAACCTCCGCCGGGACCATGAATTCGTAAGGGACCAAACTGCTGAGGTCATCGGTCCCTAGACTTATATACTACTTAAACTAACTTATGCTAAGAACAACATACACACTCATCCCCGAAGGAGGACTCTAACCTCCGCCGGGAGAGGCCACGCAATCCGTGACATTGCGCCTCAAACGACGCGGCCACTCCGCGAGGCGAAAAATATCACGTAATTCGCTGTTGAAATTATTTCAAAAGCAGAATGATTGATAGGTCGCTGTAATACAGCTGTTTCTGAAAATCAATATATCCAGAACGGTTTAAAACGGGATGGAGATTAAATACTCCCGTACGCCGATTTCATAATTATCAGACAGCGCACTCAGTGTGTATTTGAATAAATGGGCGATCGTTTATTGAGCATTAACCACAGGGAGTTTAAGGTATTCTGGCATCCCAGTATCATTACTTGCATATTGTTGCTCCCATAGCACTTTTTATATAAAGGACTTCCAAATGGTAACTTTCTTTCTCTGAGTTATTGTAGCGCAGCATAAAAACTATACGTAGCAATTACCTTACAACTGCAAATCCACGTCCGACGGTCTCCACTGTCTTTCTAAACCGACAAGCGTTTCACAATATCTCCTACTGCAACTTTTCGTGTGCCTACCGAATTATGCCACAACCCAGTCCAACAAACACTGCAACAGTGCCCTTCAACTCTCTGCATTAACCTGAAACCACATTACTCACCGATAATTAATTATAAGTGTCCTTTACCACAACTGATTGTGCCTTTCTCCCTCTAATGGAACCGCTAAACATCTCAACAAAAGCCATTACTCCTTTTTCCACAAAACTGATGTCCTTCAACTCTCTCCTTGTCCTTGTTCTTCTGATTTTACTTCTACAGTTACACCTCATCCATACTCCGAAAGCTACCAGATAGTGCATGGTAATGGGCACCACTGTCACTTCCTCCATTTCCTGTTGCAGTCATGAATGATCCGCTGTAAGACCGATTGTTTGATAAGGTCGGATCACTCTTATTTTACACTCTCGGTCATTCCATGAGAATAACCGCAATCCAGAGAATGTGAATGGTAACCACTGATGACCCAGACAACACCAGCAGGCAAAGTCCATATTTAAAAGATATTCTTACTTCATTAACGGTGATTACAGAACAGCTGTTAACATGAGTGACATAAAAGTAGATATCTTTGGTGTTGCGAAACAACTCAAATCACTTAAGAAAGGAAAGTCTTCATCCGGTTCCTTTCAGAGTATGCAGACACAATAGCGCCTTTCTCAGCAAAGATATACAACCCCTCACTTGACGAAAGGTCTGTTCCTGAAGACTGGAAAGTAGCACAGGTCACACGAATATTCAAGAAAGGAAATACGAGTAACCCATTGAATTACAGACCCATATCACTGACCTCAATTTGCAGTAGAATTTTGGAGTATATACTGTACTCGAACATTATGAATCAAGTGGTTCAATTAGCTCTGAGCACTACGGGACTTAACATCTGAGGTCATAAGTCCCCTAGAACTTAGAACTACTTAAACCTAACTAACCTGACGACATCACACACGTCCATGCCCAAGGCAGGATTCGAACCTGCGACCGTAGCGGTCGCGCGGTTCCAGACTAAAGCGCCTAGAATCGCTCGGTCGCTGCGGCCGGCCATTATGAATCACCTTGAAGAAAATGACTTATTGATACATAACCAACACGGATTCAGAAAATATCGTTCTTGTGCAACACAGTTAGCTCTTTATTCCCATGAAGTAATGAGTGCTGTCGACAAGGGATCTCAGATCGATTCCAAATTCCCAGATTTCCAGAAGGCTTTTGATACCGTTCCTCACAAGCGACTATTAATCAAATTGCGTGCATATGGAGTGTCGTCTCAGTTGTGTGGCAGGATTCGTGATTTCCTCTCAGAGAGGTCACAGTTCGTAGTGATGGACGGTCAATCGTCGAGTAGAACAGAAGTGATATCTGGCGTTCCGCAAGGTAGTGTCATAGGCCCTCTGCTGTTCCTGATTCACACAAATGAGCTAGGTGATAATCTGAGCAGCCCCCTTAGATTGATTACAGATGATGCTGTAATTTACCGTCTAGCAAAATCATCAGACGATCAATTCCAATTACAAAATGATCTAGAGAGAATTTCTGTATGGTGCGAAAAGTGGCAATTGGCACTAAACAAAGAAAAGTGCGAGGTCATGGGTACTAAAATAAATACGATAAATTTTGTGTACACGATAAATAGCACAAATCTAAGGGCTGTCAATTCGACTAAATACCTAGGAATTACAATTACGAGCACTTAAATTGGAAAGACCACATAGATAATATTGTGGGGAATGCGAAACAAAGACTGCGCTTTGTTGGTGGAACACTTAGAAGATGCGACAAACCCACTAAAGAGACAGCCTACATTACACTTGTCCGTCCTCTGCTGGAATATTGCAGCGCGGTGTGGAATCCTTACCAGGTAGGTTTGACGGAGGATATCGAAAAAGTGCAAAGATGGACAGTCCATTTCGTGTTATCGCGAGCTGGGGTAGCAGTCACTGAAACAAAGGCGGTTTTCTTTGCGGCGAGATCTATTTACGAAATTTCAATCACCAACTTTCTCTTCCTAATGCCATCCAACTATGTAGGCAGAAATGATTATCATAATAAAATAAGAGAAGCCAGAGCTCGAACGGAAAGATTTAAGTGTTCATTTTCCCCACCCGCCATCCGAGAGTGGAATGGTAGAGAAGTAGTATAAAAACTTTCGATAAACCCTCTGCCAGGTAGTTAAGTGTGAATTGCGGGGTAACCATGTAGATGTAGATGTAGATATAGAACGAACTGAATTCACATTTCATGACATCTTCACTATCACATGGGTAAGTTTTTGAGTATTTGCAAGCACCTGTGTACAGGTATACAGGGATGGAACATTTTTCAAAGGCACGTGTGCATATCACCTTTGCATTGGTGCTTATAGCAGTTTGACGTTGATAGATGACGCTGTACAAATCGCCGGTTACTACCAGTTAACAGTAAAGCAGGTCGTGATTCACAATGTCCCTCTTGTACCATCTGCCGCTATATTTGGATGAGCATCTCCGCGATGCTTTCGTGTTTACTAAACGAACCTGTGACGAAACGCGATACTCTTCTTTCAATCTTCTCTGTTCTCTTTTCGGGTACGGGTCCCAGACTGACTAGCAGTATTCAAGTATTGGTACAACTAGGGTTTTGTAGGCTATTTAGTTCGTGGGTGGACTACACTTTCTGAGGATTCCTCAAACGAATTTCTGTCTGCCATCTACCTCTTATGCGATTAGTCTTACGTGCACGCGCTCCATACGCATACTCCTTGATAGTAATGGACATATCTGCTTCCAGTTATTATGTGGCAATCGTTTAATGATGCAGTAAGGGGTTTTTAAACCAGTTTGTGTGCCATATGTTACATCTGGTAATGTTGAGGGCCAGCTGCAAATTGCTGCTCCAATCGTCGGCTAGTGCAGCTCTTCATGCATTTCGCTACGCTGCGACTTCTCTGTACACAACAGTACAATTCGCGAAAAGCCTCTTCGAAAATCCGACGTTACATATCTAAGGTTGCGTGATAGATGGCGCTGTAATAGTCACAAACGTATAAGTACGCGGTATCACGTAACATTCCGCCAATGCGAACGGTATTTGCTTCGTGATACATTACCCGTGTTAAAATGGACCGTTTACCAATTGCGTAAAAGGTAGATATAGTGTTGATGTATGGCTATTGTGATCAAAATGCCCAACGAGCGTGTGCTATGTATGCTGCTCGGTATCCTGGACGACATCATGCAAGTGTCCGGACCGTTCGCCGGATAGTTACGTTATTTAAGGAACAGTAAGTGTTCAGCCACATGTGAAACGTCAACCACGACCTGCAACAAATGATGATGCCCAAGTAGGTGTTTTAGCTGCTGTCGCTGCTAATCCGCACATCAGTAGCAGACAAAATTGCGCGAGAATCGGGAATCTCAAAAACGTCGGTGTTGAGAATGCTACATCAACATCGAATGCACCCGCACCATATTCCTATGCACCAGGAATTTCATGGCGACGACTTTGAAGGTCGTGTACAGTTCTGCCACTGGGCACAAGAGAAATTACGGGACGATGACAGATTTTTTACACGCGTTCTATTTGGCGACGAAGCATCATTCACCAACAGCGGCAACGTAAACGGGCATAATATGCACTATTGGGCAACGGAAAATCCACGATGGCTGCGACAAGTGGAACATCAGCGACCTTGGCGGGTTAATGTATGGTGCGGCATTATGGGAGGAAGGACAATTGGCCCCCATTTTATCGATGGCAATCTGAATGGTGCAATGTATGCTGATTTCCTACGTAATGTTCTACCGATGTTACTACAAGATGATTCACTGCATGACAGACTGGCGATTTACTTCCAACATGAAGGATGTCCAGCACATAGCTCGCGTGCGGTTGAAGCAGTATTGATTACCATATTTCATGACAGGTGGATTGGTCGTCGAAGCACCGTACCATGGCCCGCACGTTCACCGGGCCTGACGTCCCCGGATTTCTTTCTGTGGGGAAAGTTGAAGGATATTTGCTATCGTGATCTACCAACAACGTCTGACAACATGCGTCAGCGCTTTGTCAATGCATGTGCTAACATTACGGAAAGCGAACTACTCGATGTTGAGAGGAATGTCGTTACACATATTTCAAATGCATTGGTGTTGACGGACATCATTTTGAGCATTTATTGCATTAATGTGGTATTTACAGGTAATCACCCTGTAACAGCATGCGTTCTCAGAAATGATAAGTTCACAAAGGTACATGTATCACGTTGAAACAACCGAAATAAAATGTTCAAACGTACCTACGTTCTGTATTTTAATTTTGAAAACCTACCTGTTAACAAATGTTCGTCTAAAATTGTGAGCCATATGTTTGTGACTATTACAGTGCCATCTATCACAAAGCGAAAAAAGTGGTCCACCTAAATATTCGTATTTCTTTACTTACTACACGAATATGTAATAAAAATGGGGGTTCCTATTTAAAAATACGCAGTTGATGTCTGTTTGACGTATGGCAGCGCCATCTAGAGGGCCAACCATAGCGCCATCTGCTTTCCCCCTTCAAGCTAGACAATTTTCGTTCTTTGTAGTTTTTTCGTTTGACGCTTATATCGTGAGATATTTGGCCCGGTCACGATCAGTGGACCACCCTGTATATACATAAAGATGAAAAAGTACATAAACAAATTAACGTGCAAAGAAAGCACCGTGTGAGGTGGGTGTGTGCTTCCCTTGTGAGATGACTCTTTGTTTAATTTCACTATCGGCGTGGATGTGACCTACGACCGCCACACGGCACGCTGAACGCTTGTCAGAACGGGACCGGCAGATAGGGGAGGGAAGCAGAGGTGAGCTCAGTAGGCGCTCTGCTGCAGAGACATGGACCCTGAGCGGCGATGGCTCCTCCCGAAACGTGAGTACTCCAGTCCTCTATCTGGCAGTACATCTTGCAGACTAACGACTTTACAAAGGGCGTCTCCGACTGGGAGCTCGATTTTTGAGAAGTACTAAACAAACATACGTAGAACGCAACATGTTTGCAGAATCGTAGACGTTACGCACCAGGAGGTCGTTTACATAACGCTTCTAATTACTATATTTTGGAAAAAGATTCGGCCTTGAGAGAACAAAATTTCCTTTTCTTTTCACCCTCCCACAAAACTGGCGTTGTCGTTGTGGCCTTCAGTCGGAAGACTGGTTTGGTGCAGTTCGCCATGTTACTCTATCCTGTGAAAGATTTTTCACCTCCGAATAAATACTGCAATCTACATCCATTTCAACCTGTACTGAACTCTTGGCTTCCCTCTATAATTCTTACCCCTCGAATAGCTAGTTGACAATTCCTTGATGTCTTAGAATCCGTCCTATCGACTGTGCCCTCCTTTTAGTCCAGTTGTGCCACAAATTTCTTTTTTTATCCATTTCTCCTCGGTAATTACGCGATCTACACCCTTCGTCTTCAGCATTCATCTGCAGAACCAGCACGACCGCTGATAATCAGGACTGGGACTGGGGCAGTATATGCGATTGGGCTCCATCTCTAAATATAGCAATCAAATTTTATTGTTATTTTAAATAAAGTTTGACATTATTTAAACGTAGCCTTATTTGGGGAATATTGGAGACACAGACAAAATACTCACAGCAATGAAATGTAGAATACATGTAAGTTCTTACTAAACGCTAAACATATGGCCGCAAATGCAATTTTATTATTGTAAGGGTTACTGCTGGCGGAATTCCAGCGAACTAAGGGTTGTGCATGGTGTAATGGGTTCAATCACAGTATGCGATAGAACGAGTATCGAGGAGCCTCTATTAACAGCACCAAGTTCCGTTCATGTTGGATGCAATGTTATCCTGTGTTACTGAGTCTGTAAAAGTTCGGGAAAGTTGTGCAGACAGTGCCATATTATCGGATTGTATGTAGAAACCAGATGTCCCCAAAGAAATAGGCTGAAGTATTTCGACGTAGAGCAGAAAGTTTAAATACATGTGTATCAGAGTAACTGTTCCTAATTTTCTGGTGTCATAGAGAACATGAACATAAACATTACTTGTCAGTAGTACAGTGTCTGCAAGTGCTTCGTTTCCCGTACAAAAGCCAGTGCTCATCATTCAAATTTTAAATTCTTTCGTTTCAGCTGTTATTCGTAGTTAGTTTGTTATTATAAATAGTAGGATATCTTCTGTGAAATTTGTTCACTTACAAGGGGACGCCGCCAATTGTGAAATTCAGATTCGATTCATACTGCGCGTAATAAAAGCTCATGGCCAGAGGTGTAATGTGGCAAAGCACCAAGATGCACTTCTCAGCCGGATCGAATCTCGCGCCATGCAACTTGTTTTTTAGTATTTGTTTTTTGTAATTCATATATATAAAATTCCCGGCAATCAGTTGCAACAATTATGCTTATAATAAGTTGTTGAAAGTCGTTTGTCGTAGAAAAACTGGCGACTTCGAACATGATTATGTTTTCCGCAAACAAAGTTGTATTCCACAAATGTTATTAATTGTCTTCATAATGTTTGCACGTGTAGTTAACGGAAGACGTAGAAACGATATTCCGAAACCAACACGTATAGTGTAAGTCAAACGTTCGAATTAGAGTAGAGCCCTCACGATATATATATATATATGAATTACAAAAAACAAATACTAAAAAAAAAAGGGTTGCATCGCGCGAGATTCGCTCCGGCGACCTTCGGATTGCGAACCCGAGCGCTTACCGCTGCGCCACGACGCTGTACGAAATTATGAACCCTAGAGAGTATTTCACCGCTATATATATATTTGAATTACTAAAAACAAATACTAAAAAAAAAAAAGTTGCATGGCGCGAGATTCAATCTGGCGACCTTCGGATTACGAACCCAAGCGCATACCGCTGCGCCACGACGCTGTACGAATTAATTAATCCTAGAGAGTATTTCACCGCAACGGTTTCTATTAACTGTCGATTTTCTCGACAACGGCTGAAAAGTGCATCATGGTGCTTTGCCACATTACACCTCTGGCCATGAGCTTTTATTATGCGCAGTATGAATCGAATCTGAATTTCACAACCTCCCCTTGTTAGTTTCGAGTATTAAAATAGGTAGCATTGGTTTTGTACGAAACTGCGAAAAGACAGGTTTCCTAATTACAGAAGTGACACAGTAAGTTAAATTTCCTGCTTCCAGTACGTAATTTTTTTTTCCAAGCACATCTTCCGCATTCACAATTCCGTTCCCCACGCACACTTTCATCAGAATTAGAACAGACTGGGGTATCTGCAAATTTAAAAGAAAAACATCTAAAGCATCTGCAATTTTCATCATACTCAATTATAATAATTTCGTAGAAAGAAAACAATTTGTGACACACTTACATAATGTGCCATTGCTAAGATCAGGCTCAAAATTTCACACTCATTTTGCAGTGAAGTGCCTCCAGCACTTATGTTACAATATACAGTTTCCTTCTTCCCATTGCAAGTTAAAAAATTCGCAGTACTGGACATAACTATCAACAAAACTGTTTAATTTGATGCTCTCCAATATTTCAGAAAACTATAAATAGTTGTTATGATACACCTTCTCGAATGTTCTATTACGATAAAAATCATTTGGAATGTTGTAAAACAAACAATTGTCGTAAGCCATGTCTTTAATTTTCCACTGCCGCCTTGAAAGGGCTAACACACAAGTCGGATGAATCATGAATGACTGTGCAAAGGATAAATATATAGAGAAGGAATACCAGCGCCAAGATGCTTTCATGGAGTAGGAGACTAAAAGAATAGGAATAAATATTGGTTGAAAAGTTGTGATGGAAACATCAAAAACCCGAGAACAACACAGCTACGGAACTGGGTGATAGGTCGATCGACACCTAAAAGGCAAGAGAGGGAACTGAAACGACTGACGAAATTACAAGTTCGACTTGAGATGCCACTCAATAATGATTTGTTGTAAAATGTATGTACGCTCCATTTAATTTTATTTTTTAAATTTACTTTTATTTCACTTTAAGGGGCTCCGGAACGCCCTATACTTGCAATGTTAAAATAACGCTTATAAATTACATCTTTCCTCACAAAGTATTTGAGGTAGGAAGTTGAACTTTTTACAGATTATTTATTGGAATATGGGCTACAACTTAACACAGAGACTTTACAAAATTTTAGTTCAGTTATTAAAGATGATTTTTTTCAATTGTAATGAAAAATCACAACATTTTTTTGCAATTTTTTATTTATATATTCAAAAATATACAGTTTTTTGGAAAAGGGCTGTGTTAAATTATGCAGAAGGTACTGTGTAACATTTACTGAAAGTTTGAAACAAAAATGTTTGGAAGATCCTTAGAAAACATGTAATTAGTATGAGAAAATAAAAGTTTTGGGAATCGAGCGACAAAGATTGGATTAACTTTTTAGTGCATTCCAGGTCCATAGGATGGATTATCTTCATCCTCTGCAAACTCCTCCTCCAGCTTCCTCTTGTTCCTCCTCCTGTTTACTCTTGCTTGCATTTCTAGCCTCTTTACAGCCCTGTCTGCAGCCCGAAGGCGTTCCTTGTCTAAAGCAAGCATCGCTCTTACCATGTTAGAACCTACCTTCATTCCCATATTTCAAAATACCTTGCACCTTACAATGCTCCTTTTCTTAAAAGCCTTCAGAGGATTTCTAATAACTTTACTTTTACTCATTATTATACTTCAACAAAACAGAGACTCAAGAAACAGAATTAATTACGAATATTTTCGAGATAACGACAGAGTAAATAAACATGAAACAATCGACAATCACACCAGCGATATGTATTGAACCATCACAGGTTAGCCACAACACATACTTTATCTCACATCACTAAAATGTACCTGATGAACACGGACGTTAATAATAACACCATTTGACAGCAGTTTAACAGCGCCACAGTGGGTCACGCCCATGTAGAACACATTTCAAAAAAAATTAAAAAATAGTTGTAGTCTTCGGAATTGAATAAATTATATATCTATTAAAAGGTAATAGTCTGTAGATTCAGAAAACGCAAAAAAGTAAAAATTGAACTTTTCACGATTTTGAGCCTTTCCGGAGCCCCTTAAAGGAAAAGACTAATTATCATACTTATTAGTACACTAACTGTTTGATGCCAGTAACATTGTGATAAGGAGTGCTGTGTTCCCGCTCATTCCGTAGACATTTCAGTAAACTGCAATGAGTTGTGCAACCGGTAGCATATTATAACGTACTTGCCTATAACACTGCCAATGTCACTTTGCGTGCCTTTCATTCAACAAGTGTTTGAATCCATGGAGGTAAGAATAAGGGGAGATGGCGCTACGTATCCCAGCCGTACTACGTTTTGAAGCCATGGGGGCGTGGCTCGCTGCCATGACACTCTGACCAAAACATTGCCAGTGTGCTATAGCGCTGCGTGTATTACGGTCGCTAATTGCACCATATACGCATGTAGCGTCATCAGATTGGTTGTTTCAAAGTTTTTGTTTAAAATAAAATCTCGTAAAGGCGAAATTCCGCGTTTCTTCCGATTAAAAATAGTTTTTAATGTAATATTACGAATAGCTAGCCTCCAATGTAAACGATACAATTTTGTTAATTCAGTAATAAACGTGTATCACGAACTAAATAATAGAAACTGAAAACTAAGTTAGCTATACCCTCCCTCCAAAGCCCCATAAATACATCTTGTTTGTAATACGTACTGGGACATTTCAGTTACGTTACACTACTGGGAAACACTGTTCATTACCACCAATATTCACTGAAATACGGTACATAGAATGGCAAATCTACACAGTGTCCTGTTTAGGCCTATACTTTACGCCAGTTAATGTAGTGTTAGCTTTTAATTTGGTACATGATGAAGACAAAGTGAGTTACTCAACACTTCGATTGTCGACGATACGTACGTATTATACTGAAACGTGAACTTGAAAACTAAGAATTTAATTCTTTGAATTAACATACCTTTTGCAAATGTTTTGGGTGTGTAGGGAAAACTGATGGTACAGCATTTTCTCGGAGCCTTACAGTTGAAAGGGAAGTTCGGTCTATGTCCTCTTCTCGGAAATGCTGAGAACATATAGTGCTCCATTTAGACGCACGCCAATTCTTCCTCCTCACGGCATTCTCCCACAGAGCTTTCCGAGTTTTATTTTTAGGAAATCTAAAATCATACAGGAGAAAAACACGCTATAGTACAAGTACCGATGTAGCACACGTCCATTCACAATGAAGTTGTAAAATCACACTTAACGAGACAACTTACACATGAAATGTTACTCCCTTCGATTTCGCATCACAATCAGAACGATTCGTACACCCGAACACCACTCAAGTCACCATAATAGCGCAAAATCCTTCCAAAAGCGAGCGACAACCCTATGCACACAAGCTTACAGCAGCAATGTTTTGGTCAGACGAGATGGCTACCCTCGGCTTCACATAGCTTCACAGCTGTGACGTCACGGCGTCTCCCTCTATTCTTACCTCCATGTTTGAATCACAGCATCGACGTATAGTTGCCTTTCCAAATTACACTCATGTTCAGAAAAACACAGAACACCTTGAACGACTAGAGATATGACGTTCATATTCACACGATATGACCGTTAGTATGTTCTGTAAAAATGGTTAGCATTGAATCATGTCAGCCCGCGAGTTCAAGGTCAACATCGATGTGCGGTTCTAGGCGCTACAGTCTGGAACCGAGCGACCGCTACGGTCGCAGATTCGAATGCTGCCTCGGGCACGGATGTGTGTGATGTCCTTAGGTTAGTTAGATTTAATTAGTTCTAGGTTCTAGGCGACTGATGACCTAAGAAAGTTAAGTCGCATTGTGCTCACAAGGGAACCTCCCCATCGCACCGCTCTCAGATTTAGTTATAAGATGGCACAGTGGATAGGCCTTGAAAAACTGAACACAGATCAATCGAGAAAACAGGAAGAAGTTGTGTGGAACTATGAAAAAATAAGCAAAATATAGAAACTGAGTAGTCCATGTGCAACTTATGCAACAAAAGGACAATTTGAGTGTAGCAGCGCCGTGGTCCTGTGGTTAGCGTGAGTAGCTGTGGAACGAGAGATCCTTGGTGCAAGTCTTCCCTTGAGCGAAAAGTTTAATTTTTTATATAATCAACTTCGCTCTCCAAAATTCCAGGACATGTTCAGATTTACTTGGACATACGCAGGATTTGACGGTCTACGCACGGAAAAATTTGAAAACGTTAAAAACATATGTTTTGACAGAGCACAGGGAAAAGAGTGCGACTGTGAAACTGTTGCATTAATATGTTGCAGTTTATGTGACAAACTCTTATGTTTTCATCACTATTTTGGGAGTGATTATCACATCCACAAGAAAACCTAAATCGGGCAAGGTAGAAGAATCTTTTTACCCATTCGCCAAGGGTACAAGTTAGGTGGATCGATAACATATTCCTGTCATGTGACGCACATGCCGTCACCAGTGTCGTATAGAATAAATCAGGCGTGTTTTCCTGTGGAGGAATCGGTTGGCCGGTTGACCTATGACCTTTGGATCAAATGTTTTCGGTTCCCACTGGAGAGGCACGTCCTTTCGTCTACTAATCGCACGGTTTTGCGGTGCGGTTGCAAAACACACACTAAACTTATTACAGTGAACAGGGACGTCAATGAACGAACGGACAGGTCATAACTTTGCGAAAATAAAGAAAATAAACTTTTCACTTGAGGAAAGACTTGAAGCAGGGACCTCTCGTTCTGCAGCTGCTAACGCTAACCACAGGACCATAGCGCTCCTGAGCTCACACTTTCCTTGATGTTGCCTATCATTCGCATGGACTACTCAGTTTGTATATTTTCTTATTTTTTTCATAGTTCTACACAACTTCTTCCTGTTTTCTCGATTGATCTGTGCTCAGTTTTTCAAGGCCTATCCACTGTGCCAACTTATAACTAAATCTGAGGGGGGTGCGATGGGAAGTTCCCTTGTCAGAGCCATTTGAACCATTTGAACATCGATGTCTCGGCGCAACACCACCTACCGGTAAAATGGGCCCGCGGCTCTCATTGTCGCAATAAAGCGAAGGTAATGGATCAGTGTGGCTTTAACAGATGTGCAGAATGCCTCGCAGACGTACGTGGGAATCGTACCGTCAGATGAGTGAGTTTGAAAGAGGGCGCATTATTGGTATGAGGGAATGTGCTGCACCCTCGATAGAAATTGCTGTTCTTGTAGGACCAAGCGTTTCAGCAGTGGAACGGATGTGTGTAGAATGATTGATGGAAGGCTGCAGCACACAACGAGATGGGTCAGATCGCACCACCCACACCACCCCCCCGAGAAGTTAGTTAGTTAGTTACGTGTTCCATTGATCAGTAGCACGGTAAAACCTTTATGATGTGGAACGTGTCAAATGCACAAGAAATGCGCACAGGAACCAGGGTATTTTTTTTACATTATAGTATTATACCTAAATATTTCTATTAACTATCCCATTCTCTTGAATGGCACAAAATGCATATATTATATTTCCAGATTTATTTACTCATATTCAAGTATTCATCTATGGTATAGAAGGAGTTGTCAAGGAGGTATGATCTTAATTTGTTTTTGGAACTATTACTGCTGTCTGTCAGACATTTTATTTCATCTGGTAATTTATCAAAAAGTTTTGTAGCAGCGTATTTTACCCCTTTCTATGCCAAAGATAGGTTAAGTAAAGGATAGCGTAGGTCTTTCTTTTTTCTGGTATTGTAATCATGAATGTCGCTGTTGATTTTAAACTGGTCCATGTTGTTGAGAAAAAATTTAATTACTGAGTAAATGTACTGTGAAGCAGTTGTAAGAATTCCTAACCTTTCAAACAGATGCCTACAAGATGTGCGACTATGAACCCCACACATTATTCTAACTACTTTCTTTTGAGCAGTGAATACCTTTTGCCTAAGTGCTGAGTTGCCCCAGAATACTATTCCGTATGACATCAGACAGTGGAAGTATGCAAAGTATGTTAGTATGTTAGCTTACTAATTTCTACACCCTCAAAATTGGCAATTATTCTGATTGCAAAAGTTACTGAACCTAGTCGCTTTAGGAGATCCAAAATATGACTTTTCCAATTAAGATTCTCATCTATATGTACACCCAAAAACTTAGTATGCTATACCCTGGGTACCGACTTCTTTTGATGTGTTATGTTTATTGAAGGAATTACACTTTTTGCAGCAGAAAATTGGATGTACTGTGTTTTTTCAAAGTTCAGAGCAAGCCCATTCGCAGAAAACCTATTAACAACTTTTCAAAAGACCTTCTTTGTATCATTTTCTGCCGGCCGGAGTGGCCGAGTGGTTCTAGGCGCTACAGTCTGGAACCGAACGACCGCAACGGTCGCAGGTTCGAATCCTGCCTCGGGCATGGATGTGTGTGATGTCCTTAGGTTAGTGAGGTTTAAGTAGTTCTAAATTCTAGGGGACTGATGATCTCAGAAGTTAAGTCCCATAGTGCTCAGAGCCATTTGAACCATTTTTTTGTATCATTTTCTATCGGACTTTCTTTTACTGGATTAATAATTACGCTTGTATCATCAACAAACAGAAGATCGACATCTCGTCCGAATTGCATTGCACGACAGATCTGCGTGCTCCTCGGTTCTGGCGCAACAGCGGAACAGTGTAACACATCGTACACTATCAGGGATGTCGCCGTTTATTACTGCACGGGTTACGTGCATTTCTCAGCCTACCTTTGACGAATGTGCTGAAAAATGCTACATGTCATGGTGTATGAAACGATGTCATTGTGGGCAGGAATGGCACCAGACTGTGTTTTCGGACGAATCCAGGTTCTGTTTCTTTGAAAATGATGGCTGCATTTTGGTTCGCCGCAGACAGGTGGAACAGCATCACAGTAACTACATTCACACAACACATACAGCTCCAACTCGAGGCCTTATGGTGTGGGGTGCTATTAGGTACAACCACAAATCATAATTGGTGCGTGTCCAGGGCACTATGTCCTCTATAACCTATGTGATTGCTCCACAACACCCCAGACGCAATTTTTCAGCAAGACAATGCGGGACCATATGTTGCACAGCAATATTCAAGAAAAGTAGTAGGAAAAATCCACTAAATTACAGGCCCATATCGTTAACGTCGATATGCAGCAGGATTTTAGAACATATACTGTGTTCGAACATTATGAATTACCTCGAAGGAAACGGTCTATCGACACACAGTCAACATGAGTTTAGAAAACATCGTTCCTGTGAAACACAACTAGCTCTTTATTCACATGAAGTGCTGAGTGCTATTGACAAGGGATTTCAGATCGATTCCGTATTCCTGGATTTCCGGAAGGCTTTTGACACTGTAACACACAAGCGGCTCGTAGTAAAATTGCGTGCTTATGGAATATCGTCTCAGTTATGTGACTGGATTTGCGATTTCCTGTCAGAGAGGTCACAGTTCGCAGCAATTGACGGAAAGTCATCAAGTAAAACAGGAGTGATTTCAGGCGTTCCGCAAGGTAGTATTATTGGCCCATTGCTGTTCCTTATCTATACAGGGTGTTACAAAAAGGTACGGCCAAACTTTCAGGAAACATTCCTCACACACAAATAAAGAAAAGATGCTTGTGGACATGTGTCCGGAAACGCTTAATTTCCATGTTAGAGCTCATTTTAGTTTCGTCAGTATGTACTGTACTTCCTCGATTCACCGCCATTCCATGGCCTCCACGCTCTCCTGACCTCAACCCTCTTGATTTTCATTTATGGGGGCATTTGAAAGCTCTTGACTACGCAACCCCGGTACCAAACGTAGAGACTCTTCGTGCTCGTATTGTGGACGGCTGTGATACAATACGCCATTCTCCAGGGCTGCATCAGCGCATCAGCGATTCCATGCGACGGAGGGTGGATGCATGTATCCTTGCTAACGGAGGACATTTTGAACATTTCCTGTAACAAAGTGTTTGAAGTCACGCTGGTACGTTCTGTTGCTGTGTGTTTCCATTCCATGATTAATGTGATTTGAAGAGAAGTAATAAAATGAGCTCTAACATGGAAAGTTCAGGATCGATATTAATTGTAATGGCAAGTCGGTTAATAAGTTCTCAAACATAAACATCAGTGTAGTATTTCGAGCTTGTGGTAATTTCCCTTGCCGGCCGCTGTGGCCTAGCGGTTCTAGGCGCTTCAGTCCGGAACCGCGCTGCTGCTACGGTCGCAGGTTCGAATCCTGCCTCGAGCATGGATGTGAGTGATGTCGTTAGGTTTAAGTAGTTCTACGTCTAGGGGACTCATGAACTCCCATAGTGCTTAGAGCCATTTCAACCATTTCTTGAATTTTCTTCTGTAGTCCATTGGTACAAACAACACTTGAAAGATCTCACACAGTACAAAACACCCCATACCACAGACTGTGTTTCAATTGACATATTTATTTAACCTACTGATAGTTTCAACAGCAATGGCAATTTCATCCAAGCGAGTTGCAATTTGTTTTACAGCATGAACGTGAACATTCCTGCCGGTATAGACTTGAAATATAAAGAACTTCCAACACACTGTTTCAGAATTTCCCATCGTTGTGAACTGCAACTGAACAGATTGTAGATAAATATCTGCTTCATGACAACTCCCAGCTACCTGTACCTCACAAAAGCCTATGACAAGCACACACTGAAAATTTTACAAAAGGATTCCACTAAAGAAAATATATCTGATGTCCTGTCCAACACATATCAATTTCGTTATACACTACTGGCCATTAAAATTGCTACACCACGAACATGACGTGCTACAGACGCGAAATTTAACCGACAGGAAGAAGATGCTGTGATATGCAAATGATTAGCTTTTCAGAGCATTCACACAAGGTTGGCACCGGTGGCGACACCTACAACGTGCTGACATGAGGAAAGTTTCCAACCGATTTCTCATACGCAAACAGCAGTTGACCAGCGTTGCCTGGTGAACCGTTGTTGCGATGCCTTGTGTTAGGAGGAGAAATGCGTACCATCACGTTTCCGACTTTGTTAAAGGTCGAATTGTAGCCTATCGCGATTGCGGTTTATCGTGTCGCGACATTGCTGCTCGCGTTGGTCGAGATCCAATGACTGTTAGCAGAATATGGAATCGGTGGGTTCAGGAGGGTAATACGGAACGCCGTGCTGGATCCCAACGGCCTCGTATCATTAGCACTCGAGATGACAGGCATCTTATCCCCATGGCTGTAGCGGATCGTGCAGCCACGCCACGACCCCTGAGTCAACAGATGGGGACGTTTGCAAGACAACAACCATCTGCACGAACAGTTCGACGACGTTTGCAGTAGCATGGACTGTCAGCTTGGAGACCGTGGCTGCGGTTACCCTTGACGCTGCATCACAGACAGGAGCGCCTGCGATGGTGTACTCAACGACGAACCTGGGTGCACGAATGGCATGAATCCAGGTTCTGTTTACAGCATCATGATGGTCGCATCCGTGTTTGTCGACATCGCGGTGAACGCACGTTGGAATCGTGTATTCGTCATCGCCATACTGGCGTATCACCCGGCGTGATGGTTTGGGGTGCCATTGGTTACACATCTTGTTCGCATTGACGGCACTTTGAACAGTGAACTTTACATTTCAGATGTGTTACGACCCGCAGCTCTACCCTTCATTCGATCCCTGCAAATCCGTACATTTTAGCAGGATAATGCACGACCGCATGTTGCAAGTCCTGTACGGGCCTTTCTGGATACAGAAAATGTTCGATTGCTGCCCTGGCCAGCGCATTCTTCAGATCTCTCACGAATTGAAAACGTCTGGTCAATGGTGGACGAGCAGCTGGCTCGTCACAATACGCCAGTCACTACTCTTGATGAACTGTGGTATCGTGTTGAAGCTGCATGGGCAGCTGTACCTGTACACGCCATCCAAGCTCTGTTTGACTCAATGCCCAGCCGTATCATGGCCGTTATTACGGCCCGAGGTGGTTGTTCTGGGTACTGATTTCTCAGGATCTATGCACCCAAATTGCGTGAAAATGTAATCACATGTCAGTTCTAGTATAATATATTTGTCCAATGAATACCCGTTTATCATCTGTATTTCTTCTTGGTGTAGCAATTTTAATGGCCAGTAGTGTAATAACCCTGTCCGCGGCACTCAGAGATAAGAATTTAGTGCTTCATAAGTATTGATCGAAATAAATGTGCAGTAGCAATTCCTGTTATCTGATTACAACATACGAACTCCAAAATCTATTCCTTTATTTCAAATTTACGAATTCTCGAATATTGAAATAAATATAAAGCAAGATGGATGTTGTCTGTTTAACGTTATTTGATTCAGGGATTGCATCAACAGTTATTGAATTATACTCCTCAACTTATCTCTGTTCCAAGCTGTCACGACCTATTACTTGAAAGAACCACACTTGAGACTCACTGCACCCGTCCGTTACTGAGATATATGAGACCCCATCTCCACAAACGAGAGGAGGTGGCTGTTTACCAGGCCTCAGTCCTTCGTGTTTCAACACATGCTCCATATCACATGCTCGTTTACATCTGTTTGACTCTCTTACAGCATCAAGGGCAGTGCCGGAGCAGCCAGGTGCAGCCGTCGGCGCGTGAGGGGGGGGGGGGGGGGGGGAAGGGGGGGAGGGCACCAGTGGCAGGTGCAGTGGCTGCAGCTGCGATGAATGAGTCCTCTTACTCCCAGTTTAAGAAGTTATATACACTGACCGGCCAGAACATTATGAACATCCACCTACTATCGATATCAACCCGTCCTGGCCATAGCAGCGTCACCTGCCGCGGAATGACTGCTAGTCAGACGCACACACGGTGCATGTAATATTAGTGTGCGTGCTGTCCGTTTGTATGGGGAAGGCGTGACATCAACTCCTTCCAAACTAATAATATAAGTGTTGACCAGATGTAGCTTGAATTCAAAGGAATAGCAATTGAGAGATTTATACCAAATAAATTAACAAACGAAGGAGCAGATCCTCCTTGGTACACAAAACGGGTGAGAACACTGTCGCAGAAACAACGAAATAAACATGCTAAATTTAAACGAACACAAAATCCCCAAGATTGACGATCTTTTGCAGAAGCTCGAAATTTAGTGCGGACTTTAATTCGAGATGCTTATAACAGTTTCCACAACGAAACTTGGCCTCGAAACCTGACAGAAAATCGACAGAGATTCTGGTCGTATGTGAAGTATGTTAGCGGCAAGAAACAATCAATACCTTCTCTGCGCGATTACAATGGAGATACTATCGAAGACAGTGCTGCCAAAGCAGAGTTACTATACACAGCCCTGCGAAATGTCTTCACAAAAGAAGACAAAGTAAATATTCCAGAATTCGAATCTGGAACAGCTGCCAACATGAGTAACGTAGAAGCAGATATCTTAGAATAGTGAAGCAACTTAAATCACTTAATAAAAGCAAGTCTTCTGGTCCAGAGTGTATACCAATTACGTTTCTTTCAGAGTATCCTGATGCATTAGCTCCATGCGTAACAATCATATACAACCGTTCGCTCGACGTAAGATCCGTACGCAAAGACTGTAAAGTTGCACAGGTCACGCCAATATTCAAGAAAGGTAGTAGGAGTAATCCACTTAATTACAGGCCCATATCGTTAACGTCGATATGCAGCAGGATTTTGGGACATATATCGTGTTCGAACATGAATTACCTCGAAGAAAACGGTCTATTGACACGCAGTTAACATGGGTTTAGAAAACATTGCTCTTGTGAAACACAGCTAGCTCTTTATTAGTATGAAGTCTTGACTGCTATGGACAAGAAATTTCAGATCGATTTCGTATTTCTGGATTTCCGGAAGTCTTTTGACACTGTACCACACAAGCGGCTCGTAGTGAAATTGCGTGCTTATGGAATATCGTCTTTGTTATTGGACTGGACATGTCATTTCCTGTCAGAGAGGTCACAGTTCGTACTAATTGACGGAAAGTCATCGAGCAAAACAGAAGTAATTTCTGGCGTTCCGCAAGGTAGTGTTATAGGCCCTTTGCTGTTCCTTATCTACATAAACGCTTTGGGAGACAATCTGAGCAGCCGTCTTGGATTGTTTGCAGATGACGTTGTCGTTTATCGACTAATAGAGTCATCAGAAGATGATAACAAATTGCAAAACAATTTATAAAAGATATCTGAAAGGTGCGACAATTGGCAGTTGACCCTAAATAACGAAAAGTGTGAGGTCATCCATATGAGTGCTAAAAGGATTTCGTTAAGCTTCGGTTACGCGATAAATCAGTCACATCTAAAGGCCGTAAATTCAACTAAATACCTAGTAATTGAAATTACGAACAAATTAAATTGGATGGAACACATAGAAAATGTTGTGGGGAAGGCTAACCAAAAACTGCCTTCTATTGGCAGGACACTCAAGAAAATGTAACAACAAATCTACTAAGGAGACTGCCTACACTACGTTTGTCCGTCCTCTTTTAGAATACTGCTGCGCGTTGTGGGATACTTACCAGACAGGACTGACGGAGTACATCGAAAAAGTTCAAAGAAGGGCAGCACGTTTTGTATTATCGCGAAATATGGGACAGAGTGTCACTGAAATGATACATTATGTGGACTGGACATCATTAAAAGAAAGGCGTTTTTCGATGTGACGGAAACTTCTCATGAAATTCCAACCAGCAACTTTCTCCTCCGAATGCGAAAATATTTTGTTGACACCGACCCACATACGGAGAAACGATCACCACGATAAAATAAGGGAAATCAGAGCTCGTAAGGAAAGATATAGGTGTTCGTTCTTCCCGCACGCTGGACGAGATTGGAATATAAAACCCCACAAGCACATTTGGATTTGCGTTTCCACGTCGTACCCTGCAAATCTGTTACCCACTGGCGATAACTTTGTACTAATCTTTCTTTGCAATTGAAGAATTGGTCCTTAGTTAGCGAATCTACACCCTTGCCATACGAAAGTTCACTCGGAGTGGCGTTTAGGAACAATTTCTGATTGAGGCGAAAAACTACACTTCCTACTGTTGACAGAGAGTAATGTAGTTTCACAGTACCTGTTACGTTGTGAGCAACTATGTGTGCTTCAAATTGTTGCAACCACTCGAGCCACTCCACGTCTTTTCCATTAAACTGGCGAAATATGGTATGGCACTCGGAGCTACAGCTGTTGTAGTTTGCGCTGCATTAGTGGTTTGGCTCACCAGGGGCTGCTGTACTGTGTTTAGCAGCGAGGCAATTTGCAGGGTCTGAAACTGAAACATCTGTGTTAGCTGCGTTCCTTCTATCGCTTTCAGCTGTGACGCCTGAGCGGGGGGTGGGAGAGGTGGGATCCACATATCACAAGAGACAAATGCAATAAACTGACAAGACAAGGTATAAAAATGAGCACACAAGCGAAGAAAATTTACACAACGCCCACCTGAAAAAACTGATTAGTAAAAGCACTATAAGAGACACTATTAAAGCAAGTAAACACACCCCTGCAAAGAAAAGACAGTGTACGAGGGTCACTCCAAATGAAATGCACACTGTTTTTGTAAAAATAAAGTTTTAGTTTTGCATGTTTGAAAGTTTTACAGTGTGTAGATACATCCTTCCCGCTTGTTTTGAAACTTAGTTCAACCTGTTCCCGTGAGTGGCACCGTCACAGCATGTCTTCAAGAAGGCTGCTACACGTGACTTTCGTCAGAAGCAACGTGCTGTCATAGAATTCCTGTGCTGTGAAAACGAAACAGTGGGAAACATCCACAAGAGGTTGAAAAAGGTGTATGTAGATGCTGATGTCGATCGCAGTACAGTTAGTCGGTGGGCAAGCAGGTTACGTGATGAAAGCTGGCATGGCAATATTGAGGATTGTCCTCGCAGCGGCAGGCCTCGTACTGCACACACTCCAAACAATGTGCAGAGAGTTAACGAATTGATGACTGCTGACAGACGCATCACAGTGAACGAATTGTCATGCTACGCTGGAATAGGGGAAGGAAGCGTTTGTAGAATACTGAAAGTGTTGACGTTAAGAAAGGTTTGTGCCAGGTGGGTTCCCAGGATGTTGACAGTGGCTCACAAAGAAACAAGAAAAACGGTATGCAGCGAACTTTTGGAACAGTGCGAGAATGGTGGAGATGAATCTCATGGAAGAATTGTGACAGGTGATGAAACATGGTTCCATCATTTTTCACCAGAGACGAAGAGGCAATCAATGGAGTGGCATCATGCAAATTCACCCAAGAAAAAAAAAAAAAAAATCAAAACCACACCTTCTGCTGGAAAAGTTATGGCTACGGTGTTTTTCGGTTCCGATGGACTCTTGCTTTTGGACATCATGCAAAGTGGAACCACCATAAATTCTGATGCATATGTGACGACACTGAAGAAACTTCAAGCTCGACTGAGTCGTGTTCGACCACATTGTCAAAAGCAGGATGTTTTGCTGTTACACGACAATGCACGGCCACATGACAGTCAAAATACAATGGAAGCGATCACAAAACTCGGATGGACAACACTGAAACACCCACCTTACAGTCCTGACCTGGCTGTATGTGACTACCATCTCTTTGGGAAACTGAAAGACTCTCTTCGTGGAACAAGATTTGAAGATGATGACTCCCTTGTGCAAGCTGCCAAACAGTGGCCCCAACAGGTTGGTCCAGAATTTTACCGTGCGGGTGTACAGGCGCTGGTTCCAAGATGGCGTACCGAGCGAGGTGGCGCAGTGGTTAGCACACTGGACTCGCATTCGGGAGGACGACGGTTCAATCCCGTCTCCGGCCATCCTGATTTAGGTTTTCCGTGATTTCCCTAAAAGGTTTCAGGCAAATGCCCGGATGGTTCCTTTGAAAGGGCACGGCCGATTTCCTTCCCAATCCTTCCCTAACCTGAGCTTGTGCTCCGTCTCTAATGACCTCGTTGTCGACGGGACGTTAAACACTAACCACCACCACCACCACCAAGATGGCGTAAGGCAGTTGAGAGGGATGAAATTATGTGGAGAAATGAAAATATTGTTCCTAAAGGATGTATCTCCACACTGTAAAACTTTCAAACAAGTACAATGAAAGATGGATTTTTTAAAAAATATTGTGCATTTCTTTTGGAGTGACCCTCGTAGAACTATGGCGTCAGCAAAACACAAAATATAATCCGTGGCGGCGGCCGGGGTGGCCGAGTGGTTCTAGGCGCTTCAGTCCTGAACCGCGCTGCTGCTACGGTCGCAGGTTCGAATCCTGCCTCGAACATGGATGTGTGTGATGTTCTTAAGTGAGTTAGGTTTACGTAGTTCTAAGTTCTAGGGGACTGATGACCTCAGAAGTTAAGTCCCATAGTGCTCAGAGCCATTTGAACCATTTTTTTTTTAATCCGTGGCCGCCAGGAACTTACAACTCGCCGCCAAATGTTAAAGTTTGCCTAGTCGTTGAATATGGGGTGTCTAGGAAACCTACTTTGTCAGGTCGCTATACAAACAATTCAAACAAATCGTATTAATGAGTATTATTACGAAAAGTAGATGACAATACTTAAATTTGATAATTACATAAATGAGTCGCAGGCAAAAGGCGACATATGAATTTAACAAGGTTCTTCAGTATAACAATCCGAATACAAGAGAAGTAATATTGTTGACGCTTCAGGTCTCTAGTTTTGAAGCTTTTCTTCGTCTGGGCCGCGGCAAGTCGGGCGCGGTGCTTATGTCCTCTTCGCATAGAGGCCGCTGCTGTCACGTTGTCGTCCTAGAGAGGGGTCCGTCAGCGTGGAATTGACTAAGCCGTCGGCACACGGACCGTGCTGTCGAACTTTAACGTTGAGCGTGCCAAGTTCAACGTGCTGCTGAACGCTCAGGAACGATGCGACTTGTGCATACTGTACGTGGGTCCCAACGTGGTATACACGATCACAACGTACTCCAGCGGCAGTTTTGGGATGTTTCTAGTTCGTAAATGACACCGTTTACTCAAGAGGCGCGCGTAAAATTCCATTAGCTCTATTAAAACGCACATTTCCTCCATTGTTCTATATGTAATATACACAGATAAAAACTTCAATACCGATGTAGATGTTCTAAGACAAAAAGGAAAGTACGATGGCCAATCAATAAGGACATAGGCTTATAAAAGTTCCTTTACAAACAGTGCGACACTAATTTGCAATAGTTCTCCACATAACATAAACACTATTTCATCTTTCCCACGTTTTAGTAAAACCCTAAGGTCATTCTTACTTGATCACTGTTCCTACCCAGTAGCAGAATCTTTACAACACGTAAATTATGAACTCAAAAGAAAAAGGAACAAAATATCTTGATGCAAGTAGCGCAAGCTGTCCTGGAGATTAAGCCAATCGAACAAACTCACTCTTCAAAAAAAGCTGAACTTATACTTACATAACATCCAATATCGTAGTATATGCTTACATTAAACTAATAATAAAGCATCAGAACCTATTATATATGCGAATGTTAGGAAAAAATATTAGACTTCGCGAGTCGCGAACCCTCATCAGATTACGTATCAATGCTACTCACTACACTGTAGTGACAACGATTCATTTATGGCCATTCTAAGATCTGCCCACTTGCTAAATGCTTTAATCGTAGCTATGTTACTAACTGAAATTTAATTATAACGAATCGTACCAAGAACAATGTGTTTTTGGTGGATCCTCAGTGTGTCGCTACCTTCAAACAGCATACTCTCATAATACGCAAGTTACAATAATTTTTTTGCCCCGAATATTATGTCTCTCATTATTTTATTGCAAAGAATCACGCAGTTAACAATGGATTTTCGAGTGATTCTCAATCTGCTGATGCTCAGAAACGACATATATACATTGTAATGGTTCTTTATTTACGTGACCATTACGGCACTCCAACGCCAGTTCTCGATACCAGTAATATAGTACTACTTTTCTGCGAAGTAACAGACATATTTTTGTGACAATATTCACATTTGGTTTTATTAATGTATAGGTACTCCGATGTATGGATATATTACAGTGATATGGTTCTTGTGTGTATCCATTTCTGTGAGACTGTCATAATCTTTGACTTACTTGTACCGTTTTGGCGCGAATGCGCACAGAGCAGTCTTTGTTTCACTTTGGCAGATGTTAAGTTGTTATTTCGCTTTGTAAAAGAACAGTCAAGTCTTGTGTTTGGTTAAAGTGGAAATTAAATATGTGAAGATTGATACAAAACTGTTTTCTTGATGATGTGACAATTAAGAAGAAGTATATGTGAATTTACAAGAAGTTTAATAAAAATGTGGAATGTGGACACCAAGTCAAAGATTATTTCTACCATACCATTGTTGTGATCTGAGATTGTTTGATCATTAAGAATTTCCTGAAATACGCATTTGTTAGGTCTTCAAATATTGCTAAAATACAGATCTGGACCTTTTAGCAGTAAGTAGAATCACCCTAGAATCAACAAGATGAGCCATAACGACTTCGACGAAATCTACGTGGGAATCCATTCAAGATCAGTGCCAAATTAATGACTTTTTTTACGGTGACCTCATTATTTCCATTCTGACAATACCATCCACAGTCAATAACATTGTTGTTGCTCGATAAAGCGAACATATGCTGCGTGAGCAACATTATTAAACTGATTCCTAACCTACTTTGCATGTGGTCGTATTGTCAGAACGTATAGGCTTGAACTGAATGCCAATATGGTGCCTCACAGCTCAATGCCGAAGGAAGATGGCGTGCATGTGACGTAGGGGGTGTTGTGCCATCTGATTGTTCAATGCTCAGATGCACGCTCAGAATATCTGACATGCCAGATATTGCTCTGCACGTTCGGAAAGACCCCCGAACGTGCCACTCCACGCTATGACACCAGGAAGTCGGCATACTCAACGCTCAAAGTTCGGATGCACGGTCCGTGTACCGACGGCTTTACGTCTCCTTCACAGCCCTATCTGCTCACTTGTTCCCGACTGGCGTGATGGCTCTTGACTTTACGCCGTAACAGTTGAAACGTCCCCTTAGAAAAATTAGTGAATTACTGTGCTGGTAAACCCCTTACGTTATATGATTTTCAAACAGCTGGGCAAAACTGAACGTACTCATACATTTCTCTCTGTACTTATTCTGATCATCACTAAATTGACACACAATATATTTAGCGCAACGCAGTCTGACTTTCAAAAATCCCTACAAAAGTGGCCCTTACTAACAATAACCTATACCTTTCACTTACCTCACAAAAATCTTCGTTACTCAAACTACTGCAATACAGCGTGCGCCAATACTGCCAGCTGAATAAAAGATTCTAACTACTGAAGGCACTAACTGCTGATGGGCATAGTTAGCAAATGAAAGATTTTGATAGAGAACAAACAATGTATTTACCTTAATAGTGTGCAAAAGTCATTATATATATCAGTTCATGACATCCAGTCTTACGAATTTACTGTCTCTGATGGACACACGTCCAGATCATCCGCTCTCAAAACTCCGCCGTCTCTCTCCCCACATCCACCACTGCTGGCGGCTCACCTCCAACTGCGCAACGCTATGCGCTGTTAACAGCCAACTGCCCAACACTACAATAGCAAATTCCAACAATGCAAACCAGCCACAGACTGCACGCAGCACAGTCAGTGATTTTCATACAGAGTGCTACGTGACGTTACCAACATAAAAACCTAAACAGCCTACTTACACAGTATTCTTCCTCCGAGAGCAAAGGATCCCTGGTGCCAACTTGAGTGGGGGCGGGAATGCTGACGGACTCAGGCTTTCAGCCGAGGGGTCATCTGGCACGCCCACGCGCCGTTTTTCCTTATTGGGGTGGCACCAGGCGTCTGGCGGTCTTTTGCCGGTATCCTTCCACGCAACCATCGCCTCGGTGTGAATTTTTGAGACTGACGGCCACTAGCTCTTCTGCAGTTTTACGCCATTTTGCTTCCTCCGTCTCTCGGACGTGACTCTCCAGCAAGCAAACGGAGTGGACACTGGCCTTCTTTCCCGACCTGCTCGCTATTTCTCTGAGGGGCTCCATTACCAGTGTAACATTGGATCTTCCACTGAAAGGCAATTCCATCCTCTGAACTTGCACAGATCTGTCAGGAAGATGGGTCACAGTACCATCAGACGAGGCTGGCTCAGGTGTCCTTTCCGCAGTAGCCAGTATCTCAAACTTGTTTTTAAGACGCAAGTGGCAGCCATAGAACCTGTACCCACTTTCAACTTGGGCCCAGAGATTCGCGACCTTTCCACTTTTCCTACGTCGACTGTCCATGACGTGCGCATCAGTAGTCGCGGCAGCATCAGGGATCTCAGGCGACGCTATAGGCACCAGTGGCACCAAAACATAATGTCTCATTTGGCCCAGCGGCACCGCAGCCAAGGGTAGCAGCTCGAAGTCTGTTGACGGTGGCTTCCAGCTTCCAACTGTTTAAAAAATAGTTCAAATGGCTCTGAGCACTATGGGACTTAACATCTGAGGTCATCAGTCCCCTAGACTTGAACTCTTTAAACCTAACTAACCTAAGGACATTACACACATCCATGCCCGAGGCAGGATTCGAACCTGCGACCGTAGTAGTCGCGCTGTTCCGGACTGAAGCGCCCAGAACCGCTCGGCCACCGCGGCCAGCCCCAGCTGTTTAAGGACAGCGGCTAATTCCTTCACATCTGTGCACAACACGTGCAGTCTCTATCCATCATTAAGCAAATTTTGTCTGCACTACAGGAAATCCAACACTAATTCAAGAAGCTGAACTCACTCTGCTCGAACGATCGAAAAAATGCACAAAATCTTAACAAGAAAATATATAGCGCTACTGAAAACCAGTACTTCCGGAGTAACAGTGATTTCAGGTGTACCGCAGGGGAGTGTCGTAGGACCGTTGCTATTCACAATATATATAAATGACGTGTGGATAACATCAGAAGTTCACTGATGCTTTTTGCGGATGATACTGTAGTATATCGAGAGTTTGTAACAATGGAAAATTGACTGAAATGCAGGACGATCTGCAACGAACTGACGCATGGTGCGGGGAATGACAATTGAATGTCAATGTAGACAAGTGTAATGTGCTGCGAATACAAAGAAAGAAAGATCCTTTACCATTTAGCTACAATATAGCAGGCCACAACTGGAAGCAGTTAATTCCATAAATTATCTGGGAGTATGCATTAGGAGTGATTAGAAGTGGAATGACCATATAAAATTAATCGTCGGTAAAGCAGATGCCAGACTGAGATTCATTGGAAGAATCCTAAGGAAATGCAGTCCGAAAACAAAGGAAGTGGGTTACAGCACACTTGTTCGCCCACGGCTCGAATACTGCTCACCGGCGTGGGATCTCTACCAGATAGGGTGGATAGAAGAGATAGAGAAAATCCAACGGAGAGCAGCGCACTTCGTTAAAGGATCATTTAGTAATCGCGAAAGCGTTACGGATATGATAGCTAGACTCCGGTGGAAGACTCTGCAAGAGAGACGCTCAGTAGCTCGGTACGGGCTTTTGTTGAAGTTTCGAGAACATACTTTCACCGAGGAGTCAAGCAGTATATTGCACCCTCCTACGTATATGTCGCGAAGAGACCATGAGGATAAATGAGAGAGATTAGAGCCCACACAGAGGCATACCGACAATCTTTCTTTCCGCGAACAATATGAGACTAGAATAAAAGGGAGAACCGATAGAGGTACTCAAGGTACCCTCCGCCACACACTGTCAGGTGGCTTGCGGAGTATAGATGTAGATGTAGAAGTAGATATAGATGAATAAAAAGCTAGTCTTCATTTTTACTCGGAAGCACGTAATAATAGCATTAGACTAAACGATGTATACCAACTGTGTACAAACGATAAGCTGCTACTGCTGCTCTGACACTGGGGCTTTGTTTAACCACAATGAAGCGTCTGACGAATGGATTGCTGCAGCGTTGTTCTCGCTTCAAAGGCAGAAATATAAATGAACGCGTGATACGGGTCTTTATGATTTCGGTTAGGCTCATTTATCAGTACAGTGGCACGGGGATTGCAATGTGTACCAGAACAGTAGACATTCACCCGCAAAAAAATTCTTCTCTCTCTTTTCAGCGATCACAGACGCTGTAGACCACGTGCTGCATCAACGATCTGCTTCCATCTTCTTCTATCTCTCGCTGTCTCTCTCCACCCTGCGGGGATTCCTAATGCTGCGATGTCCTTCTCTATGTCATCTTTCTACCTTGTACGAGGTCGGCCCAATGGTCTTATTGCTAGGAGAGTTCCTTCAAATGCTTTCTTGGTGGTTCTGTTGTTTTCCATTCTGGGCACATGTGCAGCCCATTGCAGTCTCCTACTTTTTAATTTCGGGATGATAGTGGGTTGCTTCATTAACTGATAAAATTCATTGTTCTTTCGAATTCTCCATACGCCATTCTCCAACACAGGTCCCCAGAGTTTTCTCATTACTTTTCTTTCGAAAACATTCAGTTTTTCTCTTTCATTCTTTGTAAGCGTCCAGCTTTCTGAACCGTACAGTACTATGAGGCAGATAATAGTGTTGTATATCTTCATCTTTGTGGTGATTGACAAAGCTTTACTTTTGAGTGGGTTGCTTAGTGAGTACAGACATCTTGACCCTGAGGCTATTCTTTCATTTATATCCATTGTTATGATATTTTTGCTGTTGAAACGTGATCCAAGGTATTTAAACTGGAGAACTTTTCTGAATTTAGAATGTTGGTCAATTTCAAAGTAAGGATTTGAGCTTATGACTCGACCTATTTCCGTACATTCGGTTTTCTCTAGGTTAATCAAAAGGCAAACTTTGCTGGCACTGTGCCTGAGAGATCTGTACATGTCCTTCAGTTCTTCTTCAGTTTCACTCAACAACACTATATCATCTGCATAAGCCAGGAGTTTTACTTCACTGTGTCCGAATCGGAGACCATTGTGTAGATGTAAATTACTCTCACGAACCACTTTCTCTAATGCAAGGTTGAAGAGGACACATGAAAGAGCGTCTCCCTGTCGTAAGCCTGTTTTAATTGGAAAGGTGGGGGACATGGATCCTCTGAACTTCACTGCTGCCTAGGAGCCATCCATGGACAATTGTATCATCCTAATGATTTTACTGAGTATACTAAATCCTCGTAATATGTTGTAGAGGCTACTTCTGTGGATGCTGTCGTAGGCTCGCTGGAAGTCAGTGAAGAGACAGTGGATGTTTTTGTTAAATTCACAGTATTTCTCAAAGATCTGTCGTATAGTAAACAAATTAAGCTGACAGCAGCAGTGTGGCTACTCACCAGTCATACAGGTCTGAAACATACGAAGGTGGTTACAACTTTAAAAAGGTGATAGAAAGTGAAGAAAACGTAAACTGGTCACAGTTATGTAATGATAAAGGCTTCAAGGGTCATTCTCTTGTGGTTGATGAACTTTTGGTGGTGGAAATCTTGAGGAATTGCGACGATAGCTTCAGGAAAAGAGCGCTGTTGGAGTGGAATGTCAAGAACGAATGAAGGTATTGTGTATGGATAAGGAGCTGGCTTTGGAACAGGTGTTGTGGGTCTACGTTGGTACTTGAAGGTGTTGAGGTTTGTAATTATGAGAAAAGATTATGTTGTAGATTGAAAATTGGGTAGAGAAGAACGTGCTGCACAAGATTGATTAAATGTGAGATTATGCACTGGTATCAGGAGGTGAGAAAAGTAAATTTGAGTGATTTTAAGAACATATTGCGACGGCATTTAACTGGAACATGGAGCAGGCAGCTAAGGTCTGTGATCGTTCAAAAGGATGAAGGATCTGAACGACAGATAAAGTCTTCAGTGGCAGGAATGTGATAAAGGGAGTTGTTAGAGTGCGGGTGGAGTACCATTTCGGCGAATGGGGATAGGAAATTCAGGCTTAGTCACAGGAGCTATGCACTTACTATTATGGGAATAGGTGAAATCGCATTATTGCAGTTGTTACAGAAAGCTGGAGATTGAAAGTTGGAGCACTGTTTTAAAAGGATCCGCAGTGGAAAAAGGTTGGAGCGCTTTCGCAGTGTTGTATTAAGTAGTCATTGTAGATAAGGCAGAGTTGGGATCAGTATGCTTGAGTTTGGGAATAGGAGGGATCAACGCAGAGACGAGAGTGGTACAGGTGGACGCAAAGGGTGATACGGTGGTCAGTCGTAATTGAGGATTTCATGAAGATGCGGACGATGGATGAGGGGCTGGAGTTGTTGCAGATGCGAAGGGCTTTTCTTATCGGAGAGTCAGGGTTGGAACTGAGCTCCCCTCCAACTCCTCTTCTTTGATCAACCCCTTTGATAACGGTAGTTTGTGTAGACGGCATGCAGGACGACAAAGATGGTCTGGGACGTGGGGGACCAGTTGGTAGCAAAGTAACATGGGGGCAAACGTTTATAGTACGGAATTTCTGCATCTGGATTCAGTGAAATTCAGGACTTGTGGACTTGCTGATAACGGATCCTTTGCGAGGTATGATATGAGAAATGTTTGGGTTGGGAAGGTGCTTTTCGATTCGCAAGGCTAGAATATTAGGGTTTACTAATTTAGTGTCAGAATGGGATAAGAAGAAGGAATACGTTGGATTACATGTTTTGGGGATAATGGCAGAGGAGACTACGGATTACAGGGTTTAGCAATTTTTTTTCTTTTTCTTTTTCTTCAGGATTTGGTTGAGCATGAGTACTGGGTCGTTTCTGGGAAGTTTGTCGGGATAAGTTGTCGGAGGATGTTGGATGGTTGCTGGTTTGAGATTTATTACGGTGGGACTTTTTACCTGGGGCATTGTCCTGCCGGTAAGATGATAGTGGTGGTAGAGTCGACGTAGATGCTGGCGCTGTTAACATTGCAGGATATGTAGGTGGTGCAGCTGAGGCTGGCGAAGGTGAGTTTGTTGCTCCTGCTTGCTGATGCCGTTCATGTAGTGCAGGCGGTAAGAGTTGGTTGATGGGGTTGCATATGATGAAAATGAAAGGTGTGACAAGTGTGATGACTCTTAAACTGGTGGAAAACCGGAAGAATTGCCCTAACGGCACGAAATGTGGGACGAACGGAAGAACATATGAGGACATTTAATATAACGGGCGATGAAAATGTTTCCTTGCGAATGCCGTACGGTCCAGAATAGGTAGAACTGTGCCATTCAGGCAAAATTGCTATGAGCATTGAGGCAATTATCCCACCGAGGCATGAGCTTGAATACACCCGTTCGGTAAAACACCTTGTCCAGCTGCATGAAGAAGGCTTGGTTCAAATGGCTCTGAGCACTATGGGACTTAACATCTGAGGTCATTAGTCCCCTAGAACTTAGAACTACTTAAACCTAACTAACCTAAGGACATCACACACATCCATGCCCGAGGCAGGATTCGAACCTGCGACCGTAGCGGTCGCGCGGTTCCAGACTGACGCGCCTAGAACCGCTTGGCCACACAGGCTGCATGAAGAAGTCTGTAACTGCCTGTTGCACATCTTCGTCCGACAGGAACCGACGACCCTTCAAGGCCTTTATAAAGGACGGAAGCCGTGATAACCGCATGCAGAGTACTAAGGACACTAGGGCGGATCCTTGAGTGTCTCACATTCGAATTGGCGAAACTTTTTCGTTAAGACATTTTACGATATGGGAACCTGAGTTATCATGAACTTGGCGCACCATTTCACAACGGTCGTTTCCGACAGACATGCTACTTCGTCTTGCGACGGATTTCTACCAGTATTTGCCCTTCAGCAGCAGAGAAGAGAATAACAGCACATTGGTCATGTTTGGACGTATTTGGTAATAACAATGCTATAGTTCATGATTCCGCATTTACCGCAGGCACGTCGGAAAGACACACTATCCCTTTGACTGTGTGTCGGTGGTTTTATACCCGCATCGGAGTCGCGCTACGTTGCATATACACGGCAGCAACGCCCTCAAATGGAAACGTTTTGATTGCCCCGTACAAGTCGTAAAGTACTACATAGCTGTAGGAATGAAGGGCGCCCATAGCACGCCAGGGGAGGGACCTAGACCTGAGGGTATGAAGAATTTTTAAAATTTTGAAAGACGAATAGTGACTTGTAAGCAGCCATAAAAAGTTCCAGTTTCGACACTATTAAAACCTACTATTTCTTGGAAGAAAAACATTTGACTGCAATACATTTCCTCCATTCCCTAAGATCTGGGAAAAGGGGGAGGGGGGGAGCGGTCCTCTTTGCTGCTTGCCCCAGGTATGGGCGCCCTTGGAAAGAGTGGAGTAAATTTGTGATAGATGACCGTCGGTGTGGTGGATGTAGGATTGTCCAGCGATGAAGGTGAAGGAAACCAACAGTAAGACGAAAACAGGGTATGGTGGGAGCGATTCGTAGAGCGGCGACTGCAACGTCACAGGCGTATAGCAGAGGTGGCTGTCCGAACAGCGGCAATAACGATGAAGACAGCGACGGCTCACGGCAACGGCAGAAAGGAGGCGTAGAATGTAGAGACGGCTCGGGGCGACGGAGACGGCGACAAAAGTATTCTCGTCTTCCGACTGTCCTGGGAGAACAGTTCCAGCCCTCGGATGTATAAAAATGTGTATCTACTAATTAAATAAAAATATTTTTTCATTAATATTAACCATTAGACTCTAAACAGCAGGGCTCTCCATTCTAATCAGTTCCGTAAGTTAGCGACTTCCATAGGTAAGGTTATAGGCCGTCTCTGCTATTTAGTACTGCTCTGATTGGTCCTCAGAACGCTTGTGTCATGTATAAAACAAATCACTAACAAACGAGTTACCTTGCTGCACCAGATACGAGAAGCGCATGTCGTCTGTGGAAGTCCAGAAGGTTGGAGAAACTGCGTCTAGATGTCGTTGGCGTTGCTGCGGAGGCGGACGGCCTTCGCCTCGACTTTCCTCGCAAACGGCTCTTGTTGCTCGGCACACTTTATCGCACAGTACATATATGTAGCAAATTTTTGTCACTCATCTTTTTCCTTTAACTGGAGTCTGATTTCCACTCTTAGTCACAGGGAAAAAAAAACCTGTGTGACACTCTTTTAAGCGCTATATTTTCTTCAGGCAGTAATCTCATTTAAGATTTAAGTGCAGCGTCGACTATGCACAGCACACTGAACTCTCGCTAATACGGCCCTCAGTAGTCCGGCCTCTCAGTAATCAGACACACTTCCAGCTTCTTGTCGTTCAACCTTGAAATGATTCCTACAATAATGAAATTTCGTCTGCAACAATGTTGTTAGTTAATTACAAAGTTCTACATTTCTGTACACTTTGAAATTGTGGCTTTCCTTACAGATCATTATCATGGCTTCTAAAGAGAAACGTGTTATGCTAGACCTCAAGCAGAAACTTGAAATTAGATATAAACTAAACTGAGGTTCTTCGCAGAAAACCATTGTTGCTGGCAACAGTGTTGGACGAGCAACTATTTATGATCAAACTTAAGCAGAAAAGAGGTAATCATAAGCTCACAGAAAAGTTACGATGAAACTGATGAAGGGGACATAGGAGGAGAGAACATGAGGATATCTCAAACTGTTGGTGCTAAATCTGGAGACGTCTTCCTGGAGTACATTATGCAACCATCAGAAACATGGCAGGACCTATGAAATGCTTGTAAAGCCGTTGTGTGATAAAGCATACTACCGTCGCGTATCATCATGGTGACAAATAAAAGTTTGGGACATGTTTCATAGTGAATGTCGAGTGATACTAACATGTATGTACACACTCAAGGACTAAGTTTTCGGTAAAAATGAATGTATCTTTTGATTTGATAAAGTACAATCCCTATGTGTTTATACCAAATTTTAGACACTCACAACAATACGGCACTTCTGCTAATCCGACACCCATATGCGCGAGGAATGGCCGGTTTAGCAAGAGTCTAGTGTAATATCGAATTTGAGCCTACTGCACTACTGTAAGACATGCTAACCGCTCAGCTAAATACGCGAACTGAAGTACTGATCTACGTGATACATATTGACTGTCTCCTTACCCAGTATTGATAATGGGTTAAGCTGATGGAAGTTTTAACAGAGAGTTTCGCACAACACGGTGTTTACAACACAAGGGTGAGCCAAGGTTATTTAGTGATTTTGACAATATTATTGTACCATAGAGTTTTCGATACACAGTATGTTACTGACAAACACAGGATGTGTTCAAATGGTTCAAATGGCTCTGAGCACTATGGGACTTAATTACTGAGGTCATCAGTCCCCTAGAACTTAGAACTACTTAAACCTAACTAACCTAGGGACATCACACACATCCATGCCCGAGGCAGGATTCGAACCTGCGACCCTAGCGGTCACGCGGTTCCAAACTGACGCGCTTAGAACCACACGGCCACACCGGCCGGCACAGCATGTGTGAGAAAGAGGAGAGAACAGTCTGCTTAGTTATTCTGGTGGTATTCACAACAAGTGGAAAAGCAAAATGCTCTTGATTGTTCTGTCGGTGTAATCGATGACTCTACTGATCCTTTTTTATTTCCAAAATGTTAGGCTGTCAGAGTACATGCCCTCTCGACCATGAGTGCAGTATTTCAGCATATACAAAATATTCGTGGTTGACACACACCCGTTTTTCTAAGAGGGTACTCTATGTCTTCCTACATCTATATCTATATCTACTTCACTATTCTGCAATTCAACTTAAGTACCTGGAAGAGAGTTTATCAAATAATTATCGGACTATTTCTCTACCCTTCCACTCTCGAACAACGTCTGGGAAAAATGAACACTTGAATCTGACCGTACGAGCTCCGATTTCTCTTATTTTATTACGATGGTAATATCTCCCTATGAAGGCTGGCGTCAATAAAATATTTTCGCATTCAAAGGAGAAAGTTGATGACTGATATTTTGTGAAAAGACTTCGCAGTAATGATTGCCATGCCAGCCCCAAATCGCTCATCATATCCGTGATACTCTCTGCCCTATTTTTCCCTTATTTACCAGTTAGATTTTTGCCTTCTGCGTCTATGTCATAGAAAGCCGTGTTAAAATTTTTTTCTTTCAGGATGATGCCTATTTGGCAATGAATGGTGGCACACATATTTTCTGGGTTGGAATCTGGAAAGTTATTATTGGTTATTTATAGTCGTTGCTAAAAAAAAGTGCGTTTTGCTGTGTAATTAAACTGTTTAACATCCCGTTTGTCGTCCGAAATACGTAGGTCACATTCAGAGAGTGCCAAAGTGAGGTGATTTGTAGTATTTACCTCTCGAATTTATTGGGTAATTAACAACAGAAGCACCGCGATACAACTTGACTTGTCTTTTTTCTTACTCCTTTTTCGTCACACAGTTCCATGTCATGTGCCACTAAAAAGATGCTGAAGAGCAACGTAACTTGTCCACGTATCTTTACAGGGGGCATACTAGTGAGGGTCATTCCTAATTCTAGCGTTAAAAACCGAACAGCAGCCTACCAGGCCATGAAAGTTCACACAAGACAACGATTACCACACGTTTACCCTTGCACACAGCAATAGTTACTCCCTACATTATTGATACAAATGATGTTCTCCCCTCTAGTATATTACGACTGTGGATATTAACCTACACTACTGGCCATTAAAATTGCTACACCAAGAAGAAATGCAGATGATAAACGGATATTCATTGGACAAATATACAGGGTGATTCAAAAAGAAAACCACAACTTTAAAAATATGTATTTAATGAAAGAAACATAATATAACCTTCTGTTATACATCATTACAAAGAGTATTTAAAAAGGTTTTTTTTCACTCAAAAACAAGTTCAGAGATGTTCAATATGGCCCCCTCCAGACACACGAGCAATATCAACCCTATACTCCAACTCGTTCCACACTCTCTGTAGCATATCAGGCGTAACAGTTTGGATAGCTGCTGTTATTTCTCGTTTCAAATCATCAATGGTGGCTGGGAGAGGTGGCCGAAACACCATATCCTTAACATACCCTCATAAGAAAAAATCGCAGGGGGTAAGATCAGGGCTTCTTGGAGGCCAGTGATGAAGTGCTCTGTCACGGGCTGCCTGGCGGCCGATCCATCGCCACGGGTAGTTGACGTTCAGGTTTCATAACTAACCTTTTTCGTAGGACTCTCCATACAGTTGATTGTGGGATTTGCAGCTCTCTGCTAGCTCTGCGAGTCGATTTTCCTGGGCTGCGAACAAATGCTTGCTGGATGCGTGCTACATTTTCATCACTCGTTCTCGGCCGTCCAGAACTTTTCCCTTTGCACAAACCCCTATTCTCTGTAAACTGTTTATACCAACGTTTAATACACCACCTATCAGGAGGATTAACACCATACTTCGGTCGAAATGCACGCTGAACAACTGTCGTCGATTCACTTCTGCCGTACTCAATAACACAAAAAGTTTTCTGTTGAGCGGTCGCCATCTTAGCATCAACTGACGCTGACGCCTAGTCAACAGCGCCTCAAGCGAACAAATGTACAACTAAATGAAACTTTATAGCTCCCTTAATTCGCCAACAGATAGTGCTTAGCTCTGCCTTTTGTCGTTGCAGAGTTTTAAATTCCTAAAGTTGTGGCATTCTTTTTGAATCACCCTGTATTATACTAGAATTGACGTGTGGTTACATTTTCACGCAATTTGGGTGCATAGATCCTGAGAATCAAAGTTCCTGAAGTTCTTTGGGAGGCTACAAAGCCTATTTTCTCGAGAATTTTTTGGTTGTGAATATTTGAACGTGATCTTCACGTACCGTAAGTGTAAAAATTTACAAAAAACCGATTGCTGTGTGGTCCCCTTTAAACGGCGTGCTGACAGACTGGACAGTCTTCACAAAGTGCATTGCTCCGTTCGCGATTCCAGACTCAAGTGCATACTGTTTAAGTGCTCTGAAAATTCAGGTTTATTTTTACATCAGTAGGTATGTGTATGTGTATTGAGCCGGGGACCTAGAAACGACGGAGTGGCTTTGCCCCGCCGTAGCCCTCAGTCGTTCACAACCCCACAATAGGCCACAGCAGTTCAACCACCTCACCGCCGGCCCACACCGAACTCAGGGTTATTGTGTGGACTCCCCAGGGACGCCTCATACCAGACGAATGAAACCCCAAATTTTTGCATTGTAGAGGAATTACGGTGTACGCGTACGTGGAGACAGTGTTTGCGCAGCAATAGCCGACACAGTGTAACTGAGGCGGAATAAGGGGAACCAGCCTCCATTCGCCAAGGAATATGAAAAACCTCCTTAGAAACCATCCACGGGCTGGCCGGCACACCGGATTTCAACACTAATCTGCCGAGTGGGCTGCTTCCCGCCCGGGAAGCAGCGCGTTACACCGCGCGGCTAGCCGGCAGGGTGGGGGGGAGAGGCTTTGCATCAGTAAGTACTGTACGTGCTAATATTGACAAAGTACAGTAGTTTCCTATCAAAGAAACATCGACACATATGTTGCAAAACTCTTTGAACCATTGGAAGATATGTAGGTTAATATCCACAGTCGTAATATACTAGAGGGGAGAACATCATTTGTATCAATAATGTAGGGAGTAACTATTGCTGTGTCAGCAGTGCAAGGGTAAACGTGTGGTAAGCGTTGACTTCTGTGAACTTTCGCGGACTCTTCGACATGGCCTGGTAGGCTGCTGTTTGGTTTGTAACGCTAGAATTACGCTACTGGCCATTAAAATTGCTACACCACGAAGATGACGTGCTACAGACGCGAAATTTAACCGACAGGAAGAAGATGATGTGATATGCAAATGGTTAGCTTTTCAGAGCATTCACACAAGGTTGGCGCCGCTGGCGACACCTACAACCGATTTCTCATACACAAACAGCAGTTGACCGTCGTTGCCTGGAGAAACGTTGTTGTGCTGCCTCGTGTAAGGAGGAGAAATGCGTACCATCACGTTTCCGACTTTGATAAAGGTCGGATTGTAGCCTATCGCGATTACGGTTTATCGTATCGCGACACTGCTACTCGCGTTGGTCGACATCCAATGACTGTTAGCAGAATATGGAATCGGTGGGTTCTGGAGGGTAATACGGAATGACATGCTGGATCCCAACGGGCTCGTATCACTAGCAGTCGAGATGACAGGCATCTTATCCGCATGGCTGTAACGAATCGTGCAGCCACGTCTCGATCCCTGAGTCAACAGATAGCGACGTTTGCAAGACAACAACCATCTGCACGAACAGTTCGACGACGTTTGCAGCAGCATGGTCTATCACAGACAGGAGTGCCTGCGATGGTGTACTCAACGACGAACCTGGGTGCACGAATGGCAAAACGTCATTTTTTAGGATGAGTCCAGGTTCTGTTTACAGCATCATGATGGTCGCATCCGTGTTTGGCGACATCGCGGTGAACGCACTTTGGAAGTGTGTATTCGTCATCGCCATAATGGCGTATCACCTGGCGTGATGGTATGGGGTGCCATTGGTTACACGTGTCGGTCACCTCTTGTTCGCATTGACGGCACTTTGAACAGTGGACGTTACTTTTCAGATGTGTTACGACCCGTGGCTCTACCCTTCAATCGATCCCTGCGAAATGCTACATTTCAGCAGTATAATGCATGACAGCATGTTGCAGGTCTTGTACGGGCCTTTCTGGATACAGAAAACGTTCGGCTGCTGCCCTGGCCAGCACATTCTCCACATCTCTCACCAATTGAAAACGTCTGGTCAATGGTGGCCGAGCAACTGGCTCGTCACATTACGCCAGTTACTACTCTTGATGAACTGTGGTATCGTGTTGAAGATACATGGGCAGCTGTACCTGTACACGCCATCCAAGCTCTGTTTCACTCAATGCCCAGGCGTATCAAGGCCGTTATTACGGCCTGAGGTTGGTTTTTATGGGTACTGATTTCTCAGGATCTATGCACCCAAATTTCGTGAAAATGTAATCACATGTCAGTTCTAGTGTAATATATTTGTCCATTGAATACCGGTTTATCATCTGCATTTCTTCTTGGTGTAGCAATTTTAATGTCCAGTAGTGTATATTGATTGTAACGGCCAGGAAAGTGGAGGCCGATTTCCTCCGAGTAGAAGTGCAGTCTCTCATGACGAAGGGTAAACATTAGTAATACGTGTGCCCAGCGCCGTGATCGCCAGACTCCTGGCTGAGAAGAGGTAAGTCACAGCTTCGATGTCAGTATCGTCACGCTTCAGTACCGCCGTACCACTGCCAAATTCAAATGGCTCTAAGCACTACGGGACTTAACATCTGAGGTCATCAGTCCCGTAGACTCAGAACTACTAAAACCTAAGGACATCACACACATCCATGGCCAAGGCAGGATTCGAACCTGCAGCGCTGTTCCAGACATAGCACTGCCAGTCTGATCACACAGTGTTAGATGTACTGCATAGCCACAGAAGCTGGGGGGCAACTCTAAGCACACTTCTTGCAACAATGCACACTCAATATGCGACACACAAAGTATCTCACACAACAGATGGGCTTGCACCATTGTTCCAGTGCACTGATGTTCATTGTGGCGATTCAATAAGCCTGTCGTCGCACTGCATGTGCCCAGTTACTCACTGGGCCAGAAATGTCTATTAAGCGTCGAGTTGCTTCGTCACCTTCACTCACTCACTCCCCCCCCCCCCCCCCCCCCCCGTCCCCCACCCAAAACAATCACATCGGCTGGTACCGGTTCTAAAGCGCCTGCTCCACCGACGCAGATACTGTCGGTGTAACTTGCGTAGCGTCATCGTTCTCTCACCACACCTTTGGGAGCAGAGCAGAATGCTCCTATGGGCACGGGATTGGTGCCCACACTCTGGCATGTGGGGGCAACGCCTATCCCGCGTATCGATCAGCTGCGGATACGTAAGAAACTTCCTCAGCCCCATTCTGCATTCCCACGCTGCAGCATTCGTGGACGCGTCAATTTGGCTGCTGAATTCCTTATCCTCTCGCGGCTTATCCTCAACCTGATCTGAAATTGCCCTGTGCTTAAGGCGGTTTGGAGATCGCTTGTTTCGGGTATGTCCTTCCATACCAAATGACAGCAGCAACTCATAACACACCGGCACAAAGGCCGTAGCTGGCACGAACGGCAGTTCTACCACCATTATATCATCTCAAACCTTGTCATGGGTCACAGGGGGCGGGACTGTCGGAGTGGAGCCCATAGAACGGGCGTTTCATCATCCCGCCGCGTCAGAGGACGCTGCGTTGAGTAATTAGGGAGTGTCGGATGCCGTGGTGAAGTGGCAGTAGTCTTGAGAGCGGCTATGTAGTAAATCACAGGAAGGAGCGTCAGCTGGGACGACGGCACTACGTCCGCCTGCGGTAGTTGCGTGATACGGCGCGTGATGCATACGGTAAACCTTCTTCTCACATCTGGAACAAGTTTTTAGCTCATATTCGTAAATGACGATGGCACAGCAGACTCTTATGTACAGATATGACGGAACATTTCTTTTGAGTTCAATTTGGACTTTTCGGACTCCGTTCAGGACAGAATATGTTTGGAATTGCGTCCATCTTTTCGCGACATGACTACATGCCGTGTCATAGGAATGAAGCGCCGCCTAGACGTCTTGCTTTGAGGAGTTGAAATGGAAGCCTGAAGGAGAACACATCACCCTGTCTACAACATTGCATACCAGAAAAAACAACTCTGAGATTTTTCTCCTCCCGTCAGCAGCCGTGGACGCGTTACGCGTCTGAACTAAAACTGTCGTAGAACGGAAACGGTACATTTTCGGACATGGATTCTTCTTCAAAGTATTACATACCCACTCCCTTCTACAAGTCCTTGTAGTTTGTACTGGGAATTTTCGAACACCCTGTATTCCACATCTACTAATCCAACGTGGCATGGGTCTGTAACTCATGAACGAATCCCATAATGTAATGTTATGAGGTTGATGGGTACATTCTGTAGCAGTGGACAGTTTTTGTCACTGTAACGCACCTCTTAGTAAGTGGGCGACTTCCCTTAAAACCAATAAGGTCATGCTAGACTTGTTACCAATAGATTCAATTAACACGCTTGAGAGCACAATTGTGAACTGACATTCGCGGGCAACATAAGATAAAAGAAATTAGGTCGCTTTCTTCTTTCTTTCTCTCTCTCTCTCTCTCTCTCTCCAGAGTACCATATGGAATGTCTGTGTGTTTTTAATGTTCATGTGTGTATGTGTGTGTTGTAAATAATTTTAGGAATAGGCGTCAAATTGCCTGATCTACTTATAAGCCACCTGGAGTTCGGATAACCAATTAAAGGACATCATTTATTTGTGTCTAATACGAGTATTTGTTCGGAATTATACGCATGTAAGCACTGCACTGTCAGTAAAATAGGCTTCTGTGGAAGTAGTTCCTGCGATAATTATAGCCCACATCAATTAAACCAACGTGGTAAGTGTTTCAGACTGTCGATCAAATCTAATATTTTGTCTTAACACACCAGGAAAATCCTAAACATGTTATATATATGATAAATAATTGTTCATTCGGAGACTAATCACAGGTATTTATTTACACACCTTACTAACATTAGCAGTGAGTTGTGGAACCATGACACCACCCAAAAGACAATGTTTATGCCAGCCATAGCTGCGAGGGTATGAGAAAGATAGTTTCTCAGTTTTGGTTCTTTAGAGAGTAACGTGGTCAAACGAGATGATTTCAGCCATCTGGCAGATTAACCCTGAATTCTACCATTCCAAAGCTGATACAAGTATCGCTCTCTTTCCGTAATTGATTCCTATGTTAAAGCTATAGCCATAAAACGAATAGTTTTATAAACCATTTTAGGTCCTGATGGTCTTCCTTTCAGGTATAGTATCGAAGTATCACATCCCGCCATTACGGCGTGAACCAATAAAACTACAGCCTTCTACAGCGTGGATACGTCCAGCTAAAAATGTAGAATGTAATCCAATTCCAAAATTACAACAGTAAAATGACGTCATGATCAGCAATATCTAGTGTGATATTACTCCCTCATTAGACAAGTAGTAGAATGATCTTAGTGATACCTACACAAGAACATTAGTAGGTTATGCTCTAGGTCTGCGTGACAAATAATTTTTGTCCTCTGCGTATAACGAAGATACAATTTGCTCTATATCCTTATCAGCAATAGAGCCAGGACTCACAGTTGCATTAGCTGAATTACTGTCACTAGGTTTCTTTCCATATTGTTAACACCCTAACAAAAACCTCTGGATACGTCTGTGCATTTGAAAGCATAGTAATCGCAAATAACAAATATGTTTGCGACACCACTAACTTGGCGAACGAAACGATTAGATGAGTAGACAGCCACATTCTTCCGCAATTAGCAAGTGATTATAGGGCACAACTGTTCTTTTTGAGTAGAGTATCGACTACTGACAACCCATTAAAACTACAGTCTTCCACAACGTGTATACATTCAGTTAAAAAATAGCATAACGCTTATGCATTCAAATTTTAGGAGCCATAACTAGAAAAGACATGTTCAACACTGTTTGCACTGGTATTACTTTCCCAGTAAACAAATAGCAGAAAGAGCTTAGGGTTCCACATACGATAATTTTAGGATGTCTGGTCAATGTACATTACTTCCTTTAAGTATCAGGGAGGTATAATTTGTTCTACATTTCCACGAACAAGGCAGTCAGACTCTGGAGAGACGTATAATTGTTCTGTGAATTCTCATAGAATCGACCATATTCTTAACACTATCAAAATAACCACTGCGAAGGTAATGTAGCCCATACTATTTTTCTTACGACAAATAGACAGTTGGCCAATTTAATAGAGTCCACAGTAGAAGTTTCAGCATCGCTGTTTAGTGGGTCGTATAACAGATTTCCAAGTTTCAAGTAAACTATTGAAATACAGAGCATAGCATTATAGCACTCTCACTATATGGAACGTATGTACAATTATCGAATCTGATTATAAAGAATGTGTGCACAGCCACACAAGTAACAAATGGCTCTGAGCACTATGGGACTTAACTTCTCAGGTCATCAGTCCCCTAGAACTTAGAACTACTTAAACCTAACTAACCTAAGGACATCACACACATCCATGCCCGAGGCAGGATTCGAACCTGCGACCGTAGCAGTCGCGCGGTTCCAGACTGTAGCGCCCAGAACCGCACACAAGTAACAGTATTTACTTTAATTTTCTAGAAGATGTCTGTTTAGATCTGACTTCGTGAAAGTGTACGACAAACAGCGGACTGCTTCGTAGTGTGCTAGTACGCCCACCACCAGAAAATGTTTTCTACTAACAATGATTATTCACTCTAGTAGCAAAACAACATCGGGCGAAGACCATGATGTCAATACTTCCAGTCACTATCTTCTGAATGTGCTTGAACTTGCAATATGTTGCGTGCAGCATGACGTGGACACCCTATGGTCAAAGGGTGGTCCAGCAACGACAATCAGCAAGCATGGTGCTACTCAGTACACCAGAAACGCATACTTAGCGATATATTTTTATTAAAGTAGCAGCCCTGATATCTATAAAAATGCAAGACGCAGCTTCCAAGCCTGTCAGCTGTATGGAAGATTGTGATAAAGCACCCCTAGCGTGGAGGGACGTCATAATATATGAATGACTTCAGGGAGTATTATTGAGGCTGGACCCAGCGTGTAGTACTTCCAGGGATATTATTTGGGGTGTAGTTGGGGCCTATTCACCTTCACAAAGTCTGGGGTATTGCTTGTGGTGACTCCTTCTGCACAAAAATTCCTGGAGGCTGCACTCTGACTCCTAGTATGAGGAAGCTATATATTCTTTAGTGGGTTGTTGGATAAGACATGGGTGGATGTGGGCTCAAAACACAACAACTCTTTAAACACACACTGGCCTTTATTCACATGCGAAACACTGCGTAGCAGCAGCACAGAATTTGCAAAATAACTATTGTGTATAGGCCTTAAATTCGGAGTGTATGGCGTTCAGACCAATAGGTGGGATTACCAATCTGCGAACTCTCTCTCTCTACCGCCTTCACAGATTCTTCAGTTACACTCTTTGGCTCAGCGGGCGGACAGGAATTTATACACTGCTCCACTTGGTTCATTGTAACATTGTTTGCTCAAATAGTCTACAAACTCAATAGTCAGGAGCTCTTACATACAGCTGCTAACAACCCAATCATTCCACCGAGCGAGGTGGCGCAGTGGCTAGCACACTGGACTCGCATTCGGGAGGACGACGGTTCAATCCCGCGTTCGGCCATCCTGATTTAGGTTTTCCGTGATTTCCCTAAATCGCTCCAGGCAAATGCCTGGATGGTTCCTTTGAAAGGGCACGGCCGACTTCCTTCCCCGTCCTTCCCTAATCCGATGAGACCGATGAACTCGCTGTCTGGTCTCCTTCCCCAAACAACCCAACCCAACCCCACTCATTCCGTAGCAATCATTATTGCACATTACATATAATCTAACTTAACAACACTCAATATTTGGACCCCATGAAGTCAATTTAGCATGGCCTGGTCGTACATATCAACTGTAGTAACTTTATGGTGTAGCAGTTGAATGTCAAGCGGAGTATGGGGAGGATCATAGTTGTCTGTCATCTTATTCTTTATGTCACCGATATTGCTACTCATATAAATCCGTTTGCACCTTGAATATTGAACTTAAGTATCAGTGCATTGTGTGTTTTCAGTTTCAATAACTGCGGCAAAGTCATTTCCCGGATCCAGACCCACATTTACTCATTGGAAGCCACACTTAGTTATGTTATATTTGCTCACATTTGACAGGAGACTTGTGTGCAGTTCAGTGAGCTGCAGCAGCTCCAAAGGTGGTGACGGCTGCCACTCGTGTGGGAAAGTGTAGGTGGACAAAGGTGGCTGTGTAGTATAATTGATAGAAGGCAGGTCAGATAAATAACGAAGAGCATCTGAGAGTCACTACTGCTGCGGCAATGCAGCCAGTAGTAAGTGGGTGTCCTCATCTAGCGGTTCTGATACCATAGATGCAAGGGTGCGTTATGTTGCTGGAACAATAAAAAAAACCACAAGTATATATTCGAACAAATCTTTGTTAATATCAATAGTGATAAGTATATGATTATTAGAGGGGTTCATCCAGTGCTTTGGGGATTGGCTGGCCCTTGATGCTCCTGAGACTTCATCGCCTCTCAGACCTCAAATGATGGTGGGGATCAAGCTGCTGGATTCATAATGTAATAAAGGGAAGGGATGGACGAGTTCGATCCTACTGCTCCTTTGGGGTTTCCTGCCATTTTATTGTGATCCCATTGGCTGTGAAGGGTTACCGCAATTTCTATGTCATGTGACACACTTGCCTGGGTGATTCCCCTGGGTGACCTTGGGCAGTTCCCAGTAGTTCCCCCAGGGAGAGGGAGTAGGGGCAACAAGGTGCCCAGTTGGGTAACCTGATATCACATGTCTTTGTTAGTGTAACTTGATAGACAAGGTCAAGGTCAGTTGAAACCGGCACACCTATCCTACTGACTTCCCGAAAAAAAATTTCGTCGTTGTTTCTGAAAGAGAAGATGTTACACCAGGTGAGAAAACAAACCCCATAAGAATCCGCCACATGTTAGTGGTTCCATGATGACGGAAGGGACGTCATTAGAGGAGGAGTGACAGATGCTCAGCATGCCAAAAAAGAGAGAGCAGGGGCAGACTAGTGTGCCCAACGTTATTCGCGTTCAAATCACAATGGCAGAGGGACGTGTCATGACTGTGTGGTCGCCAATGGAAGCGCATGTTGTTATCCAGTATGAATGGGCATGTAGAACTAGCGTGTCTGTCGTCCATGAACGACTACAGACCTTGTATGGTGAAAAGATTATGTCTCGTCAAATGGTTGGTCGCCGGTATTGTATGTTCAGAGAAGGAAGTCAGAGTGTGGAGGTTGAGGATAGAAATGGGTGTCCCTCCACATCCACGAATGAATACAACATTGGTAGAGTACAGGACATTGTGTTACCAGACAGGTGTGTAATGGTGTCAGACATGGCGTCGCACTGTGCGTTAGCCATACTCAGGCATATCACATGCTCCATGATGTGTTGGCTTACCAAAAAGTGTCTGCATCACAGGTAAAGAGAAACCTGATCCTGCGTGACAGCAGTGCACGAATGGGATTCACCCTCCATCACTTGATGTGATACATCTGAGAGGAAAATGAGCTCTTGTTCAGAATCATCACAAGCGATGAGTCACGGGTGTACCACTTACTCACACAATTTAGGAACACTTCAATGACGTAGAAGCATCCTGGTACGTCGCACAGGGAAAAAATTTAAAGTGTCGCCCTCCTCAGGAAAGTTACGGCCACAATGTTCTGATTCTCTTTGAACTCCTCCAGCAAGGGCCCATCAATGCGGCAGGCTATTACAACACCCTCACCAAACTAACGTCCGTCATTCGACGAAAGAGACCAAGGCTCTTGAGTAAAGGTGTTGTGATCTTGTAGGACAACGTAAAATAACACACATCAAAGTTCACGCAGGATTAGATTCCTCGTTTAGGATGGGGGAGTTTGAATCACACAGTTTACACCCCCTATCTTGCTCTGACTCCTCCTGACTACTGGTTTCGTTTCACATCATCATCATTATGGTATCTGTTTATAGAAAAACACTGCGGAAAGCAACTAGAAATGCAATAGGTAGACTCAGTTACACGTAGGTGGTATAAAATAAGTCTTAAATGTTAATCACATGTCATAAGATATCAATATCGCTATCCATAATTTACTGCCCATATACAATTGTAGATGGTGACTGCAAAGAAGAAACCAAGTAAAGATGTAAGTAACGCTGTTGCGTTAAAAGTTATCACAACATGTTGGATAAATCATTAACTCTAGAAGTCAGTTGTCCAAGAGCGTAACGAGAAAAGAAAATAGTAGCACCTCATAACCAATACTGCAGAGCATGTGAAACGTAAAAATACTATAAAATAGAATATAGATGTAGATATTGAATATGCAAGTAGTAGAATACACGAATACAAAATACGTATATAACCACACCTGAGTCATAAAACAAAAAATGTGCTTCACTTATTATATGACTTACGTGTTTCATGCTTTAATTTGATGTAAATGGATACCGCAATGATGGTGTAAACCGAAACCGGTTCTTACAATAAAAGACAATTAAACAACAGCGTGTCATTCATATTAAGAAAAGTTTTATATTTCCGAATTACTGGCGATTACCTCATTCGGTCACAACAATGTAATGGACAAACATCTGTCTTACCCTCGTAACGTAGTGGTTCCTTATAGGCGTCTGGTTATATTTTTCTAAATATTTGACACTGGACGAATCGAGCACCGTTCTGCAGTTGACTTCGTGTCTTTTCAAACAAACAAAAAAAAAAAAAAAAAAAGAATGAATCCCAGTCAGAACCCTTTCACAACTGTTACTAACGACCCAGTCGCATAATCAGCAATTAGATGCCTCTATTCGATAACGAGGTAGTTGCCTTCTACTGGATCTGTGATGCTCCTCTACAGTAGCCACATGGGCGTTGCGCATCCAGTGCAACGGCGCGACAGTCCAAATGGCTCTGAGCACTATGGGGCTTAACATCTACGGTCATCAGTCCCCTAGAACTTAGAACTACTTAAACCTAACTAACCTGGACATCACACAACACCCAGTCATCACGAGGCAGGGAAAATCCCTGACCCTGCCGGGAATCGAACCCGGGAACCCGGGCGTGGGAAGCGAGAACGCTACCGCACGACCACGAGCGGCGCGACAGTCCCATCAAGTATATTTCTGACCTGATTTTCATTGACGTAACACATAATGCTAACTGCCGCTGTCTAATACTCCTAATACAATTGACAAAGGTTTCTTATTGAGCTTGTATCCAAAAATAATGCTTATCAATTAATTCATCTTTCAGCCTATCCGGCAAACCTTGGCAAACATTCTTAGTACGCAAACCATTCAAGGCAACCATTTTCTCGAATAACCTGATCAATAATACTAACGAAACCACCGTTAGTTAATAGTTAAATGATCTAGAGAATTACAAGTTCAGAAATTTGAAGAGTATTAGCTTGCTGTTGTAATTTAATGGACAAATACAAAAACACTATAATTTGTTCAGTAATCTCCAATGAGCCCGCCCGGTTGGCCGTGCGGTCTAACGCACGGCTTTCCGAGCGGGAAGGAGCGCCTGGTCCCCGGCACGAATCCGCCCGGCGGATTTGTGTCGAGATCCGGTGAACCGGCCAGTCTGTGGATGGTTTTTAGGCGGTTTTCCATCTGCCTCGGCGAATGCGGGCTGATTCCTCTTATTCCGCCTCAGTTACAATATGTCGGTGATTGCTGCGCAAACAAGTTCTCCACGTACGCGTACACCACCATTACTCTATCACGCAAACATAGGGGTTACACTCGTCTGGTGTGAGACGTTCCCTGGGGGTCCACCGAGGGCCGAACCGCACAATAACCCTGGGTTCGGTGTGGGGTGGCGGAGGGGTGAAGTGGACTGGGTAGTCGTCGTGGGATATGGACCACTGCGGCCGCAGCGGGGACGGAGCCTCTCCGTCGTTTCTATGGTTCAAATGGCTCTGAGCACTATGGGACTCAACTACTGAGGTCATCAGTCCCCTAGAACTTAGAACTACTTAAACCTAACTGCCGGCCGCGGAGGTCTAGCCGTTAAGGCGCTCAGTCCGGAACCGCGCGACTGCTACGGTCGCAGGTTCGAATCCTGCCTCGGGCATGGATGTGTGTGATGTCCTTAGGTTAGTTAGGTTTAAGTAGTTCTAAGTTCTAGGGAACTAATGACCACGGATGTAAAGTCTCATAGTGCTCAGAGCCATTTTAAACCTAACCTAAGGACATCACACACATCCATGCCCGAGGCAGGATCCGAACCTTCGACCGTAGTGGCCGCAAGGTTCCAGACTGAAGCGCCTAGAACCGCTCAGCCACTGTGGCCGGCCGTCGTTGCTAGACCCCCGGTTAACATACGATACAATACAATACAATCTCCAATGATAATTTAGTAGTTAGGTAAGCGATCGAAATGCTTCCATATCTCCATACAACCACCGTTCCATGAAATACACTAACGACTCACAACCATCCTGAGTATCACTATTAATTATATATACACCCTGTACCGGTTTATTTGAGGATTCGAGATGAGTTTGCACTGGAATTGTTATGGGTGACTATCCTGAAGCAGGAACTCAAGACAAGCAATGATGGCTTGACTTACCTCAGCTAAGACGGTGGTGTTCAGCTGTGGCAGGCAGTCCAACACGCCACAGAGACAATATCCCAACTCACTAACAATGCCTTCGACCACCAGGTTCCATATTCGAAATTCATATATTAACTGGTCTTTCATCAGATGTGTAATCAGAACCACATTGTTTACGGCCATGACTGAGAAGAGAATCACCTGGAAACAAAGACAATTGAAGAGTATTCAACATGAAGAATGCTTTAAAGAAATAAATTTATCTTCTCATGCTTCTTCTGATATGACAACTCATTCACCCCCATAAGAACACTGTGGTATCATTAAAATCTTTAGCAAGTGTGGAGCTGGGAACGGTAAGGTGCCAAGGCACAAAAAGCATATAATCTGAAACAGAGAAGAACAATTATGCAAACCGTTATTATAAAAAAAACTTTTTAAACACAGCTGAAATTTGACAAGCTGAAATGAATATAATTATTTATAACAATCCAAAGAAATTAGCAATAAGGATTTAGTATATCAAAGTGACTGACATTAATTTCAGATTTCAAATTATGACCTTGCACAGAGCTTCAAATCACTCACGAGGTTCTGTTTCAAAATACAGGGTGTCCATAAACATTCCAGCTAGATATCCTAGTTCTATTCAATAACAGGTCGCACTTGCGTCTTATGTGCACTCCCTTTTACAGATGAACCACACTTTCCCAAAATTCCCCCAATAAACCAAAAGGTCGACTATTTGGCTTCCCTACCAAAGTCTTCACGTGCTCGTTCCATTTCAAATCGCATTGAAACGTTATCCCTGACATTTAAACGACGTGGCTGAGTGAAGCAGATAGCTACTAATGCTGCATTCGATCCTTATGGGTTTTTTCCCTACTAATCTCCGTTAACTTACATTTTTCTACATTTAGAGGCAGCTGCCATTTATCACACCAACTAGAAATTTTTTTCTTGTATTCTCCACCACCCAGTCAAAGACGACACCTTGCTGTAAACCACAGCATCTTCAGCAACTATCCCCAGATAGCTGCCAACCTTGTCAGGCAGTTCACTTACGTGTATAGAAAATAATGACGGTCCTACCACACTTCCCTGCGGCACTCCTGATCACACACTTCTCTCTGATAAACACTCGCCGTCGAGGACAACATACTGGGTTCTATTATTTAAAAGTCTTCGAGTCATTCACATATATGGGAGCCAATTACATATGTTTTTACCTTCGTTAACAGTCTGCAATGGGACATCACGCCAAATGGTTTTCGGAAGCCTAGAAGTGTGGAGTCTGCCTGGTGCCCTCTATCCGTAGTTCGTAGTGTTTCATGTGAGGACTGGGCAAGCTTAGTTTCGCACAAGTGATGCTTTCTAAAACCGTGCTGATTTGTGGACATAAGCTCTGCGGTCTCAAGGAAATGTATTACATTGAAATGAAGAATTCTGCAGCAAACCGACGTTAAGGATATTGGTCTGTAAATTTGCGGATCCTTTTTTTTTTAACCTTTCCTATATTCAGAATCACCTGCGATTTTTCCCGCTCGCTTGGGACTTTGCACTGGGCGAGAGTTTCGCGATAAATGTAAGCTAACTAAGGAACTAATGCCGTAGAGTACTCTTAGCAAACGATCGTATGGTGTTCAGCGACGAAGCAACTTTTCATCTAAGTAGGAAGGTACATACCAATAATCTTCGTGAACTCGTACGGGACTTGGTAGACTAATCTGCCACGAGTAATGAGTATGATGGGCAAACATCTATTAGGCGCACTACGAATGTAGTGGTGTGGACATGCTGGGAATGTAGGTCTCACGGGGAGCGTGCAAGGGATAAGTCCCTGCAGGCCCAGTATGGGCTGTGCCCTAGGTGGCTCAGATGGATAGAGCGTCTGCCATGTAAGCAGGAGATCCCGGGTTCGAGTTCCAGTCGGGGCACACATTTTCAACATGTCCCCAACGAAGTATATCAACGCCGGGGTGTCCATTTAATTATCATTTCATTTCTAGCAAAGCTGCATGGTCATCAACTGTAAGTGTTCTTTCGGGAACAGATACTACCGCCATATATAGTTAATAATGTTCATATCTGGAAAGCAGAACATCCCCAATGAACCCGGTTAATATCAAAGAGATTCCCCAAGTTAAACGTTTCCTACACAGTTCCCTGACGTCAAGTGTACGACCCATTTTTTATAGCTGAAGCTACCGTAAATTCTTATCTGGTTATGTTGCATTAATGGATCTCTCCCCAATTGGAAGGTGAACCAAATTCTATTTGGCAAACAACACGGAGACCTCACCCTTCTGAAATGTCTTTATACGAGAGTGGTTGAATGTCGAAGTTACTGTCTGTTAGATTGGTCGTAATGGTCAATACAGCGGAGCTCTTTTCCACTAGCATCCACGTTCACCCGACCACATGCCATGTGACTTTATCGTCTGGGCTTTGTAAAAGATCGAGCCTACGTTCTGCCACTACCTCATGATTTTCCAGAGTTGAGACACAGAACTGAAGAGGCCATTCCTTCTATTACTATGGACATGTTAACCCAAGTGTGGGAAGAACTGGTTTTTAAATTGGGTGTACGCCATATAATTGAAGGCCCACATATATAACATTTGTAAGAAAAGCCAGGTTAGTTTCTCTCCAGTTTGATGCAAGGGTTTTGGTAGATAGTGTAAATGAAACTCTTATAAGCCGCCTTTGTAACAGGGACATTTTTTTTATTGACATCTGTAAATTCAATAAAACACAGTATGAATTCAGGTACAAGTAGAACAGACAGAAAAACTATACGATTAACAAATGTTCCAGAATAATAAATCAAGCATGAATACATATTTGGTCAACACATCCGTTAACATCCGTAAACACTTGGAGTCACTACAGCTAATGAGGAACAACAAAAGCAATTTAAAATTTAACCAGCTGCGACATATTCGCGAATATGAACAGTGATCCAATACTGTCAAATGTTTTTTTTTATTCCAGTCTTTGATCACAACATAAATTCCTTTGACGAGGACCGGTTTCAGTCAGTAATGACCATCTTCAGATTTGTTCTACACCATGTCCTAATGTGACAGAGCCGTAATGGCATTGTCAAAACATATAAATGCTATGCTGAGTGTATTTATACGTTTTGAAGATGCCGTTACGGCTCTATCACATTAGGACATGGTGTAGGAAAGATCTGACTGAAAGCGGTCATCGTCAAAGGAATTTATTTTGTGATCAAAGACTGGAATAAAAAAAAATTACATTTAAAATTTAACGTCTATGTAAATCAGAGGAAGACTGTTGTCTCCTTAAGGAGCCCGAGATTAGGTGGAAATAGCCAGACATGAAACTATGTACAATGAAGCTTTTAGCCAAAAGAAAATGCAGCAATGTACATAGCTTGATTTTAAGTTATTATAACACATGCTAGTTCTATTGAAGGGCGTTTAAATAAAATGTATACAACAATGCACACAGGGCTTAAACTAAAACAGTAGATAGTAAAAGTGAACTGCCGTAAAAATTTAGTACCGAATGCATTACTTATAATATTTGTAAATTACCAATAGTAGTCAAAACCGATAGATAAGAACCAGACAACTCACCCTAATATCTGTAGTAGATTTTAGCAATGTAAATTTAGCCGAATTAGAACTCTTCAAATAAAACTGGTGTTAACTCAAACCTAAAGCAATATAACAATTGTAGTTTAAAGTATAAGGTGCTCACAAAATAAATGAATTCTGTAGCCACAAGTAGCAGCCCAAGTTGCAAGGCCGTCCTCCACCAAGTCCGAGTGACGTTCTTCTCATGCTTGTAAGTTTGTAGAATAAAAAAATCACACACCCGCTCAAAGTCGTATTCAATTTCGGCAAATGTTCACTGCTTACACGTGCCACATGATTGACAGCACTTCACCTTCCATGGCCAACCTTCAGTTACGAGTGGATGATGACTGACAGCGAGATCGTGCACAACGCCTTTAAGTCATTGCGGTGGAGGCTGCGCATGCCCGCTGTTGGGACGTGAAGGAGGCGTTTGCTTAGCTACACAGGGAAAGAGATTATACGACGTATTGAAGCACGGAACTGGTCGGTGATCAACTGCTAATATTTAACCTTTTCGAGATACTTGCATTCAGTGCGCAATGTTAGGGAGAAAAGAAGGAAAGAAAGATTAGGATTAAACGTTCTATCGACTATGAGTTTACTGGAAATGAAGCAGAAGCTGCGACTGGCAAGGGCGCAGAAGGAAACAGACTGTATCATAACAAAAGAAATATCCCAGCACTTGCTTAAACGATTTAAGGAAATAACGAAAAATCTAAGTCATGATGGTAGGATGATAATTTAAACCACTGTGTGTTAACTTCATAAAAGGAAAATAATAGATGGCCCCAACGAAAACGCCGGCCGAAGTGGCCGTGCGGTTAAAGGCGCTGCAGTCTGGAACCGCGAGACCGCTACGGTCGCAGGTTCGAATCCTGCCTCGGGCATGGATGTTTGTGATGTTCTTAGGTTACATAGGTTTAACTAGTTCTAAGTTCTAGGGGACTAATGACCTCAGCAGTTGAGTCCCATAGTGCTCAGAGCCATTTGAACCATTTTGAACTCAACAAAAACACCTGTAACAAACAGCAGTGCCGGCTCTAAAATGTAATGTTATGCTTCCAGTGACACAAAGAAGTTGTTTTGTGTTGTAAACTGCAACCCAGGGGTGGGTACATCTCAGATGGCATTTGTTGCCAATAACTGAGACGCCTTGCTAACGCCATCTAGCAGAAATGACGAAGGAAACTCCATCATGTGTTGCTACCGCCCAGAGTACATTCTGCTGATTTCGCTGAACTACCTGTTCAGGAGCTTGGCTCGAAAGCAATCCCTCCTGCACTTATCCTTGCGCCCTCAAACATTTACCTTTCTCGCTCTTCATTGAAAAAAAAATTTCAGTAAATTTCATTGCAGAATGCACTTAAAACTTTGATTGGTGACATCTTGATTTCCGAACCAATAGCTTTCTACAGGCGTGCAATCCAAAAACTGCCTGGGCGTGCTGAGAGTGTTGTAGATATGTGAGAGAATGTCTCGTTGATGATTAATTTCTCTCTTACGTTTTCCTGTTATATCCAATAAACCAACGACAAGCATTGTAACACATGCACTGTTCTACTACAGATGAATTACAACTTAGCACAAGAAACTTAAAAAAATGTGATGTAATAAAACAGAGTGTCTGTAATACGAGCTTGTCCAAAACTTCACACATTAGTAAGATCTAGTGCACGTTTGGCGTCAATATGATCTGTGTCTGCATGAAGTCCTAAGAAGCATTTTGGGACCACCACAAAAATACGTAAAACTCGCAGTAGAAGTGGGTCCAAAAAAAAAAACCCAATTATTAAATTATTCAGTGCCACACATAAATCAATAACACTGTATTTTCGTGATAAACTTAAAATTATCTCGGTACAAGCAGAAAAATTTAAGTATTAACACGGATTCAATGTCTCAGTTTCTTAAATTTTTCATCTTATGATCTGTGGGTACTAAATGAAGATTACGAGACATAAAGTGCAATTTTATTTCCATTTCTGTAACTATGATTTGGGTCTAAAGAGTAGTCACAAATAGTATCCAGCTGCAATGGTTGAGACTCAAACACCATCAATAAAGAACAGGAGTGAAGTATTTGGGCAGCCCTCCCATGCCATAGCTATCATAGATATTTTTGTTTTTTTGTCTTAAATGGACTGCAAAATAAAAAGATCATTCTCTTAGTGTGAGTGTACACAGTTAATATTACGACTAAATAACATTCTTTTTTATTTTATACACTCGACTAAAGTTGTTCGTAGGAATAAATTCATGGGCACCTTCTGCGACACACAATAAAATAACCGCCTCTTTCATTTATTTACCTTTTATTATACAACTGGAATGGAGTTTAACAAGAAATGTGAGATCACAGTGATTGTATAAGCTGATTTCACTTCGTCTTCTTAACTTTCTGTAATCTAACATGGTAGTAGGTATATAACTTTCCTTTATAGGCGAGCTTTGGAAGATGTGCTACGAGTATGAGACAGGAGACTTGTAGTAAGGCCGGGTGGAACGAGACATGGGGAGTCACTGGCACGCCAGCCTTGCAGAAACATAGTAAGGTGTACTGCAGGTGTAGAAGGCTTGTCATGACGGAGATGAAAGTCCCTTTGAAAACGTTTGAGCAGGTGGAGAGGCTATTGTCCGGTTTAGCATGCTCTGAAGGACACCCAAGATAAAAAAAAGCCGTTGTTCCACATGATGTCGGCGATAGCTGCGCAAACAAGTTCTCCACGTACGAGTACACCACTATTACTCTACCACGCAAACATAGGGGTTACAGCCATGACAAAAGGACGTAGTGCTTCATAGTGTGAATATCCACAGCAAAACACAAAAAATTTAAATCATACAAAAACATGTATCATTAATTTTTTGTGTAGGATGCAGTTAATATCGACAGCTACACTGTTACAGATATAATTCATACAAAGGTGACCAGCAGACGACAATAAATCAAGTCAGTGTTCGATGTTACATTACAGATGATTTCCGCCAACTGAAACATTAATTTGTTGAAATCAAATATTTCTTACACATACACCATTTTATAACAAGTACTATGGCACAGTTCTAATGATAATTTTTGAATAATATGTACAGGGTGATTCAAAAAGAATACCACAACTTTAGGAATTTAAAACTCTGCAACGACAAAAGGCAGAGCTAAGCACTATCTGTCGGCGAATTAAGGGAGCTATAAAGTTTCATTTAGTTGTACATTTGTTCGCCATTTCAGCCAATAAAGTTTTTGGTCCCTTTTTCTTCGAAGGTGCTACTGTAACTGGACTACAGTATCTGGAGATGTTAGAGAATTGGCTGTTCCCTCAGCTCGAACAAGAAGCACAACAATTCATATTTCAGCAGGATGGAGCGCCACCACATTGGCACTTATCTGTCCGTAACTACCTGAACGTCAACTACCCGAGGCGATGGATCGGCCGCCAGGCAGCCCGTGACAGAGCACTTCATCACTGGCCTCCAAGAAGCCCTGATCTTACCCCCTGCGATTTTTTCTTATGGGGGTATGTTAAGGATATGGTGTTTCGGCCACGTCTCCCAGCCACCATTGATGATTTGAAACGAGAAATAACAGCAGCTATCCAAACTGTTACGCCTGATATGCTGCAGAGAGTGTGGAACGAGTTGGAGTATCGGGTTGATATTGCTCGTGTGTCTGGAGGGGGCCATATTGAACATCTCTGAACTTGTTTTTGAGTAAAAAAAAAACCTTTTTAAATACTCTTTGTAATGATGTATAACAGAAGGTTATATTATGTTTCTTTCATTAAATACACATTTTTAAAGTTGTGGTATTCTTTTTGAATCACACTGTATTTTACAATTAATGAATCACTTCCTTGTTTATTCACCATAGTAGACACACTAAAGTAAAGTGTCATTTGAATGACGAAAAGAAACATTCTCCTTACACCAGGACCACCTGAAAAAATAAAAATTAATGCTATCAGGCGCTTCAGAGTAATTACTTGTTTTGTTTAGACAGATTTGAAGTGAAGCAAGAAATGGCCCTCGCTATTGCTCTGTACAATGGGCATACTTAAAGCAATTCGTAAAATGTGCTGATGGAAACTGATAATGCACAAATTACTCAACTTTAAGAGTGATGTCCTCTTGATAAACATCTAATGACACGGAGCTTTCAGAAATTATATTCTTCGATAAGTTTCATAAAAATACTTTCCACAGTCGAAAAGATTCTTTATCGACATCCACGTTAGTTGTTTCGGGGGGAACCTGAATTACATAACGTCTTGTTGCTGTTCGTCTCACAGACACAAATGTCGTTATGTATAGGCGAACAGTCTCACAAATGCAATGAATTAATTTCTGCAACTGCTTAGAAACCGTTTTGGATGAAATGTTAAAAATTATTCTTTCCCATTTTTGTCAGACTTTCATAGGTCGAGTGTAAGTTTTTTGGCACTAAGCCGACTTTTTTTAGTCCTAATATGCCTTCAGGTCCCTGCAGACAGATATACAGCTGCAGAAACAGTAATCGACTCATAATTATCACCAACATTGTATACGAATGTATAACAGCATTAATCTATTTAAATAATGGGAACTGCACCAGTTACCTATTTTTTTATGCTTAGCACAACGTGTTTCAGGAATTTATTCACATTTTCAGGCATTTGTGCATTTGTTTGCATTATTATGATTGGTGATATTTACATTTGTGATTTTCTACGTCTCTCACATCTTTTTGAAGTTAGACTGCTATCGGAAAACTGGACAAAATCAATCTTTGAGTGTTTTTAAATGCTAATGTTGGAAATGGTATTTTTGTTTGTGTATTTACAGGTATTGTGCCTCCTTTATTACGCATAATGTCACAAACATGCAAATCATCACTTACACCATTGGTTTACCAAACATGCTACAAAGATACTATGACACTATGGATTCACAAAGAGATGGTTACCCTTTGGATGAAAGTGTTTTTGTTTTAATTTGTTCTGGTTGACAAAGATACCTTTTGTTTTATCCTCTGTTCAGCCAGTGATATTGATGGTCCTATAGACAAACTTGTTGGGTGCACTGGGTAAAGTACTTTGTAAAATTTTGCTTCTTGATTCGGTATGGAATGAAATGCGGCAAGTCATTTCGCTTGCCTCTTTTTATTTATTCACATTCCATTATTCAACTGCAGGGTACTTGAATTCGTTTAACAGAACTTATGACATAAAAGTAAGTCTGTTAGCTTTGGAAGTGAGGAGTGCTGTGAATATGAGACAGGTGATTTGTAGCGAGGCATGGCGAAACGAGACACATGAAGCTGTGGGCATGCTGGTTTCCACAGAATCATAGTTATAGCTATAGCAGGCTTGCCTTATTAGGGCGAAGGTCGCTTTGGTGTACGGTGAGCAAGCTGTGAGTCTATTTTCCAGTTTATAGCATGGTCTGTGGGATGGCCAAGACAGAAGTCTTTGTTCCAGGAAACAGAGCTCTGTAAGTGGGTGGTACACACTAGGAGCTTGTCAGAACAAATGCTTGTGCAGATATACATCTCCTAGCTTTCCTTAAAATATGAAAAAACAGCTTTGGCCTACTTAATCTTCAGAAGTTGGAGCAGAGCTGGTGACCAGTCTCATGGACAGTGTGGTGTCCTCGCCGCCCCTGTTAAGTCTTGTACCATAGGAATCAAGGGAGAGGATGTTGTTTGGTGGCCGGTATCCCCTTTCTACAACACGACTGTATTAGCAGGGTTCTTTATTTGCATAAACTGGAAGCTACTTATGTTTAAGAGAATCCATGTGTTGTTGTACAAGGTCTTCCATAATAGTCCTCTTTAGCCTCGCTGCTGGAGAAGTACAAGTCCCACTATGAACACTAATCTGGTCGCAATGTACTGACAGACACCAAACTAGAATGAGTCAGTGAGAGTGACTGAGCTAGTGACTGAGGCAGTAAGTTAGTAACTGAGACTGAACCCTCCAGTCAGCGGCTGCGACCTACATACTTGTGGGCGAGAGGACGTTGGGGGCGTGTTGGTTGCGAGTGTGTCTGTGGCCTCTTTCCTGATGGGCGCACTTGACCCAGCGCCTACTATCGATCTTCTTGCTACATCTCTGCCGACCGGTGTGCTAGAGACAGTTTATGCCTGCACACAGTATTTTAACATTTTTACATAATGCTTAATGTAAGGCCAGATGGTGGTTGAATGAGCATGGTGTGTTAGAAGTACCGTCAGGAGGACGTAACACCTAGGGGGGATTCTTTAGGAAAGACGGGAAGAAACGCTATTGCCGGTCTGTAATAGCTTTTGAGAGGCTTGGTGGACGTACGGGGTTATTACAAATGATTGAAGCGATTTCACAGCTCTACAATAACTTTATTATTTGAGATATTTTCACAATGCTTTGCACACACATACAAAAACTCAAAAAGTTTTTTTAGGCATTCACAAATGTTCGATATGTGCCCCTTTAGTGATTCGGCAGACATCAAGCCGATAATCAAGTTCCTCCCACACTCGGCGCAGCATGTCCCCATCAATGAGTTCGAAAGCATCGTTGATGCGAGTTCGCAGTTCTGGCACGTTTCTTGGTAGAGGAGGTTTAAACACTGAATCTTTCACATAACCCCACAGAAAGAAATCGCATGGGGTTAAGTCGGGAGAGCGTGGAGGCCATGACATGAATTGCTGATCATGATCTCCACCACGACCGATCCATCGGTTTTCCAATCTCCTGTTTAAGAAATGCCGAACTTCATGATGGAAGTGCGGTGGAGCACCATCCTGTTGAAAGATGAAATCAGCGCTGTCGGTCTCCAGTTGTGGCATGAGCCAATTTTCCAGCATGTGCAGATACACGTGTCCTGTAACGTTTTTTTCGCAGAAGAAGAAGGGGCCGTAAACTTTAAACTGCGAGACTGCACAAAACACGTTAACTTTTGGTGAATTGCGAATTTGCTGCACGAATGCGTGAGGATTCTCTACCGCCCAGATTCGCACATTGTGTCTGTTCACTTCACCATTAATAAAAAATGTTGCTTCATCACTGAAAACAAGTTTCGCACTGAACGCATCCTCTTCCATAAGCTGTTGCAACCGCGCCGAAAATTCAAAGCGTTTGACTTTGTCATCGGGTGTCAGGGCTTGTAGCAATTGTAAACGGTAAGGCTTCTGCTTTAGCCTTCTCCGTAAGATTTTCCAAACCGTCGGCTGTGGTACGTTTAGCTCACTGCTTGCTTTATTCGTCGACTTCCGCGGGCTACGCGTGAAACTTTCCCGCACGCGTTCAACCGTTTCTTCGCTCACTGCAGGCCGACCCGTTGATTTCCCCTTACAGACACATCCAGAAGCATTAAACTGCGCGTACCATCGCCGAATGGAGTTAGCAGTTGGTGGATCTTTGTTGAACATCGTCCTGAAGTGTCGTTGCACTGTTATGACTGACTGATGTGAGTGCATTTCAAGCACGACATACGCTTTCTCGGCTCCTGTCGCCATTTTGTCTCACAGCGCTCTGGCGGCAGAAACCTGAAGTGCGGCTTCAGCCGAAAAAAACTTTATGAGTTTTTCTACGTATCTGTAGTGTGTCGTGACCATATGTCAATGAATGGAGCTACAGTGAATTTATGAAATCGCTTCAATCATTTGTAATAGCCCTGTATTTTGTTGGTGGGAAGAAAGACGTAAGCTGCTCGTTAGAGACTTAAAAAATATCGGTTGTAGACAAGTTGTGATGAGGAGATGGGTAGAAGAGTTGCTACTGCGCTCTCAAGTGGTGGAGTCGTCTGCGGTCCAGTGTTGAGGCATCGGCTGCCTCAGACCAGAGAGCCATGGTGTCTCCACTCTGGTCACATTCCTTTGAAGACTATGGTAAGCTTTTCTTATAGCTCTGGCATGTTAGGGCAAGGTCTCATATTCATCAGATCTTTCTCAGATCTTCTGTATTCCTAAGTATTTGTTGCAGACAGTCACCATGATTGTTATAGTCAGATTGCAGTAAATTTCACAGAATCACATCCAATATTGTTAAGCAACTCCATCCTACTTAGTAACTTTGCAAACTCAGAATTTTAGTTTACAGTTCTTTATAATTCCAACTGTCTTTTGCAATAAACCATAGAGTACCTTTAAATCTAGAGTTTATTATCACATTTGGTTCTTTCAATGACGAATATTATGCCAATTCCGCCGCTTTCAGTTTCACTGTTGGGGTCTAAACAAATTATATCGTCAATGAGTCAGTCGCACATATTAAATTATATCGTTACTAAATCCGTTGCGGATATTAAAGTCAGCACTAATTTTCTAGAGTGTGCCTGACTCAGGATAAGTTCAGATTCAGTTAAATTTCACGTATACACAAGCGGGGTTTTGAACTGTGCAAAGAGATCTTGGGTAATAATTGAAAAATAGGACTCAGAAAGCAGTGAAGGACATAAAACAAGTAAATGAGTGCATGGTAAATTAGATTAAAGCTTTAAGAAGAGGAAGGAACAAGTAGTTGCAAGACATTGTGGAACATGGGGTACAAAACGCTGACAGTAATGTCTCAAATATGTCGTCCTTGTGCAGAACTGTCATTCAGCCTATAAAAGCCAAAGGAATGAAAAATATCCTCCATTGCACCGGTTACAATGTAACTGATTGTGATACTTTGTCAGTAAAAGTGAGAAGTGTCTGATCAGTGAGCTTTTCAATTTTCAGACAGCTTACGACAAAGAGAAACCAAAGTAACAGGAAGAGGACCACCTAAGATAGAAAATTTCGATGCAACTCTTCACAGTAGGCGCGCTTTGTTCGCAGTTTGTTTCCCATTTGTTTCACACTAACAACGGCTGTAGGTTGTCGTAATGTTTATACGAAAATTATTGAAGTGCAACTGTTAGAACAGACTTCTAGGTTAAATACAATGGTACTTTTCGCTGATTCAGTGTACAACACTAATTCTATTTGCGTTTCATCTTGGAGGTTATTCGAAACTCAGAATGACGCTTTCAAGATAGTCCATGCACATACCAAATCGTCTCCTGATAATATTGCTCACTGCCTCTTGTTTAACTAAGAATAGATTGGGTCACATAAATAACAAAACGACGTAATGCCAATAGACATGTAGACTATAGACAGCAGTCTAGACATCACCACGGTATAACATGGGATTTCAAGCACACGCCAAAATAAAGGTGAAATATAAACGATATTGATCGTCTCTCCATGCGTTATCAACATTTACGACTGGTACCTGTTTCAACTCCCAGTGAAACACAAAAGTTTTCATCATATCATTTCACGTACAAATGTACCATTCCTAGCTACTGCCGAAAAACACCACGACGATAGGTGTCGGTTTCGAATCCTAGTAAGGTAAAATATTTTTGTCTTGCCATTTTATCTTCAGTCATCTCACTACTGGTGAAAAGATTCGATATCTAACATTTTATTGCGCTTAGTTAACAACCGAATAGGTACTAGGTTCGAATCCCCATCCAGCACTATCTTTACTCCGTGCCATTTGATGTCTATGCACGGACACACTTCATTATTTTACACTGAAATCATATTTAAGGTTTTTTGTAGTTAATTAACAGGGATAATAGTTTCAGGATATGAACTCGGATCCTGGTTGAGTACAACAATTTTCGTTGTTCTTTCCAAAGTGAAATTTGCTTTTTGCAAATTATTAATTGCAATAAATTTGAGTGTACTAGTGTGAGAGACTGTGTCATCTTTGATAGTCTGTTTCTTGATATTTCTATTAATAACTACAATAATAATACTGACTACCATACAAGGCAACGTTCTCGAGTGGTCTCTTGTAGTAACCATTTTCTTTGAGGAAACGACTATCTACATAAATAATCTTTTGGATAGGGTGGATAGCAATGTGCGGCTGTTTGTTGATGATGCTGTGGTGTACGGGAAGGTGTCGTCGTTGAGTGACTGTAGGAGGATACAAGATGACTTGGACAGGATTTGTGATTGGTGTAAAGAATGGCAGCTAACTCTAAATATAGATAAATGCAAATTAATGCAGATGAATAGGAAAAGAATCCCGTAATGTTTGAATACTCCATTAGTAGTGTAGCGCTTGATACAGTCACGTCGATTAAATATTTGGGCGTAACATTCCAGAGCGATATGAAGTGGGACAAACATGTAATGGCAGTTGTGGTGAAGGCGGATAGTCGTCTTCGCTTCATTGGTAGAATTTTGGGAAGATGTGGTTCATCTGTAAAGGAAAGCGCTTATGAAACACTAATACGACCTATTCTTGAGTACTGCTCGAGCGTTTGGGATCCCTATCAGGTCGGATTGAGGGAGGACATAGAAGCAATTCAGAGGCGGGCTGCTAGATTTGTTACTGGTAGGTTTGATGATCACTCGAGTGTTACGGAAATGCTTCAGGAACTCGGATGGGAGTCTCTAGTGGAAAGGAGGCGTTCTTTACGTGAATCGCTACTGAGGAAATTTAGAGAACCAGCATTTGAGGCTGACTGCAGTACAGTTTTACTGCCGCCAACTTACATTTCGCGGAAAGACCACAAAGGTAAGATAAGAGAGATTAGGGCTCGTACAGAGGCATATAGGCAGTCATTTTTCCCTCGTTCTGTTTGGGAGTGGAACAGGGAGAGAAGATTCTAGCTGTGGAACGAGGTACCCTCCGCCACGCACCGTATGGTGGATTGCGGAGTATGTATGTAGATGTAGATGTAGATGTACCCAAAAGAACTTAGAGGACTGGAAGAAAGTTACGTTGTGTTGGTTACATGGGACTCAGGTGGAACGCAGTTCAAGTCCGATACCTTTGAGCATGATAGTACGTGGCAGGTGCACGTAAGGCATTCGGGCAACGGTAAGACACGGAGAAAGGATTTTTATAAAAAGAAGTAGCTGTTAGTTTCAAAGAATGTAAGAGCAGTGCTAATTATGGATGTATTAAAATGACCTTGTAAGTCAATCTTTATAGAGATTGTTGCGGGACCTCGGCTGTGCGGCATAAAATGTCGAATCAAAAGACGTTCAGCCGTCTAAATTTCCACTTGTTATTTTATTTGAACAACCAGTTTCAGAGCTACATTATGTCACCTTCAGTCCCACTGACCGACGTGTAGGAAGAATCCCATCCCTGGTCCAGTCAAAATAGGGGCCAGCATTCAGTGACACATATCCATAGATTTTTGACAAAACGATCCCTTCGATCATCACTTTATTTTGTATTAAAATGAGGCTGAAATCCGCAAAGAAACTCCCAAAACGAACTACTGTAGGTGAAAAGCATAAGAAAGCACGTGCGTAGCGCGAGGATATACTCTTAATCATTCCCTTTTGAATTTAAATACATCGGATTAAGATTTTTTTGTCAGCTTGAACGATTTTAGATTATGCGAATGCAACTGGATTCCTGTGAACTGCATATAAGCATTGCACTCAGATTTTATCATTATGCGTTGAAATTCGCAGGGATGGTTCAAATGGCTCTGAGCACTATGGAACTTACATCTGTGGCCATCAGTCCCCTAGAACTTAGAACTACCTTAACCTAACTAACCTAAGGACATCACACACATCCACGCCCGAGGCAGGATTCGAACCTACGACCGTAGCAGTCGCGCTTTTCCGGACTGAGCGCCTAGAACCGCTCGGCCACCGTGACCGGCAAATTAGCATGGAGGTGTGATATCCATTGAATAATATTTGCATACTCGCTTTGGAGAAAATGGTTCAAATGGCTCTGAGAACTATGGGACTTAACATCTATGGTCATCAGGCCCCTAGAACTTAGAACTACTTAAACCTAACTAACCTAAGGACATCACACAACACCCAGTCATCACGAGGCAGAGAAAATGACTGACCCGCCGGGAATCGAACCCGGGAACCCGGGCGCGGGAAGCGTGAACGGTACGGCACGACCACGAGCTGCGGACTCGCTTTGGAGAAATCACAGCCCAGTTTAGTGAACGGGATATATCGATGGCCGGCCGTGGTGGCCGAGCGGTTCTAGGCGCTACAGTCTGGAAACGCGCGGCCGCTACGGTCGCAGGTTCGAATCCTGCCTCGGGCATGGATGTGTGTGATGTCCTTAGGTTAGTTACGTTAAAGTAGTTATAAGTTCTAGGGGACTGATCACCTCAGAGGTTAAGTCCCATAGTGCTCAGAGCCATTTGACCCATTTGATATATCGATGGTAAATACAAATTGTAAATTTCGGTGACCACTGGAGGAATGTACGGCACTGGAGAGTAAATAGCGTACATGTCGATACCAGGGCATAAAGTCTTTCATTCCGTGTACTCAGTTGGACAGTAACTATGAATCGCATGGATGCGCGTGAACACTAAACATAGATGTCGGCATTTGACAGAGGGAGTGTAGCTGGGCTGAAAGAACCTACTTGGAATAACTGGCGATTCGCTCGACATTTCAATAGCAGCGACTATGTTGGCAGGAATGGGTGAACCATGTCCAAATACAGCGTCAAGAAGGAAGAGCGAGGAACGATGAATCGTCAGGGAGGCACTCAGAGCCACGGATTCACGACTGTCATCAACCCAAGGTGCAATTGGTGCTTCAGTGACCATAAGGACCCTTAACAGGCCACTCACAGAAAGGATGCTGATTCACGACGTCCCTTGAACAGACTACCACTGACCTCGGTACACTACAAGCGCATTTGCAGAGATATCGATAACATTCACCCTGTCATGTTATTGACTGGAGTAGAATTGTCTTCAGTGATGAGTCCTTCTTCGAATTGTGCCCCGATAATCAGCAAAGACGTGTCTACAGGCGTCCCGGGCAGCAGTGGGATACCAACCTGGCCGCCGCCCGACATATGGCCCAATAACCAGGAGATGCGATTTCTTTTCATAACAGTACCACTTTGGTTGTTATTCACAGCACCCCTAAATCAGATCGGTACGTCGACGATGTTCTACACTTCGTTTTGTTGCCCTTCGTGGAAGCCATCCAGGGCCTACATTTCAGCAAGGTAATGCCCACCCGCACACGGCGAGAGTTTCAACTGCTTGTCTTCGGGCTTGTCAAACCCTAAGTTGGCCGGCAAGGTCGCTGGATCTCTCCCAAGATGAGAACATTTGGCGCAGTGCCCCTGAACTAGCTCGGGGATTTGATGATCTAACGCTCCAGTTGGACAGAATTTGGCACAATACCCTTCAGGAGAACATCCGAAAATGCAGTCAATCAATGGCAAGTCGAATAACTGTCTGCATAAGGGCCATAAGAGGTCTGACGTGTTACTTACACTACTGGCCATTAAAATTGCTGCACCACGAAGATGACGTGTTACAGACGCGAAATTTGACCGACAGGAAGAAGATGCTGTGATATGCAAATGATTAGCTTTTCAGAGCATTCACACAAGGTTGGCGCCGGTGGTGGCACGTACAACGTGCTGACATGAGGACAGTTTCCAACCGATTTTTCATACACAAACAAAAGTTGACCGACGTTGCATGGTGAAACGTTGTTGTGATGCCTATCGCGATTGCGGTTGATCGCATCGCGACATTGCTGCTCGCGTTGGTCGAGATCCAATGACTGTTGGCAGAATATGGAATCGATGTGTTCAGGAGGGTAATACGGAACGCCGTGCTGGATTCCAACGGCCTCATATCACTAGCAGTCGAGATGACAGGCATCTTATCCGCATGGCTGTAACGGATCGTGCAGCCGCGTCTCGATCCCTGAGTCAACAGATGGGGACGTTTGCAAGACAACAACCATCTGCGCGAACAGTTCGACGACGTTTGCAGCAGCATGGACTATCAGCTCGGAGACCACGGCTGAGGTTACCCTTGACGCTGCATCACAGACAGGAGCGCCTGCGGTGATGTACTCAACGACGAACCTGGGTGTAAGAATGGCAAAACGTCATTTTTTCGGATGAATGCAGGTTCTGTTTACAACATCATGATGGTGATGGTCGCATCCGTGTTTGGCGACATCGCGGTGAACGCACATTGGAAGCGTGTATTCGTCATCGTCATACTGCCGTATCACCCGGCGTGATGGTATGGCGTGCCACTGGTTACACGTCTCGGTCACCTCTTGTTCGCATTTACGGCACTTTGAACAGTGGACGTTATATTTCAGATGTGTTACGACCCGTGGCTCTACCCTTCATTCGATCCCTGCGAAATCCCACATTTCAGCAGGATAATGCACGACCACATGTTGCAGGTCATGTACGGGCCTTTCTGGATACAGAAAATGTTCGATTGCTGCCCTGGCGAGCACATTCTCCAGATCTCTCACCAATGGAAAACGTCTGGTCGATGGTGGCCGTCCGCAGCTCGTGGTCGTGTGGTAGCGTTCTCGCTTCCCACGCCCGGGTTTCCGGGTTCGATTCCCGGCGGGGTGAGGGATTTTCTCTGCCTCGTGATGACTGGATGTTGTGTGATGTGAGTCAAACAGAGCTTGGATGACGAGTACAGGTACAGCTGCCCATGCAGCTTCAACACGATACCATAGTTCATACAGAGTAGTGACTGGCGTATTGTGACGAGCCCCGCTACGGGCGCAGGTTCGAATCCTGCTTCGGGCATGGATGTGTGTGATGTCCTTAGGTTAGTTAGGTTTAAGTAGTTCTAAGTTCTAGGGGACTGATGACCATAGATGTTAAGTCCCATAGTGCCATTTGAACCAATGGTGGACGAGCAACTGGCTCGTCACAAAATGGTTCAAATGGCTCTGAGCACTATGGGACTTGACTTCTGAGGTCATCAGGCCCCTAAAACTTAAAACTACTTAAAACTAACTAACCTAAGGATATCTCACACATCCATGCCCGAGGCAGGATTCGAACCTGCGACCGTAACGGTCGCTCGGCTCCAGACTATTACGGCCAGAGGTGGTTGTTGTGGGTACTGATTTCGCAGGATCTGTGCACCCAAATTGCGTGAAAATGTAATCACATATCAGTTCTAGTATAATATATTTGTCCAACGAATATACTTTTATCATCTGCATTTCTTCTTGGTGCAGCAATTTTAATGGCCAGTGGTGTACTTACCCTATCTGTGAAGCTCTTTCTCTTCAGTAAGTCATCCAATTTTTCTGAAATTGGAATTATTTTTTGTCTGTAAATGTAAAATGTATCCAACGACTTCCATCTCATTCGAATAATTCCTTCGTTGTGCATCGATTTTTCTTTTTTCCTTTTTTTGTCTTAGAATGTAGTGTATGTTGTTCTATTCTTCTCCTCTTTATTAACAGCTTGGAGCGTTAGCATCACTGCATGTGTCAAAAGGTAGCATTTTTTTGTGCTATGAAGTTTTATAATTGTGTGCCGTAGACTGTTCTCGGTCGCCGTCTGTAATGATCTCGTCGTCGACAGGAAACTAAACCGTAATCTTCGTTGGTGAGTGTTTCCTGGTACGAATTCTCGCTGCCTGTGACTGTATTGCTAGAAAGATTTGTGCAGCTGAGTTATAAGCCCACAGAAACTGGAGGGCGCCACTTGCAACAGCTGTTATGAATGTGGCACGTTCAGTTCCTAAAATAACCTATTACAAAATACACTACTGTCCATTAAAATTGCACCAAGAAGAAATGCAGGTGATAGACGGGTATTCATTGGACAAATATATTATACTAGAACTGACATGTGATTTTCACGCAATTTGGGTGCATAGATCCTGAGAAATCAGTACCCAGAACAACCACCTCTGGCCGTAATAATGGCCTTGATACGCCTGGGCATTGAGTCAAACAGAGCTTGGATGGCGTCTACAGGTACAGCTGCCCATGCAGCGTCAACACGATACCACAGTTCATCAAGAGTAGTGACTGGCGTATTGTGACGAGCCAGTTGCTCGGCCACCATTGATCAGTTGTTTTCAATTGGTGAGAGATCTGGAGAATGTGCTGGCCAGGGCAGCAATCAAACATTTTCTATATCCAGAAAGGCCCGTTCAGGACCTGCAACATGCGGTCGTGCATTATCCTGCTGGAATGTAGGGTTTCGCAGGGATCGAATGAAGGGTAGAGCCACGGGTCGTAACACATCTGAAATGTAACGTCCACTGTTCAAAGTGCCGTCAATGCGAACAAGAGGTGACCGAGACGTGTAACCAATGGCACCCTATACCATCACGCCGGGTGATACGCCAGTATGGCGATGACAAATACACGCTTCCAATGTGTGTTCACCGCGATGCCACCATACACGGATGCGACCATCATGATGTTGTAAACAAAACCTGGATTCATCCGAAAAAATGACGTTTTGCCATTCGTGCACCCAGGTTCGTCGTTGAGAACACCATCGCAGACACTCCTGTCTGTGATGCAGCGTCAAGGGTAACCGCAGCCATAGTCTCCGAGCTGATAGTCTATGCTGCTGCAATCGTCGTCGAACCGTTCGTGCAGACTGTTGTTGTCTTGCAAACATCCCCATCTGATGACTCAGGGATCGAGACGTGGCTACACGATCCGTTACAGCCATGTGGATAAGATGCCTGTCATCTCGACTGCTAGTGATATGAGGCCGTTGGGATCCAGCATGGCGTTCCGTATTACCCTCCTGAGCCCACCGATTCCATATTCTGCTAACAGTCATTGGATCTCGACCAACGCGAGCAGCAATGTCGCGATACGATAAACCGCAATCGCGATAGGCTACAATCCGACCTTTATCAAAGTCGGAAACGTGATGGTACGCATTTCTCCTCCTTACACGAGGCATCCCACAACGTTTCACCAGGCAACGCCGGTCAACTGCTGTTTGTGTATGAGAAATCGGTTGGAAACTTTCCTCATGTCAGCACGTTGTAGGTGTCGCCACCGGCACCAAGCTTGTGTGAATGCTCTGAAAAGCTAATCATTTGCATATCACAGCAACTTCTTCCTGTCGGTTAAATTTCGCGTCTGTAGCATATCTTGGTGGTGTAGCAATTTTAATGGCCAGTATTGTATGTCTACTGGGATTAGCAGAGTAACAGTAAACCTGAAACTTACTCTTGTAAAGTGGTAGAGCTTGTAGCTGCTTTTATTACTAGTCGCTCCGGATGGCTACTCATAGATTTTTTTCCTTTGTTACTTTTCCCTTGGTTAATCGCCTGTAGTACGATGAAACGGTGATAGACGTATTCATCTATTTATGCGCAATACGTAATCTTTATTTATGTTCAGAGTCAATTGTTAATGTTGAGGTCACCAATAGTCCTACCTCTGCTGCTCTTGCTTGCTGTGGACAACAGCATCGCCTGCGAACAGCCACACTTTACCCACTAGATGACTTACGTGTATTGTAAACAGTGATTGCTCTCTAAGCGTCCCTTGCGGAAATCCCTGAATCTAATCACAGATCTGGTTCGATACGTAGTAAGCTGTGTATTGTTTCAGAAATCTATAGTGAGGAACGGTATCTGATGCCTTTATAAATCAACCTGGATGTCATCGTCTGCCGGCCGGTGTGGCCGTGCGGTTCTAGGCGCTTCAGTCTGGAACCGCGTGACCGCTACGGTCGCAGGTTCGAATCCTGCCTCGGGCATGGATGTGAGTGATGTCCTTAGGTTAGTTAGGTTTAAGTAGTTCTAAGTTCTAGGGGACTGATGACCTTAGAAGTTAAGTCCCATAGTGCTCAGAGCCATTTGAACCATTTTGTCATCGTCTAGTGCTGTGTGGTTTTGTGGGTGAACAGAGGGAACTGAGCTACGCAAGAACTCCATTTGCAAAATCCCTGTTTATTTTTATAGAGAAGGCATTTGTTTTCGATGAATGTCGTAGTCACTGAGCCAGAACATGTTCCCTAATTCTACAAAAGATTCAAGCCGGTGATGTAGGCCTGTACTCGTAAGTAGTGAGTGGTCGACGGCCATTCTTCAAAACGGTAGCAACTGGCGAAGTCAATATCGGCTGTGTTTGTCCGTTAGCTGTCCTTGGCTTTTGAGCCGTGAGCATGTTCGACTTCCGAGCACTTAGCCGCCAGGCGCAAGTTCATAAAGGAAGGCCGCCGGGGCCCTGCCCACAAGTAGGCCACTACGTCCCAAGCTGCTGGTCAAACATGTGGTTTTTATTTCAGGGCAATAGAATAAATTTATTTTTAATTCGCTTTACTAAGCACCGTCCTGGTACGGCATTGCCTTCCATCTGACCCAGACAGATAGTTCCAGCCGGATCTACAGTTTCGCGATAACTCCCAACCACGATGGAAGTCGGCATTTTCCACATTACCTACCATTCCCAGAGACGAAAGAAATGATAACAGACAGATAATAATCCTAAGATTAGTCCAGGATCGAGCCCAAGAGCTTTGGATCCGTAGTGTTGCAATTTATCATTGACAGAGCGAACCTCACTAGTAAAAAGAGTCATCAACTGGGAGGTTTATCTGAATACTGCAGTGCTTTACTAGACACAGTCTTATAGCAGGTATTTGTAGTTATTGTATACACGGTGTTTTGCAATTACTGTTGCAGGCTCCTAGAAGCTGTAGGGGGACATAGTAGATAAAGTTTTGACAGGGAGCTCATGTCCGGAAAAGTGTTGTTTGGATGTAAAATAAGTTTGAAAACAGGAGCATTTTCACATCTCCCACATGCAGTGGTTGCAATGAGCTCTGACCTGCGTGCTCTACAGCAGCCAATATTGTTTCGAGTAGTCGCCATTGGGTTCTCTTCTACCCGACGAAGGACATCCTTTCCAAAATAAGAGAGTGCAGGCCGTCCATTGAGCACCCGTCAACCCTCCAAGTGGCGAATGTCCTAGTTTCTTGCAGCCGATCTTGTAGTCTGACGAATGCGGTATGTGACGTCAAACATACAACAGCGAATGACGACGGCGCCCTCTTCTCAGTGGGTGTGCTTACCGTGAAGCAGGAGATATAACTAACTGTTCTATAAATTAGCACTGAGCAAAAATAACCATTTATAAAAGTGAGTGGAAACGGTTTCTTCCTCTGGTATCAGTTGGAAAGTGGAGTCAGTTACGTAATGCGGTAGCTGTGTCTCACTGGTTTCAAGTTATAGACGTACACTGACAAGGGGAGGCCGCCAATTGTGAAATTCAGATTCGATTCACACTGCGCATAATAAAAGCTCATGGCCAGAGGTGTAATGTAATTCATATATATATATATATATATATATATATATATATATATATATATATGTATATATATATATATATATATATAATTCCCGGCAATCAGTTGCAACAATTATGCATATAAAAAGTTGTTGAAAGTCGTTTGTCGTGGAAAAACTGGCGACTTCGAACATCATTATGTTTTCCGCAAACAAAGTTGTATTTCACAAATGTTATTAATTATCTTCATAATGTTATCCACGTATAGTTAACGGAAGACGTAGATACGATATTCCGAAACGTATACGTATAGCGTAAGTCAAACGTTCGAATTAGAATAGAGACACCACGAACACAAATTTGCTGTGGCAGGTATGAAATATAAACTCCGTTACTCGCTCGTTACACTTGAAGGACAGATGTTGAATGGGCCGAAACGAGCCGCCGCATAACAGCGTAGTTGCGTGCTAACTTCGAAAGAAGGTAGATGCGGTCCCTAGCGCAACTTATAACATCGTCGAAGATCAGTGCGGACGGGAGAGCTTTGGTACACCCTGTTAAACAAACGGAAAAATGGAGGCGGTACAATTGGAGAGCGATCCGCCTTCACCAACATGCATAAGCAATTCATTAATAGTGTATATATATATATATATATATATATATATATATATATATATATATATATATATATAAAATTACAAAAAACTAATAATAAAAAACAGTTGCATGGCGCGAGATTCGATCCGGCGACCTTCGGATTACGAACCCGAGCGCTTACCGGTGCGCCACGACGCTGTAGAAAAATTATTAATCGTAGAGAGTATTTCACCGCAACGGTTTCTTTTAACTGTCAATTTTCTCGACAACGGCTGAGAAGTGCATCTTGGTGCTTTGCCACATTACACCTTTGGCCATGAGCTTTTATTATGCGCAGTATGAATCGAATCTGAATTTCACAATTGGCGGCCTCCCCTTGTGAGCCAAAGAAACTGGTACACCTGCCTAATATAGTGTATGGCCCCCGCGAACACGCCGAAGTGCCGCAACAAGACGTGGCATGGACTCGACTAATGTCTGAAGTAGTGTTGGAGGGAACTGACACCATGAATCCTGTAGGGCTCCCCATAAAGTCGTAAGAGTACGAGCGGGTGGAGATCTCTTCTGAACAGCACGTTGCAAAGTAACCTACATATGCTCAATAATGTTCATGTCTGTGTAGTTTGGTGGCCATCAGAGGAGTTCAAACTCTGAAGAGTGTTCGTGGAGCCACACTGTAGCAATTCTGGACGTTTGGGGTGTTGCATTGTCCTGCTGGAATTGCACAAGTCTGTCGGAATGCACAATGGATGCAGTGATCAGACAGGATGCTTACGTACGTGTCACTTGTCAGAGTCGTTTGTAGACGTCTCAGGGGTCCCATATCACTCCAATTGCAAACGCCTCACGCCATTACGGAGCCTCCACAAGCTTGAAGAGTTCCCTGCTAACATGCAGGGTCCATGGATTCATGCGGTTGTCTCCATACCCATCGATGTCCATCCGCTCGATGCAATTTGAAACGAGACTCGTCCGACTAGGTAACATGTTTCCAATCATCAACAGTCCAGTGTCGGGTTTTGACGGGCCCAGGCGAGGCGTAAAGCTTGGTGTCGTACAGTCATCAAAGGTACACGGGTGGGCCTTCGGCACGCTGACACTTGTTAATGGCCCAGCATTGAAATCTGCAGCAATTTGCAGAAGGGTGCCACTTCTGTCACGTTGAACGATTCTCTTCAGTTACCGTTGGTCCCGTTGTTGTAGCATCTTTTCCCGGCCATAGCGATGTCGTAGATTTGATGTTTTATCGGATTCCTGGTACTCACGGTACACTCGTAAAATGGTCGTGCGGGAAAATCCCCACTTGATCGCTACCTCGACGTTGTGTCCCATCGCTCGTGCGCCGACTATAACACCACGTTCAGATTCATTTAAATCTTGATAATCTGCCATTGTAGCAGCAGTAATCGATCTAACACCTGCGCCAGACACTTGTTGTCATATAGGTGTTGCCGACCACAGCGCCGCATTCTGCCTGTTTACATATCTCTGTATTTGAATACGCATGCCTATACCAGTTTCTTTGGTGCTTCAGTGAATGTGTGATTGTCAAGTTGTAGCTAGGGCCTGTTGCCTGGGGTAGGCAGAACAGTTGAGTTACAATATGGAGATGTTAAAACTTTGATTCTGTGTAGATGTGCAGTATAAGCTGTTGAGGCAGTATTCTGTTGCTTTACTCCGACATATGAACTGACTTACTAACCACTTATAGTGGAACCCGCAATTTAACGTGAATTCCGAACCATTGTGCAACTTCCCATTGAGAAACATGGTCAGATACGAAACAGAATAATTGTTATTACGTATAATAACACAGGTCGGCCATATAAAAATTGTTTCAAATTTATTAAGTGATTTTTTATAGTGTTTTCGACGCTGATTTCGGGAAAAATAGTTAAATAATTCCATCACGTACAGTTATTTCACAAACTGCTTGTCTAGTTTTAGCTTTCCTCTAAATTTCAGCACTCTAGTGAGTTAGAATTATGGTTTTTATGATCTCAATAAACTGTTAATTAGCCATTTTTATACTAGATATACTTAAAATAAAGAGTAATTGGGGGAAACCAGCAGTATTTTCACGACAGTGCCTGTCAGTCGCGCTGTCCTTCCCCCGCCATCACCAAGCAGTGAGCTTCTGCTGTTGTCCTTCAGTTCACAGTACCTCTTCACTCTGTGCTGTTCACGTGTTGTTGTTACTAGTGCTTCAAAGTAGTGACTGTTTTCTTGTGTTGTGAAGTTGTTTTATGGACAACGGACAATGGCTACCAGAGGATGTATAAACTCGTCAGATTGCTTCTGCTACATTTGTGATAACTAACTACACCGTTAAAAAGCAACAGAGAAACATTTCCGATTTTGAATAAAATGTTCTCGGGTTTCCAACCGCGTCAATTGCTTAAAACTACACGAGCTTTCGGCCAAGCACTCCTTGGCCATTGTCAAGTGGTATGACCACTTGACTATGGCCAAGGAGTGCTTGGCCGAAAGTTCGGGTAGTTTTAAGCAATTGACGCGGTTGGAAACCCGAGAACATTTTATTCAATGTTATCGCCTCGAGTCTCTGCATTCATACATTTCTGATTTTGTTGAAAAAGTGTATTTCGCCTATTTTGGTATAAAGTTAGGCCATGAAGATAAACCTTGGGACCCACACAAAGTTTGCTCAGTGTGTGTTGAAGAACTGAGGCAATGGTTTCAACGTAAAAAGCAGTCCTCACATTTTGGTATACTAATGGTTTGGAGAGAGCCCAAAAATGATAGTGATGACTGCTATGCCGGGCTGCTACGGTCGCAGGTTCGAATCCTGCCTCGGGCATGGATGTGTGTGATGTCCTTAGGTTAGTTAGGTTTAATTAGTTCTAAGTTCTAGGGGACTGATGACCACAGATGTTAAGTCCCATAGTGCTCAGAGCCATTTGAACCATTTTTTTGCTATGCCGGCCGTGGTGGCCGAGCGGTTCTAGGCGCTACAGTCAGGAACCGCGCGACCGCTACGGTCGCAGGTTCGAATCCTGCCTCGGGCATGGGTGTGTGTGATGCCCTTAGGTTAGTTAGGTTTAAGTAGTTCTAAGTTCTAGGGGACTGATGACCTCAGAAGTTAAGTCCCATAGTTCTCAGAGCCATTTTTTGATGACTGCTATTTTTGTTCTTGCAAACTTACGAGGTTTGAATCTGAAAAAACAAAAAGGATATTTCTTACCCTAACATTCAATCAGCCATTCGCCCCGTTCCTCATGGACCTGAAGCACCAATACCCTCTGCTCCACATTTTTTGGATGATATAGATGATCACGGGCTATTGGCTCAGCAAAGTGATAGTGAAGAAGACAGAGACTGGTACGATCCTGGCACAACCGATCCCATTCCATTCTCACAATCTGAACTGACCGATTTAGTTAGAGACCTAGGTCTTTCTAAAGAATCGGCACAGGTTTTAGGATCTAGATTGAAAGATAAACATATGTTGGCTCCGGGTACATCCTTTCCTTGATATCTTCCTTCTGTCAAGAAGGTGACCTGCTGTTTTACAGTGATGTAAAATAAGATATGCTCCTGATGAGTGGATAGTTTTTATTGATTCTTAAAAAAGAATCCTTAAAGCAGTACATCTACGGAATGGTAATAAGTATGCTTCTGTACCAGTTGGACACTCGGTTCACTTAATAGAATGTTACCGAAACCTTGAACTGGTTTTAAGCAAACTTTGCTATTCAGACCACAAATGGACACTATGAGGCGATTAGAAGTGATTTCAATGCTGCTTGGTCAACAAAGTGGCTATAAAAAGTTCCCTTGTTTTCTCTGTGAATGGTACAGTAGAGACAGAAAGCAACACTACATAACAAAAGCTTGGCCCTTGAGAAAAACCTTACAGGTTGGGGTTAAAAATGTTGAGAGGAAAATCCTTGTGGATCCCAGAAAGGTGTTACTTCCACCACTTCATATTAACTTGGGGCTGATGAAACAATTTGTTAAGGCATTGCCAAAAGAAGGGGAGTGTTTCAAATATCTTTGTGGATAGTTTCCTGGTTTATCCGAGGCAAAGGTAAAGGAAGGAATCTTTGTCGGTCCAGACATTAGACAGCTAATGACATATCCCAACTTTGTGGACAAAATGGAAACAAAAGAAAAGGCAGCAAGGATATCTATTAAATTAGTTGTTACCGGTTTCCTAGGAAACAAAAGAGATCCAAAGTACAAGACAATCGTCGCAGACATGCTCGACAACTTTAAGAAGCTGGGCTGTAACATGAGCATTAAAGTTCATTTTCTCCACTCACATCTTGACTACTTCTCTGCAAACTTCGATGATGTAAGTGAAGAGCAGGGCGAAAGATTCCACCAAGACATCAAAGAAATGGAAAGAAGGTATCAAGGAAGGTGGAACGTCAACATGATAGCGGACTACTGCAGGATGATAAAAAGAGATGATGCTCAACGAGTCCACAGCCAGAAAAGCAATAAAAGAAGCTTCGACAGAAAGCAAAAGCGTTATTATAAGGACTTACGAGCTTAAAGAGAAATAGAAGTGTACTGGAAACGTAGTTTAGAACGTGATTTATAAATAAAAATTTTTAACGTTCGAAAAAATGTGATAAATAGCTTAAATTTTGTTATTATACCCAAAAATACTCCCTTTTTGTGAGGAAACCTGACGTGATAGAAATAAATGGATTGCATTTTAAAAATCATCGCTGAAAAGTACATTAAAGTCAGTTATCAAATTTCAAGCAACTTTCAAAAAATATTTTTTTGCGGACCTGTGTAATTAGAGTTATTTAATGTAGTATAACAAGTTCTTCTTTGTGGCAAAGGTTAACAGGTCTCTCAAGTTGCGTTTGGATGCAGAGGAAACACACAAAGACTAGACATATCGTGACACAACCAAGAATGGGTTCTGATACACTACTGTGCATGAAATATATAGATCAAAACTGCATACTATGAGCCATGCAAACGAGATGAAGGGTAATTGTACGTAAAATTTAAGTTCTGACAGGTTCCCTTCCTACGGAATAGTTTCGTATAAACTTAGCACCGTGTTTCTCAAATTTCGCGCAAAATTCACCTTTAAAACGATTATCAACGTTGACAAAATAATAATCCATGACATTAAAACTGACAGAAAGTACTTAGAAGCAGCAGACATATATTGGATTGCTGCATAATTCCGTAGCTTTTTTTCGTACGCTCAAAACACTACAGGTACACATAGCAGAGACTTTAGTCATCAATAATGTATTCTCTTCATTATTTACAACAGACTGCCAACGCTCAGGTAACTTTTCGATTCCTTGATTGTAAGAATCACGTGGTTCTGAGGCAAAGAACTCATCTTCGGAGCGCATTTTCATCCAGCAAGGAAGTTCCTTGAAGGCTGTTCGATAGAGAGCGGAAAACCTGAAAATCTCAGAGCACAAGGTCAGGTGAATAAGGTGGGTGCTGAATGACTTCCCAATACAACTCCTGCAGCGTTTTTTTTCTTTTTTTTCAGTCTAGCAGAATTCTGGCGGGAGATATTGTGGAGAAGCATCACTCCACGCAGTCTTCCTGGTCGTTGTTTTTGGACTGAGTCTGCAAGACGTCTCAGTTGTTGACAGTAAATGTCAGCAGTGGTGGTACATCTCGGGAAAGCAACTGGTAGTACACTACACTGCCACTGTTCCACCAGACGCATAATACGTGGCAAGTTTTTTAAGTAAGTACCGTTTTGAAATTTAAAAAAAGACGTGCTAAGATATCTCAATAACTTTATTTTTACATGAAAGCCTGTACCTTAACCTACGCACTGACACCATGACAGTCTGATTCTTCCTTGTTTACGTTGCGTAGTGAGTGTTTAAGATGCCTCCGATAATCGTGAGTCCCGCCGACTGTGAAGTACGGGCTGTTATAAGATTTCTTAGTGCTAAAGGCCTAAAAGCGATCGATATTCATGGTGAGATCTGTGCAGTTTACGGAGAAAACATTATGAGTGATGGAATGGTAAGAAAGTGGGTGAGAGCATTTAAAGACGGCCGCACAAATGTGCATGATGAACAACGGAGTGGGCGTCCTTCGGTCGTTGATGAAAGTTTGGTGCAGGAAGTGGAAAATAAGGTGAGAGAAAACACGCTTTACGATTTCCTCCTTGTGGGATGACTTTCCTAATGTTTCTCGTAGTGTTTTGTATGGCACTGTGACCGAGCACTTGAATTACCGAAAATTGTGCGCAAGTTGGGTACCGAAAATGTTGACGGGTGTGCACAAAACCAAACGTTTAGACAGTGCATTGACTTTCCTTGAGCGGTACCACAACGACGGTCATGATTACTTAAACCAAATTGTTACGGACGATGAAACATGGGTGGCCTACGTCATACCAGAATCAAAGCAACAGTCCATGGAAGTCGAGCAAGGGCATCGTTTTGCTGCAAGACAATGCCCGTCCACATGTGGCGAATCAGACCAAAGATCTCATCACATCTTTCCGATGGGAAACGCTAGATCATCCTCCGTACAGCCCCGATCTTGTGCCCAGTGACTACCATCTGTTCCTGCACTTGAAGAAGCACCTGGGTGGTCAGCGTCTTCAAGACGATGACGAAGTCAAGACAGTGGTGATGCAGTGGTTAACAAGTCAGGCGGCAGACTTCTTTGAGGAGGGTATTCAAAAGCTGGTACAACGTTATGACAAGTGCCTCAATATTGACGGAAATTATGTAGAAAAGTAGATTAAGGTACAGGCTTTCATGTAAAAATAAAATTATTGAGATATCTTAGCACGTCTTTTTTTAAATTTCAAAACGGTACTTACTTGAAAAACACGCCTCGTATCATTTTTCGTGGATGCGCACAGGCCTTTGTACGGGTAGTTGCTACTTTCTTTGGGCCTAACCATTCCTTTCTTACCCTTATGTTGGCATAAAGACACCATTTGTGGTCACTAGTAACGATACAGGTTAGGAATGGTCGGTGTTGTTCATGAGCCAGTTGATGACATCCGCTGAATTATGTGATTTTGGCTTAGAGCATGTGGTACCCAGACACCCGATTTTTGAGCCTTTTCCATTGCATGCAAATGTCTCACGATGGTGTAAAGATCACAGAGCATCACATATGCCAGTTCTTGAGTACAATGACACGGATCATTGTCGATTAATGCGTTTAAACGATCTACATCAAACCCCAAATGTCTTACTCAACGTGGAGAGAGTCACTAATGTCAAAATGAATCGCCTTAGAACAAGAAAACCATTTTCTTTCCGTGATCTGTCCAATGGCATTATCCCCATGCATGGCGCACATTTTCTGGCTACCTCAGCTACTGTCACCCGTTTATTGAGCTCTAACAGAAGAATATGTGGGAAATGTTCCAATTTGTCCCCCTGGCACTCCATTTTCTAGCGTCCACAGGTCCACTGACTATCTGCAAATGACAAAGAACTACAAAGAAAAATGACAATCGATAAATAAACTCATAGCAACAGGGATACCAACATACAAAACAAAAATTTTACAAACTTGAGCACCTAACTACCATAAAATCTAATGCACCGAATATGAGGCATGGTATTGTGAGTGTGTGGGTTTTATTTTGTCAAGTTGCGCAATGGATTGATCCAACAAGTACTCTTTGGCTCCTGCAAGAAACAATTCCCACCACACAATACTACAGAAGTCAGACAGACGCTCCTAATGTACCAACAAGAACTGCCTGAAAAACATTCAGCAACAAATATCTTCTGGAGTCGTCCGCTGTAAGGAAAAGACACAAAAATATTCTATATATTCTTACGTAACCAGTGGGATACTTGGGTATGGGCGTATTGCTAGTTAGTGTAAGAAAAACATTAAACGAACCAAAAATGTTATTTATTACAAAAAATATTCTGAGAAATCAAGTGAAACTTTTTCTTATAAAATAATAATAAATTTCCGGGTTCTTTTTGGAACAGTAGATTGCCTCTTATGGATAGGAATACTATTATTTTACAAAGTACTGAAAGGTTCTGTTTTCCCTTTTATTTAAGAATGTTATTTACTCGGCAGAATGGCTGAGAGCCGCGCCTACACAACTTGAATAACTTTTATAGGTACAGTCAAGGCTCTCGCGTGAGAAATGTAATGGAGCATACTGTTACGGAGGACAGATGGGGCTCACATACGTTGTAGCGCACAATACCGTGAGCTGCAACGACTGCTGCCTGCATCGCACGCTGCTGACAAATAACACAATAATCTCTTTCTATCTGGATTGACCTTTGCCAATCAAACCCTCCCTACGCCTTCATGAAGTCAGGGACTCCTATTCGCTCCAAGTCAAACTATTGGCGTGGTACACCTGTCAGATAACCAGTCCATCGCGATGCCACTCAATACTCGCTCGCAGGCGTTCAACTAGTACTCTGCCCGAGTTCACACCACACAATAAGTGTGGTGGCCAACACAGTGAACAACATTTAATCGCAAGCGACTCAATATAGGGTGTCAGTCCCAGTCGCTAATAACAGAGATGCTCTCCCAGTGAAGTACTGAGGAGAGACTTTGTTCCTTGCTCTTTGTGTGCATGTATGAGCGAACTCGCTCTCGTTACGTGTTCCCGCTCCAAGAGCGACAACTGAATGGCCCCTTTTCCTGGAAAGGTTGCGAGGGTATATCGTTCGCTGCCTTCCCTCACTCCTCTGACTCTTTGCATCAGAAACATTCCGCCAATCAGCGTTGCTCTTTTAAACGGAAGAATGACGTTTCGTTTAAGTCGACCAATGCGGAAATCTGTAGCATCTCCGTTAGGTGTATACCGTCCTCCTGTAAGAATTCTGTAACTACGCAGTCGGTCCGTGAAAAAATGCGTCTTCTGGGTGTTCCCACACAATGTAGCAGAATTTACTTTTAAGACGAACACAGGGGTCGTTATCCCTTCGCTCTTGCAAAAGCTGTCTTCTCTCTGGACGTTCGCTTTGGCCGAAGTAGGTATGTTGTTGACCAAGCCCTCTGAAGGGACGGTCTTCCCAGTGGGCTGGTTTCCTCTTTAGAACTAAAATTCCTGTGGCCGTCATGTTGTGTACACCAGCCTCGACTCTCTTCAAACTCGGTGCGCGCTTGCGATTTACTTATTAGATTTGCATATTACTTACATGAATTCATACAAAACTGACTCTTCCTTATCGAGTTTGGGTTCGAATGAAGTGTCTTGATGTGCAGAATACGATTGTGAGGACGGAATAGGTAAGAAATGAAGGTCAGGAGACCGCGCCACCTTACAGTATGTCAGACAGACCACCAGAAAAATTAAAATCGGAGTCAAAGAAAATACAGAAATATCGGCAGGAGATACGTATCTGAAAAAGATCTGATTTAACTTATCACCTAATCAAGGAAAGGCGCAAAGTCACAAGCATAAATAGTAACACTACCAATTAAAAGAAATGGACGCCCTTATGGACATTCCTGAATAACATGAAAACTGTAATTGTGCACACAATAAAGAGAATGGCGATGTCAATGAACAGAGAAATTTGAAAAAAAAAGAGTTTCTAAACGCGTTTCAAAATACTTATAATGTGTTTCGATTCCTCGTGATTAGCATCTGTTACCGTGTGCCAGACCGTGTGCATTGCCCTATACCTACCTGCAGATTACATGGCGCTTGCGTGAACAGCTGCATCCGCGTGCCATCCAGCTCCGACTTGCCATGTTGCTTATTTCGTCTCTCATTTACCCTGAGCGTCATCTGCTAGGCATTAAATGTAGTGAGTATTGTGTTAATTTTAACGTATAGGCCAAAGAATTTCATGTCCACATTATTTTTAAACTTTATATTACTCCATCACTTCAATTTTTAGGGTTTATCTGTACCAAACTGCTACACTACTGGCCATTAAAATTGATACACCAAGAAGAAATGCAGATGATAAACGGGTATTCATTGGACAAATATATTATACTAGAACTGACATGTGATTACATTTTCATGCAATTTGGGTCCAAAAATCCTGAGAAATCAGTACCCAGAACAACCACTTCTGGCCATAATAACGGCCTGGGCATTGAGTCAAACAGAGCTCGTATGGCGTGTACAGGTACAGTTGCCCATGCAGCTTCAACACGATACCACAGTTCATCAAGAGTAGCGACTGGCGTATTGTGACGAGTCAGTTGCTCGGCCACCATTAACCAGACTTTTTCAATTGGTGAGAGATCTGGAGAATGTGCTGACCAGGGTAGCAGTTGAACATTTTCTGTATCCAGAAAGGCCCGCACAGGAACTGCAACATGCGGTCGTGCATTATCCTGCTGAAATGTAGGGTTTCACAGGGATCGGATGAAGGGTAGAGCCACGGGTAGTAACACATCTGAAATGTAACGTCCACTGTTCAAAGTGCCGTCAATGCGAATAAGAGGTGACCGAGACGTGTAACCAATGACACACCATAGCATCACGCCGAGTGATACGCCAGTATGGTGATGACGAATACACGCTTCCATGTGCGTTCACCGCAATGTCGCCAAGCACGGATGCGACCATCATGATGCTGTAAACAGAACCTGGATTCATCCGAAAAAACGACGTTTTGCCATTCGTGCACCCAGGTTCGTCATTGAGTACACCATCGCAGGCGATCCTGTATGTGATGCAGCGTCAAGGGTAACCGCAGCCATGGTCTCCGAGCTGATAGTCCACTCTGCTGCAAACGTCTTCGAACTGTTCGTGCAGATGGTTGTTGTCTTGCAAACGTCCCCATCTGTTGACTCAGGGATCGAGACGTGGCTGCACGATCCGTTACAGCCATGCGGATAAGATGCCTGTCATCTCGACTGCTAGTGATACGAGGCCGTTGGGATCCAGCATGGCGTTCCGTATTACCCTCCTGAACACACCGATTCCATGTTCTGCTAACAGTCATTGGAACTCGACCAACGCGAGCAGCAATGTCGCGATACGATAAACCACAATCGCGATAGGCTACAATCCGACCTTTATCAATGTCGGAAACGTGATGGAACGCATTTCTCCTCCTTACACGAGGCATCACAACAACGTTTCACCAGGCAACGCCGGTCAACTGCTGTTTGTGTATGAGAAATCGGTTGGAAACTTTCCTCATGTCAGCACGTTGTAGGCGTCGCCACCGGCGCCATCCTTGTGTGAATGCTCTGAAAAGCTAATCATTTGCATATCACAGCATCTTCTTCCTGTCGGTTAAATTTCGCGTCTGTAGCACGTCATGTTCGTGGTGTAGCAATTTTAATGGCCAGTAGTGTATTTAAGCAGTTTTCCCTCTCTTCTGTTGGTTGCCTCGCTTATAACTGGAACAGCGTCTTCGATTCAACAAACCCTTTCAAAGTCATGCGTTCCACCTCGCCTTCTGCATGCACCTACCTTCCTAACTCGCATCCTACAAAACTTGTCCACTTCCTTCAACATCTTTCCTACTGGGAGCACCCAACACATTAACCGCAAAACCCAGCCCTGCCACCCAATGTCCTACCCACTGATCACTAATCCAGGTAACACGTTTCGCAGCTATATCCATATCCCACCTTCCATGCATCCTTCACGCCTTATCCGTCATCTTGCACCGGAACTTCAATCAATTCCCCAGTCAACGGTGAAATGCGCTCGAAGACAAATTCCTTTTTTCCAGTCTTGGTATCAATGGTCCAGCTCGTCACCACTATACCATGACAGAATTCACATGATCATTAATGGTTATATTGCAGCAGTGCTATAAATTCATCTAAAAAGTTTTAAAAGTCATAAAAAATGTCCACGAATGTTTTTAAAAATCTTTAATTATTTCATGTCTTTTTGATTCTATTACATATGTACTATCATTGGCTGAATGCGGTTTCATCCGCTGCCAGAGCACCCTTCCGTGACGAATATAAATTTTCAAAATTTCGATTCCACCTGTGTGAATGGTGCACTCCAGCAGTCAATGGGGGCTCCTGTTGTGTAAGGTCGTTTAGATTTGTCAGCATATATTTACATTTGACTAACTGAATACAAATTTTCTTATGAACAGTTATTACGCATCGTTATTTATAATTATGTTGTGCTTTGTAAGTCTTTGTAGTGGTTGTTTTTGGTCCTAGTTCATGTTGATGAGTTTCAGTAGCTCTTGAAACAAGAAAACCACTGACGATGAGAAAGGACAGCGACGATTACATAGGGTGAACCGAACTGTACCCTATAAATCCTGTTTCCGGTGCCTTATTACAGAATAACTACATTTCGTTTGACTTTTTACCCCCGCTTATCTTTGTATCTGTACTCTAGTTAAAATGTCTGTGCTGTAGTTCAAATATGGGCAGTAAGTGCTGTGTGTGTTGTTTGTAAATCGTGTTTCAGAGGTACCAGATCTTGGTCTGTTGCTGCTCGGCTCTTTCCATGCACTAGTCAGAGCGCCAATCTCCTTAAGACAATCGTCTAACTGATCATTACTCAGCATACAACTGCGACGAACCTCGATCGACGGAAGAATTCCTATGACCACAATGTGAGATACGTGACCGCCTAACATCATGAGGTCATCTTGTGACAAATGTCAAATCGGCATGAAGTGTGCAACATGCATGGATATGCAAAGGATTAGCATTTAAGAGCAACCGAAAAAGGAAGGTAGCAGTAATGCCATCAGCTTTCTGTATACAAGGAAACATTATGCAGCAGGTTTCACATTCTTAATTCGCATTTGAATGTTGGCTATTTGTGAAAGATGTTGTGACTGGGGAATTGTGCACATATGAAGAACAAATTCCCATCTAGACAGGTGACTTGTCACAAGCTGGACTACTGTCTGTCATTGTTTGATACCAGGCCTGAAGCTTGAAGTTACTTCTCAGGCCAAAGTCCACAAGATAAGGGTTTGGGATGGACTGGCTGGTGGCTCTGGACAATGGTGACGCCAAAGTTGGAGAACAGGTCTGAGATCAGAATCCTCAGATGCCAATGTCGATGAGGCTAAGGATTGTGGTTAACCAGCTGGCTGTTGTGGAGGACAGCACAGGCAGAGTGGCCCTGGATTGCTAACTGGGTTGAGATTGGAGTCGACAGCTGGACTGCTTCTTGGACCCGCTGCTGAATCTGACTGGTTCGACCGAACTGGTCGGCTGTGGCCATGTGTTGGCATAAATATTGTGGGGGCAGGGGGATATGACTTGGTCTACTTGCTGTCACGTGACCTAGCAGACGCAAGAAGTAGTGTAATTGTTGCACCTTCTAATGGCGATCATTTTGCCGCCTGTTGACATCACGGCGCGACTGGTCGCAGCGGCGGCTGCCGTAAATTCCTGTGACAACAACCCATTGCTGATGTTGTCCTTGGCTGTTGTCTTTTGTCTCAATGATGTGGGCCGGGAGGCCCGTGTTGTTGCTGAAGCCATCTGGAACTTGGGCTGGTTTCTGCCGACGTAGTGTCGGCAGCCCCGCGGATCAGCAACCTGCAGAAACGGTCTGTTTGCCGGTTGTCTACGTATCTTGTTCAAAATGGTTCAAATGGCTCTAAGCACTATGGGACTTCACATCTGAGGCCATCAGTCCCCTAGATTTAGAACTACACAACTGGCCATTAAAACTGCTACACCACGAAAATGACGTGTTACAGACGCGAAATTTAACCGACAGGAAGAAGTTGCTGTGACATGCAAATGGTTAGCTTTTCAGAGCATTCACACAAGGTTGGCGCCGGTGGCGACACCTACAACGTGCTGACATGAGGAAGTTTCCAACCGATTTCTCATACACAAACAGCAGATGACCGGCGTTGCCTGGTGAAACGTAGTTGTGATGCTCGCGTAAGGAGGAGAAATGCGTACCATCACGTTTCCGAGTTTGATAAAGGTCGGATTGTAGCCTATCGCCATTGCGGTTGGTCGAGATCCAATGACTGTTAGCAGAATATGGATTCGGTGGGTTCAGTAGGGTAATACGGAACCCGGTGCTGGATCCCAACAGCCTCGCGTCACTAGCAGTCGAGATGACAGGCATCTTATCCACATGGGTGTAATGGATCGTTCAGCCACGTCTCTGAGACAACAACCTTCTGCACGGACAGTTCGACGACGTTTCCAGCAGCATGGACTATCAGCTCGGAGACCATGGCTGCGGTTACCCTTGACGCAGCATCACAGACAGGAGCGCCTGCGATGGTGTTCTCAACGACGAATCTGGGTGCACGAATGGCAAAACGTCAGTTTTTCGGATGAATTCAGGTTCTGTTTACAGCATCATGATGGTCGCATCCGTGTTTGGCGACATCGCGGTGAACGCACATAGGAAGCATGTATTCGTCATCGCCATACTGGCGTATCACCCGGCGTGATGGTATGGGGTGCCATTGGTTTACACGCCTCGGTCACCTCTTGTTCGCATTGACGGCACTTTGAACAGTGGACGTTACATTTCAGATGTGTTACGACCCGTGGCTCTACCCTTCTTTCGATCCCTGCGAAACCCTACATTTCAGCGGGATAATGCACGACCGCATGTTGCAGGTCCTGTATGGGCCTTTCTGGATACAGAAAATGTTCAACTGCTGCCCTGGCCAGCACATTCTCCAGATCTCTCACCAACTGAAAACGTCTGGTCAATGGTGGCCGAGCAACTGGCTCGTCACAATACACCAGTCACTACTCTTGATGAACTGTGGTATCGTGTTGAAGCTGCATGGGCAGTTGTACCTGTACACTCCATCCAAGCTCTGTTTGACTCAATGCCCAGGCGTATCCAGGCCGTTATTACGGCCAGAGGTGGTTGTTCTGGGTACTGATTTCTCAGGATCTATGCATCCAAATTGCGTGAAAATGTAATCACATGTCAGTTCTTGTATAATATATTTGTCCAATGAATACCCGTTTATCATCTGCATTTCTTCTTGGTGTAGTAATTTTAATGGCCAGTAGTGTACTACTAGTGTACTAAGAACATCACACACATCCATGCCTGAGGCAGGATTCGAACCTGCGACCGTAACAGCAGCGCGGTTCTGGACTGAAGAGCCTAGACCCGCTCGGTCACTGCGGCCGGCTCAACGTATCTAGATACAGCAAGAAAATCGTGCATGTCTCATATAAGAGGAAGAAAGGTCTACCAACACATGTCAGAATCGACAGATACAGGGTCGCAGCCTATCGAGACTTCGATTAATCGTTCCGCGACATTGCTGCTGGTGTTGGTCGAGATCCCAGGACTGTCATGCGAATATGGAATCTATGGGTTCAGCAGGGTCGTTCTCGATGCGGTGCTGGATATCAGTGGCCCCACCTGACTAGCACCCAAGAGGACGTCTTTGCTCGAACGTGTAGCATCAAAAATCTGTTAATTTAAGCAAGTCTTCCACTCAATATTTCAATACAATTTGGTCCCTTTCAGCGTATGCTGATACATTTGATCCATACTTCGCAGTTCTACATAACCACTCAGTCGACAAAGATCCATAAAGCAGCACTCCGTCTTCAGGCCACAAGTGGCCCATCGCGACCATCCGACCGCCGTGTCATCCTCAGTTGAGGATGCGGATAGGAGGGGCTTGTGGTCAGCACACCGCTCTCCCGGTCGTTATGATGGTTTTCTTTGACCGGAGCTGCTACTATTCAGTCGAGTATCTCCTCAGTTGGCATCACGAGGCTGAGTGCACCCCGAAAAATGGCAACAGCGCACGGCGACTGGATGGTTACCCATCAAAGTGCCGGCCACGCCCGACAGCGCTTAACTTCGGTGATCTCACGGGAACCGGTGTATCCACTGTATCAAGGCCATTGCCTCACAATGATCTGTACCTAAGAACTAATTAGCTGCACAGGTCACGCCACTGACCAAGAAAGGAAACAGAATTAATCTTCTGAATAACATATCCATGTAACTATATTCTTTCGCTGTAGGATTTTGAAACATGCTGATCACTATGCAATACCTCGAAAAAAAGAAAAAGATCTATTGACACATATTCAGCAAGGATTAACACAAAGTAAAGAGTGTTGTCGACAGGGTTTCTCAAATTAATTCCATAATACTAAATTTCCAGAAGGCTATAAACACCGTTCCTCAGAATAAGGTTCTAATCAAATTCCGTTCCTATGGCGTATCGTCTCAGATGTGCGATTGTATTCTTGGTTTCCTGTCAGAAAGGTCACAGTTCACGGTAGCTGACCAAAAGTCGTTGAGTAAAACGAATTTGATATCTGGTGTTCTCCAAGGAAGTGTTATAGGCCCTTTGCTGTTCCTAATCTGTATGAACGATTTAGGAGACAGTCTGAGAAGCGCTTTTAGATTGTTTGCAGATGATGCTGTCGTCTGCCGTGTAGTAAAGTCATTAGAAGATGAAAACTAGTTTGAAAATAATTTAGACAAGATAGCTGCATAATACGAAAATTGGCAATTGACTCTAATCAATACAAAGGGTAAAGTCAACCAAATGAGTACTAAAAGGAATCTGTTAAATTTCGGTTACACTGTAAATCACTCAAATCTAAAGGCTATCAGTTCAACTAAATACCTAGTGATTCCAATCACGTGAAACTTATGTAGGAACGATTGCAAGGATACTGTTGTGGGGAAGGCGAAACAAGGACTGCCTTTCATTCGCGGAACACTAAGAAGCTGCAACAGAACTGCTAAAGAGACTGTCTACACTACGCTTGTCCGTCCTGGAATACAGCTGCGCGGTACGGGTTCTTTACCAGATAATTTTGGGCCGGCAGTCATTAAAACAAAGGCTTTTTCGTTGCGGCGACATCTTTTCTTAAAATTTCAATCACCAACGCTTTCCTCTGAGTGTTAAAATATTTTGTTCACGCCCACTTTCACAGAGATAAAAGATAACCACAATTAAATATGAGATTTGTCGAGAGTGGAACATAAGAGAAACAGTCTGCAGGTAGTTCGATTAAGCCATTACGAAGGCCTTAACTGTGACTGTAGATGTAGATCGTGTTGTCACGTTACGTGCTGCGAACAAGGCCCCACAATCGCGTTAATAGTCTATTGTGAACGCCGGACAATTATTTAAAAGGCACATCGGCGGATATTCTGTTGGCAAACTTAAGCGCCTATGATTGTAACACACAGTCATTTGCGTTCTGTCACAATCATGTATTTAACACAAGATGGCAATTCAGTTTATGAACGGAGAGCATCCAGTCACTGATTGCCTATTTCTTATGTACTACGAGAAATTTACAGTAACAGTTTGTTCGCAACTACATGCAGCTTATTACGTTAGCATGAGTGCGAACTGTAGCATTACGTCGTATAATGCGTCAATTTATTTAAAGTGAAAGGTATTTAGCATCTCAATATTTTTCTGGTATCTGGTACACAATGTTATTACAGTTTCGTGTCATATGCAGTATGCAGATGTAATGAACAGCTCCTACTACTTTTCAGCACCACAAAATGAAACGTTTCGAGCCACATGTCGACCGCTGCTGTCACAAATAGCAGCTACTGTCAAAAAAGTAGAAAAAAAAGTAAATTCAGTGATGTACCCTTCTGAAAATCTAAGTTCTACGACTGAAATTAACTAATATAAAACATCTAAACATATCTACGTACCTGTGAAAGATAATGTTGGTTCTTTTCCAAATTTATTCTTCAGTTAAACGCTGCACAACTTTTCCCCTTATTTTCTCACGTACACTGTAACAAGAGAGTTAAGACTAGCAAATACGAGGTGTGACTAGAAAAAAACCGGACTAGTACTGGTGAAACAATAAAACGAATGCAATAAGGCTGAAAGTCGCGTGGCCTGTCACGTGACTCTCGCTCCGCCTACTGCTCGAGTTTCATCTGCCTCCTGCACTCAGTCTGCCCGTGGCGTCTGTTTTAAGTAGTTGACGTTTTGTCTGTGCGTCGGAAAATGTTGAGTGTACAGAAAGAACAGCGTGTTAACATCAAATTTTGTTTCAAACTAGGAAAATCTGCAAGTGAAACGTTTGTAATGTTATAACAAGTGTACGGCGATGATTGTTTATCGCGAAAACAAGTGTTTGAGTGGTTTAAACGATTTAAAGATGGCCGCGAAGACACCAGTGATGACACTCGCACTGGCAGACCATTGTCAGCAAAAACTGATGCAAACATTGAAAAAATCGGTAAACTTGTTCGACAAGATCGCCGTTTAACAATCAGAGCAGTGTCTGAGTTAACAGGAGTTGACAAGGAAAGTGTTAGGCAGATTCTTCATGAAAGTTTCAACATGAACAAAGTGTGTTCAAAAATGGTTCCAAAGTGTCTCACAATTGAACAGAAGGAACGCCGAAGAATGATTTGTTCTGACATCCTGGAAAACATTGAAAGTGATCCCACCTTCTTACAAAATGTTATTACTTGCGATGAATCGTGGTTTTTTACTTGCGATCCCGAAACTAAACGCCAATCGATGCACTGGAAAACTCCTGGTTCTCCACGACAAAAAAAAAAAAAAAGCACGAATGTCAAAATCGAAATTCAAGGCAATGATGATTGTTTTTTTTTTTGACATCAAAGGGATTGTGCACATTGATTGGGTACCAGAGGGACAAACAGTGAATCAGCATTACTACATTAGCGTCCTGGCTACCCTACGTGAGCGAGTACGGAGGAAACGGAACGATTTGTGGAGAAAAAAGTCATGGATCCTTCGCCAAGACAATGCCCCAGCTCACAGTGCGTTGTCATTGAAGACGTTTTTGGCAAAACACAACATTCCCATCTTAGATCATCCACCCTACTCACCTGATTTGGCCCCCTGTGACTTTTTTCTTTTCCCTAAAGTCAATTCAGCTTTGAAAGGAACTAGATTTGAGACTGTTGAAGCAGTAAAAGAAAAAGCGACGGAAGTAATGTATGGACGTACCGAAAATGATCTGCAGCATTGCTATGAACAGTGGAAAATTCGTATGGAGCGGTGTAGACACCGAGGAGGAGAGTACATTGAAGGAGATAACATGAAATTGTAAATAATTGTAAATAAATGTTTTTTCCAGCATCAGTCCGGTTTTTTTCTAGCCGCACCTCGTACCATATGTATGCACCAACAAATATATGTTAGCTGTGTTTCCTTACAAGCCACATTACACTTCAGCTTAGTAGAGTCTTACCATCACAATGGTGTCCAGTCGAAGGTTGAAAATACCGTGCGCTTGCAGCGCCCCCTTAGAGTCTAGTTATTTTTACAAGGTCTTTGACCGTGAGTCAGGAAATGCCCTTGTTTGCAGCAAGACAAGTGTCCACGCCCAGTCTGGAGCACCACGGACTGCCAATAAGGTGATCATTTTTGCATCAGAGACAGGCGCAACAATAGTTGTGCTCTCAACGACACCACTGGTCGCAGGAGTGTAACCACATCGTCTCTCTATGAGTTTTCTTTTTGCATAAAGCAGCATGATGGATGTATCCGTGTTTGTAGGCTAGGAAGGAAAATACCGTAGCCATATCGCATTCGTCACCATAAAGCAGGTTCAGCACGCGGAGTTGTGGTATGTGGTGTCATTGGGAACAAGGCACGATCAAAAATGGCTCTAAGCACTATTGGACTTAACATCTGAGGTCATCAGTCCCCTAGACCTAGAACTACCTAAACCTAACTAACCTAAGGACATCACACACATCCATGCCCGAGGCAGGATTCGAACTTGCGACCGTAGCAGCAGCACGGTTCCGGCCTGAAGTGCCTAAAACCGCTCGGTCACATCGGCCGGCAAGGCACGATCGGTTCTGCTTTGCATTGCTGGCCCATTGAAAGGCATCTGTTCTTGAAATGCCGAGGGACTGGCACAGCACACTCACTACCCACTAGAATTTATGAATTCTGACATAGATTTGAAGCAGCGTGGGCTGAAGTACCCGTATCTGTCATCCAAGCTCACTTCCAGTATATGCTGGCAGAGGTGGCAAATTCCACACCATGACACCAACCAAAGATCTGAAAATTTACTCAGGTATTCTCCTTTGTGTATTATATATGCTCAACAAGTGAAATTCTTTTATTTGCTGTTCTTCCTGGTGTAGCCAGCAGTGTATTTTCAGGACACGTACGTTCGTATGCAAATTCCAGGATGAGATGCCACCGAGACACTAGTACCGCATTACACGAATGACTCCAAGAAAGGTGCACACCACTCACCTGATCCCAGGAGACGAGACTGTCTCCAGTCATTAACACATATACTGTTAGTTGGTATTAACGATATTTATCTCTCGTCTCTATTAGCTTTTTTATCTTTTACGATGAAGAATTATGTTGCTGCATAAATTCGTAGCGTTTTTGTTTTACATCTTGGTAATCCAGTTGTTATGAGTTTATTTATCGATTGCTATTTTTCACTGTTGCTATTCGAGTTTACATATTGTCAGTTCGACGCTTGGAGACAGAGAGTGGAGTTGTGGATGCTAGAAAATAGAATGCCAAGTGGCGAAGTCGGAACTCTTCCGGCACATTCTTCTGTTTGAGTTCAGTAGAGTGATGACAGCAGCGGAGGCAGCCAGAAACATTTGCGCAGTGTATAGGGATAATGCCACTGGCCAGGGCACGGGAAGAAAATGGTTTTCTCTTTTCAAGGAGGATTATTTTGACATTAGTGACCCTCCACGTTCAGGAAGACCTTCGGCGTTTGATAAAGATCATTTAAACGGATCAACCTACAATGATCCACGACAGTGTACTCGAGAATGGGTAATTGTGATGAACTGTCACCATTCCACCATCGTTAGACCTTTTTATGTAACGGGAGAGGGTAAAAAGTCAGGTGTGTGGGTACCACATGCTCTAACAATCAACCCCTTGAGTTCGAGGTCACTAGTATTGTGTTAACAATTATGACAGGAAAGGTATTAGCTGCTAATGACTCACCATGTACATCAGGAGGGCGACAGAAAATGAGTGTCCACGAGGGTCAAAAGATCAACCCTCAATGGGAGTGTCACTTCACAAAAATAGACATCTTCGACGTTTAAGAAGTGTTCAAAACAAATGATTAACTTGCACCACGAACACCGAATGAAGAAAGGCACGCCACAGCGATCACAAAGGTTCGCACAATCAAGATCGAAGGCGAACGCCTTGGGAGCTATAAACCGTGCAGGACGTTCAGCTAGGTATCCAGTCTTAAAGAATGCATATATAATCATATTGGTGTAACGGACTGATGAGAACTGGTGGAATGTGATGGCATGAAACCATATGGAAGCAGTCTGTCTTGCAACTCGTCGTAAAACTGGTAATCTCTTAAGGCGTAGCTGCAGATGGTGTGATAAAATTTTTTGTATACCCGGAGGAAACAAACATCCAGAAGCTGAATTTCTGCAGTGGTTCCAGGTGGTATGAATTACTACATCACAACTTTCCGGAGGGATAGTTTGCTATAAAGGACTATGATGTTTATGCGCTGACGAGGAATCAAGTAAAAGCAAGTTATTTTGACCATCTATTGGCCAAAAGCAGTGCGCAAATCATGTTTGTAGTTCCCTTACGCCCATTTTCCCACTCTTGCTTGCTCTGGCGTGAATATTCCTAAGTGCCTTTGCAATATCACGCACACAAGAAAGAATCGTAGGTGGCAGAGCACCTCCAACTTGTTGCAACACAATAAATAATTTTCCAGCAAATTTACCATCGAGGTTAACAGTCGGCATAATAGCATACGACCGAGCGGTTCTAGGCGCTACAGTCTGGAACCGCGCGATCACTACGGTCGCAGGTTCGAATCCTGCCTCGGGCATGGATGTGTGTGATGTCCTTAGGTTAGTTAGGTTTAAGTAGTTCTAAGTTCTAGGGGACTGATGACCTCAGAAGTTAAGTCCCATAGTGCACAGAGCCATTTGAACCATTTTTGAATAGCATACGACGGCGTTAAGGTATTGATGTTGATTGATCTCGATAAATTCTCTTGGTCCCTCTAATATCTAGGGTTCCTTTCATATCGATTTCCTCTTCAAATCCCGATTGGTCAGAGTTGAAAACAAATTCCTTACTGAACAATGGGATAAGATTGTTTATCTCATCTACAAATATGCGGCCGCGCGGGGTAGCCGCGTGGTCTTTGGGCGTCTTGTCACGGTTCGTGTGGCTCGCCCCGTCGGAGGTTCGAGTCCTCACATGGGCATGGGTGTGTGTGTTGTCCTTAGCGTAGTTAGATCAAGTAGTGTGTAAGCTTATGGACCGATGATCTCAACAGTTTGGTCCCATAAGACCTTACCACAAATTTCCAAACAAATATTCGGGCCGAATCCGCAGCTTGCTGTGCATCGCCAAGTTGACGCTTTGTTTAAAATTTCGTTATCTCACGTCTTCCAGTTCTGTAGCACTGCTTGAAGTTATACAGACATCCAATGCTTGCGTTGAAATCACTCTAATCTATGTCGCGGGGATTTGATGTGCATTACGTAGTAGCTCACTATAATGGACATCCTATAAATTGTATCGAGCATCCATAAACTTACAGTTTTTGTCCTTGCTCGAATATCCGTAGTTTTTCTTATGCACTACGTGGTCATACAGGGTGATTCAAAAAGAATACCACAACTTTAGGAATTTAAAACTCTGCAACATCAGAAGGCAGAGCTAAGCACTATCTGTCGGCGAATTAAGGGAGCTATAAAGTTTCATTTAGTTGTACATTTGTTCGCTGGAGGCGCTGTTGACTAGGCGTCAGCGTCAGTTGATGCTAAGATGGCGACCGCTCAACAGAAAGCTTTTTGTGTTATTGAGTACGGCAGAAGTGAATCGACGACAGTTGTTCAGCGTGCATTTCGAATGAAGTATGGTGTTAAACCTCCTGATAGGTGGTGTATTAAACGTTGGTATATACACTTTACAGAGAATGGGTGTTTGTGCAAAGGGAAAAGTTCTGGACGGCCGAGAGCGAGTGATGAAAATGTAGCACGCATCCAGCAAGCATTTGTTCGCAGCCCAGGAAAATCGACTCGCAGAGCTAGCAGAGAGCTGCAAATTCCACAATCAACTGTATGGAGAGTCCACATTGGCACTTATCTGTCCGTAACTACCTGAACGTCAACTACCCGAGGCGATGGATCGGCCGCCAGGCAGCCCGCGACAGAGCACTTCATCACTGGCCTCCAAGAAGCCCTGATCTTACCCCCTGCGATTTTTTCTTATGGGGGTATGTTAAGGATATGGTGTTTCGGCCACCTCTCCCAGCCACCATTGATGATTTGAAACGAGAAATAACAGCAGCTATCCAAACTGTTACGCCTGATATGCTACAGAGAGTGTGGAACGAGTTGGAGTATCGGGTTGATATTGCTCGAGTGTCTGGAGGGGGCCATATTGAACATCTCTGAACTTGTTTTTGAGTGAAAAAAAACCTTTTTAAATACTCTTTGTAATGATGTATAACAGAAGGTTATATTATGTTTCTTTCATTAAATACACATTTTTAAAGTTGTGGTATTCTTTTTGAATCACCCTGTATAACTGTGGACTTATTCGATTTCTGTGCATATTTTTTTTTATTATGATGCGGATGATCTCCCATGTACGTAAATTATTTGTAGTACCCTCTTCTTGGAGAACGATTGTCGTTTACCGCGTTTCACTGGAGACGGGACCTGTGGCTCCCTGTCCGAGGAGGACGATGAACTACAAGGCACAACATATGTTGCAGTATCACGTCCACTTATTGCGCAAGCATCATCATCATTTTACTTCTCATGTACATTGTCCGCAGAGTCGAGCGCATACGACGCCACACATTCCACTTACCCGTCTTGCAGAAAACTAGTATTTGATCTGCTACTTACATCTCACTTTGAGAAATTCTTTTCCGACAAAATGTCTTTTGTATCACGCCTGAGAGGCGGCGCGCGGGTAGGAACAGGAAAAGGTAATACAAGTCGGTACTGCAAGAACGTGGTTTACTGGTGCAAGAACAGGGTGATAAAATGACTGCATAACTTTGTGCGTAGGTGCGATGGTGAAGCGAAATGACCTGGCTGGCTGCACCTGATCAAATGAGGTGACGCAGCCGCGGAGTTCGTAGACCTCGACAGCACCGGCTAGAGGGCATTGTCGTCTGTGCCTCTCGAAGTGCCAACTTAACAAACTATTCCGTGGCATCGTTGCTATCGACACCACAATGTCAACTTCGGCAACTGTTGTAGATATAAAGAGACGTTTGCTCTTTTTATCGTTGCCATTGCTCTGCTTTGTCTGAACACCACTAGGACTGTAGCATTGTTGTGAGTTAGTCGTCGAATTAGCAGCTGAACTACACTCTGCAGCCTCATGCTTCGCTTACCACTCGCTACCTGCAGTCCCGCCCCCTGTTGCCATTAGAAGCCAATATTGTGGCTGCATTGTAGACAATATCTGCGGCGTCGAATATCGTAAACATGATTGGCCTTTAGCGACCTCGCAGTCAAGGGGCTCCTTTAAGCAGAATCGCAGAAATCAGCGAGTGGTTCAAATGGCTCTGAGCACTATGGGACTTAACATCTATGGTCATCAGTCCGCTAGAACTTATAACTACTTAAACCTAACTTACCTAAGGACGTCACACAACACCCAGTCATCACCATTACTCTACCACGCAAACATAGGGGTTACACTCGTCTGCTGTGAGACGATTCCTGGGGGATTCACCTGGGGCCGAACCGCACAATAACCCTGCGTTCAGTGTGGGGCAGCGGAGGGGTGGACTGCGGTAGCCGTCGTGGGGTTGTAGACCACTGCGGCTGCGGCGGGGACGGAGCCTCTCTGTCGTTTCTAGGCCCCCGGTTAACATACAATACAGTGCAATGTCTTTATGCTAACATAATGGAAAAAAGGACTGATTTTGCCCAACCAAAGCAGCAACTCCCTGTAAAAGACTTTCACGCATTCACAAAAGATGTTATGCGTCTGGTGGAACAGCGCCGGTATGGTGAACTACGAACATCTTCCCCGTGATGTAACGATCATTGCTGACATTTATTGGCAACAGCTGAGACATCTTTCACACTCGAGCCAAGGGCAATGACAAGGAAGACTGCGTGAGGTGACGCTACTCCACGATAACGCCAGCTCGCATTCTGCTGGACTCACAGAAAATTTTGTATAGGACTTGTCAGGGGGCAACGGCCTTCCCGCAATGGATACACCTGTTCCCGTGAGATCACCGCAGTTAAGCGCTGTCGGACGTGGTCGGCTCTTGGATGTGTGACCATCCAGGCCGCCATGCGCTGTTGCCATTTCTCGGGGTGCGCTCAGCCTCGTGATGCCAATTGAGGAGCTACTCGACCGAATAGTAGCGGCTTCGGTCAAGAATGCCATCATAACGACCGGGAGAGCGGTGTGCTGACCCCATGCCCCTCTTATCCGCATCCTCTGCTGAGGATGACACGGAGGTCGGATGGTCCCGATGGGCCATTTGTGGCCTGTAGACAGAGTGTTCTTTTTTATATACAGGGTGTTACAAAAAGGTAGGGCCAAACTTTCAGGAAACATTCCTCACACACAAATAAAGAAAAGATGTTATGTGGACATGTGTCCAGAAACGCTTAATTTCCATGTTGAGGTCATTTTAGTTTCGTCAGTATGTACTGTACTTCCTCGATTCATCGCCAGTTGGCTCAATTGAAGGAAGGTAATGTTGACTTCGGTGCTTGTGTTGACATGCGACTCATTGCTCTACAGTACTAGCATCTAGCACATCAGTACGTAGCATCAACAGGTTAGTGTTCATCACGAACGTGGTTTTGCAATCAGTGCAGTGTTTACAGATGCAGATTTGGCAGATGCCCATTTGATGTATGGATTAGCACGGGGCAACAGCCGTGGCGCGGTACGTTTGTATCGAGACAGATTTCCAGAACGAAGGTGTCCCGACAGGAAGACGTTCGAAGCAATTGATCGGCGTCTTAGGGAGCACGGAACGTTCCAGCCTATGACTCGCGACTGGGGAAGACCTAGAACGACGAGGACACCTGCAATGGACGAGGCAATTCGTCGTGCAGTTGACGATAACCCTAATGTCAGCGTCAGAGAAGTTGCTGCTGTACAAGGTAACGTTGACCACGTCACTGTATGGAGAGTGCTACGGGAGAACCAGTTGTTTCCGTACCATGTACAGCATGTGCAGGCACTATCAGCAGCTGATTGGCCTCCACGGGTACACTTCTGCGAATGATTCATCTGACAATGTATCAATCCTCATTCCAGCGCAAATGTTCTCTTTACGGATGAGGCTTCATTCCAACGTGATCAAATTGTAAATTTTCACAATCAACATGCGTGGGTTGACGAGAATCCGTATTCAATTGTGCAATCACGTCATCAACACAGATTTTCTGTGAACGTTTGGGCAGGCATTGTTGGTGATGTCTTGATTGGGCCCCATGTTCTTCCACCTACGCTCAATGGAGCACGTTATCATGATTTCATACGGGATACTCTATCTGTGCTGCTAGAACATGTGCCTTTACAAGTACGACACAACATGTGGTTCATGCACGATGGAGCTCCTGCACATTTCAGTCGAAGTGTTCGTACGCTTCTCAACAACAGATTCGGTGACCGATGGATTGGTAGAGGCGGACAAATTCCATGGCCTCCACGCTCTCCTGACCTCAACCCTCTTGACTTTCATTCATGGGGGCATTTGAAAGCTCTTGTCTACGCAACCCCGGTACCAAATGTAGAGACTCTTCGTGCTCGTATTGTGGACGGCTGTGATACAACACGCCACTCTCCAGGGCTGCATCAGCGCATCAGGGATTCCATGCGACGGAGGGTGGATGCATGTATCCTCGCTAACGGAGGACATTTTGAACATTCCCTGTAAATAAGTGTTTGAAGTCACGCTGGTACGTTCTGTTGCTGTGTGTTTCCATTCCATGATTAACGTGATTTGAAGAGAAGTAATAAAATAAGCTCTAACATGGAACGTAAGCGTTCCCGGACACATGTCCACATAACATATTTTCTTTCTTTGTGTGTGAGGAATGTTTCCTGAAAGTTTGGCCGTACCTTTTTGTAACACCCTGTATATATATAGGACTTAGGGAAGTCATTGCGTGCCCACCTTATTCATCTGACCTTGCACCCTCAGATTTTCACCTTTTCCGCTCCCTATCAAACAACCTTCAAAGAACTTCCTTTGCGAATGAAAAAGCATCCCGAACATGGTTCGACGATTTCTTCGTCTCAAAACAACGTGATTTCTACAGTCGCCGAATCGAAAAGTTACCCCAGCATCGGCATACTGTTGTAACTAGTGAAGGACGATATATTATCGGTCACTTAAGTCTCTATTATGTATAGTGGTTGTGTTTATTTAAACTTCTGGAAAAACGCTACGGACTTATGCACCAACCTAAAATATAAGCCTTACTACGAATGGCATACGATGGTCAGTTATGAACCGTCAGCATAAAGCCGTTATTTACTTTTGATAAAGAAAAATAGGCAGTTTAATGCTCGTCTTTTTTCGAGTGACACTAAGGATTTAAAAATGAAGAATGTGATATCTTGAGAACTCAGGGTAAACATATCAATTAGCTTTGTAGTTATAAACGTATTACACAGCCATGTAGTTGTCCAAATAGCTGAGCAGTTAAAATACAAAATAAAATATAGTAATGCGGGTAGTCTGGTTTCCTTTTTATGGAGGAAGTACGTAGTGTTTGTCAAGGCAGATTAATTGGCAGTATGCCGAGACGTAGTGGAGTCTTAGACCGGTTTCTAGAGTGGTGTAAACAAGGCCGTACAGGCAGTGCACCAGGGCCGACAGGTCTGGAACCGTCCGTGTAGCGTGATGGATACAGGACCTTCATCTGTCGGAGAGTCTACCCTGGCTTGTAGTAAGTATTCATCACGTGATGGTCCTGCCTAGTTGTGTTCTAAGGTTCGCTGACCAATTACTGATTTCTTTCACCAAATGTCACAGTTAATGACAAAGGTCGTCATAAATAATAAAGTCGAGGCCCAATAAACTTGCTTTTACCGACACAGATCCAATAATGAGCAAACCGGTGGATGATTGCCGGAAACCTAACACACCGTAACGACTGCAGTCAGTACAAACATGTCAGTTTTCTGCGATTCGGGTCTTATACAAAATTCTCTGCGGACTGTACCAAGGTTTAACAAGTGAGTGGCAAGTAGTGTTACGACCCACGCTAGTTACGTTACTTGCTGCGACCAACAATCCTGATTAACATCTCCCACTTCACCTTTCTTCATGGTGATAATTATATAGTCCCAGTTGGAGCGTATTTATACACCTCAAAAATTATTGAAACTGGCGTAATTCATTGATATTATGGGAACGTAATTTTAGTTTTGTAAAATAATATAAGTAACAACATTTTCATTTACCTCCCAATAATTTATATGCCATATTAAGTATTAATTAATCGGACTCATCTCTTATGTGAGGAGGACAAGTAGTATTTGTTATTAAACTTTTATATATACAATGAAATACTTAAAGCGATGTAACTTCCAAATTATTTCGTATTAGATAAAGTCAAACGGTTGTTACTGTTATTCTGCAAGAGGTTGGGTTATCCTGACTGAAACCTAGGTAAATTCTACGTAAACGGTGCGACTGAGGCTGTCAATTATTAAAATTAAAATTAATATTTACACATTTGCTGACAGGGCCGCGAAGTGATGAAGATATTTAACTCTCTTTACCTATAGCCCAGTAGTACTCCTATGAACTGCATCTTTACCACATACTGCATACAAACGTTTATGGATGTTCGCTACGGTTTCTTTTTCCATAGCCAAGAATTCAGTTGTACCAAATTTCTTGTAACGAGTGTCCTGCGTAGACGCCACTTCGATGGTTCACTGCGACTATGATATCTCTCAGAATTGCTCGACACTTCACACACATGCAGAAGAAATACGAGATCTGAAGCACTTAAAAGGACGTTTTACTACAGATATTAAATTTGGGACGTTGTTTGTTGATCGACACTCATTGATGATTTCAGTAAATGGAAAATTAGTTTTAATTATATTGCAGGCTTTATGTTATACTATGTTTTCTATAAAATTACGAAAAAATAATAAGAATGAATTTAATTTTATAATTTTACAACTTGATAAAAATACTCAGAATTTTGCTGTTATTCATAATTTTCTAAAGACGAAATGTAGAACTTTTATAAAATCTTAAAACTACAAAAACAAAACGGAATGTTCTTAATCCTTTTTGTATGTTCCTTCAACCTAGAATTAAAAAGTTAAGATGCCTTGGTTTCAATTATTTTAATAACTGCACGGTGAGTGGTGCGTCATGAAAAACAGTTACACTGCTGGCCATAAAAATTGCTACACCACAAAGATGACGTGCTACAGACGCGAAATTTAACCGACAGGAAGAAGATGCTGTGATATGCAAATGATTAGCTTTTCAGAGCATTCACACAAGGTTGGCGCCGGTGGTTACACCTACAACGTGCTGACATGAGGCAAGTTTCCAACCGATTTCTCATACACAAACAGCAGTTGACCGGCGGTGCCTGGTGAAACGTTGTGATGCCTCGTGTAAGGAGGAAAAATGCGTACCATCACGTTTCCGACTTTGATAAAGATCGGATTGTAGCCTATCGCGATTGCGGTTTACCGTATGGCGACATTGATGCTCGCGTTGGTCGAGATCCAATGACTGTTAGCAGAATATGGAATCGGTGGGCTCAGGAGGGGAATACGGAACGCCGTGCTGGATCCCAACGGCCTCGTATCACTAGCAGTCAAGATGACAGGCATCTTATCCGCATGGCTGTAACGGATCGTGCAGCCACGTCTCGATCCCTGAGTCAACAGATGGAGACGTTTGCAAGACAACAAACAATCTGCACGAACAGTTGGACGACGTTTGCAGCAGTATGGACTATCAGCTAGGAGACCATGGCTGCGGTTACCCTTGACGCTCCATCACAGACAGGAGCGCCTGCGATGGTGTACTCAACGACGAACTTGGGTGTACGAATGGCAAAACGTCTTTTTTTCGGATGAATCCAGGTTTTCTTTACAACATCATGATGGTCGCATCCGTGTATGGTGGCATCGCGGTGAACACACATTGGAAGCGTGTATTCGACATCGCCATACTGGCGTGTCACCTGGTGTGATGGCATGGGGTGCCATTGGTTACACGTCTCGGTCACCTCTTGTTCGCACTGACGGCACTTTGAACAGTGGACGTTACATTTCAGATTTGTTACGACCCGTGGCTCTACCCTTCATTCGATCCCTGCGAAACCCTACATTTCAGCAGGATAATGCACGACCGCGTATTGCAGGTCCTGTACGGGCCTTTCTGGATACAGAAAATGTTCGGCTGCTGCCCTGGCCAGCACATTCTCCAGATCTCTCACCAATTGAAAACGTCTGGTCAATGGTGGCCGAGCAACTGGCTCGTCACAATACGCCAGTCACTGATCTTGATGAACTGTGGTATGGTGTTGAAGCTGCATGGGCAGCTGTACCTGTACACGCCATCCAAGCTCTGTTTGACTCTCAGGATCTATGCACCGAAATTGCGTGAAAGTGTAATCACATGTCAGTTTTTATATAATATATTTGTCCAATGAATACCCGTTTATCATCTGCATTCCTTCTTGGTGTAGCAATTTTAATGGCCAGTAGTGTACATCCTGGTAACCTGAATGAGTGAGCCCAATTAATGATACGAAAAGCACCCCCGAAAAATCCAAGAAGCCCCTCTGGCCTCAACTACATCCTTCACACACAGCCGATAACTGCATCATTGGGATATTGGGGCAATTTTTTTTGTTTCTTTTCAATGATGCAACACTATAAGGCTCCCATCAGTTACTGTTCTGTTTCTATGCTCTTTGTCTCATTGCAGAAGACGCGCAGTTTGTTGTGCTGCTGTGAGCAGCGGTGTTATGCTAGATACCCAACTCGAAATACGCACTTATGTTAGTCTACCTTTTCAATGTGCGCTCGGAAACTGATTGGTCTGCATTCACTGGCAGCAGCAATTCCATTTAGATCTTAAAGTAACTGACGCTAACTGACCTGGGTAAGGTGTGACACTTCTCTCCAGTCCTGTCATTAGAACCTTCATTCGACGTCAGTTCTTACGCCATGTTACGTGCTTGCGAAAGGTGCACATGTAACTTACTTCACTTGGATGCACGACAGATCGGACAACCTGATTCACAGCGTGCTCATGGGCACGTCCAAGCATGACGGCTCCTTTCTGCCACTCTGCCGCGTCTTCGTCAGCATCACGTGGTATTGTGGTTAGTACTGCAGACTCTGTATCACGGGAGCCCGGGTTCGATTCCCGGCCGGATCGAGGACTTGTTCCACTCAGGACTGAGTGTATGTGTTGTCCTCATCATCGTCGACGAGCAAGTCGCCGAAGTGGCGTCACATGGGAAGACTAATACAGGGTGAATCATCTAAGAGCCGCAAATACTGCGGAAATAGAAAGTGCTATCGTTGTGCGGCTTTCACAGAACGGATTGTTTGTCAAGGGCTCTTGTCGTTAGACAATACACAGACTGTAATAATACTTAGAAAGTGTATTTTTTGTCCAAACATATGTTTTTCAAACGGAACAATGCCTATAGACCTTAGCAAACTAAAAGTAGGGTAACTTAGGATGTCAGTGGTGTTTGTTGCAGGATTCTAGCGTGAGAGATATTGTATTGTGCAAAGTTTCCATACCGACACTTTTTTGTGCCATTCAGCCTGCGTGATTGCTAGGTACTGTGTTATGTTTGCTTACTCTGTGTTTGTGTGTTCCTTGGGTGCGTTTTCACCTGCTAGTCAGTTGATGCATGACAGTCCAAGAGAGCAGACCATGGGATTCACCAGTGCAGAAAAACTCGATATGCTCATGGTGTATGGAGAGTGCAGGACGAATGCAGTTCGCTCTTGCACGCTTATAGTTATTTTTTTTTATTTACACGTCAAGTTCCGTGGGACCAAATTGAGGAGCAAATCTCCAAGGTCATGGAACATGTCATTACATGAAATTACAACATAAAAGAAATAACAGATAAAAATAAAACGTTTATGGACCCGAAAAAGGTCAGTCCATAAGTTTAAGTAAACGCAATTAACAATGCAACAAGAATCAGCTCAATTTTTCAAGGAACTGCTTGACAGAATAGAAGGAGTGACCCATGAGGAAACTCTTCAGTTTCGATTTAAAAGCGCCGATTTGAAAGCGAGTGAATTACAGCAAAGATTTTTGAATTCGAGCGGTAGCTTACTGAAAATGGATGCAGCAGTATACTGCACACCTTTCTGCACAAGTGTTAAGGAAGTCCGATTCATATATAGGTTCGATATCTGCAGAGTATTAACTGAGTGAAAGGTGATTATTCTTTAGAATAAGGTAATATTGTTAACAAGAAATGATAGTAAGGTATATGTATATATTGAAAGGCCAATGTCAAAATACCCAGACTTGTGAACATGGGTCGACAAGAGGTTGGTAAACTTACACTACTTATTGACCGAACCCGTTTCTGAACCAAAAATATGATAGTAAGGTATATGTATATATTGAAAGGCCAATGTCAAAATACCCAGACTTGTGAACATGGGTCGACAAGAGGTTGGTAAACTTACACTACTTATTGTCCGAACCCGTTTCTGAATCAAAAATATCTTTTTAGAATGGGAAAAGTTACCCCATACTGTAATACCACACGGCATAAGTGAATGAAAATAAGCAAAGTAAACTAATTTTCGTGACGAACGCTCACTCACTTCACATACCGTTCGAATAGTAAAGGTTAGGTTAGGTTAGTGTTTTTTAACGTCCCGTCGACAACGAGGTCATTAGAGACGGAGCGCAAGCTCGGGGTTGGGGAAGGATGGGGAAGGAAATCGGCCGTGCCCTTTCAAAGGAACCATCCCGGCATTTGCCTGAAACGATTTAGGGAAATCACGGAAAACCTAAATCAGGATGGCTGGAGACGGAATTGAACCGTCGTCCTCCCGAATGCGAGTCCAGTTTTCGAATAGTAAAAATGGCAGCATTAAGTCTTTGAACAAGATCCTGAACGTGGGCTTTCCACGACAGTTTAGTATCTATCTGAACACCTAGAAATTTGAACTGTTCAGTTTCACTAATCATTTGACCATTCTGTGAAATTAAAACCTAAGGTTTTGTTGAATTGTGTGTTAGAAACTGTAAAAACTGAGTCTTACTGTGATTTAGCGTTAGTTTATTTTCTACAAGCCATGAACTTTGGTCATGAACTGCACTATTTGAAACTGGGCCAATGTTGCACACAACATCCTTTACTACCAAGTTAGTTGGCTCAAATGGCTCTGAGCACTATGGGACTTAACATCTGAGGTCATCAGTCCCCTAGAACTTAGAACTACTTAAACCTAACTAACCTAAGGACATCACATACAACCATCCCCGAGGCAGGATTCGAACCTGCGACCGTAGCGGTCGCGCGGTTCCGGACTGAAGCGCCTCGAACCGCACGGCCGCCGCGGCCGGCTACCAAGTTAGTTATGTCACCAAACAGAAATATTTTAGAGTTACTCATAATACTAGAAGGCATATCATTTATATAAATAAGGAACAGGAGTGGCCCCTGCACTGATCCCTGACGAGATATCACAATAGACATAAACCATCTCGGCAATTATTTGTCAACGTCTTCAACCAGTTACGTGAAAGTGACAGTGTAACACCCAGACAACGTAACAGGAGGAAACAAATGACGACAGAAGAGGGAAAAACTAATGTTCTTATTGCTGTTACAGTTGATCTGCACGTTATCTCCCTCGCAACTGCATAAGGTAGTGGAATGAGTCAAGTAAGGGCCCTGCGCATTCTCCATCGACATACGTTTCGTCCCGATCAGATATCTCTACATCAAGAGCCGTATGGAAACGATTATGAGAATCGTGTAAACTTCCGTACATGGGCCTTGATACAGGATGCGCCAGATATATCGTGTATCTTGTTTAGTGATGAAGCCACATTCACAAATTAAGGCCGAATAAACCGCCGAAATATGCACTATGTTCTGTTGACAATCAACGTTGGCTTTGTCAGTTGGAACGTTAGCGTCCCTGGAGTGTAAACATGTGGTGTGAAATGGTGACCCATCAGCTCATAGGCTCCTTTTTCATCGACGGAACTCTGAACTCGCCCAAGTATCACACCCTCCTAACAGACCATGGATACTAGAAGACGTTCTTCTGCGGAATCTGTGTATTAACATGATGGCTGTACAGCTCAGAGCGCACGAAGTACTGCAGCACGTCTTCATCATTTGTTTCCAAATCGTGGGATTGGACCTGTATCTTCCCCCAGCCCGTTCCCCGGATTTGACGTCTGTAGATTTTTTTTTCTGTGGGGAATCCTGAAAGACACTGTCACCAACGACGTACCAACTACACCCGATGATAAGCAACGATATGTTACTGCAGCCTGCTCGGACGTTTCCGCTTAAATGGTAGCACGTCTGGAGCAGTCGTTCCATAGCAGACCGGACGCTTGTATTGCCGCTGCCGGTACGCTTTTGAAAGGAGTCTTTGATGGTCAACTGTCTCGTTACTGGTCAGAACCCTCATAAGTAGTGGTTGCACGTGTGTTGCTTTTTTATTGTATTGTACAAGTGTTGATGTGGGAACTTTTCAAAATACTGTATCCCATTGAATTCTCGCACTAGAATCCAGCAACAAACATCACAGATATTCAGATTTACCCTACTTTTAGTTTGTTAATGTCAATAGGCATTGTTACATTTATGAAAGGGTATGTTTGCACAAAAAATAAACTTCCTAAGTACCCTACTGGCCATTAAAATTGGTACACCACGAAGATGACGTGCGACAGACGCGAAATTTAACCGACAGGAAAAAGATGTTGTGATATGCAAATGATTAGCTTTTCAGAGCATTCACACAAGGTTGGCAACGTTGGCGACACCTACAACGTGCTCATATGAGGAAAGTTTCCAACCGATTTCTCATACACAAACAGCAGTTGACGGGCGTTGCCTGGTGAAACGTTGTTGTGATGCCTCGTGTAAGGAGGAGAAATGTGTACCATCACGTTTCCGACTTTGATAAAGGTCGAATTGTAGCCTGTCGCGATTGCGGTTTATCGTATCGCGACATTGCTGCTCGCGTTGGTCGAGATCCAATGACTGTTAGCAGAATATGGAATCGGGGGGTTCAGAAGGGTAATACGGAACGCCGTGCTGGATCCCAACGGCCTCGTATCACTAGCAGTCGAGATAACAGGCATCTTGTCCCCATGGCTGTAACGGATCCTGCAGCCACGTCTCGATCCCTGAGTCAACAGATGGAGACGTTTGCAAGACAACAACCATCTGCACGAACAGTTGGACGACGTTTGCAGCAGCATGAAGTATCAGCTCAGAGACCATGGCTACGGTTACCCTTGACGCTGCATCACAGACAGGAGCGCCTGCGATGGTGTACTCAACGACGAACCTGGGTGCACGATTGGCAAGACGTCATTTTTCCGGATGAATCAATGTTCTGTTTACAGCATCATGATGGTCGCATCCGTGTTTGGCGACATTGCGGTGAACGCACATTGGAAACGTGTATTCGTCATCGCCATACTGGTCTATCACCCGGCATGATGTTATGGGGTGCCATTGGTTACACGTCTCGGTCACCTCTTGGGGAATTGAAAACGTTTGGTCAATGGTGGCCGAGCAACTAGCTCGTCACAATACGACAGTCACTACTCTTGATGAACTGTGGTATCGTGTTGAAGCTGCATGTGCAGCTGTACCTGTACACGCCACCCAAGCTCTGTTTGACTCAATACCCAGGCGTATCGAGGCCGTTATTACGGCCAGAGGTGGTTGTTCTGGGTACTGATTTCTCAGGATCCAAGCACCCAAATTGCGCGAAAATGTAATCACATGTCAGTTCTAGTATAACATATTTCTCCAATTAATACCCGTTTCTCATCTGAATTTCTTCTTAGTGTAGCAATTTTAATGGCCAGTGGTGTATTATTACAATCTGTTCCATTGGTTAACATTGTGAAAGCCGCACAGCAATAGCACTTTCCATTTCCGCGACATTTACGTAGGTGATTCACCTTGTATTTTGACAGGCGAACGTACATGTAAGTTTGGTTCCAGAGGCATCCAGTTTCGAAATAGCGACCTGTTGGCAGAGCTATAGTGGAGGGCAAAGCTCTCACACTCTCTTCGCTGATTGTGTTAGGACAGGCAGCATAACAGGTAGTGGCAAAGTTACCGTCTGCAGGATGACTTTGCTACTGCAGCGAGGCAGTCTGAGGTGCGCTTTCTCTCGTTAGAACGCTGCTGGCTGGCGACTCCCTCACTCTCTGGAGGATGACAAAGCACACACAGCCGTTGCTCGATAAAAGCCCCGCCTGCAACGCTGCTCCGCAATGCATCAGTCTGAAGAAAGGCGTAACACCCACTAGTAGCAAGTCTACGCACAATCATTTATTGTGAAATACCAAAACCACGCACATAAAAAAAGTTTTGCATCATCTCGGTTCTGAGCGTTCTGGAACCTTACACAAAATTGGAACACAGATCAACGTAAACATCATTTCGGCTCTTTTTATTGCTCATGAAAACCACACATTGCATGTTGCACCACCATATAGCGAGACCTTCAGATGTGGTGGTCCAGGTTGCTGTACACAAAGGTACCTCTAATACCCAGTAGCACGTCCTCTTGCATCGATACACGCCTGTATTCGTCGTGGCATACTAATCACAAGTTCATCAAGGCACTGTTGGTCCAGATTGTCCCACTCCTCAACGGCGATTCGGCGTAGATCCCTCAGAGTGGTTGGTGGGTCACGTCGTCCATGAACAGCTCTTTTCAATCTATCCGAGGCATCTTCGATTGGGTTTATGTCTCTAAAAAATCTTGGCCACTCTAGTCGAGAGATGCTGAAGACGAATGCCTCGCCAATATACTGCCGATATGGTTGCACTATCGGTCTTAGGATGGCACTCACGTATCGTACAGCCATTACGGCTCCTTCCATGACCACCAGCGGCTTACGTCTGCCCCACATAATGGCGCCCCAAAACAGTAGGAACCTGCTGCACTCGCTGGACAGTGTGGTTCAAATGGCTCTGAGCACTATGGGACTCAACTGCTGTGGTCGTAAGTCCCCTAGAACTTAGAACTACTTAAACCTAACTAACCTAAGGACATCACACACATCCATGCCCGAGGCAGGATTCGAACCTGCGACCGTAGCGGTCACGCGGTTCCAGACTCAAGCGCCTAGAACCGCACGGCCACACCGGCCGGCTGGACAGTGTGTCTAAGGCGTTCAAAAAATGGTTCAAATGGCTCTGAGCACTATGGGACTCAACTGCTGTGGTCATAAGTGCCCTAGAACTTAGAACTACTTAAAGCTAACTAACCTAAGGACATCACACACATCCATGCCCGAGGCAGGATTCGAACCTGCGACCGTAGCGGTCACGCGGTTCCAGACTCAAGCGCCTAGAACCGCACGGCCAGACCGGCCGGCTGGACAGTGGGTCTAAGGCGTTCAGCCTGACCGGGTTGTTTCTAAACACGTCTCCGACGATTGTCTGGTTGAAGGCATATGAGACACTCATCGGTGAAGAGAACGTGATGCCAATCCTGAGCGGTCCATTCGGCATGTTATTGGGCCCGTCTGTACTGCGCTGCATGGTGTCGTCGTTGCAAAGATGGACCGCTCCATGAATGTCGGCAGTGGAGTTGCCCATTACGCAGCCTATTGTGCACAGTTTGAGTCGTAACACGACGTCCTGTGGCTGCACGAAAAGCATTAATCAACATGGCGGCGTTGCTGTCAGGTTTCCTCCGAGCCATAACCCGTAGGTAGCGGTCTTCCCTGCGGTAGTAGCCCTTGGGCGGCCTGTCGTTGACAGTTCCTGTCTCTCTGTATCTCCTCCATGTCCGAACAACATCGCTTTGGTTCATTTCGAGACGCCTGGACACTTCCCTTGTTGAGAGCCCTTCCTGGCACAAAGTAACAGTGCGGACGCGATCGAACCGCGTTATTGACCGAACCACAGACAACACGAGCCGTGTACATTCTTCCTGATGGAATGACTGGAACTGTTCGGCTGTGGGACCCCTCCGTCTAATAGGCGGTGCTCCTGCATGGTTGTTTGGGCGGATTTAGTGACATCTCTGAGGAGACAAAGGGACTGTGTCTGTTGTACAATACCCACAGTCAGCGTCTATCTTCAGGAATTCTGGGAACCGGGGTGATACAAAACTTTTTTTGATGTGTATATATTGCCATTCACAGCGAAACTAACGTGAGATGCCTATGCCCCTGGCTCAGATATTACGTACGCCTTTGACCGTTCTCATCACCTTAGCTCCTGAGGTAAGCGTTCACTGGCCCCTAGCACTACTCTTATCTCTTGAGAGACCTACAGTCAGTGATCATCATCAAAAGCACGGCATGCATGCACTCTTCCCGCCTTTTCTGAATGTACACTTAGCTCCTCAAAGTGGTTGTCCACTTTTTGCTACGCTGCTATTTGACAATGAAGCGACGAGTGTCAGTGATTAGCCGGCCGAAGTGGCCGTGCGGTTAAAGGTGCTGCAGTCTGGAACCGCAAGATCACTACGGTCGCAGGTTCGAATCCTGCCTCGGGCATGGATGTTTGTGATGTCCTTAGGTTAGTTAGGTTTAACTAGTTCTAAGTTCTAGGGGACTAATGACCTCAGCAGTTGAGTCCCATAGTGCTCAGAGCCATTTTGTCAGTGATGAAACTATCGTAACTTACACGCCCATTGACTAACGGGAAACGAAGAAGAAAAGCCGATGTACAAGATTTTTGTTGGACAACATCTACAGAAAAAGAGATGATCGTGGAGAGTTTTATTCTCCCTTTCCGGTTTTAGTGGAACTTCACATAACATTGTTCAGCACGGCTTTACTCGTTATCTGACAACGAATTTACATCTGTCATTGGTTTACTTTTGCACAAGGCAAAATGCGTCATTCAGAAAATACAGTGGGACCAAACGAAACACTGTTCCTTAAAAGTACACAAATTTATTTTTTCCCAATAACTATACTTTACTTCAACGTGGAACAACATATTACAGGTTCAATTGAATACACTTTCAACATAAATGATTGCGTGCAATCATTTTATTTGAAATGGGTAAGTGACACTTCAGATGTATGTGGTACGTCTTATATGTCTTTTCATCAGGTGTCACTTGCACTCAATCAGATTTAGATGATTTATTAGCAATCCTCATTTCTGTTGCAGATGTCACGTCAAGTATCTCTGTCTTGATTTCATATCGGTCTTGCAATGAGAACGTTGCGACCGTTTGTGCCATACTGACTGAGAAAGTAGTTAGGTACTGGCAATTTTTTTTTATGTCTTTCTCTTCTGTTTTTTCTTTTTTAATTTTCCAAATACAGGTATTCTTGAAGAACAGAATTTGTTCCTTGTTCCCTATTGCCCATTACTTCAGGTTGAAGAAATGTCGGCATTACTAAAGCCCTCGCCATTCAAAAGTGTATTAAATTTTCACTCGAATTCAGAATTATGTTATGCGGTGGTTGAAGGCGACCGTATTTGAACAATGTGCTAGTTCATAGTGCCACGTAACGAGACGAATATAACAGTTCTTTTTCGAACTAAATGATTTGGAATCGTTGTCTAAAACATTTTATAATGCTTCAAAGCCTTACGTGTTTGCTTCATTAAAGCTGCTTTCTCTTCTCTATTATTCTCTCTTCGTTGATGACTGAGGTATACTGGCCGTCTGAACGTAAAACGTTCTTTTAATTTTTTCACAGGCGTGATAACTATTCCATAGTTCATAGCACCTACTGAATGCCTGTGTTGCCCTAATAATTGCTGACACTCGCCCGGATAATCAAGTGTGTTAACGAGCCGCTTACAGCAGTTAGAGAGGCGAGTCTGATGCGGATCTAACGACGAGGGCTAATCTGTATGGGGCTTTTAGGTGGTTTCTCACATCCAAGCAGGTAAATACCGAAGTGATCCCCTCGTCTTGCCTCAGATGCACGCTACGCAAACGCTTAGTAAAAATTGTCACACTTGCACATAGGATATATTCTAGATGCAGACGGGTAGGGTACACAAATTCCGTCCTGGGGGATGAATAAGAGCTATGCGCAGAGCACGCCTGTGACGTCACTCGCGATAGCAGAACGGGCTGAATGCGTCACCACTTCGACAATGCAGGTCCACTCGTACAGCGTGGACTCCCTTTGTATACACCGCAGAGAATGCGATAATGCGATTCGTCCGGTGTGCCCCAGAGAACACTCACCTTCCTGTCGTCGGATTCCTTCCACATGCTTACCTTCTGGAATACGGTAACAAAAGCTCCTACATCTACATCTACATCCATACTCCACAACCCACCTGACGGTGTGTGGCGGAGGGTACCTTGAGTACCTCTATCGGGTCCCCCTTCTATTCCAGTCTCGTATTGTTCGTGGAAAGAAAGATTGTCGGTATGCCTCTGTGTGGGCTGTAATCTCTCTGATTTTATCCTCATGGTCTCTTCACGAGACATACCTAGGAGGTAGCAATATACTGCAATATACTCCTCGGTGAAGGTATGTTGTCCAAACTTCAACAAAAGCCCGTACCGAGCTACTGAGAGTCTCTCTTGCAGAGTCTTCCACTGGAGTTTATCTATCACCTCCGTAACGCTTTCGCGATTACTAAATGATCCTGTAACGAAGCGCGCTGCTCTCCGTTGGATCTTCTCTATCTCTTCTATCAACCCTATCTGGTACGGATCCCACACCGGTGAGCAGTATTCAAACAGTGGGCGAATAAGTGTACTGTAACCCACTTCCTTTGTTTTCGGACTGCATTTCCTTAGGATTCTTCCAATGAATCTCAGTCTGGCATCTGCTTTACCTACGATTAAATTTATATGGTTATTCCATTTTAGATCATTTCTAATGCTTACTCCCAGATAATTTATGGAATTAACTGCTTCCAGTTGCTGACCTGCTATATTGTAGCTATATGATAAAGAATCTTTCTTTCTATGTATTCGCAGCACATTACACTTGTCTACATTGACATTCTATTGCCATTCCCTGCACCAAGCGTCAATTCGTTGCAGATCCTCTTGCATTTCGGTACAATTTACCATTGTTACAACCTCTCGATATACGACAGCATCATCCGCAAAAAGCCTCAGTGAACTTCCGATGTTATCCACAAGGTCATTTATATATATTGTGAATAGCAACAGATCCTACGACACTCCCCTGCGGCACACCTGAAATCACTCTTACTTCGGAAGACTTCTCTCCATTGAGAATGACATTGTGCGTTCTGTTATCTAGGAACTCTTCAATCCAATCACACAATTGATCAGATAGTCCATATGGTCTTACTTTGTTCCTTAAACAACTATGGGGCACTGTATCAAATGCCTTGCGGAAGTCAAGAAACACGGCATCTACCTGGGAACCCGTGTCTATGGCCCTATGATTCTTGTGGCCTTCTTGTTCCATCTTCCATCAGTCATCCTGTCTACATACCTTACCCCCCCCCCCCCCACTTCAATTTCATTACAGTGGTAATTACGTCCTTCAGTCCCGTGCGTTGTTTCCTTTTATGGTCTTCTAACATTTAGCATCACCGGCATAGCAATACTCAGGTTTTGAATGGTTTCCTCTTGAACAGACCATGTGTCATTGACATAATTAGAAATTTGGTAATAGCACATTGTCTGTAAGCTTTCAGGTACACCGAAATCTTCACTTTGAAAACTATATTATGTTTATTAACACCACTCATATTCCTTTTTTTAATTTTTCTGCCCAACTGCTCTAAATATAAAAACTCATCACTTAGTCGGATGTCTAGGAAGTTTATCTGCAGTGGATACAACCCCAAAGAAAGCAGATGTTGACAGATGTGAAAATTACCGAACTATCAGTTATTAAGCCACGGCTGCAAAATACTAAGCGAATTCTTTACAGACGAATGGAAAAACTGGTAGAAGCCGACCTCGGGGAAGATCAATTTGGATTCCGTAGAAATATTGGAACACGTGAGGCAATACTGATCCTACGACTTATCTTAGAAGATAGATTAAGGAAAGGGATACCTACGTTTCTAGCATTTGTAGACTTAGAGAAAGCTTTTGACAGTGTTGACTGGAATACACTCTTTCAAATTCTGAAGGTGTCAGGGGTCAAATACAGGGAGCCAAAGGCTAATTACAGTTTGTACAGAAACCAGATGGCAGTTATAAGAGTCGAGGAGCATGAAAGGGAAGCAGTGGTGGGGAAGGGAGTGAGACAAGGTTGTAGCCTGTCCACGATGTTATTCAATCTGTACACTGAGCAAGCAGTAAAGGAAACAAAAGAAAAATTCGGAGTAGGTATTAAAATCCATGGAGAAGAAATAAAAACTTTGAGGTTCACCGATGACATTGTAATTCTGTCAGAGACAACAAAGGACTTGGATGAGCAGTTGAACGGAATTGACAGTGTCTTGAAAGGAGGATATAAGATGAACATCAACAAAAGCAAAACGAGGATAATGGAATGTAGCAGAATTAAGTCGGATGATGCTGAGGGAATTAGATTAGGAAATGAGACACTTAAAGCCGGCCGTTGTGGCCGAGCGGTTCTAGGCGCTTCAGTGTGGAACCGCGCGACCGCTACGACCGCAGGTTCGAATCCTGCCTCGGGCATGGATGAGTGAGATGTCCTTAGGTCAGTTAGCTTTAAGTAGTTGTGAGGGGACTGATGACCTCAGATGTTAAGTTGCATAGTGCTCAGAGCCATTTGAACCATTTTGAGACACTTAAAGTAGTAAAGGGGTTCTGCTATTTTGGGAGCAAAATAACTGATGATGCTCGAAGTAGAGAGGATACAAAATGTACACTGGCAATGGCAAGGAAAGCGTTTCTGAAGAAGAGAAATTTGTTAACATCGAGTATAGATTTAAGTGTCCGGAAGTCGTTTCTGAAAGTATTCGTACGGAAGTGAAACATTGATGATAAATAGTTTGGACAAGAAGAGAATAGAAGCTTTCGAAATGCGGTGCTACAGAAGAATGCTGAAGATTAGATGTGTAGATCACATAACTAATGAGAAGATATTGAATAGAATTGGGGAGAAGAGGAGTTTGTGGCACAACTTGACTAGAAGATGGGATCGGTTGGTAGGACATGCTCTGGGGCATCAAGGGATCACCAATTTAGTTCAAATGGTTCAAACGGCTCTGAGCACTATGGGACTCAACTGCTGAGGTCATTAGTCCCCTAGAACTTAGAACTAGTTAAACCTAACTAACCTAAGGACATCACAAACATCCATGCCCGAGGCAGGATTCGAACCTGCGACCGTAGCGGTCTTGCAGTTCCAGACTGCAGCGCCTTTAACCGCACGGCCACTTCGGCCGGCACCAATTTAGTACTGTAGGGCAGCGTGTAGGGTAAAAATCGTAGAGGGAGACCAAGAGATGAATACACTAAGCATATTCAGACGGATGTAGGTTGCAGTAGGTACTGGGAGATGGAGATGCTTACACAGGATAGAGTAGCATGGAGAGCTGCATCAAACCAGTCTCAGGACTGAAGGCCACAACAACACATACAAACTGTACAGATATCCATTAGGCCGCACTGCGGAGTGCAATGTACATATGTCATCCGCAAAATGAAGATATAGATGTGTTCCATTAACAGGTGTTCACTATCTTCCCCAGTGCAGGAATATGGAAACCTCTTATAGATCTGGTAATGTACTATCTGATCAAAAGTATCTGGATAGCTACTGGTGGAAATCAATCCATCCTTTACATTCATGACTGAATGGATTCTGCTGGGGACAGTTTCAGTAAGATGTCTTTTTTTCTCTTGAGGAATGGCATCCCACTCTTCTACAAGAGCCGAAATCGCAGAAGGTAGTGATGTTAGACGCTGGAGTCTGGAACGAATTCGACGTTCTAACTCACCCCAAAGGTTTTCCATTTGGTTCATGTCGAGACCCTGGGTAAGTCAGTCCATTTCAGGAATGTTTTTGTCCACTAACCGTTCCCTCACAGTTGCTGCTTTATGACAGAGTGTGTCTCTGAACTGTTCCTCTACCGTACACAGGTCATAATGTTGTAAGATTTTTCATATCCTTCCGAATTCAGCGTTTTCTTCAAAGCAGTAACGGGACGACACACTAACCACGAAAAACACACCTCCTCCATACTTTACTGTTGGCAGTATTAACATTCTCCAGGCATTCGCCAAATCCAAACTGTTCCGTTGGATTTAGGATATAGCGTGATTCATCATTCCATGTCACTCGTTTCTCGTCGCTTTTCACATCATCTCAAGTGTTGCTTAGCGCTGACAACAGGAATGTATGTCTCATGAAGAGCTGCTCTGTCATTGTGCTCAATTCTCTTGAACTCCGTAAGTACAGCTACTGAACTCGCTGTGCTGCTGGGACTCACGACTGATGCGTTCCGACGATTTCTTTCGATTCTGTACAGCCACCCTCCAAATTGTTCGATGGTCTCTGACCGTCAGAACAAGAGGTGCGCCTGGCCTCTGTCTAGCTTTTCTGGTCCCTTCGCACTTCCACTTTACAATCAAATCATCAACAGCCGACTTGGGCAGTATTAGAAGTGCTGAAATGTCCCTGATGGATCTTTTACTCTGATGACATCAATGATTACACTACGTCCGAAGTCACTGAGGCCTCCTCGCTGAGTCATTATGCAGTTACTACTTCTCTACGGACGACACAATAACTTTGCCTCCTTTTATACTGGCAGGTCCACCACACATGACATGTCCGAGGGGCGTTTGAAAAGTCCGTGCAAAGTCCGAGAGATGGCACCACCGGCGCGCATCGAGGTGATGTTTAGTTAGTAACATCTTTGGAAAGAACGCACACCAAGTTTCAGCCATATTGGTCTATTTCTTTGTGTTTGGCATTTGTGTTAATCAAGGAAGTAGAGTGATTCTCAAAAAATGGACGACAAAGAATTTTGTGTGGTGATTAAACATTACTTTATGAGAGGCAAAACGCCTCAGGAGGCTAAAGAGAAGCTTGATAAACCTTACGGTGACTCTGCACCTTCGACTAGAACGTTTATAATACAGATATCAGAAAAACAGCGGAATTTTAAATCAGAAACTTGCTTATATACATTTGTGAATAGGCTTAATTCTTGTAACGTCTTTTTTGATTTTCGGTAATTTAATTGATTTATTCTAGCTAAAGTATTATTTTTGCCATGAGTGAGAAGATCCTGACTTGCCGTAGAATTGTTAGTTCCGGGATTTGGTGTGATGGATGCAGTAGTTTTTTTCACTGGGGGGACTGCAGTGGCGTGGGTGTTGGGAAAGTGGATCAGGCTCATCAGTGGTTATGTAGGATTTGCAGCAGAGATAGGAAGATAGTGGAACAGGAGGGGAAAATTGCTGCCCTTCAGGCTGAGCTAGATCAGGCTAGGGAAGATCTGGACAGGTTAAGGAGGGAGAAGGGCAAAGAGAGGTGGGAAGTGGCAACAGGTAGCAGAAGGAACAGGCCTAGAACTAAGTCTGACAGTTTTGTGGTGAATGTCAAAAATAAGTTTGACCTGTTGCTTCAGTTAGAAACTGATGAGCCTCAAGCAGAGGTAGGTGTAGACAGGACACAACAAACTTTCAATAGGAAATTGAAAAAGAATGTAGGAAAGTCATCGAAAAGGAAGAAAGTTTTGTTGTTAGGCAGTTCTCATGCCAGAGGTGTAGGCCAACTTCTGCAGGAGGAATTAGGACCAGAATACCAGGTCACAAATTTTTTCAAACCAAGTGCTAGTCTGGATCAGGTGACAGAGGATTTGGGTTCACTCTGTAAAGGATTTACCAGGGAAGACACCGTGGTTATTGTGGGAGGGCCAGGGAACAGCATCGACAGAGATCCTGGGTACAGTATAGAGTGTGACCTGGTAAAAATTGCGTCTGCATCGAGACACACCAATGTTGAATTTGTATCTGTCCTGAGACGCCATGACCGGCCTCATTTGAACTCTTCTGTTGGGAGAGTTAATTTGGAGTTGGAACGGCTGCTTGGGTCGGGTGCGGGGGCTCATATTGGTGTGGTTCCTGTTGATTATCTCAGTAGGTGGGACTATACCAGGCACGGCCTACATCTCAACAGGAAAGGGAAGGGGAAACTGGCTGGGGTAATAGCAGGAAATTTAAGGGGGGGAGGCACTGCCATGAATGGTAAAATACCAGTGGTTACAGGTGTTGGAGCAGCACCTTTTTTAGGATAGGTAAGACAGAAAGATGTCAAGTTCTACGAGAGGTCAGGATTGAAACAAATCTTCAGTTTAGGAAAGAAATTAAACAGCACAATTCTAGCACATTGGATCACCAATCACAGCTATCAATTATAAATTTTCACCAATCACGAGAAATTTTATCTCCACCAAGTTGTATCTCAGTCCTAGGTAATTGCATTGATGAATTAAAGTCACCCAACCCAATTGACATAATCTGCCTCTCTGAACACCATGTGACCACTGGTATAGGAACTAGGCCTAAGCACAATGAGAAACTCAGACAGGAGAGTGCTGCAAATGTTAGAATAAGGAAAGGTTCTCATATCAGTATAATTAAAAATAATGTAAGTATACTTCATCAAAATATTGGGAGTTTAAAGAATAAAGTAGATGAGCTTCTGGTTTGTTTAGAAGATTTAGAAGCTGAGAATGAAATAGATATACTATGCCTGTCCGAGCATCACATTGTTACTGATATGAATAAGTTAAATGTAAGTGGTTATAAGCTCTCTGCACATGTAATGAGAGAAAATATGGAGAATGGAGGAGTTGCCATATATGTCAAAAGTTATCATTGTGCAAAAAGTATAGAAACAAAAAAGTTTTGTGTAGAGAAACATATAGAAGCATGTGCCTGTGAGCTTAAATTAAATAAAGGCACATTTATAATTGTAACTGTATATAGGTCCCCATCAGGAAATTTTCATCTATTTCTGAAAAATTTGGACTCCTTGTTGTGCTATCTGTCAGACAGGGGGAAGCAAATTATTATTTGTGGGGACTTCAATGTAGATTCTCTGAAAGAGGGTAATAGGAAAATTGACCTTGAAGTATTACTCGGTTCTTTCAATTTGACACCCGTTATTGATTTTCCTACTCGGGTGGTAAAGGATAGCAGCTCACTGATAGATAACTTCTTTGTAGACCAAGATAAGTTTAACCAGATAAATGCTCAGCCTGCTGAGAATGGTCTTTCTGATCATGGTGCACAGCTAGTTACAATATATGACATAGCTCCATTCAGCAATACTAAACAGTCCTCCAAAGTAGTACGTTCAGTCAACGATTTAACAATTGCAAATTTCAGGGAAAGCCTACAGCAGTTAGACTGGGATGAGGTGTACCGTGAACCTGATGCCAATTTAAAATATAATTTATTTCATGACATTTTTGTAAATGCATTTGAAAACTGCTTCCCCAAGAAAATAGTTAAATATACTCGTAAGAAACCTTGTAACAAACCATGGCTTACTAAGGGTATAAAAATATCTTGTAACCGGAAAAGGGAAATGTATCTGACAGCAAGAAAGAGTAGTGACCCAGAAACTATCAAAAATTATAAAAACTACTGTGTTATATTAAGAAAAGTTATTAAAAAATCCAGGAGTATGTGTATCATGTCTGAAATCAGCAACTCTGATAATAAAATTAAAACAATTTGGAATATTATTAAAAGAGAAACAGGTCAACCAAGAGCAGAGGAAGACAGTATTACCATCAAATTGAATGAAAACTTTACGAACAAAAAGTCAGAAGTTGAAAATATTTTTAATAATCATTTTCTAAATGTTGTGGATATAGTAGGATCCAGGTGTTCATTAGAAGATGCTAGGCTGTTAATGGAAGAGGCCATACCTATGCAATTTGATACAATTGAAATCTCACCCACTTCTCCCTCTGAAATTAGGAAAATAATAAACTTGCTTAAAAGCAAAAACTCACATGGAATTGATGGCATTTCCAGCAAAATACTAAAAGCTTGTTCTCAATAGATAAGTAAGATTCTCAGCCACCTATGTAATAGCTCTCTAGAACAGGGCATTTTCCCTGATAGACTGAAATATGCTATTGTTATACCTTTGCATAAAAAGGGGGATAGATCTGATGTCAACAATTACCATCCAATCTCCCTTCTAACAGCTTTATCCAAAATTTTTGAGAAAGTAATGTATTCAAGAGTAGCTTCACATATCTGTAAAAATGAAGTACTAACAAAATGTCAGTTTGGTTTCCAGAAAGGTTTTTCAGCAGAAAATGCCATATATGCTTTCACCTATCAAATTTTGAATGATCTGAATAACCGAACACCACCCATTGGGATTTTTTGTGATCTCTCAAAGGCTTTTGATTGTGTAAATCATGAAATTCTGCTAGACAAGCTCAAGTACTGTGGCATGAGTGGGACAGTGCACAAATGGTTTAATTCGTACCTAACTGGAAGAGTGCAGAAAGTTGAAATAAGTAGTTCTCGTAACATGCAAAGATCAGCACATTCCTCAAACTGGGGAACTATCAAGAATGGGGTTCCACAAGGGTCAGTCTTGGGTCCTTTGTTGTTCTTATTATATATTAATGACTTGCCATTCTATATTCATGAAGAGGCAAAGTTAGTTCTCTTCGCTGATGATACAAGTATAGTAATCACACCTGAGAAACAAGAATTAACTGATGAAATTGTCAATACTGTCTTTCAGAAAATTACTAAGTGGTTCCTTGTAAACGGACTCTCACTGAATTTTGATAAGACACAGTACATACAGTTTCGTACAGTGAATGGTATGACGCCATTAATAAATATAGACCTTAATCAGAAGCATATAGCTAAGGTAGAATATTCCAAATTTTTAGGTATGTCCATTGATGAGAGATTAAATTGGAAGAAACACATTGATGATCTGCTGAAACGTTTGAGTTCAGCTACTTACGCAATAAGGGTAATTGCAAATTTTGGTGATAAACATCTTAGTAAATTAGCTTACTACGCCTATTTTCACTCATTGCTTTCATATGGCATCATATTTTGGGGTAATTCATCACTGAGGAATAAAGTATTTATTGCACAAAAGCGTGTAATCAGAATAATAGTTGGAGTCCACCCAAGATCATCCTGCAGACATTTATTTAAGGATCTAGGGATATTCACAGTAGCTTCTCAGTATATATACTCTCTTATGAAATTTGTTATTAACAACCAAACCCAATTCAAAAGTAATAGCAGTGTGCATAACTACAATACTAGGAGAAAGGACGATCTTCACTATTCAAGATTAAATCTAACTTTGGCACAGAAAGGGGTGAATTATACTGGCACTAAAGTCTTTGGTCACTTACCAAATAGTATCAAAAGTCTGACAGATAACCAACAAGTATTTAAGAAGAAATTAAAAGAATTTCTGAATGACAACTCCTTCTACTCCATAGAGGAATTTTTAGATATAAATTAAGAAAAAAAACAAAAAAAAAAAACAAAAATATTAAAAAAAATAAAATAAAAATAAAAAATAAAGAAAAACAAAAAACACAAAAAAATTGTTTTATTAACTTAAGTATGTTGTTAAATTAACCTAATTATTTCATGTATTGGAAAATTCGACTCGTTCCACATCATTACGAAATATCGTATTCATGATCCATGGAACTAGTATTAATCTAATCTAATCTAATCTAAGTGGTTTCAAAATTTTTGGTGTGGCCATATGGGCACAAGTGACGGTGAACGTCCTGGACGCCCTGTGGAGGTTACGGCTCCAGAAGTCATTGATAAAATCCATGATATGGTGATGGATGACAGAGGAGTTACGGTGAGTGTGATTGCTAGTGCTGTGGGTATCTCAAATGAAAGGGTACATAATATTTTGCATAAACATTTGGACATGAGAAAGCTATCCGTAGGATGAGTTCCGCGATTGCTCACGCTTGACCAAAAACGGAATCGTGTGAAGTGTACAAGGATGGTTTGCAGCTGTTCAGGAAGAATCTGCATGACTTTAAGCGTCGTTCCGTCGCTGTGGATGAAACATAGATACATTGCTATACTCCTGAGATCAAAGAACAATCTAAACAATGGGTTACCAAGGGAGAACCTTCACCAAAAAAGGCGAAGACCATTCGTCCGGCCAGAAAGGTTATGGCGCCGCGTGGGATTAGCCTAGCGGTCTAAGGCGCTGCAGTCATGGACTGTGCGGCTGGTCCCGGCGGAGGTTCGAGTCCTCCCTCGGGCATGGGTGTATGTGTTTGTCCTTAGGATAATTTAGGTTAAGTAGTGTGTAAGCTTAGGGACTGATGACCTTAGCAGTTAAGTCCCATAAGATTTCACACACACACGCAAAGGTTATGGCGACTATTTATTGGGATTCTCAAGGGATAATCCTCATCGACTATCTGGAAAAGGGGAAAACTATTACAGGTGCACATTATTCATCGCTATTGGACCATTTGAAAACCGAGCTACAAGAAAAACGCCGGCGATTCGACAGCAAAAAAGTCCTTTTCCATCACGACAATGCACCACCACACACCTAAGCAGCTGTGGGCGCAAAATTAATGGAAATAGGATCCGAACTCGTTTCACATCCCCCCTGTTCTCCAGACTTGGCTCCCTCGGACTACTATTTGTTCCCCAGTTTGAAGAAATGGCTGGCGGGACAAAGATTTTATTCAAACGAGGAGGTGATTGCAGCAACTAATAGCTATTTTGAGGACTTGGACAATTCCTATTACTCAGAAGGGATCAACAAATTAGAACAGCGTTGGATGAAGTGTATAAGTCTAAAAGGAGACTATGTCGAAAAATAAAAAGATTTACCCCAAACACATAAGTAGTTTTTATTTTTGCACAGGTTTTTCAAACGCCCCTCGTAATGGCCAATTCTGAATCACAAGAGAGTGTCTAGATACTTTTGCTTACATAGTGTAGGTCCTCCTTATTTGCCACCTGCTTCAGCTTTGAATTTCCTACTGTTCTAACACAGCGTAGTGCAATATGCGGCACTGACACATAATTTCCTAACTGTACTAGCATAGACTGACAGAATGATTAGTTTCTCGAGGCTCAAGAGCTGCCAGTACTTATTTCGTGGAATGTCGTTAAAGTCTTTTATTTCAGAGAATAGTTCAGGTAAAGCTGTAAAATATAGCAAAATAGTCGAGTACTTCGCATTCAGTACATTCTGTATCTTTTACATAATTTGATTCACTAGCTTTTGCCTCAAACCGCATTTATAATCGTCAACAAATTTTCTCGCAAATTTAAATAACTTGATTAGGAAGCTCTCTTTCTGTGACTTTGTGACAGCACATCAAAGCTGGTAACGTTTTTAAGGGGCTCCGGAAAGCTCTATCTTTCCAATGTTAAAATAGCGCTTATAAGTTACATGTTTTCTCAGAAAGTATTTGAGCTGGGAAGTTGAAATTTTTACAAGTTATTTATGGCAGTATTGGCTACAACTTAACACATGGATTTTTAAAAATTTGAATTCGGTTGTTAGAGATTAATTTTTTCTGGTGTAATGAAAATTCACTACTTTTTGTACCATTTTTTGTTCGGAAATTCAACAATATACAGGTTTTTCGAAAAAATGCTGTGTTAAGATACGCAGAATGGACTGTGTAACATTTCCTGAAAATTTGAAGCAAATTGATTTGGTAGATCCTGAGAAAATATTTAATCTGTACGAAAAACTAAAACTTTTGGGAATCGAGCGACAATATTTGGATTACCTTTTTAGTGAATTCCAGGTCCATATGATGGATTATCTTAATCTTCTGCAAACTCCTCCAAGCTCTTTATCCTCCTCCTCTTTACTCTGGTTTGTTTTTCTAGGCTATTTACAGCCCTGTCAGCAGCCCGAAGACCTTCCTTGTCTAAAACAAGCATCGTTCGTACCATGTTGAAAACTATCTCCATTCCCATATTTACAAATACTTTGCACGTTAAACGTTGCCATCTTTGAAAGTAGCAACAGCATCATACACACCAAAGTGAAATGTTTCTGTTCCAGCAAACACAGTCATGGGGATTGTTGACCAATAACACTATTTACGGTTTCGAGTTTTTCCATGAACACACTTTTTCAACAGTTCAGGTACTGCTAAGCATCTGGAAATAGGTTTTATCACCTCCATTATCGCATCAGGCAGACTATGACTGTACACTTCCCTTATTGTATACACGGGTCACTGTTTTATTCGCGACAGTGTCACAGCTTGTGCATCATGTAACCGTCTTATACATTTCATTATCCTTCCGTCTACTGGCATACCATTGTTTTGTCGGAAGCTGTTTTGAATGTCATTTAATTAGATATTAAACAGACTAGGTGAAAGATAACATCTACAGGTATGTTCAAACACTCTCCGAGTTTTGATTTCCTTTGACACCTCATCTCGTATTGTTACTTTTGGTCTGTGCGTCATCGAAAAGGTGAATCCTAAATCATAGTACGTAATTTCAGAGGTTGCTCATGGATATTTCTAGGTATTTTGGTGTAAGGGATCTATGTTCTCCGGTAACAACAGTAATACCTAGTTTACTCTTTGACCTCAAGCTTCCATTTCGTCCGGCTCGGATCTGTATCACGTTTGTTTTTCCGAAAGTTTTAGTTGTACCTTAATAGTGATACATTAAAATGTGGAGAGGTTTAATGCTATGGAAGAGCAACAAAATGACGCTATGTTAAGATGTTCCTATAGCGAAGGAGCCAAATAATTTTGCATCTGTACGTAAGTGTATACGAGTAACCGAATTTCTCTGTGTTAGAATGGAAGATACTGAGAGCGTGAAGTATGCCATAAGACGCGATGTGGAAGACTGTACACGTTACTGGTAGCGGTAGTGTCATCAACAGTCGACATGTTGCAAGAGGTCTAAACACAAGCCAAACAATAGTTTTCAGTGTTGTTCCTCTGCTCTCCATTTTGTATTGTGCTGTACGTTTCATGACCGCGTACAACAAGTTTTCTCAGTTCTGTGAAGGGATTTCCACAGAAACAGAGGTAACTGGGATAACAAACCGAATAAAAAAATAGTTACATTATCAGCCCATAACGAGCGACCGGAAACTGCGGCGTAACTTATAGCAAAATATACATAAAATAACAGAGTTAGGGTTCAATCTGTATGGACTGCTTATTGGTCTCCTTTGTTTCCAGTTAACTCCAAATTGCAACACACTTGAAAGTTTTGTCCACCGAACTCTACAAAAGTTTATTTCCAAATCAGCAAAACGTGCACAATCTTCAGTTTTAGGTAGACGAGCCCCTACTTTCGTTTATTACAACGCCTCCCTTACTCTGTTCTATTTCTAAGGTCGTACTTGTAATTTTTCTTTATTTAGGCGGCATCACGGGATATAGTAGAAGTCACCAACCTTCAGGTGAGTACTGAAATGCGGGACTGTCTTAGAATTCAGTCCATGGGTATTGTCATCTGGTGTCGCCTTTTACCCCCTGCAGTATATGGGAGGCGTATACGATATTATCATCCAAACAGCTGAGTTACACCTCGAAGGCTGTGATCTGCATTTAAAACATATTTACTCGAACACAGACAGCGAAATATCGTAGTAATAAAATACGTTTCCTGACTTCCGCAGACATTGCCACATAAGTATTGGCAGTCTGCCTGCCTGCTACATAACCCCACATTTCAATGCGAGAACACGTTTCAGAATGCTGTTTCCGCGTCTGCGGCGTGTCTCCACCGCCAAAGACGTCGTTCTCACGGCACCGACCATGACGTGCATTCCAATGAAAACGGCCTCGAATTACACACAGATGCCTGCAACGCCCGTCTGAGGTCGCACATTCAAAAGCCTATTCTGAGCAGCTCAAACATTATGACATATCTGGGGGAAAAACGAACTTTCTTTGAAATGGATTCAGGAGAAACTTCCACTGTGATATGCAGCTTGCCTTGCTCCATACAGTATCTTGCGAGTAGATTCCGTCACCCTAGATTCTACATATACTGTATACTCCGCAAGCGGGAGTGCAATGCATAGCGGAGGGTACATCGTACCAATATTATCAGTTCCCTTGCCTATTCCATTTGTGTCTTCCACATGTCCTAATCTCTCTTATTTTACTCCTAGAATCCCTACGTGAATTACACAGTGATTGCAGCATAATGATCGTACAGCCTTCTCCGGAAACAGGTTAACGCAACAGGATTTCGACTTCTAAGGATTTCCTTTACTTTTGTGCAAAACGTTTATGGGCTATACACACCCATTACGAACCTAGCAACGTGTCTCGGAATTCTTTCGACGCAGTGGTTCGACACTGGACTCGCATTCGGGAGGACGACGGTTCAATCCCGCGTCCGGCCATCCTGATTTAGGTTTTCCGTGATTTCCCTAAATCGCGTCAGGCAAATGCCGGGATGGTTCCTTTCAAAGGGCACGGCCGACTTCCTTCCCCATCCTTCCCTAATCCGATGAGACCGATGACCTCGATGTCTGGTCTCCTTCCCCAAAACAACCAACCAACCAACCAATTCTTTCGATATCGGTTATCTCGCCTCTTTCAGAAGAACTCCAGATACTGGAGCAGTACTCTAAAATTGGTCGCACTGGCGTCTTGTACGAAATTTCCTTCACTGATGCATTTCGTTAATGAAAGAATTTCCATGCTGTGCCATAAAATCACCAACCGAATAAGATATGGTTACGCGAGTGCCTTCACAAATAAAGAATTGGGATTGCGAAATTTCAATGATACGTGGAGTATAGATGTAGGTGTAAATTATTCCAGCCCGCAGCTCGTGGTCGTGCGGTAGCGTTCTCGCTTCCCACGCCCGGGTTCCCGGGTTCGATTCCCGGCGGGGTCAGGGATTTTCTCTGCCTCGTGATGGCTGGGTGTTGTGTGCTGTCCTTAGGTTAGTTAGGTTTAAGTAGTTCTAGGGGACTGCTGACCATAGCTGTTAAGTCCCATAGTGCTCAGAGCCAGCCAATTATTCTAATTACACTACTCGCCATTAAAATTGCTACACCACGAAGATGACGTGCTACAGACGCGAAATTTAACCGACGGGAAGAAGATGCTGTGATATGCAAATGATTAGCTTTTCAGAGCATTCACACAAGGTTGGCGCCACTGGCGGCACCTACAACGTGCTGATATGAGGAAAGTTTCCAACCGATTTATCATACACAAACAGCAGTTGACCGGCGTTGCCTGGTGAAACGTTGTTGTGATGCCTCGTGTATGGAGGAGAAATGCGTACCATCACGTTTCCGTCTTTGATAGAGGTCGGATTGTAGCCTATAGCGATTGCGGTTTATCGTGTCGCGACATTGCTGCTCGCGTTGGTCGAGATACAATGACAGTTAGCAGAATATGGAATCGGTGCGTTCAGGAGGGTAATACGGAACATCGTGCTGGATCCCAACGGCCTCGTATCACTAGCAGTCGAGATGACAGGCATCTTATCCGCATGGCTGTAACGGATCGTGCCGCCACGTCCATGAGTCAACATGTGGGACGTTTGCAAGTCAACAACCATCGGCACAAACAGTTCGACGACGTTTGCAGCAGCATGGACTATCAGCTCGGAGACCATGGCTGCTGTTACCCTTGACGCTGCATCACAGACAGGAGCGCCTACGATAGTGTACTCAACGACGAACCTGGGTGCACGAATGGCAAAACGTCATATTTTCTGATGAATCCAGGTTCTGTTTACAGCATCATGATGATCGCATCTGTGTTTGGCGACATCGCGGTGAACGCACGTTGGATGCGTGTATTCGTCATCGCCATACTGGCGTATCACCCGGCGTGATGGTATGGGGTGCAATTGGTTACACGTCTCGGTCACCTCTTGTTCGCATTGACGGCACTTTGAACAGTGGACGTTACATTTCAGATGTGTTACGACCCGTGGCTCTAACCTTCATTCGATCCCTGCGAAACCCTACATTTCAGCAGGATACTGCACGACCGCATGTTGCAGGTCCTTTCTGGATACAGAAAATGTTCTCTCACCAATTGAAAACGTCTGGTCACTGGTGGCCGAGCAACTGGCTTGTCACAAATGGTTCAAATGGCTCTGAGCACTATGGGACTCAACTGCCGAGGTCATTAGTCCCCTAGAACTTAGAACTAGTTAAACCTAACTAACCTAAGGACATCACAAACATCCATGCCCGAGGCAGGATTCGAACCTGCGACCGTAGCGGTCTTGCGGCTCCAGACTGCAGCGCCTTTAACCGCACGGCGCTTGTCACAATACTCCAGTCACTACTCTTGATGAACTGTGGTATCGTGTTGAAGCTGCATGGGCAACTGTTCCTGTACACACCATCCAAGCTCTATTTGACTCAATGCCCAGGCATATCAAGGCCATTATTACGGCCAGAGGTGGTTGTTCTGGGTACTGATTCCTCTGGATCTATGCACCCAAATTGCGTGAAAATGTAATCACTTTTCAGTTCTAGTATAACATATTTGTCCATTGAATACCCGTTTATCATCTGCATTTCTTCTTGGCGTAGAAATTTTAATGGCCTGTAGTGTAGGTCCAGACGACTTGACTAGCGTAGTGCATTTTGTTTGAGCCCATAAGCAAAACTCAGAGAACAACGTTAAGGATGTGAATATCATCAGTTTCATATTATTTTTGTGGTTTAAGCAATGCACGCCATGAAAATTGTCTCGAGGCATCAATGTTACGTGTTCCACATTAAATTGGCGTTTGGAGTGATATCTCATGGCAGTGATTGGAGTACATCGTTGTGTAGGTATTAAGTTTACAACCAATGTAAATACTGAATGCGAATCACGTGTGTGTCAACCATTCAATACGTACTGAAGCCTGGATGAAGTGGCACAGTTAAAAGAGAAAATAAGAAAGAAACACGCATGATGTACACAGTGAGCTCGCGTTATGTCACGTCTCTTGTGAAGCTCTGTAGGCACTGTCGTGCTTTGTTGGGATTCATTGCCGCATTTCATTGTCGGGCACTCCTTAGGGAAACTTCATCGCCGTGCCACGCAAAGAATCGTGTCCACACATAGGTTTGTTTCAGGGGAAAGCAGAAATCTGAAAGTTGAGTCATCTTCTGCTCTGCCGAAAGAATCAAAGGTTCTGAAGCACTTTTTCGGAAAATGTCTCACTTGAAGCATTAAAAAAACACCACGTGTTTTGGATTCGTATGTTTTTTCGCTAGGTAGTTGTTCTCAAAGAGACTGTAGGGAACTACTGGTTAAATAAAATTCAATTATTTCATATTGTAAGTCTGTCATCACAACCTGTGGATCAGGTAGTTATCTTTCCGTTATAAATCATATTTATTACGATACTTCCAATCTGAGTAAGTCACTGGACGTTGTTCGAAGAATTTCCACGCAACTACGAGGGCTAACAGCGGCTGGTAGTTTCAGGGAAGAAGAAATTGGAAGTCTGAAATTGTCTTCACATTTCAAAATGCGTCCCTGAACCATCCGTAGAAGTATTTCAAAATCTTGTGTATTCATCCACAGGAAAGTTGTGAATTACAATCAGGAAGATCGAAGGTGTCCATCTAAATAATATCTTTCGCTCAACATGCAGAGAGTCGTGTTCGTATCTAAGTTTGACTCAAGGAAAGCAAGGAGTCTAAAGTTGAGTCATTTGCTACTCTCCTACAAGACTTTCTCCATATAAACGAAGTATAACTGCAACCCATGCTGCATTTTACTCTATACGTAAATATCTGAAAAGCACAGGGTCTTAAACTTGCGAGTTTTTTCGCTAGACATTTGTTCTGAAGTGACTGCAATCAGTTAAATTCACGTAGGTGACTTGCGTGTCCCTAAGCAGTTCCTTTTAATAAGTGCTTTATTGACAAAAACTTTTGGCATTACAATCCTAGAAACATTTCATTCATCACATGACAAATCGTGGAGCAAAAATTTCATTACATTTCGAACACCCTAATACAAATTCAAGCTGTTTCTCCAGTGATGAAAGAACTGCTGAATAGACAGCTTTCCCCTCAATCAAATACCTCAATCAATCTTGGCCTGCAGGTGTACTTAATGCGCTATGCTTACCTTATCAGTTAACTTTTAATGAATCTCCATAAATAAAAATCCTACCTTTGGAGGGATAAAAAACACATACACAAATTTTACAGGGGTTCTACTTTTTTCAGATACAGGGTGGTTAATTGATAGTGAACGAGCCACATATCTCAAGAAATAAGCACCAAACGAAAAACTGTCCGCAGCTCGTGGTCGTGCGGTAGCGTTCTCGCTTCCCGCGCCCGGGTTCCCGGGTTGGATTCCCGGCGGGGTCAGGGATTTTCTCTGTCTCGTGATGACTGGGTGTTGTGTGCTGTCCTTAGGTTAGTTAGGTTTAAGTAGTTCTAAGTTCTAGGGGACTGATGACCATAGATGTTAAGTCCCATAGTGCTCAGAGCCATTTTGAACGAAAGAACTACAAAGAACGAAACTCATCTATCTTGAAGGGGAAAACCAGATGGCGCTATGATTGGCCAGCTAGATGGCGCTGCCATAGGTCAAACGGATATCAACAGCGTTTTTTTCACATAGGATCCCCCATTTTTATTACATATCCGTGTAGTACGTAAAGAAAGATGAATGTTTCAGTTGGACCACTTTTTTCGCTGTGTGATAGATGGCACTGTGTAATAGTCACAAACGTATAAGTACGTGGAATCACGTAACATTCCGCCACTGCGGACGGTATTTGCTTCGTGATTCATTACCCATGTTAAAAGGGACCGTTTACCAACTGCGGATAAGGTCGATATCGTGTTAATGTATGGCTATTGTGATCAAAATGCCCAACGGGCGTGTGCTATGTATGCTGCTCGGTATCCTGGACGACATCATCCAAGTGTCCGGACCGTTCGCCGGATAGTTACGTTATTTAAGGAAACAGGAAGTGTTCAGCCACATGTGAAACGTCAACCACGACCTGCAACAAATGGTGACGCCAAAGAAGGTGTTTTAGCTGCTGTAGCGGCTAATCTGCACATCAGTATCAGACAAACTGCGCGAGAATCGGGAATCTCAAAAACATCGGTGTTGAGAATGCTACATCAACATCGACTGCATCCGTACCATATTTCTATGCACCAGGAATCGCATGGCGACGACTTTGAACGTCGTGTACAGTTTTGCCTCTGGGCACAAGAGAAATTACGGGACGATGACAGATTTCTTGCACGCGTTCTACTTAGCGACGAAGCGTCATTCACCAACAGCGGTAACGTAAACCAGCATAATATGCACTATTGGGTAACGGAAAATCCACGATGGCTGCGACAAGTGGAACATCGGCGACCTTGGCTGGTTAATGTATGGTGCGGCATTATGGGAGGAAGGATAACTGACCTCCATTTTATCGATGGCAGTATAAATGGTGCAATGTATGCTGATTTCCTACGTAATGTTCTACCGATGTTACTACAAGATGTTTCACTGCATGACAGAGTGGCGATGTACTTCCAACATGATGGATGTCCGGCACATAGCTCGCGTGCGGTTGAAGCGGTATTGAGTAGCATATTTTATGACAGTTGGATTGGTCGTCGAAGCACCATATCATGGCCCGCACGTTCACCAGATGTGACGTCCCCGGATTTCTTTCTGTGGGGAAAGTTGAAGGATATTTTCTATCGTTATCCACCGACAACGCCTGACAACATGCGTCAGCGCATTGTCAATGCATGTACGAACATTACGGAACGCGAACTATTCGCTGTTGAGAGGAATGTCGTTACACATATTGCCAAATGCATTGAGGTTGATGGACATCATTTTGAGCATTTATTGCATTAATGTGATATTTATAGGTAATCACGCTGTAACAGCATGCGTTCTCAGAAATGATAAGTTTACAACGGTACATGTATCACATTGGAACAACCGAAATAAAATGTTCAAACGTACCGACTTTCTGTATTTTAATTTAAAAAATCTACATGTTACCAACTGTTCGTCTAAAATTGTGAGCCATATGTTTGTGACTATATAGCGCCATCTATCATAAAGCGAAAAAAGTGGTCCAACTAAAACATTCATATTTCTTTACGTACTACACGAATAAGCAATAAAAAATGGGGATTCCTATTTTAAAAAACGCAGATGATATGCATTTGACCTATGGCAGCGCCATCTAGCGGGCCAACCATAGCGCCATCTGGTTTCCCCTTTCAAGCTAGACAAGTTTTGTTCTTTGTAGTTTTTTCGTTTGACGCTTATTTCGTGAGATATTTGGCCCGGTCACGATCAATGCACCACCCTGTATATCTCTAAGGGTAAGCTCTCACTTCCTTCATTTATTAATTCTGATGTTATTCCGTCCTCCCCTGGGGCTTTGTTGTTTCTGAGTCCTTTGATTGCAATTTTCACGTCTTCTTCACGAACTTCCCATTCTTCTTCATCTTTCCTTTCCTCCGTAGTATTTGCAGTGTATGGTTTATTTAAATGGTAACCCCATAACCCTAATATTAAATGGATGATACAAAAGTTACGCTCACTGTCACGGACTATTAGCATAAATCAATTAAAACAAGATGGAACATTGTACAATTATGTGCCAGAAAGCTTGCACGAAAATACGACATTTCATGGGATCATATCTCCGTTTCTATTGATAACAGGGATAGTCCTTGGCCTAGCGAGAATTGGTATACCTTTCGGAAGAACGGACATACTATAACTATCCTACAGTACAGCATAAAAATTTAAACTTTACACACTTTCTCCAGCCCAGGAAAATTGAGCGTTAGGTGTGGTATGGGGTTAACCTTATAAAGCATCATTTGTCTGTGGGAGGTTCCTGAAAAATCATGATGTTTGAGTACGAGAATTAACAATCATGGTGTTGGCTACTCCCATAATTTCTGTGGCCAATATTTCTACCATATCTTCTTAAAATGATATTCGCGAGAAAATTCTAAACTTTTTTCGTTACCGAGATGGAGAGGTTCAAATTACCGTACTTGTGCAGAAAACACCAAAAACCGGTTTTTATCCTTTTTGCACAATGGGCCACAACTATCTAAATAACTAACAGTAACAGATGGCTCAAATTTTAACTTCACATACTTTAGATATTCATGTAGAAATGTCATTTTCCAGTTTCCGAAAATCTATATTCGTTATCGGTACACCCGAAAAACTATCGTTTTTGGGTAACTTACCAAAAGCATCAATTGTTGGTATGACCACATCTGTAATTTCTATTCATGGCAGACCGTCGACATTTTTACCATAGGAACCCTAAAACACTTCGATATGATTATCCGTTTCTCAAACTTATCATTATTATGCATGTAAAATATGCACGTAATATCAGGTCTGAGGCCCAACTGTAGTTTTAGTCGATATACTGACCACATGAAAAGTGTCCTAGGGTCATCGCAAGGGTGTCAACGTCATCAAACTATACTTGTAGTCAGCAGTTTTTCACCAATAAATCTTTATGATGTGCTGTCTCTGTATAATGGGTACTTCATGCCTGTAAAAATATGTCAAAAGTGGCGCTTCAGTGACATAAAAGGGCTAGATAGGTTCTTAAGAAAATAACATTAAATTATTGTCAACAATTATTGCAATCTGAAAAGTTGCACATCCAGAAAAATATTTCTAATGACATTTTTACTCTCTTAAGAAACGTATCACAAAACTAGTGTTTTCGATGAGTTGCGACCAGTGAGAAAAATATCCAGAAAAAATGAAAGGAAAGGATTTTGTGTTAACCTTATATAATATATACTTATTTGTTGTTAATATGTGTTCAAATCAAATGGCTCTGAGCACTATGGGACTTAACTTCTGAGGTCATCAGTCCCCTAGAACTTAGAACTACATAAACATAACTAACCTAAGGACATCACACACATCCATGCCCGAGGCAGGATTCGAACCTGCGACGTAGCGGTCGCGTGGTTCCAGAATGTAGCGCCTAGAACCGCTCGGCCACACCGGTCGGCTTATGTGTCAAAGTGCATAAGCGGGATCATGTACATACAGGGTGACAATTATTGAACTATATGAAATAAAATCGTCGTAACTTCTGAACGGTTTGCGTTAGGACGTTGAAACTGCACTGTTGGCCACGAGGCGTGATAGCAGTTAGTATGGTTTGGTTTAGCGACGAAGACCACTTTCATTTGAACGAATTCGTCAATAAGCAAAATTGGCGCATTTGGGGGTCTGAGAATCCGCATTTCGCGATCACCTTCAACGGGTGAATATGTGGTGTGCAATGACCAGTCACGGAATAACGGGTGCGATATTCCCTCATTATCCCAAGTGACCAGGATTTCGACAAAATGTGGTTTATGTAAGACGGTGCTCGACACCATCGAAGCAGGAGGCCACTGACATTGGCCTCGATTGGCCTCCATATTCTCCCGATCTGAACACATGCGATCCCTTTTTGTGAGGCTGTATTAGTGACAAGGTGTACAAAAATAACAGCAAAACCATTGCTGAGCTGAAAACAGCCATTCAGAGGGTTATCGACAGCACCGATGTTCCGACACTTCAGCGGGTCATGCAGAATTTCGCTATTCGTCTGCGCCAAGCCGGCCGGTGTGGCCGAGCGGTTCTAGGCGCTTCAGTCTGGAACCGCGCGATCGCTATGGTCGCAGGTTCGAATCCTGCCTCGGGCATGGATGTGTGTGATGTCCTTAGGTTTAACTAGTTCTAAGTTCTAGGGCACTGATGACCTCAGATGTTAAGTCCCATAGTGCTCAGAACCATTTGAACCATTTTTTTTTCGTCTGCGCCACGTAATCGCCAATGATGGCAGGCATATCGAACATGTCATAGCCTAAATCCGAATATCTGTAGTAACGTTTACATGTTGAATAAAGTGCGTGTACGCCATAGTTTGTAACTAATTTACGTTTTTTTTATATAGTTCAATAACTGTCACCCTGTAAATAAACCGTCAAAATGTTACTGGCCTATAGAATTCGTTTTATATAAACAGCACACCCACCCGTAGCAGCACCCATAGAGGGGAACTTGCGGGAGAATGTTCTCGTCGGAGCACAAAAAAGGCGAGTGTGTTCCTCTTTAAAAGACTCTGACAGAATAGTGGGTAACTAGCTGCCTCAGGTCTCATCCCGCCTTCTTCACCAATAATTGTCTCATGCAAACATAATACCGCATTTCTGTGCTGAAAGAGAATAGCAGAGATAGTGATGGTGCAAGAGAGATAATACATTACCAATGGGAGAGAAAGAGAAAGGAGACAAGGATGGTTGGAGAGAGAAAGCAGCAGTCAAAGAGTAAGAAGGATGGATGAAGACAATAACAGTGGGAGCCAAAAGAGAGAGAAGATATTGATAGTCAGTGAGACTATGGTCAAGGATTGTAAAAGAGAGAGAGGGATGGAAGGAGATAGAAGCAGTGGGAGCAAAAGAAAAAAGAAGGCAGTTGAAGTGATAAATACAGTTGAGAGGGGACAATAAATACACTTTGCAGGGTCTGCACTCTCGCAGACTGACGAAACTCAATGTAGGTATAGGGGAGAGCGCATTTTGGACCGAAATTTTAAATTATTAATTTTAAATTAACAACAACCTCAGTTGCAATGTTTGTTAATTTAAAATTAATATGTATACAATTGCTGACAGGGCCGCGAAATGTTGAAAATATCGAAATTTTAAACACTTTTGTATAGGGGAAAATATAAGTTGGACTCCCCGGCTTTTTGAGCTCCCGAGTAATGGTGGAAACAGTGACAGTGGCGAAGACAGGAAAAAGGAGACAGTTTAGGTGTGAGAAGAGACAGTGCAAGCTGAGTATATTGCAAATCAATGGAAGAAAGAGGTGAGCGGGAGAGAGACATATACAGGGTGAAAAGTATTTAAACCGACAAATTCTGGGAGATTGTAAGGGACATCAAAACAAATATTTTTCCCTAATGTCATTTTTTTCCTATGAGGAGTATTTAAACCGGAAAAAAAGATTTCTCTGGCGGCAAATTAATTAAACCAACAAACACTTTTCCATTTTTTTGTGACCAAGAGATAACACATTAACACAACCCAATTTCAGTTACAGTAGATTTTCGAAATTACCTCCATTGACACGTAAACAAAGGTTACTTCGTCGGATCATGTTCTGTCTGACAGGGGCAAAAACCCCAAGCGTATCCTGAATTGTTCCTGCTGCTGCTACTACCCGGGCAACCAGATCCTCTTCTGATTCAAGAGGAGTTGCGTGAACAGGGTTGCCCATGTCTCCCCACACAAAAAAGTCCTGATGGGACATATCTGTGGATCGAGCAGGCCATGGTACAGGACCACCTCTGCCAATACACGTTTCTGGGAACCGTCGGTCCAGGAATCGACGCACACGACCACTGAAATGCGCCGGCGCCCCGTCATGTTGGAACCACATGCGTTGTCTTGTAGGGAGCGGGACGTCTTCCAGCAATTCTGGCAATGCTCTGGCGAGAAAATTGTAATAATGCCTTCCATTTAATGGCCTAGGTAGCAGATACGACCCAATTAAACGGTCCCCAACAACACCGATCCACACATTAACGAAGAACGGCATTTGATGAGCGCTAGTAACTGTGGCATGTAGGTTATCCTCACTCCAAACATGCGACTTGTGCATGTTGAAGACTCCATCACACCCGAACGTTGCTTCATCGGTAAACAACACAGAGGATGGAAATGTAGGATGCATTTCACACTGTTCCAGGTACCACTGCGAAAACTGTGCTCTGGGTAGATAATCAACTGGTTCCAGGTTGTGGACACGCTGTAAATGAAATGGACGTAAGAATTACTCTCGAAGGACTGTTCTTACATTCGTCTGATTCGTCCCCATGTTACGAGCAACTGCACGAGTGCTGATCGAAGGATCCCGCTCCACATACTGCGAGACAGCTTCCTCAAATTGCAACGTTCTAACCGTGCGACGGCGTCCCTGTCCAGGTAATCTGCTAAATGACCCGGTCTCACGCAGACGTTGGTACACAGCAGCAAAGGTTGAATGATGCTGGATACGGCGATTAGGATGTTGTTGTTGATAAACCCGCTGTGCAGCTCGTCCGTTGTGGTGCGCTACATAGTACGCACCAACCAGATCAGTGTACTCACTCCAGGTGTATCGCTCCATTAGTAAACAGAGACAATGCGCTACTACACTGATGGAAAGCAGTTGCCTACAACTGAAGAGCGTAATACGCCCTGTAACAACTGAAGATCGTAATACGGCCTCTAACAACTGAAGAGCGTAATACGGCCTCCACCGGTTTAAATACACCTCATAGGAAAAAATGACATTAGGGAAAAATATTTGTTTTGATGTCCCCTACAACCTCCCAGAGTTTGTCGGTTTAAACACTTTTCACCCTGTGTAGACAGTGGCAGTGAGATGGAGATGCCGAGTAGGAAGGTTTAAGTACAGCGAGGGACTAGGTAGAGTAATTTAGAATTTTCTGTGTTAAAAGAACGCGAATGTGTTCTCATGCAAAAATTTTTGGCGAAGAAGGCGGAAAGAGAATAGAGGCAGCAGGTTTCCCACTTTTCTGTCAGAGGCCTTTAAAGACGAAGACTTTCTCGTCGTCCGTGCTGCAACAGGAGCATTTTTCCGCTGGTTTAGTGACGCTTCACTCTTCCAAAACATATGTAAAGAAACTTCCCCGTGAAATATTACTTCAGTTGAAATGGGCAATCAACACAATCTAAGTCACGCTAAGTACTGCAACTTCTTTCTTGTTATCCGTGTGACGAAACGTTCAACCCTCAAATAAACAAACACGCCCTCGGTGATTGGTCAGTGACTCTATGACACAGCCACTGGGTGTCGGTACGCAATTCCAAATAGGTTAAGGTTACGTATTAAGTATACTGTTGTTACATCGTTACTAATAATACTCTGAGGCACCCTGAAACCTAAAACATTTAAAAACCTTCAAGTTTATTGTAGTCACAAAGTTGTTAATGCCATGTTTCTTGTACTTCAAGTTTTAGCGATCGCAGAGGCAATGGTCCAACTCTGTAGATATAGACAGAAGTCAATATAAGTTGTCCGTGACACGGTGGAGGACGCAGGAAGGACAACTCCAAGGAGAGAGGAATGTCATTTGTCTGCGACATAATGATGCAAGTTTAGGTATCCGTGTGCATTCATAAGCGTCAGCCACAGTGTAAGTTACACCTGGATGTAACAAGCTTCTGTGAAAGAGTATCACAAAGTTTATGATATTCAAGCAGACTCGTTATGCTTTTTTTTTCATACACAGAACACGAGTTCACTGCACTACTGTACTGCTATAGCTGTTATATCACTGAAGTTGGCAGCAATAATCAACGGAAGACAGTCGACAAGAAGTGTACTAACATGTACCGTTAACGATTAGGGAGCCAAATCTCAATTTAGCGCATCTACAATTTATAGACATCGTAAGCGTTCAATTGTAAAATTTGATTTCACATTCAGTACAACTAATAACTGCCATATTTCAACGTTAGCGACTTACCAAAAGTAAAAAAAGTTCATTACTCGGGGGGGGAGGGGGGGGGGAGGGGGGTGCGCCTAACTCCTCACTTCCCCCCGCCCCTCTCTTTCTACGTTCCTGCTCACACCATCAACAACACTCCACCATGCTTCACCATTAGCCTCACACATTGACTCTTCATACGATCTCCACGAACAAAATTCGGCGGTGGCATCCAGATATTTCAGACCTAGATTCCTCCAAGAACAACATCTTGCATTATTGCTGCACTCTCCAGTCTTAATGTTACTGTATCCACTGCATTCTTTTCACCTTAATTTGTTTGTATAATGGAAGTTTTCTGGCTACTGCACAGACCATTAAAACTTAAATAATTCACGAAAACCACATTACACTACTGAGATACACACAAGCCGGCTTGAGTGGCCGAGCGGTTCTAGGCGCTACAGTCTGGAACAGCGCGACCACTACGGTAGCAGGTTCGAATCCTGCCTCGGGCATGGATGTGTGTGATGTCCTTAGGTTAGTTAGGTTGAAGCAGTTCTAAGTTCTCGGGGACTGATGACCACTGCAGCTAAGTCCCATAGTGCTCAGAGCCATTTGAACCATTCGAACCAAGATACAGACAGTAGCTGCTTGCGTATCATTTACTGCCTTGAGAATTTCGGGTGCAGTAACTGTCCTCTCACGCTCACTATGAACAAACATGGACTGATATTCCCTGTATGATGTTAATGGGGGTCCTCCAGATCGCGAGACAATTGCACTGGCACCAGTTTTCTTGACCCGTTGCAATATACACTACTGGACATTAAAATTGCTACACCACGAAGATGACGTGCTACAGACGCGAAATTTAACCGACAGGAGGAGGATGCTGTGATATGCAAATGATTAGCTTTTCAGAGCATTCACACAAGGTTGGCGCCGGTGGTGACACCTACAACGTGCTGACATGAGGAAAGTTTCCAACCGATTTCCCATATTCAAACAGCAGTGGCCTGGCGTTGCCTGGCGAAACGTCGTTGTGATGCCTCGTGTAAGGAGGAGAAATGCCTACCATCACGTTTCCGGCTTTGATGAAGGTCGGTTTGTAGCCTATCGCGATTGCGGTTTATCGTATCGCGACATTGCTGCGTTGCCCAAGATCCAATGACTGTTAGCAGAATATGGGATCGGTGGGTTCAGGAGGGTAATACGGAACGCCGTGCTGGATCCCAACCGCCTCGTATCTCTAGCAGTGGAGAAGACAGCCATCTTATCCGCATGGCTGTAACGGATCGTGCAGCCACGTCTCGTTCCCTGAGTGAACAGATGGGGACCTTTCCAAGACAACAACCATCTGCACGTACAGGTCGACGACGTTTGCAGCAGCATGGACTATCAGCTCGGAGACCATGGCTCCGGTTACCCTTGACGCTGCATCACAGAAAGGAGCGCCTGCGATGGTGTACTCAACGACGAACCTGGGTGCACGAATGGCAAAACGTCAATTTTTCGGATGAATCCAAGTTCTGTTTACAGCATCATGATGGTCGCATCCGTGTTTGGCGACGTCGCGGTGAACGCACGTTGGAAGCGTGTATTCGTCATTGCCATGCTGGCGTATCACCCGGCGTGATGGTATGGGGTGCCATTGGTTACTCGTCTCGGTCACCTCTTGTTCGCATTGACGGCACGCTGAACAGTGGACGTTACGTTTCAGATGTGTTACGACCCGTGACTCTACCCTTAATTCGATCCCTGCGAATCCCTACATTTCAGCAGGATAATGCACGACCGCATGTTGCAGGTCCTGTACGGGCCTTTCTGGATACAGAAAATGTTCGACTACTGCCCTGGCCAGATCATTCTCCAGATCTCTCACCAATTTAAAACGTCTGGTCAATGGTGGCCGAGAAACTGGCTCGTCACAATACGCCAGTCACTACTCTTGATGAACTGTGGTATCGTGTTGAAGCTGCATGGGCAGCTGTACCTGTACACGCCATCCAAGCTCTATTTGACTCACTGCCCAGGCGTATCAAGGCCGTTATTACGGCCAGAGGTGGTTGTTCTGGGTACTGATTTCTCAGGATCTATGCACCCAAATTGCGTGAAAATGTAATCACATGTCTGTTCTAGTATAATATATTTGTCCAATAAATACCCGTTTATCATCTGCATTTCTTCTTGGAGTATCAATTTTAATGGCCAGTAGTGTGTATACCATTGTAGACTGGGTTACGCCAAATTTCTTTGCTACTCATCAACTACAATAGCCTTCCTGATGAAGAGCTACAATTACAGCGCTATTTTCAATTCAATCTCCTACTTTTGTCCCACTAGGAGGTAATATGGTGTGAACCTGATCATGTACACAAATACACTGGTACATGTACACAATGTACTATAAGTTAATGGGAACTGACTGCTACATAGAAGACTAAAGGAATGAGTCCTATTCGAATGAAACCATTTTAGGCAAAGGCACATCAAAGTTGTTGTAGATACTCGTCATCATTCCTCTATGGGAACAACCAGTCAATTAGCACAACAGAGACAAATTGGTTCAAATGGCCGTAACCACTATGGGACTTAACATCTGAGGTCATCAGTCTCCTAGACTTAGAACTACTTACACCTAACTAACCTAAGGATATCACACACATCCATGCCCGAGGCAGGATTCAAACCTGTGACCGTAGCAGCAGCGCGGTTCCGGACCGAAGACAACAGAGACATTTAGTTTTACATGTTTATACTTGTTTTAGTATCAGAATAGGGATATGATGACTATTCATAACGGCCGGTCTTAGCGTCCGATTGGTTCTAGGCGCTTCAGTTCGGAACCGCGCGACTGCTACAGTCGCAGGTTGTAATCCTGCCTCGGGCATATATGTGTGTTATGTCCTTAGGTTAGTTAGGTTTAAGTACTTCTAACTTCTAGGGGACTGATGACCACAGCTGTTAAGTCCCATAGTGCTCAGAGCCATTTGAACGAACCAGTAATGAGGATAATCGTGGCTTGAGCAAATTCTACCTACTTTATCCGGCAGTCAGATCAACACTAAAAAATATTTATTTTGTTGTGGTCTTCAGTCCAGAGACTGGTTTGATGCAGCTCTCCATGCTACTCTATCCCGTGCAAGCTTCTTCATCTCCCAGTACTTACTGCAACCTACATCCTTCTGAATCTGCTTAGTGTATTCATCTCTTGGTCTTACTCTACGATTTTTACCCTCCACACTGCCCTCCAATGCTAAATTTGTGATCCCCTGATGCCTCAGAACATGTCCTACCAACAGATCCCTTCTTCTAGTCAAGTTGTGCCACAAACTCCTCTTCTCCCCAATTCTATTCAATACCTCCTCATTAGTTATGTGATCTACCCATCTAATCTTCAGCATTCTTCTGTATCACCACATTTCGAAAGCTTCTATTCTCTTCTTGTTCAAACTACTTATCGTCCACGTTTCACTTCTATACATGGCCACACTCCATACAAATACTTTCGGAAACGACTTCCTGACACTTAAATCCATACTCGATGTTAACAAATTTCTCTTCTTCAGAAACGCTTTCCTTGCCATTGTAAAAAATTATTATTATCAACCAGAATTAGCGTAAACGTTTCCTTCCCTTTTGCAATGCTTGTTCAATTTCCAGGTGCCGTTCGTTACATGCAAATACTCGTCTGATCGGTTTGCAAGTCCATTCAGTGTACAAATATCTCATAGCACACCTGAAACAAGATAGTATTAGAAAAGGCAGTACAATATTCCACTAAAGAATGCGCTCAGCTCGAGCTTATTATAAATCATCTTAATCAAGCAAGTACAGTGTACAGGTTTTTAATGCAATGCCGGCAAAGGCTACCACTAAAGAAATAGAAAAAATGAATGCCACACTAATGAAGGTGATCCTAATGGCACATGCGCAGACAGTAATTAACGCAGCGTACATCAACTTTACTCAGATTATTAACACACGCTGGAGGCGGCTATGACTAGAGCACAAGAAGTAAAAGAATGCGTCTGCAACTCACTTGTACCACAAAGTCTGACGTGGAGCACCAAATGTAGCAATTGCTCCACGAACAGGCTGACGCCTGTATATAAGAAGGGTAGAAGGACAGATCCTCAAAATTACAGACCAATATCTTTAACATCGGTTTGTTGCACAATTCTCGAACTTATTCTCAGTTCGAATATAATGAATCTCCTTGACACAGAGAAGTTGCTGTCAATGCATCAGCACGGCTTTAGAAACCATCGCTCCTGCGAAATGCCACTCGCCCTTTTTTCACATGATATCTTGCAAACAATGGATGAAGGGTATCAGACGGATGGCATATTCCTTGACTTCCGGAAAGCGTTTGACTCGGTGCCCCACTGCAGACTCCTAACTGAGGTACGAGCATATGGCATTGGTTCCCAAATATGTGAGTTGCTCGAAGACTTCTTAAGTAATAGAACCCAGTACGTTGTCCTCGATGGTGAGTGTTCACTGGAGGTGAGGGCATCATCTGGAGTGCCTCAGGGAAGTGTGGTAGGTCCGCTGTTGTTTTCTATCTACATAAATGATTGTTTGGATAGGGTGGACAGCAATGTGGGGCTGTTTGCTGATGATGCTGTGGTGTACGGGAAGGTGTCGTCGTTGAGTGACTGTAGGAGGATACAAGATGACTTGGACAGGATTTGTGATTGGTGTAAAGAATGGCAGTTAACTCTAAATATAGATACATGTAAATTAATGCAGATGAATAGGAAAAAGAATCCCGTAATGTTTGAATACTCCATTAGTAGTGTAGCGCTTGACACAGGCACGTCGATTAAATATTTGGGCGTAACATTGCAGAGCGATATGAAGTGGGACAAGCATGTTACGGCAGTTGTGGGGAAGGCGGATAGTCGTCTTCGGTTCATTGGTAGAATTTTGGGAAGATGTTGTTCATCTGTAAAGGAGACCGCTTATAAAACACTAATACGACCTATTCTTGAGTACTGCTCGAGCGTTTGGGATCCCTATCAGATCGGATTGAGGGAGGACATAGAAGCAATTAAGAGGCGGGCTGCTAGATTTGTTACTGGTAGGTTTGATCATCACGCGAGTGCTACGGAAATGCTTCAGCAACTCCGGTGGGAGTCTCTGGAGGAAAGGAGGCGTTCTTTTCGTGAATCGCTACTGAGGAAATTTAGAGAACCAGCATTTGAGGCTGACTGCATTACAATTTTACTGCCGTCAACTTATTTTTCGCGGAAAGACCACAAAGATAAGATGAGAGAGATTAGGGCTCGTACAGAGGCATATAGGCAGTCATTTTTTCCCTCGTTCTGTTTGGGAGTGGAACAGGGAGAGAAGATACTAGTTGTGGTACGAGGTACCCTCCGCCACGCACCGTATAGTGGATTGCGGATTATGTATGTAGATGTAGATGTAAATGTAGATGTAGAACAGTTACACTACTTGACACTAAGAAGATATAACCTGGGAAACAACGATCATTACACAGTACCTGAAAACGCTGAGCCTCCAGCACCGTTGAGTTAGACAATTTTTACACGCCTTATTCGTTCACAAGCTTCAATGTTCAGTACGCTCATGAGCAACCCACACAATGGCGACATCCAGTAAGACAGCACGGCTTCTTCCGTCTAGAGCCAAGTAAACAAGTTGTCTGCACTGACTGTGCATACTAGGAGACTCGCACTTGCTTACTTTGGCGTCTCTGTCCCCAGTCACTGCTGCCCTTCTACCGCCACGCTGGCAAAAACCTTGCTTAGACAGAGAGGTCACCTCGGCATCGTTAGAGAGTATGGCCGACATATCTACAGTACTGAACATAGCACAACTTACCTACACTACTGTCCATTAAAATTGCTACAGACGCGAAATTTAACCGACAGGAAGAAGATGCTGTCATATGCAAATTATTAGCTTTCCAGAGCATACACACAAGGTTGGCGCCGGTGGCGACACCTACAACGTGCTGACATGAGGAAAGTTTCCAACCGATTTCTCATACACAAACAACAGTTGACCGGCGTTGCCTGGTGAAATGTTGTTGTGATGCATCGTGTCAGGAGGAGAAATGCGTACCATCACGTTTCCGACTTTGACGAAGGTCGGTTTGTAGCCTATCGCGATTGCGGTTTATCGTATCGCGACATTGCTGTTCGCTCTGGTCGAGATCCAATGATTGTTAGCAGAATATGGTATCGGTGGGTTCACGAAGGTAATACGGAATGCGGTGCTGGATCCCAACGGCCTCGTATCACTAGCAGTCGAGATGACAGGCATCTTATCCGCATGGCTGTAACGAATCGTGCAGCCACGTCCCGATCCCTGAGTCAACAGATGGGGACGTTTGCAAGACAGCAACCATCTGCACGAACAGTTCGAAGACGTTTGCAGCAGAGTGGACTATCAGCTCGGAGACCATGGCTGCGGTTACCCTTGACGCTGCATCACATACAGGATCGCCTGCGATGGTGTACTCAATGACGAACCTGGGTGCACGAATGGCAAAACGTCGTTTTTTCGGATGAATCCAGGTTCTGTTTACAGCATCATGATGGTCGCATCCGTGCTTGGCGACATTGCGGTGAACGCACATGGAAGCGTGTATTCGTCATCGCCATACTGGCGTATCACTCGGCGTGATGCTATGGTGTGTCATTGGTTACACGTCTCGGTCACCTCTTATTCGCATTGACGGCACTTTGAACAGTGGACGTTACATTTCAGATGTGTTACGTCCCTTGGCTTTACCCTACATTCGATCCCTGCGAAACCCTACATTTCAGCAGGATAATGCACAACCGCATGTTGCAGGTCCTGTACGGGCCTTTCTGGATACAGAAATGTTCGACTGCTGCCCTGGCCAGCACATTCTCCAGATCTCTCACCAATTGAAAACGTCTGGTCAATGTGGGCCGAGCAACTTTCTCGTCACAATACGGCAGTCACTACTCTTGATGAACTGTGGTATCGTGTTGAAGCTGCATGGGCAGCTGTACCTGTACACGCCATCCAAGCTCTGTTTGACTCAATGCCCAGGCGTGTCAAGGCCGTTATTACGGCCAGAGGTGATGTTCTGGGTACTGATTTCTCAGGATCTGTGCACCCAAATTGCGTGAAAATGGAAACACATGTCAGTCCTAGTATAATTTATTTGTCCAACGAATACCCGTTTATCATCTGCATTTCTTCTTGGTGTAGCAATTTTGATGCCCAGTAGTGTATTTTACCAGTGCCGGTTTTCCCTATTAATTATGATAGAAACGGTATGTGAGGATAACATAGATTGTTTTGAGGCCGAGTCCTGACGCAGAGAGCGTCGCACTGCGTTCCTCCGGAGTGCTGTGAATGCCAGCTGCCAGTTTATCGCCCCTCTAATTCGTTTTGTGTCAAGTAGCTCGTTACAGCCCGCAATTCCAATGAAATTTAAGAGCCTCGGTTCTGCACTCCGGCGAGTCCTGTCTGGCACCCACGAACGGCACAGCTGGCTACATTGCCGTTTCTGTAACAGGAATGTTCCTAACTGAACAGTCTCTTCATGACATCCTTCAATTTAGCGCTCTATTACGTGATATTCGAGTAACTTCATTCACAGTGTGGTGATGTGCACGTCAAAAGGCATTCTGCTATACTACACTACTGACCATTAAAATTGGTACACCACGAAGAAAGGCAAATGATAAACGGGTATTCATTGGACAGATAGATTATACTAGAACTGACATGTGATTACATTTTCACGCAGTTTGGGTGCATAGATCCTGAGAAATCAGTACCCAGAACAACCACCTCTGGTCGCCATAACGGCCTTGATACGCCTGGGCATTGAGTCAAACAGAGCTTGGATGGCGTGTACAGGTACAGCTGCCCATGCAGCTTCAACACGATACCACAGTTCATCAAGAGTAGTGACTGGCGTATTGTGACGAGCCAGTTGCTCGGCCACCATTGACCAGACGTTTTCAATTGGTGAGAGATCTGGAGAATGTGCTGGCCAGGGCAGCAGTCGAACATTTTCTGTATCCAGAAAGGACCGTACAGGACCTGCAACATGCGGTCGTGCATTATCCTGCTGAAATGTAGGGTATAACAGGGATCGAATGAAGGTTAGAGCCAAGGGTCATAACATATCTGAGATGTAACGTCCACTGTTCAAAGTGCCGTCAATGCGAACAAGAGGTGACCGAGACGTGTAACCAATGGCACCCCATACCATCACGCCGGGTGATATGCCAGTATGGCGATGACGAATACACGCTTCCAATGTGCGTTCACCACGATGTCGCCAAACACGGATGCGACCATCATGATGCTGTAAATAGAACCTGGATTCATCCGAAAAAATGACGTCTTGCCATTCGTGCACCCAGGTTCGTCGTTGAGTACACCATCGCAGACGCTCCTGTCTGTGATGCAGCGTCAAGGGTACCCGCAGCCATGGTCTCCGAGATGATACTCCATGCTGCTGCAAACGTCGTCGAACTGTTCGTGTAGATGGTTATTGTCTTGCAAACGTCCTCATCTGTTGACTCTGGGGTCGAGACGTGGCTGCACGATCCGTTACAGTCATGAGAAGAAGATGCCTGTCATCTCGACTGCTAGTGATGCGAGGCCGTTGGGATCCAGCATGGCGTTCCGTATTACCCTCCGGAACCCACCGATTCCATATTCTGCTAACAGTCATTGGGTCTCGACCAACGCAAGCAGCAATGTCGCGATACGATAAACCACAATCGCGATAGGCTACAATCCCACCTTTATCAAAGTCGGAAACGTGATGGTACGCATTTCTCGTCCTTACTCGAGGCATCACAACAACGTTTCACCAGGCAGCGCCGCTCAGCTGCTGTTTGAGTATGAGGGATCGGTTGGAAACGCTCCTTATGTCAGCACGTTGTAGGTGTCGCTACCGGCGCCAGCCTGAAAAGCTAATCATTTGCATATGACAGGGTCTCCTTCCTGTCGGTTAAATTTCGTGTCTGTAGCACGTCGTCTTCGTGGTGTAGCAATTTTAATGGCCAGTAGTGTATCATGTCTCTATGTCGGTCCATCTTACTGTACTCATTCCAAACAATCGATTTCCACACTTATGTCAGTGTCAGCGGTGGAGCTTGTCACGGTCATTTGCGGCGCTCCTGAGCAACCAATGTGTTGACTAATATTTCTGCTGGTGATCTTATACGAATATATTTTTATAAGTCAGTAGCGTTCCCTGGATAGTTAAAGTAATACACAACTTTCACTCTTTAGGCTATAAGGCGCTATAATACAATCTGAGGGTGTTATTGGTTGTAGGTGATAGTTGGCGACGGACAGTAGCGCTTAGGAATAGTAATACGAATATACTTATCTCCGAAGCAGACGTGAAAGTTTGCCAATTGTGGCGTTCCTTTCCTTTACAGACTTTCATCGTAAGATTGGCTGTTCTTGTTAGCGACTTCGACGAATGGAGACTGATACATGAAGCTAGGCCAAGGACTCGATCGGTCAGAACGGTGACAAGGCCGAAGATCACCTATCCGACTGAGTGTTGGAGCTGTCGGACATGAACGGCGCTCTCACAGTTTTTATGCCACGGCGGTGACGTCATGGCGAGCTACGAGCCGACCTCTGGGGACACACATCCTTGGCCTGCTATTCAGTCGCCGGTTCGCGGAAGGGCCTGCTTCTTTTCAACTTTTTTTTAGCGCGGCCATTTCTGCGGTCGATACGCACTGCTTATGCTAAAGTGACCCCATTTCTTCTCCTCGCGTCTGGTGCAGTATGACACTACAAATTATTTTTTCGAGATTATTAGTTTAACCATCACCTTCCCCAGACTAAGTACGTGGAACCGCTGGTACATTTAATTCAAGTATTAGAATGATAACCCTGGACTTTTTATGTTCTTCTTGTATGCTCTTAGATGATAAATTCAGTTTCTTGGAGACCTTGGATGGAAAAGTGTCAAGTACTTAGGAGTCAACGAGGTGTCGAGGACGTGTTAGGTGCTTTTCTGTGGGAGTGGCGGTAATGTAACAGTGCTTAGGGGTATAAATAAATCTCACGCAACCTGTTAGCCCATTTGATTAGCTACATGCTCTTTGTATCGTAATACGTGGAAGGACTAAGTTCACATTTTATTAACACACAAGATTTTTCTGCCTTGACTTTGCATTTCCATGGAGTGTAACACCTCAAACTTAGACTCCGAGTGCTCCTTGATTTCTAGCATTTGATAGTGCGCGGGGGAAGCACGTAATTTGGTTCGTGGTTATCGTCTTTACTCGGATCAACTGAGATATTGTCGAGTAATATACATTTTCAACAGCTTTCGAAAGCTTTTGAAAAGACGATTACAGTGACATAACGATTGCTCATAGTTGCGTTGATAATTTCCACGGAAGCATCTCAGGAATGAGAGCCCTAATTGGTAACGTTTACACAGCAACAGCTGATTACAGTTACCATACCTTTCATTTTTAGTGCAGTTCTCAGATATTTTTTGCCAAAGGTTTCAATGCCAACATTAACAAACATTGCATCGCCTGACTCGACTTTCAAGACCTTTATAAAGAGATTACCAAAATAAATCGCTCCATTAAGAAGAACTATACTTGTATAAAAATCCCGATAGGTAGCAACAAAATTATATGCTGATTTGCACACTATCACACGCAAAAAACCCTCCTTCGATTTCTTGAATGCTTCACGACTTACGTGATATAAGATATAAGTTGAGAAACAGCAAGCATTTATGATAAGTAGTGGAATGGGGCCCATAGGAGCTAAGATCAAAATCTTATCTGAAAGTCATGGCCACGACTGTCCGGCAATTGCAGGAGGCATATTTCAAGCCAGGATTAAACCTGATACCCTTCCCCCTTCCGCTGCCCACGCCTCTTGGCCACTTGTATAGGGTACATTCGAGGGCACGATATAACCTGATACAACGTCCATTCACCTTAGGCGATTTTATGACGTAAAGCTGGTGGGAAAACGAAGGTTATCCTCCCTCTTCACCCCCCCCCCCCCCCGCCCCTACCACTTCTTCTATCCTTCTCTCTAGGCCAAGGAAAGACTTAAATCAAGTCCCCACCTCCCCCACACCTGATTTTATTCTTGTTCCACATGCATGGGCCTCTTCATTTGTGCTCTGTTCCTCTGTTCACAGTAGTGAAAGGACCATCAGTAGCAGAGCTATGTGATTGAAAAATGGTGGTAGATATTACCATAATTTATGAGGTAAGACATTCTCACATAATAATGTGTTACTGTGATATGGCTGAATTACCGTAATTACTGACATCATATCATCTTCTGAAAAATTGTGGGCAATACTGACATAATCTATGACGTAAGAAACTTTGACATTACAATGTGTGACTGGGACGTAACCGATTTACTACTGTATAATTTGATGACATCATGGCATATTCTTCAAAACCGTGGGAAGTATTAACATAATTTATGGCCTAAGTCAGTTTGACGGTGACTAAGGCGTTGCTGAATTACTATAAATTACATAACATCTTAACATTCACGTCAAAACATTTTCTATAAGCACTCCAAAACATCATGACCTCTCATTCACATTTGCAATTTTTACCGATTTTCTTCCACTTTTCAAGAAGCCACACGTAAATGCGGGACTGAACAGTTACCAGAGAGTGATATTTAAACAAACTGGTACATATCCCCGTTAAAAAATTTCGGCGAAACACTATTTAACAGCCAATACATTGCTACTACACGCCTCCTGCAAGCACTCCAACGTATGAAAACTTCCCAACAGCATTATTTACGGTTCGTTACAATTTTATTGATCTTCTGTCAGAATTCTAAAGACAGAGACGTACATATGAAACTCAAAAATTCGCACGGCGTGAATTTAAACAAATATATCGATGTCCCATGTTGAACAAGTACCAAGCAGCAAAAAATTCTTACACTACTGGCCATTAAAATTGCTACACCAAGAAGAAATGCAGATGATAAACGGGTATTCACTGAACAAATACATTATACTAGAACTGACATGTGATTACATTTTGACGTAATTTGGGTGCATAGATCATGAGAAATCAGTACCCAGAACCACTACCTCTGGCCGTAATAATGGCCTTGATACGACTCGACATTGAGTCAAACATAGCTCGGATGGCGTGTACAGGTACAGCTGCCCATGGAGCTTCAACACGTTTATACAGTTCATCAGGAGTAGTAACTGGCGTATTGTGACGAGAAAGTTGCTCGGCTACCATTGACCAGATGTTTTCAATTGGTGAGAGATCTGAAGAATGTGCTGTCCAGGGTAGCAGTCGAACATTTTCTGTATACAGAAAGGCCCGTACAGGACCTGCAACATGTGGTCGTGCATTATCCTGCTGAAATGTAGGGTTTCGCAGGGATCGAATGAAGGGTAGAGCCACGGGTCGTAACACATCTGCAATGTAACGTCCACTGTTCAAAGTACCGTCAATGCGAAGAGAGGTGACCGAGACGTGTAACCAATGGCACCCCATACCATCACGCCAGGTGATACGCCAGTATGGCGATGACGAATACACACTTCCTATGTCCGTTCACCACCATGTCGCCAAACATGGATGCGACCATCATGATGCTGTAAACAGAACCTGGATTCATTCGAAAAAATGACGTTTTGTCATTCGTGCAGCCAGGTTCGTTGTTGAGTACACCACTGCAGGCGCTCCTGTCTGTGATGTAGCGTCAAGGGTAACCGCAGCCACGGTCTCCGAGCTGATAGTCCATGCTGCTGCAAACGTCATCGAACTGTTCGTGGAGATGGATGTTGTCTTGCAAACGTCCCCATCTGTTGACTCAGGGATCGAGACGTGGCTGCACGATCCGTTACAGCCATGCGGATAAGATGCCTGTCATCTCGACTGCTAGTGATACGAGGCCGTTGAGATCCAGCACGGCGTTCCGTATTACCCTCCTGAACCCACCGATTTAATATTCTGCTAACAGCCATTGGATCTCGACCAACGCGAGCAGCAATGTCGCGATACGATAAACCGCAAGCGCGATAGGCTACAATCCGACCTTTATCAAAGTCGGAAACGTGATGGTACGCATTTCTCCTCCTTACACGAGGCATCACAACAACGTTTCACCAGGCAACGCCGGTCAACTGCCGCTTGTGTATGAGAAATCGGCTGGAAGCGTTTCTCATGTCAGCACGTTGTAGGTGTCGCCACGGGCGCCAACCTTGTGTGAATGCTCTGAAAATCTAATAATTTGCATATCACAGCATCTTCTTCATGTCGGTTAAATTTCACGTCTGTAGCACGTCATCTTCGTGGTGTAGCAATTTTAATGGTCAGTAGTGTACAAAGTCTACGAGGAACTCTTCCCTGCACTATTAGTATGTTAAAAGACAATGACGGCGCTATAAGGTCGACTTAGAGGACTATGACACTGTACGATTATACTAGACTTTAAATGATAACAGAAAATAGGTATATTTACGAGGGCATGTTGGAAAGTAAAGACTCCAAATTTTTACTGTGAAAACTCATAAAGCTTCATTAATAAAACATATTGTATTAACATTCTACATCTTTATTCTTCATTTCTACATATTTATTCCTCAATATATTCTCTCTGGTGACGAATGCATTTCTCCCGATAAGAAGCCAGTTTGTTGATACCGTCACTCCAGAACGCTTAACTTTGTTGCAGAGCCTCAACCACACCTCTGTTTGCAGTGCTTTGGAAACAGATGAAAATCGGATGAGGCCACGTCAGAACTGTATGGAGAATGATCGATGACGGTGAACCCAAGGTGTAGAATTGCTGCAGGTGTTGCAGAGCTCGTATCTGGCCTGGCATTTTCATACTGAAGGAGTGTGCTCCGTGTGTGGACGAACACTTTGAATTCGTGTGCTCATTTTTCTGTGGGTCTTGCAGAACCTTGCAGAGTTCGTGATGGTGCCTTTAGGCATGAATTCCTAATGCATCATACCTTGAACATCCCAGAACAGTGTGAGCATGACTTTGCCTGCTGGTGCCCTGGTCTTCAGCTTCGTTAATGCTGTCTTCTACATCTACATCCATACTCCGCAAGCCACCTGACGGTGTGTGGCGGAGGGTACCTTGAGTACCTCTATCGGTTCTCCCTCCTATTCCAGTCTCGTGTTGTTCGCGGAAAAAAAGATTGTCGGTATGCCTCTGTGTGGGCTCTAATCTCTCTGATTTTATCCTCATGGTCTCTTCGCGAGATATACGTAGGAGGAAGCAGTATACTACTTGACTCCTCGGTTAAGGTATGACCTCGAAACTTCAACAAAAGCCCATACCGAGCTACTGAGCGTCTCTCTTGCAGAGTCTTCCACTGGAGTTTATCTATCATCTCCGCAACGCTTTCGCGATTACTAAATGATCCTCTAACGAAGCGCGCTGCTCTCCGTTGGATCTTCTCTATCTCTTCTATCAACCCTATCTGGTACGGATCCCTCACCGATGAGTAGTATTCAAGCAGTGGGCGAACAAGTGTACAGTAACCTACTTCCTTTGTTTTCGGACTGCATTTCCTTAGGATTCTTCCAATGAATCTCAGTCTGGCATCTGCTTCACCGACGATTAATTTTATGTGGTCATTCCATTTTAGATCACTCCTATTGCCTACTCCCAGATAATTTATGGAATTAACTGCTTCCAGTTGCTGACCTGCTATATTTTAACTAAATGATAAAGGATCTTTCTTTCTATATAATCGCAGCACATTACACTTGTCTACATTGAGATTCAATTGCCATTCCCTGCACCATGCGTCAATTCGTTGCAGATCCTCCTGCATTTTAATACAATTTTCCATTGTTACAACCTCACGATATACTACAGCATCATCCGCAAAAAGCCTCAGTGAACTTCCGATGTTATCCACAAGGTCCTTTACGTATACTGTGAATAGCAACTGTCTACGACACTCTCCTACGGCACACCTGAAATCACTTTTACTTCGGAAGACTTGTCTCCATTGAGAATGACATGCTGCGTTCTGTTATCTAGGAACTCTTCAATCCAATCACACAACTGGTCTGATAGCCCATATGCTCTTACTTTGTTCATTAACCAACTGTGGGGAACTGTATCAAACGCCTTGCGGAAGTCAAGAAACACGGCATCTGCCTGGGAACCCGTGTATGTGCACCTCTGAGCCTCGTGGAAGAATAGCGCGAGCTGGGTTTCACATGATCGTCTTTTTCGAAACCCATGCTGATTCCTACAGAGTAGATTTCTAGTCTCCAGAAAAGTCATTATACTCGAACATAATACGTCTTCCAAAGTTCTACAACTGATCGACGTTAGAGATACAGGCCTATATAGTTCTGCACATCTGTTCGACGTCCCTTCTTGAAAACGGGGATGACGTGTGCCCTTTTCCAATCTTTTGGAACCCTACGCTCTTCTAGAGACCTACGGTACACCGCTGCAAGAAGGGGGGCAAGTTCCATCTCGTACTCTGTGTAAAATCGAACTGGTATTCCATCAGGTCCAGCGGCCTTTCCTCTTTTGAGCGATTTTAATTGTTTTCCTGTCCCTCTGTCATCTATTTCGATATCTACCATATCCTCATTTGTGCGACAATCTAGACAAGGAACTACAGTGCACTCTTCCTTGTTCTCGGGATGAAAATTGTGAATCCAGCATTTATCACCTGTCACAACTTTGCCAAAGAATCCATCACTCTCCCGCTCAAAACTCAAAAGAAATTGTTGACAGATGTCCTGTCTCCTCTGTTTTATGTCAGATGTGGGCATCTGAGGCAACCAAAGAGCACCAAGTTTTCTGCATCGCAACTCTACATTGTTGGCCTGTACGTGATCTCATCATATGCCACACTTACCTGAGAAATGTATTTGTGCTGTCTGACGAGTTTCGTCAATTGCCATACGTTGTCATCGACTCCAAGATCTCCCATACACATTGAGGTTAGCGCTACAGTTTCCTTTATTATGAGCAAGAACAACCCAACGTTGCACATTAATGATGTCGATACAATAATTACCATACTCAACTTTCATTCTCCTATAGGTTTCAATTGGAGGCACTTTTTCTGCAGTTAGGAAATCGATTACATCTTGCTGTCTCACAAACACTGTGGTAGTTACATTACAAACCATCGTGTTAAACACTACACATAGGAGCCCTCTAGTGCCAAAGGGTTGCAATTAGCGTGAGCGAAGTGGGAAAGGTGACCAAGTAACATGCATGACATGTAATACCTCAACAGACATTGAGAAAAGAATAAAATATTCGAGGGCGTTACTTTTTACTGAAAACAACTACCACCACCACTGGCAACAGATAGGAGTGGCACACATTTTATTTTAAAAGCAAGCTATCAATGCCGTGTGTACATGCATATGTTACAGTCTTCTTTAGCCAGGCGCGACTCTGAAGATTGCCACCCCAGGCCTATCACCACAGCCACTGCCCCCGAGTGTGATACTTGTACGACTGCTCGCTCTCTGCCAGAACCACTCCTGTCTGAGACAGACAACTTATCTGTACCTTCTGTATATACACCTAGGTGACGAAAGTCACGGAACACCTCCTAATATCCTAACGAGAATTCTTTACAGACAAATGGAAAAACTGGTAGAAGCCGACCTCGGGGAAGATCAGTTTGGATTCCGTAAAAATATTGGAACACGTGAGGCAATACTGACCCTACGACTAATGTTAGAAGCTAGATTAAGAAAAGGCAAACCTACATTTCTAGCACTTGTAGACTTAGAGAAAGCTTTTGACAATGTTGACTGTAATACTCTCTCTCAAATTCTGAAGGTGGCAGGGGTAAAATACAGGAAGCGAAAGGCTCATCTGAAGATGACTGGCAGGTGCCCAGTTGAAATATCGTGCGAAGTATTGAACGACGACCGGCTGCAAGCCCGAAATTTGTTTGAACAGGCTATTTACAGTTTGTACAGAAACCAGATGGCAGTCATAAGAGTCGAGGGACATGAAAGGGAAGCAGTGGTTGGGAAGGGAGTGAGACAGGGTTGTAGCCTGTCCCCGATGTTATTCAATCTGTATATTGAGCAAGAAGTTAAGGAAACAAAAGAAAAATTCGGAGTAAGTATTAAAACCCATGGAGAAGAAATAAAGACTTTGGGGTTCGCCGATGACATTGTAATTCTGTCGGAGACAGCAAAGGACTTGGAAGAGCAGTAGAACGGAATGGACAGTGTCTTGAAAGGAGGATATAAGATGAACATCAACAAAAGTAAAACGAAGATAATGGAATGTAGTCGAATTAAGTCGGGTGATGCTGAGGGAATTAAATTAGGAAATGAGACACTTAAAGTAGTGAAAGACTTTTGCTATTTGGGGAGCAAAATAACTGATGATGGTCGAAGTAGAGAGGATATCAAATGTAGACTGGCAATGGCAAGGAAAGCGTTTCTGAAGAAGAGAAATTTGTTAACATCGAGTGTAGATTTAAGTGTCAGGAAGTCGTTTCTGAAAGTATTTGTATGGAGTGTAGCCATGTATGGAAGTGAAACATGGACCATAAATAGTTTAGACAAGAAGAGAATAGAAGCTTTCGAAATGGAGAAGATTGCTGAAGATTAGATAGGTAGAGGAGGTACTGAATAGAATTGGGGAGGAGTTTGTGGCCCAACTTGACTAGGAGAACGGATCGGTTGGTAGGACATGTTCTGAGGCATCAAGGGATCGCCAATTTAGTATTGGAGGGCAGCGTGGAGGGTAAAAATCGTAGAGGGAGACAAAGAGATGAATACACTAAGCAGATTCAGAAGGATGTAGGCTGCAGTATGTACTGGGTGATGAAGCAGCTTGCATATGATAGAGCATGGAGAGCTGCATCAAACCAGTCTCAGGACTGAGGACGACAACAACAACATCCTGTTGGATCTTCTTTTTCTCGGTGTAGTGCAGCTTCTCGACATGGCATGGACTCAAAAAGTAGTTGGAAGTCCCCTCTAGGAACCTTTGAGCCATGCTGCCTCTACAGCTGTTCATAATTTCGAGAGTGTTGCCGATGTAGGATACTGCAAACGAATCAACTCTCGATTATGTCTCATAGACGTCCGACTGGATTCATATCGGGCGATCTGGGTGGCCAAGTCATTCGTTCGAGCTGTTCAGAACGTTCAAACCAGTCGTGAACAATGCTGGCCCTGTGACGTGACGTCATTGTTTGGGAACATGAAGTCATCAACGGCTGCAAATGGTCTCCAAGCAGCCGAAAAAAACCTTTTCCAGTCGATCATCGGTACATTGGACGAGAGGATCCAGTATATTCCGCGTAAACGTAGCCCACACCAATGTAGAGCCATCGCTATCTAGCACAGTGCCTTGTTGACAACTTGGGTCCATCACCGCGTGGTGTCAGCTCTTACCGGCTGAAATCGGGATTCGGCTGAGCAGGCCATGTTTTACCAATAGTTTGGGGTCCAAACGATATGGTCACGTGCCCATGAGATGCGCTGCAGACGATGTCGTGCTGTTAGGAAAGACACTTGCGTCGGGCATCTGCTACCATAACCCATTAACGCCAAATTTCGCCGCATTATACTAATGGATACGTTCGTCGTGCGTCCCACAATGATTTCTATAGTTTTTTCAAGCAGTGTCGCTTGTCTGTTAGCATTGACAGTGTGGTGTCACCGCCAGACACCACACTTGCTAGGTGGTAGCTTAAATCGGCCGCGGTCCATTTAGTACATGTCGGACCCGCGTGTCGCCACTGTGTGATCGCAGACCTAGCGCCACCACAAGGCAGGTCTCGATATACGATAGAGCACTCGCCCGAGTTGTACGGACGACATTGCTAGCGACAATACGGACAAAGCCTTCCTCTCATTTGCCGAGAGTCAGTTAGAATAGCCTTCTGCTAAGTCCATGGCTACGACCTAGCAAGGCGCCAATTGTAACAGTGCATGTATCTTACGAGTCTCATTTGTATAGCCAAGAGAGATGTATCACAAGGAATAAATAAAGTTAAGTATATTCCAAAGCTACGTATTTTCTTGATAGCAGTCATAACGTATCTTGTTCCAGACTTGACGCCAGTCGGCGTGTGTGTACGCGTGCCTTTCTTTCGGCTACTTCAGTGTGGCATAACAGCCTTGTTACGTCACAACAGACAGCTCTACGAAACGCTGCTGCTCTCGGTCGTTATGTGAAGGCCGTCGGCTACTGCGTTGTCCGTGGTGAGAGGTTGTTGTTGTTGTTGTTGTTGTTGTTGTTGTCTTCTGTCCAGAGATTGGTTTGGTACAGCTCTCCATGCTACTCTATCCTTGGCAAACCTCTTCGTCTCCGAATAACTACTCCAACCTTCATCCTTCTGAATCTGCTTAGTGTATTCGTCTCTTGGTTTCCCTCTAGGATTTTTACCCTTCACGCTTCCTCCCAATACTAAATTGATGATCCTTTGACGTCCCAGAACGTGTCCTACCAACCGATCCCTTCATCTAGTCAAGTTGTGCCACAAATTCCTCTTCTCCCCAATTCTATTCAGTACTTCCTCATTAGTTACGCGATCTTCCCATCTAATTTCCGCGTTCTTCTGTAGCATCACATTTCGAAAGCTTCTGTTCTCTTCTTGTCTACACTGTTTCACTTCAATACATGGCTACACTCCATACAAATACTTTCAGAAAAGACTTCCTTATACTTAAATCAATACTCGATGTTAACAAATTGCTCTCCTTCAGAAACGCTTTCCTTGCCATAGCCAGTCAACATTTTATGTCCTCTCTACTTCGACCATCGGCAACGGCCTTGCCGCAGTGGATACACCGGTTCCCGTGAGATCACCGAAGTTAAGCGCTGTCGGGCATGGCCGGCACTTGGATGGGTGACCATCCAGCTGCCATGCGCTGTTGCCATTTTTCGGGGTGTACTCAGCCTCGTGATGCCAACTGAGGAGCTACTCGACCGAATAGTAGCGGCTCCGGTCAAAGAAAACCATCATAACAACCGGGAGAGCGGTGTACTGACCACACGCCCCTCCTATCCACATCCTCACCTGAGGATGACACGGCGGTCGGATGGTCCTGATGGGCCACTTGTGGCCTAAAGACGGAGTGCTTTGCTACTTCGACCATCAGCAAAACTCGTTTACTACTTTAAGTGTCTAATTTCCTAATCTAATTCCTTCAGCATCACCCAATTTAATTCGACTATATTCCATTACCCAAGTTTTGCTTTTGTTCATTTTCATCTTATATCCTTCTTTCCTTTTCTCCACCAAGAGTTCTTGAAGAACTGATTTGCTGGTCCGTTTGCCATGCATAATATTCTCAACAGCCTCCTGTATGTCCACATCTAGAAAGCATCAATTCATTTGCGGTCTCCTTTAGTTGTTGTCCATTTTTCAGGCATAAAGGAAAACTGAAAACACCAGAGATTTCAGCACTCTCGATTTAATAAGTCTGGTTAGGGCTTCGTCTATGCAACGCTTCGGTGCAGCTTTCCTACCCAGAGCAGTCCTACGTCGTATTTCCTGTTAGAGCTATCCTCTTTCGGAATCACTGAGCCCAGGTAGACAAAATTATCAACTTCCTCATACTATGATAGTACATCAGTAGCTGGTAGTGACTCACCTGTGTCATTTATCATGATCTTGGTCTTTTTCTTACTAACTGACAATCCAAGTTTCTCGCTTTCTCTCTTAACTCTATCAAGTACTTCCTTCATTTCCACTTGCGAGTGTGCTCACATTGTGGTATCACCCGAAAATCTCAAATTCCTTGTCCTCCAATTCAGATCTCACCAGTCCAGCTATCAAGACTTTTTCTCATAGCATATTCTCCATAGATGTTAAATAAAACCGACGGTAGAATGCACCCACGGCTAACTCCTTTACACGGTTCCAATGGGCTTGAAAAGTTTTATCTAGTCTGATTATTGCATTACTATCAGAGCAGAGGTTTCTGATAAGGGTAATAAAATGATCAGGAACGCCGATTTCTGCTAATGTGCTCCAGGAACAGTCTTAATATTTTTAAACTGACGATTTCCATCTTAAGCCAGTCGATGAATAGTCTGTCTACTTATGGTATTTTCCACCTGGTGAGGTCCATGGTAAGGTCTTTGTGGACGTTGTTGGAAGCAGGTGTTGGTTATAACAAACTTATTTTCCTGACAGAACTGAATGAGTGAATCTCTTCAATCATTTGTTTTGCCTAAACTATGACAGCCAAGAACTTCGTCTGATGAGTTCCACATCTCTGCCTTAGAATTAAAATCTCCATGCACTACGGTAACTTCATTTTTGGGTACTGACTCTATGCAGTTGAAAAGAGACTTGTAAAATTCTTGTGACACTTCATCGTCTGTTGCTGAAATTGTTGCTTATGCCTGTATTGCATTTAGCTTGCAACGTCCAGCTTTGAATTTCACTTGTATTGTTCGGTCGCTGACAGACTTATGCTCAGCCAGTGCGGCATTCCATCCCTTGTGTACTAACACGGCAACACCATTAATGGAATTATTTGATCTACCACAAAAATATATTGTATTACCGTTAGCTGTTTTGAAATGCCCGCCGGCCGTGGTGGCCAAGCTGTTAAAGGCGCTACAGTCTGGAACCGCGCGACCGTTACGGTCGCAGGTTCGAATCCTGCCTCGGGCATGGATGTGTGTGATGTCCTTAGGTTAGTTAGGTTTAAGTAGTTCTAAGTTCTAGGGGACTGATGACCTTAAAAGTTAAGTCCCATAGTGCTCAGAGCCATTTGAAGCCATTTTTTTTTTAAATGCCCAGTGCTTTTTCAATCAGTCTCTGCTAATCCTAACATCCCGATTTTAGTTCGCTGGTATTCCCGTTTCACAATTTGTAACTTTCCAATTTGGCATAATCCTTGTACATTCCAAGTCCTAATCTTGTGCATATTTCTTTAGATTATCATGGTTTTGTTTACGGCTGCGCCCTCCGGAGGTCCGCTGGGTGGGCTGCTTACATCTCCGGACTGTTGAACAGCAGGCAAATCCATGATGGGTTTTCGTAGGATCAAAACAATGAAGTGGTTTCCCGTTGCCTTTACCTTTGGTTGGAAATATAGAGTAAAATATAAAATGCCAGGTAGCATATGGACTATCAGACCAATTGTGTGATTGGATTGAAGAGTTCCTAGATAACAGAACGCGGCATGTCATTCTCAATGGAGAGAAGTCTTCCGAAGTAAGAGTTATTTCAGATGTGCCGCAGGGGAGTGTCGTAAGACCGTTGCTATTCACAATATACACTCCTGGAAATGGAAAAAAGAACACATTGACACCGGTGTGTCAGACCCACCATACTTGCTCCGGACACTGCGAGAGGGCTGTACAAGCAATGATCACACGCGCGGCACAGCGGACACACCAGGAACCGCGGTGTTGGCCGTCGAATGGCGCTAGCTGCGCAGCATTTGTGCACCGCCGCCGTCAGTGTCAGCCAGTTTGCCGTGGCATACGGAGCTCCATCGCAGTCTTTAACACTGGTAGCATGCCGCGACAGCGTGGACGTGAACCGTATGTGCAGTTGACGGATTTTGAGCGAGGGCGTATAGTGGGCATGCGGGAGGCCGGGTGGACGTACCGCCGAATTGCTCAACACGTGGGGCGTGAGGTCTCCACAGTACAACGATGTTGTCGCCAGTGGTCGGCGGAAGGTGCACGTGCCCGTCGACCTGGGACCGGACCGCAGCGACGCACGGATGCACGCCAAGACCGTAGGATCCTACACAGTGCCGTAGGGGACCGCACCGCCACTTCCCAGCAAATTAGGGACACTGTTGCTCCTGGGGTATCGGCGAGGACCATTCGCAACCGTCTCCATGAAGCTGGGCTACGGTCCCGCACACCGTTAGGCCGTCTTCCGCTCACGCCCCAACATCGTGCAGCCCGCCTCCAGTGGTGTCGCGACAGGCGTGAATGGAGGGACGAATGGAGACGTGTCGTCTTCAGCGATGAGAGTCGCTTCTGCCTTGGTGCCAATGATGGTCGTATGCGTGTTTGGCGCCGTGCAGGTGAGCGCCACAATCAGGACTGCATACGACCGAGGCACACAGGGCCAGCACCCGGCATCATGGTGTGGGGAGCGATCTCCTACACTGGCCGTACACCACTGGTGATCGTCGAGGGGACACTGAATAGTGCACGGTACATCCAAACCGTCATCGAACCCATCGTTCTACCATTCCTAGACCGGCAAGGGAACTTGCTGTTCCAACAGGACAATGCACGTCCGCATGTATCCCGTGCCACCCAACGTGCTCTAGAAGGTGTAAGTCAACTACCCTGGCCAGCAAGATCTCCGGATCTGTCCCCCATTGAGCATGTTTGGGACTGGATGAAGCGTCGTCTCACGCGGTCTGCACGTCCAGCACGAACGCTGGTCCAACTGAGGCGCCAGGTGGAAATGGCATGGCAAGCCGTTCCACAGGACTACATCCAGCATCTCTACGATCGTCTCCATGGGAGAATAGCAGCCTGCATTGCTGCGAAAGGTGGATATACACTGTACTAGTGCCGACATTGTGCATGCTCTGTTGCCTGTGTTTATGTGCCTGTGGTTCTGTCAGTGTGATCATGTGATGTATCTGACCCCAGGAATGTGTCAATAAAGTTTCCCCTTCCTGGGACAATGAATTCACGGTGTTCTTATTTCAATTTCCAGGAGTGTACATAAATGACCTTGTGGATAATATCGGAAGTTCACTGAGGCTTTTTGCGGATGATGCTGTGGTATATAGAGAGGGTGTAACAAAGGAAAATCGTACTGAACTGCGGGAGGATCTGCAACGAATTGACGCATGGTTCAGGAAATGGCAGTTGAATCTCAATGTATACAAGTGTATTGTGCTGCGAATACATAGAAAGAAAGATCCTTTATCATTTAGTTAAAATATAGAAGGTCAGCAACTAGAAGCAGTTAATTTCATAAATTATCTGGGAGTAGGCATTAGGAGTGATCTAAATTGGAATGACCATATAAAATTAATTGTCGGTAAAGCAGATGCCAGACTGAGAATCATTGGAAGAATCCTAAGGAAATGCAGTCCGAGAACAAAGGAAGTAGGTTACAGTACACTTGTTCGCCCACTGCTTGAATACTGCTCACCGGTGTGAGATCAGTACCAGATAGGGTTGATAGAAGAGATAGAGTAGATTCAACGGAAAGCAGCGCGCTTCGTTACAGGATCATTTAGTAATCGCGAAAGCGTTACGGAGATGATAGATAAACTCCAGTGGAAGACTCTGCAAGAGAGACGCTCAGTAGCTCGGTATGGGCTTTTGTTGAAGTTTCGAGGTCATACCTTAACCGAGGAGTCAAGCAGTATACTGCTTCCTCCTACGTATATCTCGCGAGGAGACCATGAGGATAAAATCGGAGAGATTAGATCCCACACAGAGGCATACCGACAATCTTTTTTTCCGCGAACAACAAGAGACTGGAATAGAAGGGAGAACCGATAGAGGTACTCAAGGTACCCTCCGCCACACACCGTCAGGTGGCTTACAGATTATGGATGTAGATGTAGATGTAGATGTAGAAGTGATTAGGATCAGTGCTAAGATCATGCCTCATCCTGAATAAGGCGTTAGGACAAACCAAGAGTTTTCATGGACAGTGTCGCCAAGTCCCTAACATAGGACTACCCTTCTCTGAGATTGTGAAGGAGTTCCTGTCAACTACCGGAGTACACCTTGTAGTCTTCTCTAACACATACGTTGTAGCTTTAAGCTCTGAGATCTGGCATCTGTCTCTAACCTGTGTTTTCTGCAGCGACACACCTTGCGGTATTTAGTAAATCAGACCGACTTCCACGCATATTCAGTGTATTTATTACACTTTTCACTGCAAGGGCTGAACACTTTGTCCCAAAATCTATTAAACCAGGCCGTCTTCTGCACGTGATTTCGTCTACTGATCTCTGACTGCATGGGACAACATACCACTGCAAATGAACCAAGCTATGTATATTTTGTGCTATATATTTTCTATTAATAGATACGGCTTATGTAACACACTACATTCTGGACAGGGCCAGTACACTGAAGAATTCAATCCCTTGCATGATATTCCGTTTACCTGTACTATTGAATACCAGAGCACCGCTTACTTGTTCTACTATTTCGTTTGGAAATGACTTCAATTATTTAGTCTTTGCTTTCATTTCCTTAGGTTCATAACCAAGACTTCCGTTTAAATACATTTCGTATATTAGGATGTAGTGTGGCATTTGCCCCTCCATCGGCCCACAAGAGCTGTGTTTCATCATTGTTCATATTTGCTCCCCGCTGCTCCCTCGTAAGCGTCCATTATGTCTGAGCTTTTCGCGAGGTCTTTTGGTTCCGTCAGTATTATGGTAACATCATCTGTGTAGGCATTGACAGCGAAGTGTCATACATCGACGTATAGTCGTGGTATGTGAGTGCTGGCCGCACAGATTAATGGCTCTAAACAGATGACGAACAGTATCATTCATAAAGGGCAACTCCGTCTGACAGGTGGTTGTGTGGGGAACCCTTCCATAAGATTTCTGTTTATTTGCACTTTCTAAACCATTTGGAATTCACTTGGTAGCAGGATATCTGTTGTTGCTAGTGGAAATCCGAAATGCTGCAACACACTCCTTAGATACTGATGGCTGTCTTTTTAGAAGCCTTTTCTGTAAATGGATGTTCAGCAGCCCTAATATCTGAGTCTGATGTTACCATGAGAAGAATTATGTGTCTCTTAGGGAACTTATTGCGTCTGTTATGCTTTTTTTGAGTAGATTATATGTCAGTTCTGGCACAAGGAATTCTGAAAGGACTTGTTTTACTCTGGCCACTATGGCACGAGATATGATTTTAGGGTCTTTGTATCATTATTGCCCTGAACTCCCGTTATTCTTTGTGGTTTCTACTTTCTTTGAGCGAAATACCATTAATTCGGGTTCTTTTTCAGAGTATAAGTGTCCGCAGCTTTGTTTCTCCCTCTCTACCTCCGTCAACTGTTTCTTGATGATCGGTCAGAGAGTTTTGTAAGATTCATAAAAGAAACACTTATGTATGGCAAGATATGAGGTATTTATGCTGCATTCATTTGCTGTGTCGTTGTGGGAAATACGATGTTCTGACAAACATCCACATAATGAAAAATACAAAAGAAGCTATAAATCGAGAAATAAAATAAATGCAGATGAGTGGCTTTCCGGTATGTTAGCTGCCAAGCAGTACTAGCATCTGAGTTATCTTTTGCTGGAATCCCATGGAGCGTATAAAAGTTGTTGATTCGAAAATTCATTGTGTAAATGTTTATTTTCTTTGAAATATTAACTTCTGTAGTTTTAAACGTATTGAAAATATTGCTGTGTCACTGGATGCGCCTCATCTTTCTGAGATCGCATATGTATTCAGATATGCCTCAATACACTACTGGCCATTAAAATTGCTACACCAAGAAGAAATGCAGATGATAAGCGGGTATTCATTGGACAAATATATTATACTGGAACTGACATTTTATTACATTTTCACGCAATTTGGGTGCATAGGTCCTGAGAAATCAGTACCCAGAACAACCACCTCTGGCCGTAATAACGGCCTTCATACGTTTAGGCATTGAGTCAAACAGAGCTTGGATGGCGTGTACAGGTACAGCTACCCATGTACCCTCAACACGATACCACAGTTCATCAAGAGTAGTGACTGGCGTATTGTGACGAGCCACCATTGACCAGACGTTTTCAGTTGGTGAGAGATCTGGAGAATGTGCTGGCCAGGGCAGCAGCCGAACATTTTCTGTATCCAGAAAGGCCCGTACAGGACCTGCAGCATGAGGTCGTGCATTATGCTGCTCAAATGTAGGATTTCGCAGGGATCAAAAAATGGCTCTGAGCACTATGGGACTTAACATCTGTGGTCATCAGTCCCCTAGAACTTAGAACTACTTAAACCTAACTAACCTAAGGACATCACACACATCCATGCCCGAGGCAGCATTCGAACCTGCGACCGTAGCAGTCGCGCGGTTCCTGACTGAGTGCCTATCGCAGGGATCGGACGAAGGGTAGAGCCACAGGTCGTAACACATCTGAAATGTAACGTCCACTGTTCAAAGTGCCGTCAATGCGAACAAGAGGTGACCGAGACGTGTAACCAATGGCACCTCATACCATCACGCCGGGTGATACGCCAGTATGGCAATGACGAATACACGCTTCCAATGTGCGTTCACCGCGATGTCGCCAAACACGGATGCGACCATCATGATTCTGTAAACAGAAACTGAATTCATCCGAAAAAATAACGTCTTGCCATTCGTGCACCCAGGTTCGTCGTTGAGTACACCATCGCAGGCGCTCCTGTCTGTGGTGCAGCGTCAAGGGTAACCGCAACCATGGTCTCCGTGCTGATAGTGCATACTGCTGCAAATGTCGTCGAACTGTTCGTGAAGATGGTTGTTGTCTTGCAAACGTCCCCATCTGTTGACTCAGGGATCGAGACGTGCCTGCACGATCTGTTTCAGCCATGCGGATAAGATGCCTGTCATCTCGACTGCTAGTGATACGAGGTCGTTGGGATCCAGCACGGCGTGCAGTATTACCCTCCTGAACCTACCGATTCCATATTTTGGTAACAGTCATTGGATCTCGACCAACGCGAGCAGCAATGTCGCGATACGATAAGCCGCAATCGCGATAGGCTACAATCCGACCTTTATCAAAGTCGGCAACGTGATGGTACGCATTTCTCCTCCTTACACGAGGCATCACAACAATGTCTGACCAGGCAACACCGGTCAAGTGCTGCTTGTGTATGAGAAATCGGTTGGAAACTCCTCGTGTCAGCACATTATAGGTGTCGCCACCGGCGCCAACCTTGTGTGAATGTTCTGAAAGGCTAATCATGTGCACATCGCAGCATCTTCTTCCTGTTGGTTAAATTTCGCGTCTGTAGCACGTCATATTCGTGGTGTAGCGATTTTAATGGCCAGTAGTGTACTTGACTGTGAACTATTGTCGAATCTCAAAAAGGTCTAACCTAGCCGTCTTTAAGAATGTGTGGCTCTCCGGCATTTGTTGGAGCGTTGTCTGTCCCCTTGAGCGACCGAAAGTCGTTAAAATTCGCCGTACTTGGATTTACCCACATCCAGTTACACTATTCGTCTTCGTACCCGGCTCGTCTAGCCAGACCAGCAACGATGCGCCCTCGACCCTGGGGCCGTACAGCTAGTCCAAACAAATTCGTCTCCCCTCATACCAACTCTAGACGGCCAAGTCATTAGCCTACGCATGTGCAACGTTACAGTTTCTTCTTTGGACACTGGTTCCGAAAAAGTGGCAATACTTTTGTGTGATACACATAAGTGCAATCAAGTAACAGCTGCGCTGCTTCTGTATAATCATATTGTTTCTGCTTGTAACAGCCTTTGGAAATTGTCTTTTAGCCTCTTCCAGCTATCATATTCATTCCCGTCTGTCCATAGGGTATTACCTCATAGATCTGTTTACATCTTTTTCGTTATCTTGTAAGATGGTAAATGTTCCACTTACCTAGTGGGTGCCCAAGTTCCTTGCATGTGATGATTTTTCATGAAGTTCATTTTCCTGTAGCTCTAAAATTTCATTTTCGAATTTTCTTAAATCACTTGCTCAGTCTTCCCTGTTATCTACTTTCGTTTGCAGTTCACGAGTATGATGACAGTAAAAGTTCGATGTCCTTCTGCTGTCATCATTTAGCCTGATGGTTATATTTCATTGTTTGGTTTCTGGACACCAAATTAACGAGTTTTCCCATCAATCAACCGAGTCACAAAAGAAACGTTTCTTTTTGACCCAAAAGTGGTAACAAGGTTCTGAAACCTAACCTTTCCTATACTACACTCCTGGAAATGGTAAAAAGAACACATTGACACCGGTGTGTCAGACCCACCATACTTGCTCCGGACACTGCGAGAGGGCTGTACAAGCAATGATCACACGCACGGCACAGCGGACACACCAGGAACCGCGGTGTTGGCCGTCGAATGGCGGTAGCTGCGCAGCATTTGTGCACCGCCGCCGTCAGTGTCAGCCAGTTTGCCGTGGCATACGGAGCTCCATCGCAGTCTTTAACACTGGTAGCATGCCGCGACAGCGTGGACGTGAACCGTATGTGCAGTTGACGGACTTTGAGCGAGGGCGTATAGTGGGCATGCGGGAGGCCGGGTGGACGTACCGCCGAATTGCTCAACACGTGGGGCGTGAGGTCTCCACAGTACATCGATGTTGTCGCGAGTGGTCGGCGGAAGGTGCACGTGCCCGTCGACCTGGGACCGGACCGCAGCGACGCACGGATGCACTCCAAGACCGTAGGATCCTACGCAGTGCCGTAGGGGACCGCACCGCCACTTCCCAGCAAATTAGGGACACTGTTGCTCCTGGGGTATCGGCGAGGACCATTCGCAACCGTCTCCCTGAAGCTGGGCTACGGTCCCGCACACCGTTAGGCCGTCTTCCGCTCACGCCCCAACATAGTGCAGCCCGCCTCCAGTGGTGTCGCGACAGGCGTGAATGGAGGGACGAATGGAGACGTGTCGTCTTCAGCGATGAGAGTCGCTTCTGCCTTGGTGCCAATGATGGTCGTATGCGTGTTTGGCGCCGTGCAGGTGAGCGCCACAATCAGGACTGCATACGACCGAGGCACACAGGGCCAACACCCGGCATCATGGTGTGGGGAGCGATCTCCTACACTGGCCGTACACCACTGGTGATCGTCGAGGGGACACTGAATAGTGCACGGTACATCCAAACCGTCATCGAACCCATCGTTCTACCATTCCTAGACCGGCAAGGGAACTTGCTGTTCCAACAGGACAATGCACGTCCGCATGTATCCCGTGCCACCCAACGTGCTCTAGAAGGTGTAAGTCAACTACCCTGGCCAGCAAGAGCTCCGGATCTGTCCCCCATTGAGCATGTTTGGGACTGGATGAAGCGTCGTCTCACGCGGTCTGCACGTCCAGCACGAACGCTGGTCCAACTGAGGCGCCAGGTGGAAATGGCATGGCAAGCCGTTCCACAGGACTACATCCAGCATCTCTACGATCGTCTCCATGGGAGAACAGCAGCCTGCATTGCTGCGAAAGGTGGATATACACTGTACTAGTGCCGACATTGTGCATGCTCTGTTGCCTGTGTCTATGTGCCTGTGGTTCTGTCAGTGTGATCATGTGATGTATCTGACCCCAGGAATGTGTCAATAAAGTTTCCCCTTCCTGGGACAATGAATTCACGGTGTTCTTATTTCAATTTCCAGGAGTGTATTTGAAGCTGTTACAGTTTAGTTTCCAGTATCGCCTACAACTTAGTTTTGGATGAGCCATATATTTTACTTTAACGATTACAGTGTGGTGGTCGGAGGCACTGATAGAGATGACGTCATAAACTTGAACATGAAGTCCAGTTGTGGTATAGACTCTATCGATCCTTCATACTTTGCTGCCAAAACATATGACTAGTGAGTACACGAAATGACAAATCTCTCAGCCACTTCACACAAGACCAGATCTCCAATCCAAAGCGTGTTGTGGCTTTGAATCTGTCACGCTTAAAATGCATTTTGGTATTTTCCGTCTCAATACAGAAATTCGATCCGTGCTGCATCACTTTAACAATGTCTAGTTGTGAGAAAAATATGTTTCAATAGCTTTATTATAGCACCTATGTATAATATGTATGTCGTCTGTCTTGGACCTATGCTAGGTCTGTCACTCTCTCCTCAGTGGAGTATCCAGCAAGTTGCTTTATGTAGAGTTGTGAGTGCTCCCTTTTTAGTACAGTATCGCTGTTTGGTAGCGCATCCCACCATTAACAAAAGTTTCACCAAAAACTACAGTCTTCTACAACATAGACACATTCTCGTGATTTTGTAGTATTGAATAGGCAGCACTCAAGCAGATCAATGGAATCTGATGCATAACATAGATTTCAAACTAGGGATAGTCCACAAATATGCCAGTCAGTCCTCATCCTTTTTTTTATGTAGAGTGGCGTGGCGAGACGTGTCTCTAATCTGTATACTGACAACAGCCCTACCTTCAAGACTGGACACATCTCGTCCCAGTACTAATATAAATCGCTAAATTTTAGTCCAAGATGTTTCATCGTGTGAATGTAATAGGAACTGCACAAGCTATGCATCCGACTAAAACAGAAATAACAGATTACATGTCCCTATTACATCGTACACATTCTGTCAATGCTGCACTCGTGAGTTGAAGTGGTAAATGGCCAACACAATTTAATATTGGTACTTCTGGATTTGATTAAATCTTGTGCACACTGCACGTTGTCTGAAACAAATACGCTCGTTCAGTGAGCCGTACAACTGACAACAACAGTTCAATAACTCTCAGAAAAATTGCGTACGCTATAACCTGTAACTTGCGTCGACTATGGCGTTATTATGCATAATTTAAATGATTAAAACGTCTTAATGACAACAAGCAATTTTATAACCCGAAATAACTATAGCTATCGCTGGTTATTTACGTTATCCACGCTAACGATCGGTATAGTTTACTACTCGAAAATCTTTCACTCACTACTATGAAACAAAATCACCTAAAACCGTGTACTAAATATTTACCGTGACCAGCGTTTCACTTACCAGGTACATCTCAATTTCTTACGCCCTTGTTCAGTTAAATTTAATAAACCATATCATTTTACGATAATTCCGATCATTGGAATAAACGTTATAATTTCACTGCAAACCAGCTGTATAACGATAGCTATATCTACGACACTATTAACTCCCTTACGACATGTAAACGTTATTTCTTATTGTCCCTTTCCCTTATTTCTTTCCCTTAAATCCTTGATTTAATCGTTTAGTGAATAAAGAAGTTCGTACCTTTGCCTTTTCTTAAATGAAATCTAATTAAACCCTTTTTCTCTAATTACAGATTTTAAATCGTAATAAAATCGCGATAAGATATTGATTCCTTGAGTCTAGCTCTTTGACTTGGAATAACTGACTTATATTTACATGACTGACTTTTAACTACTTTTCATCAATTTAGCTCTTTATTATTTACGTAAGTTGTGTACCTTTCAGTGGGGGTTCAATCCTTTCCACTGTAAAATTAGACTCGGAGCTCAGAATTAAGTTTGACGTTTGTTTATTAGAATAAAATTTGTATCTCACATACAACCTTCATATGAACGAGTGACATTCAAAAATTCAAAGCCCCACACAAATCGGGAATGGACAGAAAAAACAAAAACACAAATGAAAATCCGACATGCCGCCACCAGTTTTTTACTAAGATTAATACAGCAATCAAGGCTCATCTGCTTCAGGTGTTGGCAATCGCGTTCCCTTTAACAGTCCCTAAACTAAATTTGCCGCTCCTCACCCTACGAAGCAATCGAATTCAATATCGTCGAATAATATTAGTTGGTTCCCGCTAGTGCACGAAGTCTATCTTCAAAGATTAGGGTCACAGAATTTACGGGTAACAGTAACCTGTCCTCTTTTACATAAGTCGTGAAGATTCTCGTTCTGGCCTTGAGACTTAAACACAATGGTCCACAAAATCACAGTTACTACGCCATTAACCCTGCAGTGCGTACTCAAAATATACACCAACATAAACCGCTCAAAACTCAACTACCTTACAATGGGCGTTCAAAATCGCACAAATACCACAATCGCTTGGTTACCTTAGAATGTGCGTGAATACAACATCCATCAACTTAAACCACAACGACTTCTAGAGTCTTCTGTGCACCTGGAATACCACGAATCGCTCTCTAAGTCCAGTCCAATAACTAACAGCTACAAACATCAACTTCTCCAAATATGGAACATAGTTTCACCGAAATTACAGCGTAATTTTACAACAGCACGCCAGCCCGTTACTCCCTACACACTGTGATCACTAATAAACTTTATCCACGCTACTGCAGCGTCAATTAACCAATCCCTCCACATATACGATCGTAGCCAAAATCTCTCCAGTGTTACGACCCAAAATAAACTCAAATCAGTTAATTTAACGTATAATACTTTCTGTCGCGGAAAAATATAAATTGAAGCAGATAGCCAAACCAACCAACCAACCATAATTTCGGAGATGCGACGTCATAAACATTCAGCTAGTAGATAGTGTCGGAAGTTCCATGCGGCTTTTCGCGGATGATGCTGTAGTATACAGAGAAGTTGCAGCATTACAAAATTGCAGCGAAATGCAGGAAGATCTGCAGCGGATAGGCACTTGGTGCACGGAGTGGCAACTGACCCTTAACATAGACAAATGTAATGTATTGCGAATACATAGAAAGAAGGATCCTTTATTGTATGATTATATGATAGCGGAACAAACACTGGTAGCAGTTACTTCTGCGAAATATCTGGGAGTATGCGTACGGAACGATTTGAAGTGGAATGATCATATAAAATTAATTGTTGGTAAGGCGGGTGCCAGGTTGAGATTCATTGCGAGAGTCCTTAGAAAATGTAGTCCATCAACAAAGGAAGTGGCTTAAAAAACACTCGTTCTACCTATACTTGAGTATTGCTCATCAGTGTGGGATCCATACCAGGTCGAGTTGACAGAGGAGGTAGAGAAGATCCAAAGAAGAGCGGCGCGTTATTTGGTAAGCGTGTAGCGTTACGGAGAAGTTTAGCAAGCTCAAGTGGCAGACTCTGCAAGAGAGGCGCTCTGCATCGCGGTGTAGCTTGCTGTTCAGGTTTCGAGAGGGCGCGTTTCTGGATGAGGTATCGAATATATTGCTTCCCCCTACTTATACCTCCCGAGGAGGTCACAAATGTAAAATTAGAGAGATTCGAGCGTGCACGGAGGCTTTCCGGCAGTCGTTCTTCCCGCGAATCATACGCGACTGGAACAGGAAAGGGAGGTAATGACAGTGGCACGTGAAGTGCCCTCCGCCACACACCGTTGGGTGGCTTGCGGAGTATAAATGTAGATGTAGATGTAGACCTGTATGAAATTGAAAATGCAGAGGGAAATTCACAGGAGATACAGGTGAAATATGTGTACGAATACATGCGGACTGTATTAAATACATGCAAAATATGTGTGATATGTATGCGGGCAAGGCCGTGGGTAAAAAACTCCACCTCAATTCCTGGATCGATCTCAACCAGATTTGATACACATATTACTTACTACATGGAAAGAAATACTCTGGGGTTAACAACCAACGGCCTCATGTTAGGGTGGGGGTGATAATATGGAGAGAGGGAGTAGGAGGAAGAGATTTACAGAAAGATAGGATGGAGATGAAAATAGATAGGAGGAGGAGGAGAAGGGCAGAGAGGGAGAAATGGACAGAGAAAGGGAAGACGAGGAGATGAGGAGAGAAAAAGAGGAGAGGAGGAGATGGAGTGAGGAATGAAAGAGGAGAAGATCGACAGAGACAAGAGGAGGAATAGATGGGCAGAGAGAGGGGTGAGGAACAGATGGACAAAGAAAAAGGGGAGGAGGAAATGGACAGTGAGAAGAGGAAGAAGCAAATGGACAGTGAGAGAGAGTGGGAAGAGAAGGACAAAGAGAGTGGGAGGAAGAGATGGACAGAGAGAGTGGGAGGAGCAGATGGAATTAGAGAGGTGGAGGAGAAGATGAACAGAGGGGGAAGAAGCAGATGTACAGAGGCGGCGGAAGCAGATGGTCAGAGAAAGATGGGGAGCAGGAGGAGATGGACATGAGGAGATGGATGGGATAAGGGTGGAAGAGACAGACAGAAAGAGGAAAGGAACAGATGGACAAAGAGAGAGGGGAGGAAGAGAGGGCCTAATAGAAGACTGCAGTTAATACATACACAGGCAGCGCGGGGTACTGAGCTTGTGAACATATTAAATAACACGACAGGGTACAACTCTGCCTTATTCCCTTCTCAACTACTGTTTGCCTTTCATGTCATTCGCCACGTACCAGGTGTACCGGTATGAAATGAGCGTTTTTTTGTGAAAATGAAACACTAATTTAAAATTGAAAAGTAAAAACATTTTATTCAAAGTACTGACCATTGCTTTCTATACCTTTTGACCACCTTTCTGGCAATTTGTGGACACCACGCCAATATAAATGTTCGTCTTTTGAAGCAAACCAATCAGACACCCAATTTTCGACTTCTTCGTAGGAATCGAAGTGTTCCTCAGCGAATGCGTGTCCCATTGATGAAAACAAATGGTAGTCGGAAGGGGCGAAGTCTGGTGAATACGGCAGGTGGGGTAGCAGCTCCCAGCCAAGTGTTTTGATTGTATCCTGAACCAGTTTTGCTTTGTGTCCAGGTGCATTTCCGCGTAAAAAATTACTTTGCCATGTCTTCTGGCCCATTCTGGTCTTTTTTCGATCAATGCACAGTTCAAATTGATAATTTGTTGTCTGTAGCAATTAGTATTCACAGTTTCACCGGGTTTTAGAAGCTCATGATACACCACACCTTTCTGATCCCACCCAACACTGAGCATTGTCTTCTTGCCGAATCGATCTGGTTTTGCAGTCGATGTTGATCGATGCAAAACTGATTTTCTTTCATGTCTTTGAAGCAAAATTTGACAAATGGTTTTTCGGATTTCCATCTGTCTTTCATTCAATTCATGTGGCACCCATTTTCCACACTTTTGAATCTTTCCCATAGCTTTCAAACGGTCAGAAATTGTTTGTGGTGCAACATTTAGCATTGCTGCCATTTGATTCTGACTCAAAGTATCATTTTTAGCCAATATTGCTTCCAATTCGGCGTCTTCGAACTTTTTTGGTGGTCTTCCACGTTTTTCATTTCTCACATCAAAATCATTATTTCTGAACCGTTAAAACCATCTTTTCCATGTTGCTTCTGATAGAGCATGATCACCATATGCCTCGACAAGCATTCGATGCGACTCTGCAGCACTTTTTTTCAAATGAAAACACAAAATTAATGCTTTCCGCAAATCATCACTTTCTGGTACAAAATTCGACATTGTTAACACGATGAAAACATATGATGTTGTTTGTTCCATGATGTATACTAAATATCTTTGACAGATGTCATACAAACTGAACAAAAAAAATTAAGGCTCGTTCACAACAAATGTTCCTTATCGACACATTTGTATCTTAACGCTCATTTCATACCGGTACACCTGGTACAACTGGAGTCGGGTTGCTGTGAAACTAACAGAGGATCTTTCGTTGCCTGTGTTTTATCTCTGTTACCTCCAGAATTTCGATGACTGTATTCCAGTGAATAATGTCAAAAGCTTTCACTGCATCTACAGACGCTATAAGTGTTGGATTGCCTTTCATTAAGAAAAGGCGTAGGGTCAGTTTAGTCTTAGATGTTTGTACATTTCTCCGGAACCCAAACAGATGTTTGAGGTGCTTGAATTTTATAGCTGTACTGTAATTCTGTATAGTCAAAATAGCTATCGCTTTCTGCACTCACATAGCAGCAATCATGGGCCACCTGTACGCGTCACAGGCCACAGCACGCCGTGTACCTGCTCTGTCGTAGTCGTAGCCTGTGAGTACGAGTAGCGAGCCGGACAGCTACACATGTCGACGTGTCTATCCCGGCTCTCCTCCTACTCTCAAAGTTGTGAGTGTTTATTTCTGGAGCTGATGCAGCGGTGCGGCAGACTTTTGGACCTGCAGTCCGATAGGATACATACATTGAGTGCCGTGAGGTGACGAACTAATGGGCGGAAATTAGTTTCTTATTGACATTAACCACTAACCATTAACCACTCATATTGACGATAGCCAATAACAACGAACACAGTGTTGTTGTTGTTGTTGTTGCTTGGAGTTCAAAGAGTGGTCTGATGCAGCTCTCCACGCAAGTCGATGCTGCGCAAGCCTCTTCATCTCTGTATAAGAACAGCAACCTACATCCTTCTGAATCTGCTTAATATAGCCAGGCGTCGGTCTGCCTCTAGAGTTTTTGCCCTCCACACTTTACTCTGTTACAGATTCGACTATTCCTTCATGGCTCTGGATGTGTCCTATCAACCGATCCCTTCTCTTAGTCAAATGGTTCAAATGGCTCTGAGCACTATGGGACTTAACATCTGAGGTCATCAGTCCCCTAGAACTTTAAACTACTTAAACCTAACTAACCTAAGGACATCACATACATCCATGCCCGAGGCAGGAGTCGAACCTGCGACCGTAGCGGTAGCGCGGTTCCAGACTGAAGCGCCTAGAACCGCTCGGTCACACCGGCCGGCTTCTCTTACAAGGGGAGGCCACGACGTTTGGAACGCGTATTTACTGGCCGACTTCGTACACTCGTAGTACTCCATGAGGACAACAAAATGTGTAAGCAGTATCGCTCACTTCTCAAGCGTTAATGAGAAAATCGCAAGATAATTTCGTTCGTCAAATATATACCCTGAAGCGGCGGCAGCCGAGTGGAGCCGGCACGGTAGCCCAGAGTGTTCGGTAGAGGGTTAGCTGCCCTCTGTAATAAAAAGAACTGAGTTAATGGATCAACAACGAACTGAAACGGGTGTCTTGCGACGTCTGCCCCGAGCAGATACAAGGAACGAAAACGAACAAAATGAGATAAAAAGAAAAGTGGTTAGCGTTCAATCCCCGTAATCGCTGGATCGAGTCCCGTTGGTCAGTTTTTTTTTTATTTCTAACACAGTCATTTTCTTTACTATTTATATTACAATTGATATAATGGGAAAAATACATGTAATCGGATGAACTTTTATTAAATTTACAATGTTATTTGGCAATCTACAAATTTTTATTATCACAAATAATATAATATTCATAACTATCGACTAGTAAACGACCAAACGCATAAAGTGATACTGAAAATGTATGCTTGTCCGTGATTTGAGAAATCCGTTATACCTGGAAGGAGCCCGAAACTACTTGTTACCTCCAAGTTTTGACTGGCACAGACAGCTTTCGAAAGAAGTAAAATCAATGGTCGCTTTCCACATTACCAGTTGCAGGATGGTATTTTTCGTAAAAACATGGAAAACATAAAGTTAAACGGCAACAGCTGTATTGAATAAATGCTATGTTTCCGCATACGCAAGGTCTTTTGAGGTTTTCAGTGGAAAAACTAACCTCGTTAACATTTTCAAAAACCTCTCTTTGAGCAAATAGTTTGGAAGCAAACCATGCATAACGCAGCATTTCCTTAAATATCGGCGCTGATAATTGGTCATGCAGTAGCGACTGTATTTTAATAGCTTCTTCACGAGAAGCAATTTCTGGTTCTCTTTCGATTAAATACGAACAATTTTGAAGACACGGACAAGCATACATTTTCAGTATCACTTATGCGTTTGGTCGTGTACTAGTCGATAGTTATGAATACTATATTATTTGTAATAGTAAAAATTTGTAGACTGCTAAATAATATTGTAAATTTAATAAAAGCTCAACCAATTACACGTATTTTTCCTATTATATCAATTGTAAGATAAATAATAAAGAAAATAGCTGTGTTAAAAATAAAAAGAAACTGACGAACGGGAATCAGTCCAGCGATTACGGGGCTTGAACGCTAACCACTTATTTTTTTGTTAATGTTCGGTAGGTTTGTTCGGGGCGGACGTCCCAAGACACCCGTTGAAGTTTGGTTTTGATCCATTCGTTAATATTTTTTATTAGAGAGGGCTGCTAACCTTACGACCGAACACGCTTTTTTTTATAATCTCATTTTGTTCGTTTTTGTTCGTTGTATCTGCTCTGGGCGGACGTCGAAAGACACCCGTTTCAGTTCGTTGTTGATCCGTTAACTCAGTTTTTTTATTAGAGAGGGCAGCTAGCCCTCTGACCGAACACGCTGAGCTACCGTGCCGGCATCCACTCGGCTGCCGCCGCTTCATGGTAAAAATGACCTCGCACAGGTATATACGAGGGCCGTTCAGAAAGTAACCTCCGGTTGATTCAAAAAAATACACCAAGTTAAATATAAATATTTTAATATACACATCTTACAACTACATCTTTGCACTATTTTTCTACATAGTCTCCATAGCGATTGAGGCACTTATCGTATCTCTTCACAAGCTTTGAAATTCCTTCTGCATAAAAATCACCCGCTTGTGCCTGGAGCCAGCCTGTGATCGCATCTTTGAGCTCTTCGTCGTCATCAAACCGCTGTGACCCGAGCCATTTCTTCAAATGCATGAAGAGGTGATAATCACTTGGCGCCAGGTCTGGGCTGTAAGGTGGAAGGTTGATAACGTCCCACTTGAAGGACTCAAGAAGGGCCGTTGTTCTGCGAGAAGAGTGAGGACGGGCGTTATCGTGCAAAAAAACGATACCGGAAGTCAGCATACCACGGCGTTTGTTCTGTATAGCCCGTCGTAACTTTTTTATTGTTTCACAGTACACGTCTTGATTAATGGTCGTACCACGTTCCATGAATTCAACCAACAACACCCCTTTGGCATCCCAAAACACCGTTGCCATCAGTTTTCTGGCAGAAAAATCTTGCGAGGCTTTTCTTGGTTTGGTAGGCGAATTTGAATGTGCCCACATCTTTGATTGTTCTTTTGTCTCAGGGTTCACGTACTTAATCCAGGTTTCGTCACCGGTCACGATTCTGTTTAACAATGGTTCTCCTTCGTCCTCATAACGTGACAGAAAGTCTAATGCAGAGGCCATTCTTTGAGTTTTGTGGTGGTCGGTAAGAATTTTGGGCACCCATCGTGCACAGAACTTACGGTAACGCAATCTTGCTGTCACTATCTCGTACAAGAGAGCCTTAGAAATCTGTGGAAAACCAGTAGACAACTCCGACATTGAGAAACGTCGATTTTCACGAACTTTTGCATCAACTGTCTGAACGAGTTCGTCAGTCACCAATGATGGTCTACCACTCCTCTCTTCATCATGAACGTTTTCTCGTCCACTTTTAAATAAACGTACCCATTCACGGACAACTCCTTCACTCATAACTCTTGGTCCGTACACGGCACAAAGCTCACGATGAATAGCTGCTGCAGAATATCCTTTGGCTGTAAAAAACCTTATGACAGCACGCACTTCACATTTGGCGGGGTTTTCTATTGCAGCACACATTTCAAACTGCCACAAAAACTAAACTAGCGCATGTACGACGTTCAATCGACCACGGCTTGATGCCGACTGACCTGTTGAGTGCGTGAACGCACAGATGGCGTCGCTACTCCCCCCACAACCCGCACTGTGACCAATCGGAGGTTACTTTCTGAACCGCCCTCGTATTTGGCGACCGAAATTATCTGAGATTTTCTAAATAACGCTTGAGAAGTACGCGCTACTGCTTACACATTTTGTTGTCCTCATGGAGTACTAAGAGTGTACAAAGTCGGCAGTAAATCCGCGTTCCAAACGTCGTGGCCTCCTCTTGTTAGTCAAGTTGTACCATAAATTCCGCGTCTCTCCTACTCCATTCAGTGCTTTTGTTTTATCCATCTATCCATTCAATCTTCAGCAATCTTCGTAGAACTACATTTCAAAACCCTCTGTTCTCTTCTTGCGCGAACTGTTTATCGTCTATTTTCCAGACAATTATCTTCAGAAAGCCGCGCAAAGTAACGATGCGGTCTAGGGCGTCTTGCTACGGTTCGCGCGGCTCCCCCCGCCGGAGGTTCGAGTTCTCTGTCGGGCATGGGTGTGTGTGTGTGTAAGTTGGTTTAATTTAGATTAAGTAGTGTGTAAGCCTAGGGACCGATGACCTCAGCAGGTTGGTCCCATTGGAACTTACCACCACCACCACATTCAGAAAAGTTTTCCTAACATATAAATTTATATTTGATTTAAACAAATTTCTCTATTTCAGAAACGCTTTTTGTGAATTTGCAGTCCAATCAGCAAAGGTCGTTCACTGCACTCAGTATCTCGTCTTCTAAACTAATTATCACAGCATCACCTGATGTAATTCGGCTACAGCAAATACACCTCGTTTTGCTTCGTTGATATTCATCTTATAAGCTCCTTTCAAGACTATCTGTTTCGTTCAAGTCATCTTTCAAGTCCTTTGCTGTTTCTGACAGAACTACAATACCGTTGGCAAACCTCAAAGTTTTTATTTCTTCCCCCACAACTTTAATCCTCTTTCCAAATTACTCGTTATTTTCCTTATCAATTTCTTCAGTGTACAGATAGAATAGCGTGGACGATAGGCTCTAAGCCTGTCTCACTTCCTTCGTACAAGTTGTAGGTAACCTTGCGCGCCGTGTATTTTATCCTTGCTACCCCTAGGATTTCAATAAGTGTAGCCCAGTCAGTACTGCCCAACGAGTTCTCTAAACCTACAAATGGTGAAAATGTAGGTTTGTCATTCTTCAAACTATCTTGTAACGCAAGTTCTAGGGTCAGAGTTACTTCGCGCTTCTTTCTTCAGAATCGAAAGTGATCTTCACCGAGGCCTCTAACAGTTTCTTCATTCTTCTGTAAAGCATTAGCGTCTATATTTGGCAACCGTAACTTACCAAAGCGCTCTCCCAGGTAACAGTATCGCCCAGTGAACAATAAAGCAGACTGCAGGGATCTTGCCAGCCAGTACTTATTATTCTTCTAGTGGGCTTTAATATAACCCGACGGCTTCTTGTAACTCCATGGAAAATTCGGCTTATCCATTGTGAATGCTACAGAAGCCCGTGACTATACATTAAATGAAATATAAATCCAGTTAGCTGCCACTTACCACTACCAAATATTTCTTTATTTCTGTGAACAGATTTTCGAGGCGATTCAGGCTCGTGTCCAGATGAACTTGCTTCATGCGGGAATATGGGCGCTATTGATGTTGATATCGAGCTGGCATCTTTTATTGTCGTCTTTCAGCGACACAGCTAAGCACAATTCACCATCATTCAGTATTTGTTACACTGTTTTGTAAGTACTGTTTTTCACGAGAAACCGGCCATCAATTCGCACGTGCTGTACCATAAATCAGTTGTACATCGGCTGCACAACACATGAATTACACAGTGTGAGTTAAGCGCCTCACTGGACCGTCCGCGCACACGACGGCTCGCATCGTATGAAAAGAGGCAAAACAGGGACTCGTCGGACAACGACGCACGAATCCAGTCAGCTGCTGTCCGATTTCAGAGTTGTTCGTCCACTGAAGACGCGCACCTTTACGTGACATCTACATCTACATCCATACTCCGCAAGCCCACTGACCGTGTGTGGCGGAGTGTTCCTTGAGTACCGCTATCGGTTCTCCCTTCTATTTCAGTCTCGTATTGTTCGTAGAAAGAAAGATTGTCGGTATGCCTCTGTGTGGGCTCTAAATTCTCTGATTTTATCAACAACAAAAAAATGGCTATGAGCATTATGGGACTTAACTTCTGAGGTCATCAGTCCCCTAGAACTTTGAACTACTTAAACCTAACTACCCTAAGGACATCACACTCATCCATGCACGAGGCAGGATTCGAACCTGCGACCATAGCGGTCGCGCGGTTCCAGACTGTAGCGCCTAGAACCGCTCGGCCACTCCGGCCGGCTCTCATTTTATCCTCATGGTCTCTTCGCGAGATGTACGTAAGAGGGAGCAATATACTGCTTGACTCCTCGGTGAAGGTATGTTCTCGAAACTTCAACAAAAGCCCGTACCGAGCTACTGAGCGTCTCTCTTGCAGAGTCCTCCACTGGAGTTTATCTATCATCTCCGTAACGCTTTCGCGATTACTACATGATCCTGTAACGAAGCGCGCTGCTCTCCATTGGATCTTCTCTATCTCTCCTATCAACCCTATCTGGTACGGATCCCACACTGGTGAGCAGTATTCAAGCAGTGGGCGAACAAGTGAGCTGTAACTTACGTCCTTTGTTTTCGGATTGCATTTCCTTAGGATTCTTCCAATGAATCTCAGTCTGGCATCTGCATTACCGACGATCAGCTTTATATGGTCATTCCATTTTAAATCACTCCTAATGCCTACTCCCAGATAATTTATGGAATTAACTGCTTCCAGTTGTTGACCTGCTATATTGTAGCTAAATGATAAAGGATCTTTCTTTCTACGTATTCGCAGCACATTACACTTGTCTACATTGAGATTCAATTGCCGCTGTGAGCAATGGCGTTTTGGCTTGAACCCTACTCCAAATGTCCACAGCACGCAGCTGCCTTCGCAACACTCGGTCTGGAACTGGTTAAGATGGACCTGCATTCACTGACAGCAACAATTCCTGTCTGGTCTGTGGCCGGCCGCGGTGGTCTAGCGGTTCTAGGCGCGCAGTCCCGAACCGCGCGACTGCTACGGTCGCAGGTTCGAATCCTGCCTCGGGCATGGATGTGTGTGATGTCCTTAAGTTAGTTAGGTTTAAATAGTTCTAAGTTCTAGGGGACTGATGACCACAGAAGTTAAGTCGCATAGTGCTCAGAGCCATGTCTGGTCTGCAACCGACTATCATTGACACGACATGACGTTCGCCTCCGGCCGCTGTCGGTTAGGATCTTGTCTTCGACCATTTTACTACGCTGTGTTACATGGCTGCGACAGTACACCGTTTATTGGAGATTCGTTGCGCAGTTCTCGTTGATACAGCAAAAAATCAGGTTGCTTCACTAATGGTGTGATGGTCCATTCTGTCACGACTCCACGGCGACCTATCTTCACGTGCTGAATCAATAGAATCGACTGTATGATTCACACCATTTCACCGACACAAATTACGTGAAGCGGTGGAGGGCCACATGACTGCCAGGTACCATATACACTACTGGCCATTAAAATTGCTACACCAAGAAGGAATGCAGATGATAAACGGGTATTCATTGGACAAATATATCACACTAGAACTGACATGTGATTACATTTTCACGCAATTTGGGTGCATAGATCCTGAGAAATCAGTACCCAGAACAACCACCTCTGGCCGTAATAACGGCCTTGATACGCCTGGGCATTGAGTCAAACAGAGCTTGGATGGCGTGTACAAGTACAGCTACCCATGCAGCTTCAACACGATACCACAGTTCATCAAGAGTAGTGACTGGCGTATTGTGACGAGCCAGTTGCTCGGCCACCATTGACCAGACATTTTCAATTGGTGAGAGATCTGGAGAATGTGCTGGCCAGGGCAGCAGTCGAACATTTTCTGTATCCAGAAAGTCCCGTACAGGACCTGCTACATGCAGTCGTGCATTATCCTGCTGAAATGTAGGGTTTCGCAGGGATCGAATGAAGGGTAGAGCCACGGGTCGTAACACATCTGAAATGTAACGTCCACTGTTCAAAGAACCGTCAATGCGATCACGAGTTGACAGAGACGTGTAACCAATGGCACCCCACACCATCACGCCAGGTGATTCGCCAGTGTGGCGATGACGAATAGACGCTTGCAATGTGCGTTCACCGCAATGTCGCCAAACACGGATGCGACCATCATGATGCTGTAAACAGAACCTGGATTCATCCGAAAAAATGACGTTTGGCCATTCGTGCACCCAGGTTCGTCGTCGAGTACACCATCGCAGGCGCTCCTGTCTGTGATGTAGCGTTAAGGGTAACCGCAGCCACGGTCTGCGAGCTGATAGTCTCTGCTACTGCAAACGTCGTCGAACTGTTCGTGCAGATGGTTGTTGTCTTGCAGACGCCCCATCTGTTGACTCAGGGATCGAGACGTGGCTGCACGATCCGTTACAGCTATGCGGATAAGATGGCTGTCATCTCGACTGCTAATGATACGACGCCGTTGGGATCCAGCACGGCGTTCCGTATTACCCTCCTGAACCCACCGATTCCATATTCTGCTAACAGTCATTGGATCTCGACCAACGCGAGCAGCAATGTCGCGATACGATAAACCGCAATCGCGATAGGCTACAATCGGAACTTTATCAAAGTCGGAAACGTGATGGTACGCATTTCTCCTCCTTACACGAGGCATCACAACAACGTTTCACCAGGCAATGCCGGTCAACTGGTGTTTGTGTATGAGAAATCGGTTGGAAACTTTCATCATGTCAGCACGTTGTAGGTGTCGCCACCGGCCCCAACCTTATGTGAATGCTCTGAAAAGCTAATCATTTGCATATCACAGCATCTTCTTCCTGTCGGTTAAATTTCGCGTCTGTCGCATGTCATCTTCGTGGTGCAGCAATTTTAATGGCCACTAGTGTACATTGCTCTGTAGATTGCGATATAGTTGTAAAAGGATGGACACTATTTTGTGAGGTGAGATTCCACCGGTAGGGAAAGTACGGTGCAGTTTGTCACAGTGTGTAATGAGCAGGACAAATTTTAGCTGCTCGCGCTCAGAAAAGTTGTAATCACAGAGAAAATGTGTGCGACAGCTTGCAGCAGCGGGTGAAACCTAGCAATCAACAGCACCACAGTTTGGTACCTATACGAGATGTAATCTACTTCAGCTGTATATGGCATACTTGTAAGATCTTTTAGACTTTCTGTCTTCCAGAACTGAGACCACTATTAAGGATAAAGGCTGTTGTACGATGTTGGCGTCATGTCCCACGGTTGTAACTGCTGTTGCCCGATGTGCTTAAATAGCTCCGTGACATTCGATGAGCGTGGGAAGCCACGAAACACTGCAGGTTTCCGCTGTCCGTGCCTGATGTACACCGCACTTATTACGACAGCGCCGTCGTATTCGGTAATAGCAAGGTTCACATCCCCGTTTCTGCAGATTCGCTGGGACGGATGCTATAAAATGCTGCAGCCGATTATCGGCCGCGCCTTCATCGCCTAGTGACCTCTGCGAGTTGTGTAGCCTTGAAACTTGCCTTCCTCCTTCCGCGACGCTCCAGAATGGCGTTAGGGCCATAAGCGGCCTGACTGCTCATTTCAAGCCGAACAAGAGTGAAGGAGGTCGATAGTGACTAGAGATATACGTTTCCCGTGATGCTCTGTTGGGGCTACAGCTTACCGACTGCTTGAGATGAAAGCTCTTTTCTAAAGTACAGCCTACTTTTTATCGTAGTAAAAGTTGGTTCTGATGTAGCGTAACAGCTGTGGTGTCACCGCCAGACACCACACTTGCTAGGTGGTAGCTTTAAATCGGCAGCGGTCCATTAGTACATGTCGGACCCGCGTGTCGCCACTGTCAGTAATTGCAGACCGAGCGCCGCCACACGGCAGGTCTAGAGAGACTTACTAGCACTCGCCCCAGTTGTACGGACGACTTAGCTAGCGATGCAACACTGACGAAGCCTCGTTTATTTGCGGAGAAGATAGTTAGAATAGCCTTCAGCTACGTCGTCCGTACAACTGGGGCGAGTGCTAGTAAGTCTCTCTAGACCTGCCGTGTGGCGGCGCTCGGTCTGCAATTACTGACAGTGGCGACACGCGGGTCCGACATGTACTAATGGACCGCGGCCGATTTAAAGCTACCACCTAGCAAGTGTGGTGTCTGGCGGTGACACCACACTGAAATTGTCGTCTTTCTTTTCGAAATGCATCCCACAATCACTTGTAAAAGCGTTTCTAATTTCTATAACCGTCCGCTAGGAGTTTCCGAATGCCATTCCGTCCTCTAATTTCAAGGCGTCAACAATATCGCGCATATCTGTCTCTCCTTCTTCAAGAATCTCACGAATCCACCAACGTTTATCAGCAATTCTGCTACTTTTCAGTGGGTGCACTTAAGGTTATAAAGTGCTACACTCGAAAATGTACTTGTAGCTTCATTTTAAATCGTCGAAACAAATAATAACTGAATGCATTTAGTAGGGCCCACATCAACCGCGCCGCGCCAAATATGTTCCTTTTGTTGTTGGTACATCAAACGAAGTAGAGCGTTCGTATGCACCCTATTAGGCTTTGGCTACATCATTCTGCGAAGAGCTGTGGATGAAAGGAGTTCAACTGTTCACAGCTAGATGGCAATGGCATCGTTTTTACAGTGGCAGTTGATATATTCATCACAAAAATTTCTTGCCAGATTAAAACTGTGTGCGGGACCGACAATCGAACTCAGGACCTTTGCCTTTCATGGGAAAATGCTCTAGTGACTGAGCCAACCAAGCACGACTCACGAGCCATCCTCTCAAATTTACTTCCGTCTGCTATCTTCCAAGATTCACTGAAGCTCTCCTGCGATATTGCAGAACTAGCACTCCTGAAAGAAAGGATACTGCGGAGACATGGCTTCGCTACAGCCTGGGGGGTGTTCCAGAACGAAATTTTCATAATGCAGCGGAGATATGAAAGTTCATGCCAGATTAAAATTTTGTGCCGGACCGAGATTCTAACTTGGGATCTTTGACTTTCATGGGCAAGTGCTCTACCAGCATTCATTTTTTTTTCGATCTCATTTTGTTCGTGATTTTTCACTCTATTTGTTCGGGAAAGACGTCCCAGACGCTTGTTCAAGTTCATCGTCGTTCTACACTACTGGCCATTAAAATTGCTACACCAAGAAGAAATGCAGATGATAAACGGGTATTCATTGGACAAATACATTATACTAAAACTCACGTGATTACATTTTCACGCAATTTGTGTGCACAGATCCTGAGAAATCAGTACCCAGAACAACCACCTCTGTCCGTAATAACGGTCTTGATACGCCTGGGCATTGAGTCACACAGAGCTTGGATGGCGTGTACAGGTACAGCTGCCTATGCAGCTTCAACACGATACCACAGTTCATCAAGAGTAGTGACTGGCGTATTGTGACGAGCCAGTTGCTCGGCCACCATTGACCAGACGTTTTCAATTGGTGAGAGATTTGGAGAATGTGCTGGCCAGGGCAGCAGTCGAACATTTTCTGTATCCAGAAAGGCCCGTACAGGACCTGCAACATGCGGTCGTGCATTATCCTGCTGAAATGTAGGGTTTCGCAGGGATCGGATGAAGGGTAGAGCCACGGGTCCTAACACATATGAAATGTAACGCCCAGTGTTCAAAGTGCCGTCAATGCGAACAAGAGGTGACAGAGACGTGTAACCAATGGAACCCCATACCATCACGCCGAGTGATACGCCAGTATGGCGATGACGAATACACGCTTGCAATGTGCGTTCACCGCAATGTCGCCAAACACGGGTGCGACCGTCATGATGCTATAAACAGAACCTGAATTCATCCGAAAAAAATGACGTTTTGCCATTCGTGCACCCAGGTTCGTCGTTGAATACACCATCGCAGGTGCTCCTGTCTGTCATGCAGCGTCAAGAGTAACCGCAGCCATGGTCTCCGAGCTGATAGTCCATGCTGCTGCAAACGTCGTCGAACTGTTCGTGCAGATGGTTGTTGTCTTGCAGACGTCTCCATCTGTTGACTCTGGGATCGAGACGTGGCTGCACGATCCGTTACAGCCACGCGGATAAGATGCCTGTCATCTCGACTGCTAGTGGTATGAGGCCGTTGGGATCCAGCACGGCGTTCCGTATTACCCTCCGGAACCCACCGATTCCATATTCTGCTAACAGTCATTGGATCTCGGCCAACGCGAGCAGCAATGTCGCGATACGATAAACCGCAATCGCGATAGGCTACAATCTGACCTTTATCAAAGTCGGAAACGTGATGGTACGCGTTTCTCCTCCTTACACGAGGCATCACAACAACGTTTCACCAGGCAACGCCGGTCAACTGCTGTTTGTGTATGAGAGATCGGTTGGAAACTTCCCTCGTGTCAGCACGTTGTAGGTGTCACCACCGACGCCTACCTTGTGTGAATGCTCTGAAAAGCTAATCATTTACATATCGCAGCATCTTCTTCCTGTCGGTTACATTTTGCGTCTGTAGCACATCATCTTCGTGGTGTAGCAATTTTAATGGCCAGTAGTGTATTAACTCAGTTTTCTTATTGCAGAGGGCGGCTAACTCTCTGCCTGAACACGCTGAGCTACCATGCCGGCACCCGACTGGGCTACCCACGCACGACTCAGGAGCTGTTCTCACAGCTTTACCCCCGGCAGTATCTCGTCTCCTACCTTCCACGCTTCACAGAAGCCTTCATGCGAACCTTGCAGAACTAACACACTTGGAAGACAGGATAGTGCGGAGACATGGCTTAGCCACAACCTGGGAGATGTTTCCAGAACGAAATTTTCACTCTGCAGCTTGGAAGGTAGCAGACGAGATGCGGGAGGAAGTAAAGTTGTGAGGAGAGGTCTTCAGTCGGGCTTGGGTAGTCCGTCGGTAAAGCACTAGCCCATGAAAGGCAGAAGGCCCGCGTTCGAGTCTTGGTTCGGCACACAGCTTTAATCTGCCAGGAAGTTTCATATCAGCGCTCACTCTGCGGCAGATTGGAAATTTCATTCTGGATATTCATCACACGATAGCCAGTTCTTCGAAATGTTTATTAATTACATACACAAACTTCCTCATAAATCAGTCTATCTACCAGTAAAAACCTTATCAACATCCCTGTTCCTGAGATTAGCTTAGACATACAGAAAGAAGTGATCTGGGGCTACGGATTTATATGTGTAAAGATATATCGAAATCAACGCATCCTTCGGCAGCCATTGGAATATATTGGCTAGGGTATTCATTAGGGTTATACCAATCTTCGCTACTCATCTATTCTGCGTAGACTGAAGAGGCACATCCCTATGCTTTGCATCAGTACCTGGTTGAGTCTGTAGTTCATTTACGTCTTGGAGACTTCTGTATGTGCGCGTGTGTGGTCACCGACACTTACTTTGCGTTTCCTTGTTACTGTCGCTGTCATCTCGCTGCTGTGTCGCCGCCCACCATCACTGCTGTCGCTGCAGTCGAATCACCGCCTTTGTCTTCAGCGGCGCACTTTCATCTGCCGTCATCGACATGACATTACCCTTGACGCCATTGCTGACATCCCCCACCATCTTGATGATCCGCTTTCACTGGTAATCACCAACAACTATCTATTCCCTGCCTCATTGTCTCACAATGGACACTCCGACTACCTCCAAACCCATCGCTTACACCACTCTGTCCCCTGCTCCAGCTACATGGAGCATTTCCTCTGGTCCACCACCCTATGGCTACCCTCTCATTCCCACAGTCTCATCCCCTTCCACAGGCGCTTCCTTCACCTGCACTACCCTTTCCACAAGCTCTTCCATATCTTCAGCATCTTACTTTGCCTATCCCTGAGCTAACATCATATCCCACACCGACCACTTCCCACGTAACACCAACAAAAATGATATCTCGATGTGCTACCATGGCAGCACCAGAAACCGTGATACAGTCAACAAGCCGCTGAGCTAACTCCGGGAAAATGAAAGAACCTGCACCTCACTATATCCGTCTTTCTCCAAATCCCCAATGTTTGCTCCAACCCACTGTCTCCTCCAAACCACAGAAGCGCCCTAATGCTGACCCTTCTTCCAGAATTATATCCAAAAGACCCCAAACACATCCTGAACCCACTGAATACAGGGACACTACTTCCTTCCCTGCACCTTCTTCCCTGGCTGTTCACACTTTCATCATATGTCACCCTGACCCCAAATGTCAAACCCATCACTTTCGAAATTGGGAAATATGCCCTCACATTCCCATCACCAAAATCATACGCTGCAAAGATTTAGTCCTTGTCAAATACACAAATCCCAACTTCCACTCAGACCTTCAACTCAAAAATTCCATGCATTATCTTTCGTCACCATGCTCCCCTCACCCTTTTCAACACTGCCTCACCATCCAAACAATCCCAGTCTCCTCGCCATCACCCCAGCCTCACTTCCGTGATAAGAAATGCACGCAGCCCACCGTATCTACAGTAACTCGGTTCACACCCTCCTTATGCTAGTTGTCAAAGAGACTGCACACCATCGACCACCTCCTCATGGAGAAGGGAGTTCTGATTCACAACTGCCTTCATATAGATGAACCCTGTAAATCCATCCACTAGTCCCACTATTGCCAAAAATGCCTCCTTTGCAATGACCATCACACTCCCGGTTGTAAAAATCCACTTACCTGCCCTAATTGAAAAGCCTGCCGCTTCCTGAAACAATATCCATACCTCATCTCCCCTCCCACCTGAAACACCTGCAATTATACCCACACAACCTAGGCGCTACAGTCTGGAACCGCACGACCGCTACGGTCGCAGGTTCGAATCCTGCCTCGGGCATGGATGTGTGTGATGTCCTTAGGTTAGTTAGGTTTAAGTAGTTCTAAGTTCTAGGGGACTGATGACCTCAGCAGTTAAGTCCCATAGTGCTCAGAGCCATTTGAACCACACAAACTACTCCATCAAATACAAAGTCAAACCTCCGCCAGTCAAACCAGAATTTACTGTTCTTGATGATCATATCCATCCCAATAGCTCTCTCCACCCACCTCCACTACCGAAGATATTATCAGATTCGTCACCATCATCCTCCAAAATATACACATCCCTTCTAACGGCCTCATACACTACCGCAAATTTCCCTGCATGCCTGCTCTGTTTTCTATCTCAATGCCCAAGCCACCTGTCACCACTGACGACGTCTTTCTATGATGACGGCATGGAAAAGTTGGTTTCCCGCTATGACAGATGTTTGAATAATGGAAACAACTCTGTAGAAAAATAGTTTAAGATAAGCTCTTTCTCGTAAAAATAAATTTTGGTTTGAAAAAATATTTTATGACTTTTTTTTTCAATACGTTACTTACTTTGTGGACATGCCTCGCACTTCACTTATTTTTCACCCTTCAATTTTTTAAAATCGTATGTAAATATCCCGCATTTATGTTAGTATTCTTTCATTTCACTTAGTTTCTTTTTGTCAGTTAGCTGAAGAGCGGGTTGAATGAACTGCTGACAGTCCACCTCCTTCGCCCATATGGGGCGCGGGGAGGGGGGGGGGGGACGAAATGATGATAATAAAGGAAAAAAATCGTAATCGACCGTGTCAAAAAACTTTCCGAAATCAAGCAATGCTAAATTGGTTGCTCACGTGTGTATATATCATATCTGATGTCACAATGCAGTTGCTGCTCTATGGTGTTTTCGGAAGCTCAATTGATATTTATCGTGGATATAGTAAATTTTGTGGTAATGCACAAAGCATTCAAGAACAATGTACGACAAGGCTTTAGATACCGCTGGTAATATACTGTCTGGGCTATGGTCACCTAGTGATTTTGGGTTTTCTGCCTTAGGTATTGGCTGAATTAAGTTTTGTTTTCGCTCATTAGGATATGTGACATTAACAAAAGGGAGAATGAAGACGTCTGTGGGAACTGGAGCAATAGTTTAGCTAACGTTTTTAGTCCTACCTGTGCTCGCTGCACCGTTACCTAATGCCTCAGAAGAGATTATCAGAATTGTTTTCCGTATTGTGTGTGTACAGACATGTTTTAAGGAAACTACGTCTGTGTCTGATAAATTATGCAACTCTTGAAATGACTGCCACTGAGGAAACATCGTATAATTCGTCTGCAGAAACTCGAAAATCAATACCATATTTTGTATTTCCTATGCCGAAGCTGCGTGGTTTTTTTAAGCAGTTCTGCAGGATTAGACACGCTGCACACAGCAGATCGGGCGTCCCTGAGTTTGGTGTTGCGCATTTTCTGCTTTGCTTTGTTCTGCAGCTTCCTGCATACTTTATTAGTTCGCTTGCATCTTCTCTATACAGAATCGCGTTTATTCATTGTCTGATGTAGTTTTGTAGTCAACCATGGAGCAAGGGCTCTTCTTACCAAAAGTGAAAGTTTACGGGCATGTTTGTCGTAAAATGCAATAAATCTGCGATTTGCTTCCGGGACTTTACCATCTAATGTCGGCTCATTGCTTAAATGATCCAGTGGAATATATGAAAATTCCTTTTCTGGAGCATCATGGTTAATCTAAGGTTTTTAGATTATTAGGTGATATTTTTCTCCAGTGGTCTGCATTAAAAATATATGATCTTCAGCAGAAAGTCATGGAACTGTACTCTGAGTGGTGCGAGTTACTTTAGCTCCCCTGTTTGTTACTATTATATCTATAAGGGTGTGGTTGCCTAGCGTTTAATAGATTGGATCCATATATACACTCCTGGAAATTGAAATAAGAACACCGTGAATTCATTGTCCCAGGAAGGGGAAACTTTATTGACACATTCCTGGGGTCAGATACATCACATGATCACACTGACAGAACCACAGGCACATAGACACAGGCAACAGAGCATGCACAATGTCGGCACTAGTACAGTGTATATCCACCTTTCGCAGCAATGCAGGCTGCTATTCTCCCATGGAGACGATCGTAGAGATGCTGGATGTAGTCCTGTGGAACGGCTTGCCATGCCATTTCCACCTGGCGCCTCAGTTGGACCAGCGTTCGTGCTGGACGTGCAGACCGCGTGAGATGACGCTTCATCCAGTCCCAAACATGCTCAATGGGGGACAGATCCGGAGATCTTGCTGGCCAGGGTAGTTGACTTACACCTTCTAGAGCACATTGGGTGGCACGGGATACATGCGGACGTGCATTGTCCTGTTGGAACAGCAAGTTCCCTTGCCGGTCTAGGAATGGTAGAACGATGGGTTCGATGACGGTTTGGATGTACCGTGCACTATTCAGTGTCCCCTCGACGATCACCAGTGGTGTACGGCCAGTGTAGGAGATCGCTCCCCACACCATGATGCCAGGTGTTGGCCCTGTGTGCCTCGGTCGTATGCAGTCCTGATTGTGGCGCTCACCTGCACGGCGCCAAACACGCATACGACCATCATTGGCACCAAGGCAGAAGCGACTCTCATCGCTGAAGACGACACGTCTCCATTCGTCCCTCCATTCACGCCTGTCGCGACACCACTGGAGGCGGGCTGCACGATGTTGGGGCGTGAGCGGAAGACGGCCTAACGGTGTGCGGGACCGTAGCCCAGCTTCATGGAGACGGTTGCGAATGGTCCTCGCCGATACCCCAGGAGCAACAGTGTCCCTAATTTGCTGGGAAGTGGCGGTGCGGTCCCCTACGGCACTGCGTAGGATCCTACGGTCTTGGCGTGTATCCGTGCGTCGCTGCGGTCCGGTCCCAGGTCGACGGGCACGTGCACCTTCCGCCGACCACTGGCGACAACATCGATGTACTGTGGAGACCTCACGCCCCACGTGTTGAGCAATTCGGCGGTACGTCCACCCGGCCTCCCGCATGCCCACTATACGCCCTCGCTCAAAGTCCGTCAACTGCACATACGGTTCACGTCCACGCTGTCGCGGCATGCTACCAGTGTTAAAGACTGCGATGGAGCTCCGTATGCCACGGCAAACTGGCTGACACTGACGGTGGCGGTGCACAAATGCTGCGCAGCTAGCGCCATTCGACGGCCAACACCGCGGTTCCTGGTGTGTCCGCTGTGCCGTGCGTGTGATCATTGCTTGTACAGCTCTCTCGCAGTGTCCGGAACAAGTATGGTGGGTCTGACACACCGGTGTCAATGTGTTCTTTTTTCCATTTCCAGGAGTGTATAATACTCCCCTCGTGAATAAGTCTCCTCAGATTCTCTGTCTCAAGTTTATATATCTTGTGTCTCTCATAACTATTATACTATTCTTACAGTGAATACAGCAGCACACAACTTCAGTGCAGCATGCTGAGAGTGATACTTCCAAGAAAGCTTTTCATCTCCTCATCCATAGAACCTAAAATATTCGTTTCCACCCATTATTTGATCTTTCTACGACAGCAAAATTTCATTTTCCAATGATCAGTGCCGGAAGCTATATGCGTAATATTTGATGTAATCAATGTGAGAATTAGTTAGCTGTAGTGCGTGTGGCTGGTGTCTAAGTGGTAAAGGATCTTGGGCCCATGTTCGATCTCTGGTCAGTCCTAGGATTTTAATCTGTTACTTTTCGACACTTCCCCCCTCTGGCAAGCCAGCTGATGTGGCTCAGCGGTTCTAGGCGCTTCAGTCCGGAACCGCGTGACCGCTACGGTCTCCGGTTCGAATCCTGCCTCGGGCATGGATGTGTGTGATGTCCTTAGGTTAGTTAAGTTTGAGTAATTCTAAGTTCTAGGGGACTGATGACGTCAGATGTTAAGTCCCATAGTGCTCAGAGCCAGCTCTCTCTGGCATTGTTTGTTGATGTGGAAAACGCCGAGCTGCAACATGGTTCGGAGTCCAAGTTTTAGGTGCCCCTATAATTCTCTAGGTAAGTCAGTTCAAAGGTCGGAGAAAGGAATACCACCTACAATAGGATCATGCCTAGCAAAACACTGTAGTGTTCATTCCAACATGTGGGCTGAGGGAAGATTTTATTTTATTTTGTTTTTGTTTAAGGCACAAGCACACATTACCCACCACCGTATTTGCTGAACCATTTACTTTTCTTTCTATCACTTGATCGTCTGGAAAGAGATAATCACATTTCATAGGAATAGCTGTAGTTAACGTAATTAACTCTTTAAAAATGCGTCTACAATATGAGCGTCAAGAATCATTATTTTTCTTGAGGTACTCGCTTGTGGCAAGCCGAACGTTGTGGCCGAGCGGTTCTAGGCGCTTCAGTCTGGAACCGCGCGACCGCACGCGCGATCGCGTTCGAATCCTGCCTCAGGCATGGTTGTGTGTGCTGTCCTTAGGTTAGTTAGGTTTAAGTAGTTCTAAGTTCTAGGGGACTGATGACCTCAGATGTGAAGTCCCATAGTGCTCAGAGCTATTTGAACTATTTGAACCAGTGGCAATAACTATGGACACTTTATAGAGGTTCAATGAAAATTGAAATGTACATTATAATTTGTTATAAATTTTCAGGAAACATGCCCTAATGTCCGTTGTTCGAAAATTTGAGTCATAACACAAAAATTTAACTAAAAATCAAACAAAACACAACCAAACAATTTCAGGAAGTTACATGTTATTTGGTACGATAGTTCTTGCAACATTTGTCGGTATTTCATGGGATATCTTTTTGATTTAATCACTGCCTCAGTTCTACGAGGCACCGAGTCAACCAAATGTCTGATATCCGGTTTGATAACTCTCAACCCTGAGCTCACGATGACCTGTAGCAGCTCCACCTTTATTATTGGGATCATAATTTTCAGCCTTGGCCACAAGTTCTCAATCTGACTGAGGTCTGGACTGTTTCCAGACAATTTGAGCACACTAATGCGATGGTCAGTGAACCATTTCTTATTGATTCTAGCTTTGTGACATTGCACAATGTCTTGCTTAAAAATTCTCTCATCTTTGTAACCTTGAAACAAAGGACGAATAGAGGATAGAAATTTCAGCACTGAGACTCTTTCTTTGTACTTTTTGCCGTTAATGCTGACCTGTAATATTTTCCGATGCCCTGTTCTACGTCTTGCCATGCAGTCGCACTCAGTGACACTGATGTGATGCCTCGTAGTATCAGTGGTGCACTCAGGGAACAAGTCCTCCCCACTTGGGCGACCTGCAACGAATGTAACTCCCTCACTTCCAGAAATGCCGATCTTAGTCGTTTCTCCAAATAACTGTAACCCCGTCTTCTTACGAGGGCAGTTCAATAAGTAATGCAACACATTTTTTTTTCTCGGCCAATTTTGGTTGAAAAAAACCACAAATTTCTTGTGGAATATTTTCAAACATTCCCGCTTCGTCTCGTATAGTTTCATTGACTTCCGACAGGTGGCAGCGCTGTACGGAGCTGTTAAAATTGCGTCTGTAACGGATGTGCGTTGCAAACAACGGGCAGTGATCGAGTTTCTTTTGGCGGAAAACCAGGGCATCTCAGGTATTCATAGGCGCTTGCAGAATGTCTACGGTGATCTGGCAGTGGACAAAAGCACGGTGAGTCGTTGGGCAAAGCGTGTGTCATCATCGCCGCAAGGTCAAGCAAGACTGTCTGATCTCCCGCGTGCGGGCCGGCCGTGCACAGCTGTGACTCCTGCAATGGCGGAGCGTGCGAGCACACTCGTTCGAGATGATCGACGGATCACCATCAAACAACTCAGTGCTCAACTTGACATCTCTGTTGGTATTGCTGTCACAATTGTTCACCAGTTGGGATATTCAAAGGTTTGTTCCCGCTGGGTCCCTCGTTGTCTAACCGAACACCATAAAGAGCAAAGGAGAACCATCTGTGCGGAATTGCTTGCTCGTCATGTGGCTGAGGGTGACAATTTCTTGTCAAAGATTGTTACAGGCGATGAAACATGGGTTCATCACTTCGAACCTGAAACAAAACGGCAATCAATGGAGTGGCGCCACACCCACTCCCCTACCAAGAAAAAGTTTAAAGCCATACCCTCAACCGGTAAAGTCATGGTTACAGTCTTCTGGGACGCTGAAGGGGTTATTCTGTTCGATGTCCTTCCCCATGGTCAAACGATCAACTCTGAAGTGTATTGTGCTACTCTTCAGAAATTGAAGAAACGACTTCAGCGTGTTCGTAGGCACAAAAATCTGAACGAACTTCTCCTTCTTCATGACAACGCAAGACCTCACACAAGTCTTCGCACCCGAGAGGAGCTCACAAAACTTCAGTGGACTGTTCTTCCTCATGCACCCTACGGCCCCGATCTCGCACCGTCGGATTTCCATATGTTTGGCCCAATGAAGGACGCAATCCGTGGGAGGCACTACGCGGATGATGAAGAAGTTATTGATGCAGTACGACGTTGGCTCCGACATCGACCAGTGGAATGGTACCGTGCAGGCATACAGGCCCTCATTTCAAGGTGGCGTAAGGTCGTAGCATTGAATGGAAATTACGTTGAAAAATAGTGTTGTGTAGCTAAAAGATTGGGGAATAACCTGGTGTATTTCAATGCTGAATAAAACAACCCCTGTTTCAGAAAAAAAAGTGTTGCATTACTTATTGAACTGCCCTCGTACATCCACTCTCTGTGTGCTGCAACCCACTGCATACGACCCAGCTTCTTGCATTTTGTTTAGATAAGGCTCCATAGTTGGTGTCATTGTTCGCAAACTGTTTCACGAAGTTCTTGTCTAACCGTTCGATCAGTAACTTCAAGTCGCGAAGTCTTCAACATAGCATTTGCATCTTTTATGGTACGCCGACGACCTTGAAGGAAAAAAGACGGCAGCTTCTCTGACAGTCCTCCTTGATCAGTCAATGTGGTTTTCTGCCCGTTCTTGGATAAATCTGACTGATCCAGTTTCATAATACCGCTAGCAGATTTTCCTCCCTCCCAAAACGTAGCACTTCCATCCAACCTTCATGCTATTTCTGGGTAGGTCTAACTTTCTTCACTGATTGTCCTGTACTGCTTTTATTCGGTAACCAGACAGCAGATTTCGGTACAAGAGACACTGATTTCAGTTCTATCTTCCGTCTCAACGCATCTAACTTTCAAAAATCTTACGCTTCAGCAACAACAATGTTCTACTGACTAGTACAGTTACAGCGATGGTCAGAACGCTTTTACTTACTGGATAAAGCCTTAATAATAATCATTAATTATTTGATATTTTGGAACAGAGCAAATGTAAAATAGTGAAGTTTTTATTCGTTGTCAGTTAAGCCGATTTATTTGTTTTCAATAAAAATACAACATATCTCATTTTCTAAAAATGAGAAAATATTTAATTTGTCTTAGAAAATAGATTAAGGAAAGGCGAAACTACGTTTCTAGCATTTGTAGACTTAGAAAAAGCTTTTGACAATGTTGACTGGAATACACTCTTTCAAATTCTGAAGGTGGCAGGGGTAAAATACAGGGAGCAAAAGGCTATTAACAATTTGTACAGAAACCAGATGGCACTTATAAGAGTCGAGGGGCATGAAAGGGAAGCAGTGGTTGGGAAGGGAGTGAGACAGGGTTGTAGCCTATCCCCGATGTTATTCAATCTGTATATTGAGCAAGCAGTAAAGGAAACAAAAGAAAAATTCGGAGTAGGAATTAAAATCCATGGAGATGAAATAAAAACTTTGAGGTTCGCTGATGACGTTGTAATTCTGTCAGAGACAGCAAAGGACCTGGAAGGGCAGTTGAACGGAATGGACAGTGTCTTGAAAGGAGGATATAAGATGAACATCAACAAAAGCAAAACGAGGATAATGGAATGTAGTCGAATTAAATCGGGCGATGCCGCGGGAATTAGATTAGGTAATGAGAAGCTTAAAGTAGTAAATGAGTTTTGCTATTTGGGGAGCAAAATAACTGATGATGGTCGAAGTAGAGAGGATATAAAATGTAGATTGGCAACGGAAAGGAAAGCGTTTCTGAAGAAGAGAAATTTGTTAACATCGAGTATAGATTTAAGTGTGAGGAAGTCGTTTCTGAAAGTATTTGTATGGAGTGTAGCAATGTATGGGAGTGAAACGTGGCCGATAAATAGTTTAGACAAGAAGAGGGTAGAAGCTTTGGAAATGTGGTGCTACAGAAGAATGCTGATTAGATGGGTAGATCACATAACTAATGAGGAGGTATTGAATAGAATTGATGAGAAGAGAAATTTTTGGCACAACTTGACTAGAAGAAGGGATCGGTGGGTAGGGCATATTCTGAGGCATCAAGCGATCACCTATTTAGTATTGGAGGGCAGCGTGGAGGGTAAAAATCGTAGAGGGAGACCAAGAGATGAATATACTAAACAGATCCAGAAGGATGTAGGTTGCAGTAGGTACTGGGAGATGAAGAAGGTGGAACAGGATAGAGTAGCATGGAGAGCTGCATCAAACCAGTCTCTGGACTGAAGACCACAACAACAACAACAACAAATCGTAAACGAAGGTACGGAAGCATAATTCATTTATTTGGTATAGCACTACTTGTGCGTTGTTAAAATGAATGAACACTTCATTAAAGTGTCCCTACTGCACAGGTACATGTATAAGCCGGCACACGTGGTGCCACAGTCGCCGTTCGTCTTCACAAATAGCACGTGGGAAGAAAGGCTGCCGGGAAACTTTCGCATGAGCTCCAACCTCTCTGATTTTCTCGTCGCGCACATTCCGCGAGAAATACGTGCGGGAACGTAATCGGTTGCCCGGCTCTGCTCGGAACATAAGCTCTCGGATTTTCAACAGTAAACCTGACGAAGAGCGCCGCTCTTATGACGCCTGCCACTCGAGTTTGTGGAGCGTCTCCACAACGCCCTCGCATCGACTAAACGAGCGAGTGCCGAAACTCTCAAATTGATGAACATTACTTAACAATCGATCGAACTAGTGTTTCGTAAGCCGTTGCTTTTGCGGATGAATGAGATTTCCTTTAAATTTTCCCAAAGAATCTAACCTGGCATCTGCTGTCCCAACAACTTGTGACGGTACAAACCCCCGTTACTAGATGGATGTTTCTAGTATGCAAGGATTGCTTTGTATAGAGCGAGCGCGCTACATGGTGCGCGATTCGCGGAAGGGCGTGCCACGCCCGCGCGAGATTTGCAACGGTCGGTCACCGCGGCAGAGCGACCACGAGGCCTGCAGCTTGGGGCATTGTTTGGTTTTTCGCGCATTACGCGAAAACTATGTAACTTACGGTGAACAGCGATGCGGCAGTGGATTGTGGTCAGCAATATGCACCTTCCGAAAGATCGATTATTATTTCAAGTCACGAGACGCAAAAAGTTATAGTAACCTCAAAATCGGTTAATATCATGAATACTGAAAGATTAATAAAAAAAGTAAATAACAACTTACAGGGATGAGCGATCACTCAATAAAAACGTTTCGTCATAGCGGACCGAGTGCTGTAGTCATACGTTAAGGTTCATACATAATTAAGCCTGTAAAGAGCAATAAACAAAGTTTGAGGGAAAATTCAATTGGAAATTCATGACGTAAAGAACGACACTATATAATATTTTGTGTGGCATCACACGTAATTTAAACTAAAGTTATACTATACACCTGACTTGCAATAGTTTTCATTGTTTGCAAATTATTATTAACATTTATCGCCCATAATTAATTAATTATTATAGATATGAAGATTTTGAGCAGCGCAATGTGTAGATCGCTATAGATTACGTCTAAAAACGGTGCTATACGCAGTTCTATGTTAAAACTTCGCAGCAAAGATGTCAACAAACAAATTTGCGCTAAGTGGTGAAATTTTGCAAAAACTAAAATCTGATTTACGGGCGATAGAATAATCCTAGAAATTAATGTAAAGTAGTAGGTAAGATGTACTCTTTAGCGCGGTTCTGATGGTGTACTTATTTCCGTCGAGGGATGTATGTATCAAAATTTGTAACCTTAGCTGGAATTACTGGTACTTGCATAACGAGGGGGTTGATGTCCGAGCCTATATAAGCGAGCGGCCATCTTGGCCAGGGGTCAGTCGTCGGTCAGTCGTTTTGGAGGGTGGGTGGCGAGCAAGCCCCACCTGAGGGTGGCCCATGTGGTCGTTTGAGAACTGTTTTTCGCGCCGATTTATTTCGACAAAGGGTATTGTATAATAGTGCAAGCGTGCAAGCATATATTTGGTGAACTGGAAGTGCTACGGTTATTTGTGTGAGTGCGATTTACGAGGTATACATCATGGTAAATGAACATGAAACGGACTGTGATTTCGCGCCAAAACAGTGGGACTTGTGGTTCTGTTCGAATTGATTGAATAACTTTCGATTATAGGAGCCTACTTTACTGCCACTGGGGGCTCGGAGTCAAATTATTATTAAAGTATAACTGCAAACCGTCTCACCAGTGATAATTTTATTGTGTGAAAGAAAAGGACAACGCCAATATATAGTGATTGAACTGTGTCGTGAAAAACTGATTTTAATATAACAATCGCGTAATTCTCGTTCCCTAGCATAAACTGTACTTGTGTCTGAGTGAATAATTAATTCAAAAACTATAACAAATGCGGGGGAATGGACGTGTAGTAATGCACCAAGTGTGGAAATCATCCTTCTGAGACTTCCGTGAGAGCCAAAATCTGCAATAACATTCTTTAACCAACATTTATATATGCACATTCGTGTGAACTCTCTGCAACCGCACCTCTTCTTTAGTATTATTGGCCGCCCCTTCGCAAACTTAGCGCGGACTTCAATGCGAGATGCCTACAACAGCTTCCACAACGAAAGTTTGTCTCGAAACCTGGCAGAAAATCCAAAGAGATTCTGGTCGTATGCGAAGTATGTTAGCGGCAAGAAACAATCAATGCCTTCTCTGCACGATAGCAATGGAGATACTATCGAGGACAGTGCTGCCAAACCAGAGTTATTAAACACAACCTTCCGAAATGCCTTCCCAAAAGAAGACGAAGTAAATATTCTAGAATTCGAATCGAGAACAGCTGTCAACATGAGTAACGTAGAAGTAAATATCCTCGGAGTAGTGAAGCAACTTAAATCACTTAATAAAAGCAAGTCTTCTGGTCCAGACTGTATACCAATTAGGTTCCTTTTGGAGTATGCTGATGCATGAGCTCCATACTTAGCACTCATATACAACCGTTCGCTCGACGCAAGATCCGTACCCAAAGACTGGAAAGTTGCACAGGTCACACCAATATTCAAGAAAGGTAGTAGGAGTATTCCACTATATTACAGGCCCATATCGTTAACGTCGATATGCAGCAGGGTTTTAGAACATATATTGTGTTCGAACACTACGAATTACCTTGAAGAAAACGGTCTATTGACACACAGTCAACATGGGTTTACAAAACATCGTTCCTGTTAAACACAACTAGCTCTTTAGTCATTGAAGTGTTGAGTGCTATTTACAAGGGATTTCAGATCGATTCCGTATTTCTGGATTTCCGGAAGGCTTTTGACACTGTGCCACACAAGCGGCTCGTAGTGAAATTGCGTGCTTATGGAATATCGTCTCAGTTATGTGACTGGATTTGCGATTTCCTGTCAGAGAAGTCACAGTTCGTAGTAATCGACGGAAAGTCATCGAGTAAAACAGAAGTGATTTCTAGCGTTCCCCAGGCCCTTTGCTGTTCCTTATCTATATTAACGATTTTCGAGACAATCTGAGGAGCCATCTTCGATTGTTTGCAGATGACGCTGTCGTTTATCGACTAATAAAGTCATCAGAAGACCAAAAAACTGCAAAACGATTTATAAAAGATATCTGAATTGTGCAAAAAGTGGCAGTTGACCCTAAATAACGAAAAGTGTGAGGTCATCCATATGAGTGCTAAAAGGAACTCGTTAAACTTCGGTTACACGATAAATTAGTCTAATCTAAAAGCCGTAAATTCAACTAAATACCTAGGTATTACAATTACGAACAACTTAAATTGGAAGGAGCAAAAAAAATTGTTGTGGGGAAGGCTAACAAAGGACTGCGTTTTATTGGCAGGACACTTAGAAAATGTAACAGACCTACTAAGGAGACTGGCTACACTACGCTTGTCCGTCCTCTTTTAGAATACTGTTGCGCGGTGTGGGATCCTTACCAGATAGGACTGACGGACATCGAAAAAGTTCAAAGAAAGGCAGCACGTTTTGTATTATCGCGAAATATGGGAGAGAGTGTCACAAAAATGATACAGGATTCGGGCTGGACATCATTAAAAGAAAGGCGTTTTTCGTTGCGACGGAATCTTCTAACGAAATTTCAATCATCAACTTTCTCCTCCGAATGCGAAAATATTTTGTTGACACTGACCTACATAGGGAGGAACGATAACCACGATAAAAATAAGGGAAATCAGAGCTCGTACGGAAAGATATAGGTGTTCATTCTTTCCGCGCGCTATACGAGATTGGAATAACAGAGAATTGTGAAGGTGGTTCGATGAACCCTCTGCCAGGCACTTAAATGTTATTTGCAGATTATCCATGTAGATGTAGGTGTAGATGTATGTGGTCACTGCACATTAGGTTGCTCCAGGCTGTTACTCTTCAGTATTTATGCTAGTGATTTGTTCCAACCGGTGCAATCTAGAAATAATTAATACCTTCGCCTATTTCTGCGCAATACTTAACATTTATTTACTTTCAGATCCAACTGTTTCCGTAGCTCTTCCTGCATTGCGCTCCAATCTTCCAGCGTTGCAATCTTCTTGTAGATATCAGCAATGTCTCGAATAGCCTCGAGTCCAGTCAAAAATCTGGTGTAACACTTGCTAAACTCGTATTTTGTTCACTAACCGACATTAGGTAGCTGCGTAAAGTACGTTCCTGAAGTCGAGGAACACAGTGTGGACGTGGAAGGTGTTGTCTACGGCGCTCTAGAAGATCTCATGGACGAACGGAGTGAGCAGACTCTCAGAGGATCTTTGCTTGAGAAACCCATATTCATTGTCGTATTCATTTCCATTGTGGAAAAATGTCATAATGAGGCATTTAAAACAAGTTCCATAGTTGTACAAGAGACTGACGTCAGCGATATTAGCCTTTAGTTATGTGTATGCCTTCTTGGAAACAGGAATGTCCTGGAATATTTTCCAGTTGTTGCTCTAGTGATCTATGGTAAACTTCTGTAGTGAAAAATTTATTTCTAAAATATAACGAGTAAAATATAATCTCCAATTTACCGCGTTTGTGGTTAGTATCATACCAAACGACGTGAGGAACTCTGTATGCTACACGTTTCCAAAGTTAAATGGCATTTTCTTACGATAGCGCAACGACGATACATTCCAACAGACACCATCGCCAGGTCACAATTTGATAATGGTCCTGGCTCCATATCGCAAATCGCTTACACAGGCTGAACCTGAATTTCACCGACAAACTTTTAGAGGTTGTTCAGAGATACCTTCTGAGGGATCCACAGTCTACAGACTAATAACGTAATTATGAATTTTCGGCTTCTTACCGCAATGAACCTTGTTTCTGTGAAAATAGCTCCGAAACGGTGAATAATCTTGTAAAATAAATAACCAAACGTGCAACACACAACACAGAGTAATACAAAAACCCTCTGATGCAACAATGCTGTGAACTGGTTGCCGTCGGTACGGAAACAGGTCAGCATAGCGTCGTTGAGCCGTTCTTCCATTACGTTCAGTGAACCCCAATACGAGATACATGTCGGCCAACTCTTCATCACTGAACCTATCCATAGTACCGCTGCGTATCGCAGCTAAAACGCATCTGACTCTGCCAGGAAACAAAACCATAGACAGAACCGAGCAGTACTGAATGCAAACTTGAGGTCACCAAGATAAAGAAGACATTACTGCAGTCATCAACATTACCGTGAGCGAATGGAAACAATATACACTACTGCCCATTAAAGTTGCTACACCAAGAAGAAATACAGATGATAAACGGGTATTCATTGGACAAATATATTATACAAGAAATGACATGTGATTACATTTTCACACAATTTGGATGCATAGATCCTGAGAAATCAGTACCCAGAACAATCACCTCTGGCCGTAATAACGGTTTTGATACGCCTGGGCATTGAGTCAAACAGAGCTTGGATGGCGTGTACAGGTACAGCTGCCCATGCAGCTTCAACACAGCTCACCAGGAGTAGTGACTGACTGGCGTATTGTGACGAGCCAGTTGCTTGGCCACCATTGACCAGACGTTTTCAGTTGGTGAGAGATCTGGAGAACGTGCTGGCCAGGGCAGCTGTAGAACATTTTCTGTATCCAGCAAGGCCCGTATTGGACCTGCAACATGCGGTCGTGCATTATCCTGCTGAAATGTAGGGTTTCGCAGGGATCGAATGAAGGGTAGAGCCACGACTCGTAAAACATCTGAAATGTAACGTCCACTGTTCAAGGTGCGGACTATGCGAACAAGAGGTGACAGAGACGTGTAACCAATGGCACCCCAAAGCATCACGCCGGGTGATACGCCAGTATGGCGATGACGGATACGCGCTTCCAATGTGCGTTCACCGCTATGTCGCCAAACACGGATGCGACCATCATGATTCTGTAAACAGAACCTGGATTCGTCTGAAAAAATGACGTTTTGCCATTCGTGCACACAGGTTCGACGTTGAGTACACCATTGCAGGCGCTCCTGTCTGTGATGCAGCGTCAAGGCAACCGCAGCCATAGTCTCCGAGCTGATAGTCCATGCTGCTGCAAACGTTGTCGAACTGTTCGTGCAGATGGTTGTTGTCTTGCAAACGTCCCCATCTGTTGACTCAGGGATCGAGACGTGGCTGCACGATCCGTTACAGCCATGCGGATAAGATGCCTGTCATCTCGACTGCTAGTGATACGAGGCCTTTGGGCTCCAACACGGCGTTCCGTATTACCCTCCTGAACCCACCGATTCCATATTCTGCTAACAGTCATTGGATCTCGACCAACGCGAGCAGCAATGTCGCGATACGATAAACCTTAATAGGATCCGTTATTTAATCATCATAACTGTATTGTACTTTGGTCGGATTGTACTGTAGGACCCCAGGAATGATACACGTCCTCCCATAAAATAGCTCAAATGGAGTGAACCCATTTGATGACTACAGTGTGGTGTAGAAAACTAGGAGAATGTATCCATTCATCCCAGATTACTTGCTTCATCCTCATATAATGGTGTAGATATTATGTTAGTCTTCGTTGTACTCTTTCGTGTGCTCCGTTCTTCTGTGGATGGTACGCACAAGATCGAATCTTCTCCATCTTCAATAAACGACGTATCCTCTTTAGGGTATCACTAAGGAATTTTGTTCCTCCATCACTCAATAATATTTTTAGTAATCCGTAACTGCAAATTATTCTCTGTACCAAGACTTGTCCTATCGTGTCAGCATCCTGTTGTGTTGTAGGCTCTGTTACAACGAAATTCGTCAGAGCATTCTTAAATGGTACGTTGAATCTATTCCCTTACTCTCTTATCTGAAGCAGTCCGACTGTATGAGTGTCACATTTTTTTCTAAACTGACTGTAATGCCATGCTCAATGAATGTCTGTAATAGTTCGCTCAGTACTTGGTTGTGTTTTGTCCACGAATATTCAGCGATGAAAATGTGGTCAATATATAAAATAAACAAATAAAATACATAAAAGAAATTCAAGTCTACTAAAATTAAAGACAAGCATCACAGATTAATTGTAAAAAGGTAGAAGCTAGCTTTACTTATCTGAAGTAACAATAGGTCTATTGCGACCGAATGTACGCGACGTATACGCGTGAATGGCCGTAACTTTACGGCCGACAGTGTTGTGAGTTTGCAGTAAAATTAAATATGGAATGTGTTGGCTATGCCTGGCACTCGTCTCACTCGCGCAGAGCAACAAACGTATCCGGTTGCGCAGTCCATATTATTGTCCATTTTTGTTTGCACACCGCCAAGGCGAACTATATTTTCTTCAAGATGGCACGTGGGCTTTCCAAAGTGTATCTAACATAGTGATTTTTTCAAACAGGAATATAGACGAATATCTAACGATAGCTGAATCAGTTGGCCACCCCAGCTCAAGTTGTCGTTTGTTTGTAGGTACAGGCATTTCTTCAATCGCTTTCAGCTTTTCTGGATCGGGTACGATACCTTTCGTATGTACAATGTGGGCAAGAAATTTAATTTGCGTTTTACCAAATTCTGATTTTTCTAAACTGACTGTAATGCCATGCTTAATGAATGTCTGTAATAGTTCGCTCAGTACTTGATTGTGTTTTGTCCACGAATTTTCAGCGATGAAAATGTTGTCAGCATAAGTGGTGATCCTGTCTTTCAAATGTTTCGATAAGATAGTATTGAGACCTCAGATAAATGCAGCTGATGAAACATCGAGACGAAATGGTAAATGTCGAAATTGGTAACAGTTTCCAAAACAGAGAAAGGCTGTATATTTCCTACATTCAGGGTATAATTCCATTTGTCGAAAGCTAGATCGTAAATCCACAGAGCACTTTACCATTACACCATGGAATTTCTGTAGTATCTCGCCTAGTGTTTGCTGTCGATCTGTTTTTGATTGTGGCCTGCCGGTGTGGCCGAGCGGTTCTAGGCGCTTCAGTCTGGAACTACGCGACTGCTACGGTCGCAGGTTCGAATCCTGCCACGGGCATGGATGTGTGTGATGTCCTTAGGTTGGAGGTTTAAGTAGTTCTAAGATATAGGGGACTGATAACCTCAGATGTTAAGTCCCATAGTTCTCAGAGCCATTTGAACCATTTTTGTTTCTGGTTGTATTATAATGTTGATCTGTATGGAGTCGATAAGATGTTTAATAGAATCATCCTTCTTTTTAACAACGTGTAATGGGCTGTTGTATGAACTCACAGCATGCTCGATTATTCCCAGATGTAGCATCGCTTGTATTTCCTGTTTGACCTTTTGTCTATATGTCAACGGAATAACATAAGGAGGTACAAAAAATTTATTGTGGTTCTTCAATTTCTCCCGGCCGGCGTACTTCATGACGAAAGAGTTCACGGGTGAACAGCCGGGGGTTAGTATCCAAAGGGCACAACATTGCGGCAAGCGACCACGCTGCCACAATGAGGTGCGCTGACGAACTGACCGCCGAGGCGTCGACGCCGTGGGCTTTTATCTCTCCACCCCCCCCCCCCCTTCCCCAGGTGTTACGAACGCTGTTCGCGCCCAGGTGCGGAGCTTCCAGCATGCGTCCCGTTCGCGGTCCCTGCCCAGGGGGGCGTGCTGGCGGAGTCTTCTAAGTATCTCTGCCTGTTCTCGAAGTCAGTTCGTGGTGGAGTGTGTTCTTTCTATTTTTAATCAGATTCAAAGCGGGGTCCCATGCCTTAGGCCAGTATTACACTATCAAATTTCTTTGTCCAATATCTTTGTGAAATGTATTTGTCAGAGAAATTTGATGGTGTAATAGGGAACTTTGTCAAACGTCGTAAAATATTTGATCAAATCTAGGACCTCGCTGTAGATTTGGCCAAAGAAGTCGCTTGTCTTCTGTTCACTGCAATGTGACATGTTACCACGTGGAGCGCTAGCATCGCTGCAGCGTTCTGTCATCGGTAGCGTTTTTATAAACATTGCCGGTAAATACAATTTGTGGGTACCGACAACTGCACAATTAATAGAGATGTATAAAGCTGAAGAGGCGGTTGACAACGTGAGGCACCCTGAATACAAAAATAGATTATGGAGATTGGAGACCTAACCTAACCTAACTCTCTCCTGTAGCAAGGAATCGGAATGCTACAGTGAGCCTGTCTTCTGCAGACGTAGCAGTTCGTAAGTGAATATTGTGCTTTGTGATATGAGGATACACTTCACTGAGCACATACAGAAATGTATGCTCATCCATTCTTAAGTAATTGATGTACGACTTGGCGTCCTCCACTATAAGTTCGCGTAACAAGTTTTATTCAATGCTTTTATCGTGTCGTCGTAAAACCCACGGCTTCACCCAGGTATGTTTCCTTTCTTTCCCCATCTTCTCTCCCGCATGTGCACACAGTGCGATTGTGGTATATGCAACTGCTGCGGTGAATAACAAAATGGTTCAAATGCCTCTGAGCACTATGTGACTTAACTTCTGAGGTCATCAGTCGCCTAGAACTTAGAACTAATTAAACCTAACTAACCTAAAGACATCACACACATCCATGCACGAGGCAGGATTCGAACCTACGACCGTAGCGGTCGCTCGGCTCCAGACTGTAGCGCCTAGAACCGCACGGACACTCCGGCCGGCCTGTGAATAACAAGTTGTTGTTGTCAGCCATCTTGAACTTTGCCGAAAAATATGATGACAGTGAAATACCCCACCTAGCGCTACGTTAAAGATTTTTGTCAAATACACTCCTGGAAATGGAAAAAAGAACACATTGACACCGGTGTGTCAGACCCACCATACTTGCTCCGGACACTGCGAGAGGGCTGTACAAGCAATGATCACACGCACGGCACAGCGGACACACCAGGAACCGTGGTGTTGGCCGTCGAATGGCGCTAGCTGCGCAGCATTTGTGCACCGCCACCGTCAGTGTCAGCCAGTTTGCCATGGCATACGGAGCTCCATCGCAGTCTTTAACACTGGTAGCATGCCGCGACAGCGTGGACGTGAACCGTATGTGCAGCTGACGGACTTTGAGCGAGGGCGTATAGTGGGCATGCGGGAGGCCGGGTGGACGTACCGCCGAATTGCTCAACACGTGGGGCGTGAGGTCTCCACAGTACATCGATGTTGTCGCCAGTGGTCGGCGGAAGGTGCACGTGCCCGTCGACCTGGGACCGGACCGCAGCGACGCACGGATGCACGCCAAGACCGTAGGATCCTAAGCAGTGCCGTAGGGGACCGCACCGCCACTTCCCAGCAAATTAGGGACACTGTTGCTCCTGGGGTATCGGCGAGGACCATTCGCAACCGTCTCCATGAAGCTGGGCTACGGTCCCGCACACCGTTAGGCCGTCTTCCGCTCACGCCCCAACATCGTGCAGCCCGCCTCCAGTGGTGTCGCGACAGCCGTGAATGGAGGGACGAATGGAGACGTGTCGTCTTCAGCGATGAGAGTCGCTTCTGCCTTGGTGCCAATGATGGTCGTATGCGTGTTTGGCGCCGTGCAGGTGAGCGCCACAATCAGGACTGCATACGACCGAGGCACACAGGGCCAACACCCGGCATCATGGTGTGGGGAGCGATCTCCTACACTGGCCGTACACCACTGGTGATCGTCGAGGGGACACTGAATAGTGCACGGTACATCCAAACCGTCATCGAACCCATCGTTCTACCATTCCTAGACCGGCAAGGGAACTTGCTGTTCCAACAGGACAATGCACGTCCGCATGTATCCTGAGCCACCCAACGTGCTCTAGAAGGTGTAAGTCAACTACCCTGGCCAGCAAGATCTTCGGATCTGTCCCCCATGGAGCATGTTTGGGACTGGATGAAGCGTCGTCTCACGCGGTCTGCACGTCCAGCACGAACGCTGGTCCAACTGAGGCGCCAGGTGGAAATGGCATGGAAAGCCGTTCCACAGGACTACATCCAGCATCTCTACGATCGTCTCCATGGGAGAATAGCAGCCTGCATTGCTGCGAAAGGTGGATATACACTGTATTAGTGCCGACATTGTGCATGCTCTGTTGCCTGTGTCTATGTGCCTGTGGTTCTGCCAGTGTGATCATGTGATGTATCTGACCCCAGGAATGTGTCAATAAAGTTTCCCCTTCCTGGGACAATGAATTCACGGTGTCCTTATTTCAATTTCCAGGAGTGTATATTTCATGTAATATTTTATCACATCTTTGATCAAATCTTTCACAAAGAAATTTGGTAGTGTAATACCGGCTTTTCTACGGATGAAACCGCTATCTCGATTGATCAGCGGTTCCCGTACTCGAATCTCTATAGGTTCTTTAATGACACAGTCCCGGTATTTGGACGTCTGTATCAGAACCTTGGTCTGGTCGTAATTCATTCTGTGCAGTTCCGAGAGGCAATGTTCAGCAACCGCCGACTTGTTAGGCTGCTGCAGCCTGGTGTGCCGTTGGTGTTCTTGGCAACGATCTTCGATAGTAAGCACCGGTTGACCTACTTAAGTCATGTCACATTCGCAGGGGATATGGCAGACTCCGGATTTTCGTAGTCCTAGATCGTCCTTGATATTACCAAGCAGTGCCTGTGTCTTAATTGGTGGGCGGAAGACAGTCTTCACTTGCTGTTTTTGAATAATTCGAGCGATCTTTCCCGATAAAGCGCCACAGTACGGAATAAATGCTATTCCCCCATCCTGCTGAGATTCCTCTTCTGTTTCCTCCGGTCGTACAGTCGGTGTGGGACGTAGAGGTCTCTGAATTTGCTTCTCTGTGTAGCCTGGCACGGCAGATAGGCAACCAGCTACAAGGCTTTCGGGACGAGATTTTCGCCCATATGAATAAATATTAATGAGCATTTAGCATCACAGGGTGCCCCAGAGAGCATCCCAGGGTGCCCCAGAGAGCTACTACACCAAGAAGAATCGCTTCTCGGCTTTTGGCAAGATCAATGTGCAGTTTTTTAATAGATGAGGATTAAGGATAAGGAAGGGTTCAAATGGCTCTGAGCACTATGGGACTCAACATCTTAGGTCATAAGTCCCCTAGAACTTAGAACTACTTAAACCTAACTAACCTAAGGACACCACACACACCCATGCCCGAGGCAGGATTCGAACCTGCGACCGCAGCAGTCCGCGGTTCCGGACTGCAGCGCCAGAACCGCTAGACCACCGCAGCCGGCGTAAGGAAGGGAACATTATTTAATTTCTGTAATAATGAGTCAGATCACCAACGAGTGCGATCTTTTTACAGTTGGCAACACCTTTCACCCACACTGAGACAGATTCCGATTCATTTATTTTACAACGATTCCCGGTCCTGAGAACCAAAGGCATAGTCGACATGTAATACGATGAACCCTTAACTCTGTTGTAAACTTCACAAATCTGAAATGTCCGATAGGCGATGACATCACGTGAATTGAAATTATCGAGCCCTTTTACTTTATCGACTTTTGGTCCACGTACAAGAGCAACGGTGACCCAGCCGTTACCGTGCTCATTCGTATCCTTGTTAGCGAGAATGAAGTTCAGAAAACCACCGCAAAACACAGATGGACCACGCAAGACGACTTGGCCGCCTACGAAATCATTGGTAGTAATAGAAATGTTGCCTATTGCTGTAAAAACTGTAAGACGCGAACGCCTACTCCTCCTAAAATAACGTGGCATAACATTTCTGGGTTAAGGCTCTCATTGTCAGACAGGGTACGGGCCCTGTGAACCAATGCTTTGAGGACGCCGTTCCTTTGCGCTGGATGGTGGCAGCTATTTGCATGTAAGTAAATATCGGTGTGCGTCCTCTTACGGTACACGTTGTCTCCCAATGTTCCGTATGCTCTTCTTTTAACCAGGACATCTAGAAAAGGGAGCACTCCATCCACTTCGACCTCCGTGGTAAACTTGATGTTCTGGTGTATGAAGAAACCATTCAGCTTGTTTCTACCATGTGGCCACATGACAAAGGTGTCATCAAATAGCGGAAGAAACAGGTAGGTTTCCACTGCTCTGAACCCAGGGCTCCCTCTTCGAAATGTTCGATGAACAAGTTGGCGACCACTGGTGAATATGGGCTCCCTATGGCTACCCCTTCCGTCTGCTAGTAGTTCCCACAGTCGAAGAGAAAGTATGTCGACGCCAGGACGTGCCTAAAAAGGTTGGTCGTCTCTGTGTCAAATATCTGACTAATAAGTTCTAGGGATTCCTGGAAAGCCACCCCCGTGAAGAGAGAGGCAACATCGAAACTCACAAGGATATCCGAATCACGAAGTCGGAAGCTGTTAAGGCGCCAAACAACTCTTTCATCAAAAAATTTACTGTTTTACTTAACTCTGAATTCCTAAAGAAAATTTCGTATAGTTCCTGTCTTGTGAGAAAAAAATTCAGAATGTGATTTAAAATCCTCGGATAATTCGTGTGCATCTGCATCAGAATCGCTTCATTTCTGCGTACTTTCTTTTTAATTAACTGTTCTGTGCTGACAGATTCTTCAATTTTAAAATGAAATGTTGTTATGTCGTTCATGCAACCGTCAGACGAATTCAGTGAGTGTTGTGCCTCAAGCGGAAAGAGAAAACGCAAACAGTTTACATCTTCGTCTTCCTTTGTCAACCATCTTTGAAATTTAATTGTTACCGGTACATGATTTACTTGCAACATTAGTTCAGCATCGCCAAAATTTAACATCGCTTTAATATTCGCGTAGAAACTCTACGCCCAAAATTGCTTCTGTTAATACAAGAGGGACGATCGGGAAATGAACTTGTATCCCTGACTCATGAAAAATAACGAGGTCTGATTACATACATCTACACTCTTTCCTTGAATCACTCCTTTCAGTTTAGTACTTAATAGTGGTAAAGTTAGACAAACAGATGACGGAGCATCTTTACTAAACACTGTCTCACTACTCACATTAACCGGGCTGCCAGAATCAAGTACAGCAGAAACTGAAGCGTTTCCTATGGAAATTGTTTCAATTCCATGTAGAAGTGCATTTTCACAATCGTCATTTTCTTGTAGCAATGTGCCTGTAATGTCATCAAAACCTACAAAGCTAATATGGTTCGTATGTAGACTGCTGGCATGTGCAAACGTTTCGTTAGCAGGCGTGGCTACTAGTCATTGTTGTGCAGGTTCGTTTTGTCTGGAGTCATCGCGTGGGTTGGGCAGTCTGATTTCTACAGTTGCACCATGCTCAATATCTGAATTTCTACGATCATGCGATTTTGATTTGATCTGTCATCATAATTACTTCGTTTTACACAACCGTTATTAATATTACACTACTGGCCATTAAAATTGCTACACCAAGAAAAAATGCAGGTGATAAACGGGTATTCATTGGACAAATATATTATACTAGAACTGACATGTGATTACATTTTCACGCAATTTGGGTGCATAGATTCTGACAAATCAGTACCCCTGAACAACCACCTTTGGCCGTAATAACGGCCTTGATACGCCTGGGCATTGAGTCAAACAGAGCTTGGACGGCGTGTACAGGTATAGCTGCCCATGCAGCTTCAACACGATATCACAGTTCATCAAGAGTAGTGACTGGCGTATTGTGACGAGCCAGATGCTCGGCCACCATTCACCAGACGTTTCCAGTTGGTGACAGATCTGGAGAATGTGCTGGCCAGGGCAGCAGTCGAACATTTTCTGTATCCAGAAAGGCCCGTACAGGACCTGCAACATACGGTCATGCATTATCCTGCTGAAATGTGGGGTTTCGCAGGGATCGAATGAAGGATAGAGCCGCGGGTCGTAACACATCTGAAATGTAACGTCCACTTTTCAAAGTGCCGTCAATGCGGACAAGAGGTGACCGAGACGTGTAACCAATGGCACTCCATACCATCACGCTGGGTGATACGACAGTATGGCGATGACGAATACACGCTTCCAATGTGCGTTCACAGCAATGTCGCCAAACACGGATGCGACCATCATGATGGTGTAAACAGAACCTGGATTCATCCGAAAAAATTACGTTTTGCCATTCGTGCACCCAGTTTCGTCGTTGAGTACACCATCGCAGGCGCTCCTGTCTGTGATGCAGCGTCAAGGGTAATTTCAGCCGTGGTCTCCGAGCTGATAGTCCATGCTGCTGCAAACGTCGTCGAACTGTTCGTGCACATGGTTGTGATCTTGCAAACGTCCCCATCTGCTGACTCAGGGATCGAGACGTGGCTGCACGATCCGTTACAGCCATGCGAGTAAGATGCCTGTCATCTCGACTGCTAGTGTTACGAGGCCGTTGGGATCCAGCACGGCGTTCCGTATTACCCTCCTGGACCCACCGATTCCATATTCTGCTAACAGTCATTGGATCTCGACCAACGCGAGCAGAAATGTCGCGATACGAAAAACCGCAATCGCGATAGGCTACAATCCGACCTTTATCAAAGTCGGAAACGTGATGGTACGCATTTCTCCTCCTTACACGAGGCATCACAACAACGTTTCACGAGGCAACGCCGGTCAACTGGTGTTTGTGTATGAGAAATCGGTTGGAATCTTTCCTCATGTCAGCACGTTGTAGGTGTCGCCACCGGTGCCAACCGTGTGTGAATGCTCTGAAAAGCTAATCATTTGCATATCACAGCTTCTTCTTCCTGTCGGTTAAATTTCAAGTCTGTCGCACGTCATCTTCGTGGTGTAGAAATTTTAATGGCCAGTAGTGTATATTCACGTGCGCTCGATGCCCTGATTTGTACTACCTGAGCACCACATTCGAAATTAGAATTTGTGCGGTCATGAAAATTTCGTTTTACTCTGTCATTAACAGTACTTCTGAAATTTGCTTCATTTCCGTAACGTCTATGTTCACGCGACCCATGATCTCTGTTCCTGTATTGAAAATTCCGATGGCTACGAGAATTATTTCCTGAACGTCTGTAATCTGTGCTGTAGGGCTGATGTATCATATCATGCCTGTCTTCGTCACGTCTCTCATCATACCGCTCACGCGAATTCCATCTACGTTTTCGGTTACGCCACGGGCTGTAATTTTCCCAATATTTATTATTATTGTTCCTGTGTATGTGATCATTATTGACAAATTCAAGTTCTTACAAAAAAGCTTGGAAAGCTTCCAAGTCATCCATACATCGTTCTGCCAAAACTATGTGGCGTAATCTGATACGTAATTTTGTCAAACAAATGCCAATTAATTTCGATGGACTGCACGGATTAGTTAAATATCTGTTCATGCGCATCATGGTTTTAAAGTTCTGCACGAGAGTTGAAAAATTCGATTCTTCCTAATTCTGCAACATAATAATGTTACGTTTCACACCCGCCAGGGTAGCCGAGAGCGCTAACGCGCTGCTTCCTGGACTCGGGTGGCGCACCAGCCTCGGATGGAATCCGCCCGGCGGATTAACGACGAGGGCCGATGTGCCGGCCAGCCTGGATGTGGTTTTTAGGCGGTTTTCCACATCCCGCTAGGTGAATACCGGACTGGTTCCCATGTTCCGCCTCAGTTACATGGCTCGCAGACATCTGAACAAATTCGCACTATTCCATGGATTACACTCGACGCAGACAGTTAGGGGACACTAATTCCGTCCGCCGGCCTAGGTGGCCGAGCGGTTCTAGGCGCTACAGTCTGGAACCGCGCGACAGGTTCGAATCCTGCCTCGGGCATGGATGTGTGTGATGTCGATAGTTTAGTTAGGTTTAAGTAGTTCTCAGTTCTAGGGGACTGATGACCTCAGCAGTTAAGTCCCATAGTGCTCAGAGTCATTTGAACCATTTTGAACTAATTCCGTCCCAGGATGGTACGGGGTGGCGGCAGGAAGGGCATCCGGCCACCCCTTAAACATTAACATGCCAAATCCGATGAACGATCGCTGACATGGCTGAACCTGCGTAACTGCGGGACAAGGCTCAAGCGATAGATAGAATAATGTTACGTTTCATTCAATCTTGAGTTGTTTCAGACCAGTAAGCGGACAAGAAAGCGTGGTAGAGATCACTGTACGCGTGACGTTCACGTGCTACCGACCTCACTCTTGTCGCAGGTTCTCCTTCGAAATAACTGCAAATGAACTCAAGTTTGTGGCCAACTGACCATGTTGATGACAAAGAATAGTCAAATAGTTGTAACAAGTCCCTTGGGTGAATTTTATTGCTGGCATTGCGAGAAATTTTAAATTTCTGACTGTGAGAAAATGTTTGTAATCGAAACAATCGTTCTTCTGAACAGATGAGTTTTCTCCCATACTGTAACTCGCATTCTAGTCATTATGTCCTGCAACCATATCACGTACCCGAGTTAAGTGATCAGCATTTTCAGAATTAGTGCATTCATTGTGATTTGCAAGATGATAATTATTGAACCTGCTCGTATCGTTGAAGCCACCGATCCTTTCTTCGATATTGGCAAGCTGTTCCTGTATTTTTCTCACGCAACGTTTATTTTGTTGATTAATCATTATCTGCCCTTCTTTAAAACGTTGCAGAGACTGAAATTCTTCAGTATCAGCGAACGGAACCGGCTGAGTGTCGCCTGACCTCTTATCTGAATCATTGTTCGTTTGCGTTACTCTATCGGATAATTCTTCGCCTCGTTTTGCAACTGTCATCAAATGATTTTACGTCTTTGAACTTCAGTGTTAGTCTGTCACTTTAATGACTCGAACTTTTGTGCCAATTCAGCTATTTGCAATTCTATTTGTGACATTTGTTGTCTCACCTCAACAATGTCAACAGCAAGTACGTGGTCAAATCTGGATTAAATATTATTAATATCAGACTTGAGTTTCTCGCGTACCAGAGATTTCAACCGTTCTGACATTATCTGGAATTTACGATTTTAATTGTCATTAATCTCAGCCTTAGATTCTTTGATCTCCACACGAAGTTCGTCATTGGATATTTTAATCTCAGCAAGTTGAGCTAGTATTAATTATGTAACATTATCACTCACTGAAAGAGGGGAAAACAAAATTACTTTGCTCTGTAGAAGTAGAAGCAATACCTGAATCCCTCATAACGAAATAGGAACGTGTCACGGTATTTTGCCCTTCTGAAATTCGTGTAGTTCCCTGCAGCTCATCACACATGACTAGTAGATAATGGCCTACACTTTGATTATTCACAGTACTGTTCGAAAGTTCCCTGACTTCATCATCCTGAGAACATTTTTCTACACTATGTCTCGAATTTTCTGAAACTTCGTTTGGAGATACTTCTAGAATCTCGTCTATTGTCGTTGTACCAATAAAGAAAATGACACAACAATGCTAAACAAATGTACTAACACAAAACCGTTAACCTCCCTGTTACAAAATACATAAACTATTTATGGACCAGAAAATTGCTGAAGTAAAAAATTATTAATTAATGCAGAGCAGCCTGAAAACAACAAAAGTGCTAAGCAATAACTACTGACAAACTAGTGGTGCATAAAATTTTGCAAATACGGTAACAAGACAAAACAGATCTAAGTGGAAAATCATTCAAAGAAACAAAATCCTGGCAGGATCTCCAGGTGAAAATTTTACTATTAAAAATTGAAATCGTTGTTAGCTTGCTGAAAGATGTACAGAAATGTGTAAAGGTCTATCTCTGACAACATTATCTTTACCTATAGCTTTTTCCTAAAAATTGCAGGCAATCTAGTGAAACTTTGTTATTTTTATCATAAAATCTGGTATGTAACCGTACAACTTGCATTATGAAAACTCTTAAACCGACATGTCAGTATTCAAACTTTTTCTGGAACCTTCTGCTATCGGACACATCAGTATTTTGATAGAGAACAGAAACAGAAATCATAAATAATAAATTCTCTAATACCTGACTCCGATTTTAAAAATGTTGTCTAACAACTCTTAACAATTAAATTGCAATACTTCTGCACGCAACAGACAACTTACCTCGTCCTGCCACAGCAACTGCATGAATATATTGTATCCAGCAACGTGCTAACATAATTTTTTAAAAAAAGGAAGAGTGCAATTCATGGTCACGGCTACTGATGCAGCTATTCCTTAGCGCATGTCAGCTGCATTCATCTTTCATTCTAGATTTATATAGTCACAATATTCTCTCTTGAATATCATTTCTGACTAATCATTCTTGGATTATACCAACACTCCCTTGCGTTTCTACCTGCGAAAAAGATATATCGCCAAAGTGTTTGAGATGCAATCGCACAATCTGTGCCCATGAACAACTGAAGAAATAAAGACATGACTGTAAGATCATATGATTGTACAAGACGCCCAAATACGTATCTCGTTTCCAACGTCCATCCTAGAGTGGAGTTATTTTAGGGACCTGGTATCTCTTATTTAATTCCTCAGTTAATTAATCACTTAGTTTCAGTACCGTTATTTGTTTACAACATGAAGACTTGCAGCCAGACCAAATATCATAGAATCAGAACTGTGGCACTGAAACACGTACACACACCAAGTAGAACTGACCTGTACAGTAATTAGCAATGCCAGGATATTGGGAAAATTGATATTTAATATTATCAGTACACCAACAATATTGTTACGTTTCCTCGGTATATCAGAACTTCAAAATGATATATTCTATACATTTCTCCTGGGTACTGGGTCCAAATAATCACTCTTTTACGCACAGCCTGACAAATATAATTTAAAAAAGCAAAGCTTCAACACATATTTCTAGTATTACATCAATTTCACATATTGCTAAGTGATGCTGTTTGATTTTTGTAATTATTTGGTAGTTATTTTGTTAAGAATACTGCGCATGTGGTCTCGGATGGAAGGTTTTGCATTTTTCGCAATGGGAGGATGTACTCATACTGCAGTCTCAGGGCTCTGGTGTTGGCAGAAGGGAGACGAGCAGTTTTCGCTGAACTGAGGCTGTGGCCTCCTTCATGCTTCTGTGAGCAGAGCCAATGCCTGGCCTAAATGAAAATAGGGGACACTGTGCCACCACTGCCATCCGCAGAGAATTGGTGAGTATAATATTTTTGCCTTTTCTGTACAAACATTTAACGTCAAGACGCCGTGGCGCCATCCGTCCGCTGTGAGAAAGATTGTTGCTTTCGTTCCAAAACTTTTGGTCATAAAACGGAATTGAGTCGCTTCGTCACGTTACTTGGTGCGAAGAGCCCGACCAATTGAGCAGACACTGCTGTACGCCAGCACCAATTTCTGCGTATTGTGCATCATAATAGATATTCTCGTCCGTCACACTGGAAGATCATCCAGTTGTTCCATCCATGTAGATTTCGTGGCATTCTTGTTCTGGATGCCACGCAGTTGATCTCCAGGATTCCATCTAGTGTTAATGGGTGCACACTTTCCTGAGTTTGGGCAAATGAAGTAATACCGCGATCCATACTCTGAACAATTCGCTAGGTACGTGTTCTGCAACGCAACTTGAGTATCTCTCTTGATTATAATACGTGACTTTGCATCATTAACTTTGAAATTACTAGCTTCCCAGATCAGGATAACTAGTTGCGTCTTATCCAGGTTGTCTTCCATATACACTCCTGGAAATTGAAATAAGAACACCGTGAATTCATTGTCCCAGGAAGGGGAAACTTTATTGACACATTCCTGGGGTCAGATACATCACATGATCACACTGACAGAACCACAGGCACATAGACACAGGCAACAGAGCATGCACAATGTCGGCACTAGTACAGTGTATATACACATTTCGCAGCAATGCAGGCTGCTATTCTCCCATGGAGACGATCGTAGAGATGCTGGATGTAGTCCTGTGGAACGGCTTGCCATGCCATTTCCACCTGGCGCCTCAGTTGGACCAGCGTTCGTGCTGGACGTGCAGACCGCGTGAGACGACGCTTCATCCAGTCCCAAACATGCTCAATGGGGGACAGATCCGGAGATCTTGCTGACCAGGGTAGTTGACTTACACCTTCTACAGCACGTTGGGTGGCACGGGATACATGCGGACGTGCATTGTCCTGTTGGAACAGCAAGTTTCCTTGCCGGTCTAGGAATGGTAGAACGATGGGTTCGATGACGGTTTGGATGTACCGTGCACTATTCAGTGTCTCCTCGACGATCACCAGTGGTGTACGGCCAGTGTAGGAGATCGCTCCCCACACCATGATGCCGGGTGTTGGCCCTGTGTGCCTCGGTCGTATGCAGTCCTGATTGTGGCGCTCACCTGCACGGCGCCAAACACGCATACGACCATCATTGGCACCAAGGCAGAAGCGACTCTCATCGCTGAAGACGACACGTCTCCATTCGTCCCTCCATTCACGCCTGTCGCGACACCACTGGAGGCGGGCTGCACGATGTTGGGGCGTGAGCGGAAGACGGCCTAACGGTGTGCGGTACCGTAGCCCAGCTTCATGGAGACGGTTGCGAATGGTCCTCGCCGATACCCCAGGAGCAACAGTGTCCCTAATTTGCTGGGAAGTGGCGGTGCGGTCCCCTACGGCACTGCGTAGGATCCTACGGTCTTGGCGTGCATCCGTGCGTCGCTGCGGTCCGGTCCCAGGTCGACGGGCACGTGCACCTTCCGCCGACCACTGGCGACAACATCGATGTACTGTGGAGACCTCACGCCCCACGTGTTGAGCAATTCGGCGGTACGTCCACCCGGCCTCCCGCATGCCCACTATACGCCCTCGCTCAAAGTCCGTCAACTGCACATACGGTTCACGTCCACGCTGTCGCGGCATGCTACCAGTGTTAAAGACTGCGATGGAGCTCCGTATGCCACGGGAAACTGGCTGACACTGACGGCGACGGTGCACAAATGCTGCGCAGCTAGCGCCATTCGACGGCCAACACCGCGGTTCCTGGTGTGTCCGCTGTGCCGTGCGTGTGATGATTGCTTGTACAGCCCTCTCGCAGTGTCCGGAGCAAGTATGGTGGGTCTGACACACCGGTGTCAATGTGTTCTTTTTTTCCATTTCCAGGAGTGTAATTTGTTACAACCCCACAGTGTTAGTGTCATTTTTGTGTGAATTCAATCCAGATTTTTTTAGAAAACATAGCTCTCTGTTAAGAACTTGAGCGAATAAAAATCTGTTATACTCAGGCATGGTTTACACTACAAGATCTTTTAAAATGTCTTGCAACCTTCCTATGGTTAGGCGGTCCACCAATAACGAATACAACCTGTTGCACATCTAAACTTGTTGTTCTCACTTTGACAGTGTTATCGTTGTTTACAGTGATCAAACTCAACGATCATTCTCTTATTGCTTCGCGAAGGTAGCGAGCATCACACTCGCTTGACCTGACCAATTATAAAACTGCTTATGGACTAGGAAGAGCTCTGGCGATTTCCCTTAGGATTATAAGTTAGCTTTGTGTTGTTTCACGACTATTTGCCTAACGACCTTACTGTATTTAGATGTAATAGGCAGCAACGTTTTACATCAATGTTATAGCATAACGCCGATCTAGGACTAACTGCCTAAACATTCGACATATGACACCTCATTTCATCCATTTGATAAGAACTGAATCAATGTTTAATGTCTTCATTTTGTCACTGAAAAACGTATAAGTATGGATATTGTATAAGTATGCATATTGCATTCACCAGTATTTCAAGATGTAAACACAAATATGGTGTGCCGGCCGGTGTGGCCGTGCGGTTAAAGGCGCTTCAGTCTGCAACCGCGTGACCCGCTACAGTCGCAGGTTCGAATCCTGCCTCGGGCAAGGATGTGTGTGATGTCGTTAGGTTAGTTAGGTTTAAGTAGTTCTAAGTTCTAGGCGACTGATGACCTCAGAAGTTAAGTCGCATAGTGCTCAGAGCCATTTGGGCCAACAAATATGGTGTCATTGTATGTTTAAAAGAGAGAAAATGGTCATTCTGTAGAAGAAAGATTATATATCTGTATTATTAACAGAGGTTTAGCATAATTAGTAAGCTCCGTACAAAATAGCTGAAAAAATAAGGAAGTCAATAAGTACCGGGTGATCAAAAAGTAAGTATAAATTTGAAAACTTAATAAACCACGGAATAATGTAGATAGAGTGGTAAAAATTGACACACATGCTTGGAATGACATGGGGTTTTGCTATAACAAAAAAAAACACAAATATTGCTAGACGCGTGAAAGACCTCTTGCGCGCCTCGTTTGGTGATGATCGTGTGCTCAGCCGCCACTTTCGTCATGCTTGTCCTCCAAGATCCTCAGACCTCATTCCCTGCGATTATTAACTTTGGGGTTACCTGAAGTCGCAAGTGTATCGTGATCGACCGACATCTCTAGGGATGCTGAAAGACAACATCCGACGCCAATGCCTCACCATAACTCCGGACATGCTTTACAGTGCTGTTCACAACATTATTCCTCGGCTACAGCTATTGTTGAGGAATGATGGTGGACATATTGAGCATTTCTTGTAAAGAACATCATCTTTGCTTTGTCTTACTTTGTTATGCTAATTATTGCAATTCTGATCAGATGCAGCGCCATCTGTCGGACATTTTTTGAACTTTTGTATTTTTTTGGTTCTCATAAAACTCCATGTCATTCCAAGCATATGTGTCAATTTGTACCTCTCTATCTACACTATTCGGTGATTTATTCAGTTTTCAAATTTACACTGACGTTTTGATCACCCAGTATTTACAGAATGTGAAAAAATTCCTTCGAAAAGCTTGTGTGAATCTTTAATGAGCAACAAATCTGAATAACGGTTTACAGTTCGAAACGAATAACTTTTATCAAATAAAAATCACTCTTTTTACTCTATTGAGTATCAGCATATGGAAAATATCGATATATTGCGTCAAGTTATCGTCAGTGTCGATAGTACTTATGTGACCCAAAAGTCGATGCATCGATACTTTAGGATATTACGATCTCACTAGCTGTGTTTTCAGTTTATCGTTGAAACTGTTCTCATTTACTTCCATAGGAAGCTTCATGGCTGACACCAGTTTTAATCGTAAAAGGAAGCCGAAATGCCGGCCGGAGTGGCCGTGCGGTTCTTGGCGCTTCAGTCTGGAGCCGAGCGGCCGCTACGGACGCAGGTTCGAATCCTGCCTCGGGCATGGATGTGTGTGATGTCCTTAGGTTAGTTAGATTTAATTAGGTCTAAGTTCTAGGCGACTGATGACCTCAGAAGTTAAGTCGCATAGTGCTCAGAGCCATTTTTTGAAGCCGCAATGCGACAGTATTGTTTCTTTTTTGTGGTGTTGTCCAAATGTTGAGATCCCAGGTCACAGTTGGTACCTCACGACGGCACAACGAGATAATGACAGTCGCTGCCAGACGCAGCCACGAGTGAGAGATGTCGGCGAAGACATGCCCCCAAATGGTTCCAAATGCCGCCGCTGCTGGAAGACTGGGGCGCCACTCGCCCCACACTGCCATCGATGACAAAGAGACCAATAGTTCAGATCTGGCAGTGCTATCATCATTAGCCAGAAATGTGTACCAAAGTTTAAAGATAAATTGATATTTAACTGTTCTTCAGTGCTAGACAAGTATAAGTCGTTTCTTCTGCTCTGCGACAGTAACAAATATATACAGTCATTCAAATGGACGTGGAAAGCATCTAAGTCAAGTATTTTTACATTGAAGAGTTACTGTAAAATGAACGAATATTTTATAAGTGTTGTAGTAACTGCTCGACTTTCTCTTGAAGTAAATCTAGGCTTGCTACGATACAAAGAACTTTTATCTTCATTCCCTAAACAAGAGAGCAATGTGGGCTGTTGGAGAACTTGGGTCTTTTCAACCTAAGTTTCAGCAAGTCATAGGTTACGGGTCCCCAATAGCAAATATTTGTGGAGGGACGGATCTCCGATTCCGGCTAGAGCATGATAACCAAAGCTCCGGAAATCGTTGGTGGGAAGCAGGCGATATTTTTTAAATAGTGGTCGATTGTTCTGTGAGACGCGTTACGTGTGTGTGGTCGATTGATCGGTAGTGGCCTGACACATTATAGCGGTTTATGCGCCGGATCGTTTGTTACGTCACAAATGGTAGATGTGCTAGTTGTTCTAATATTCTTCTTTTCGTTTCTTTCAGGTAAGTGAAGCTGCAAGCTAGTGACAGATACATTTATCTTTTCGTTTCCTGACGTCGGGCGTAGCGGTATGTATCAAGAACACATATTTATAGTTTTCTTCTGCCAGACGTTTTCATTAAATGGAAACAACGTCAACATCTGTGGCGGAATAGCTTACAGGTTACTGTGAATGTGTCAGTGTGTGTGAACTGCTCAAAAAAGTTCGTAACTTGTGTAGTATGTGTTTTGACCTGGAACTGCATTTTTGTGTATTCCTTTAACAACAGGAAATTTCTACGACAGGCCAGCTCTGTAATAGAGGCTAAAGCAAACCTACAGTCTCAGTGTGGCCAGGACGGCTCCAAGGGTTATCAATGCGGGAAGTAGTTCGCATTACAGCAACGTCATTCAAACCAGGCACGGATGTAGAACTGAGTTCTGGGGAGGATTAGAGTTTCTTACTTTCTCCTCGAGCATCCTCAAATGTAGTTTGCTGTCACTCCCATTTTTAGCGTACAGCTGTTGCCTAGGATTTAATAATAATAACAGAGAAGTGTAGCAATTTTAATGACCAGTAGTGTATATCACTACTATATATCACTATATATATAATAATTCCAATCCCAAAGAAAGCAGGTGTTGACAGATGTGAAAATTACCGAACTATCAGCTTAATAAGTCACAGCTGCAAAATACTAACACGAATTCTTTACAGACGAATGGAAAAACTGGCAGAGGCCAACCTCGGGGAAGATCAGTTTGGATTCCGTAGAAACACTGGAACACGTGAGGCAATACTGACCTTACGACTTATCTTAGAAGAAAGATTAAGGAAAGGCAAACCTACGTTTCTAGCATTTGTAGACTTAGAGAAAGCTTTTGACAATGTTGAAGCAGTGGTTGGGAAGGGAGTAAGACAGGGTTGTAGCCTCTCCCCGATGTTGTTCAATCTGTATATTGAGCAAGCAGTAAAGGAAACAAAAGAAAAATTCGGAGTAGGTATTAAAATTCATGGAGAAGAAATAAAAACTTTGAGGTTCGCCGATGACATTGTAATTCTGTCAGAGACAGCAAAGGACTTGGAAGAGCAGTTGAATGGAATGGACAGTGTCTTGAAAGGAGGATATAAGATGAACATCAACAAAAGCAAAACAAGGATAATGGAATGTAGTCTAATTAAGTCGGGTGATGCTGAGGGAATTAGATTAGGAAATGAGGCACTTAAAGTAGTAAAGGAGTTTTGCTATTTGGGGAGCAAAATAACTGATGATGGTCGAAGTAGAGAGGATATAAAATGTAGGCTGGCAATGGCAAGGAAAGCGTTTCTGAAGAAGAGAAATTTGTTAACATCCGGTATTGATTTAAGTGTCAGGAAGTCATTTCTGAAAGTATTCGTATGGAGTGTAGCCATGTATGGAAGTGAAACATGGACGATAAATAGTTTGGACAAGAAGAGAATAGAAGCTTTCGAAATGTGGTGCTACAGAAGAATGCTGAAGATTAGATGGGTAGATCACGTAACTAATGAGGAAGTATTGAATAGGATTGGGGAGAAGAGAAGTTTGTGGCACAACTTGACCAGAAGAAGGGATCGGTTGGTAGGACATGTTCTGAGGCATCAAGGGATCACCAATTTAGTATTGGAGGGCAGCGTGGAGGGTAAAAATCGTAGAGGGAGACCAAGAGATGAATACACTAAGCAGATTCAGAAGGATGTAGGTTGCAGTAGGTACTGGGAGATGAAAAAGCTTGCACAGGATAGAGTAGCATGGAGAGCTGCAGCAAACCAGTCTCAGGACTGAAGACCACAACAACAACAGTGTATATCACTACTGGCCATTAAAATTGCTACACCACGAAGATGACGTGCTACAGTGCGAAATTTAACCGACAGGAAGAAGATGCTGTGATATGCAAATAATTAGCTTTTTACAGCATTCACACAAGGTTGGCGCCGGTGGCGACACTTACAACGAGCTGACATGAGGAAAGTTTCCAACCTATTTCTCATACACAAACAGTAGTTGACCGGGGTTGCCTGGTGAAACGTTGTTGTGATGCCTCGTGTATGAAGGAGAAATGCGTTCCATCACGTTTCCGACTTTGATAAAGGTCGCATTGTAGCCTATCGCGATTGCGGTTTATCGTATCGCGACATTGCTGCTCGAGTTGGTCGAGATCCAATGACTGTTAGCAGAATATGGAATCGGTGGGTTCAGGACGGTAATACGGAACGCCGTGTTGGATCCCAACGGCCTCGTATCACTAGCAGTCGAGATGACAGGCATCTTATCCGCATGGCTGTAACGGATCGCGCAGCAACGTCTCGATCCCTGCTCAACAGATGGGGACGTTTGCAAGACAACAACCATCTGCACGAACAGTTCGACGACGTTTGCAGTAGCATGGACTATCAGCTCGGAGAATATGGCTGCGGTTACCCTTGACGCTGCATCATAGACAGGAGCGCCTGCGATGGTGTACTCAACGACGAACCTGGGTGCACGAATGGCAAAATGTCATTTTTGTGGATGAATCCAGGTTCTGTTTACAGCATCATCATGGTCGCGTCCGTGTTTGGCGACATCGTTGTGAACGCACATTGGAACCGTGTATTCGTCGTCGCCATACTGGCGTATCACCCGGCGTGCTGGTAAGGGGTGCCATTGGTTACACGTCTCGGTCATCTCTTGTTCGCATTGACAGCACTTTGAACAGTGGATGTTACATTTCAGATGTGTTTCGACCCGTGGCTCTACCCTTCATTCAATCCCTGCGAAACCCTAAATTTCAGCAGGATAATGCACTACCGCATGTTGCAGATCCTGTACGGGCCTTTCTGTATACAGAAAATGTTCGATTGCTGCCGTGGCCAGCACATTCTCCAGATCTCCCACCAAATGAAAACGTCTGCTCGATGGTGACCGAGCAACTGGCTCGTCGCAATACGCCAGTCAATACTCTTGATGAACTGTGGTATCGTGTGGAAGCTGCATTTGCAGCTGTACCTGTACACGCCATCCAAGCCCTGTTTGACTCAATGCCCAGGCGTATCAAGGCCGTTATTACGGCCAGAGGTGGTCGTTCTGAGTACTGACTTTTCCAGACCTATGCACCCAAACTGCGTGAAAACGTAATCACATGTCAGTTCTAGTATAATATATTTGTCTGATGAATACCCGTTTATCATCTGCGTTTCTTCTTGGCGTAGTAATTTTAATGGCCAGTAGTGTACAACAATTTTTTAATATTCTAATAAAAACCTGCATACATTAATACTTAGATCATCATTTTTGCATGATCTACAAGAATAATAAACTGCACGCTACAAAAGCAAAGTATGCACGTACAGTAATCCACATTTGACTGAGAATTATGATTATGAAGATAGGTGCGCAGACTATGAGTATGCAGACGTGAAAATCAGAGGAGTGATGTTTCTTTCAGTCGCCTCAGGAAAGTGAGTGTCAGTCTTACTTTTTCCCTTTCTGTCTTTGAGCGGTTTGCTGGTACTACTTGCGCCCACTTGAGGACAGTGTATGCCTGTGAATGGCCGCCTGTACCTGGCTGGAATGTTCTCTGAAGGCTTTCAGGCCGCAAGCCCATCCAGCTGAAAATTGTACTGTGTTAAAGAAAACTCGATGTTTTCCAGAATTCCTTGCCCATTTAGCCTCTCCGATTATTCGTGCTACTTCATTCCCCGAAAGTTAACCTAGAAATCATGAAATTTTACAAAAATATTTAGAGGAGGAGGGGCTTAAGACTCCCATGCGCCTTTCCCCTCAGCTCCGCACCTGATTCGAGCACTGAGCTGCTTCTGTGAGAAACAAAATAATGAAGACATCCGTCGTCGTGGTCGCCCGCAATCAACACCGTCTATAGCGGCCACGTATAAATCATGGCTCGTAGGAACCCAGAGCAAAATGCAGCAGAATTGTGTACTGCTGTTTTGGAGGCAACTGGGAGGGCATTGCTGGGTCAACGCGGACAGTATGGAACAGTGTCCACAAGATCAAATCTACCTGTAGGAGTCCATTACGAAGTAGCAGAAGAAGTAATTTGAGGGTTGTGTAGTTGCCCAGCCCTACAGTCAACATTTCAGTGATAGATTCGTCTTTCCCGAGAGATAATGCACGGGCGTTCAGAGCCCATCATCTGGAGGGAGGTATTATCCGAATAAAATTGCGTGCCGTGTCAACTGACATATCACAGCACACGTTGTTAGTGCTAATTATGATGCGTGGTTGTGCTTTGGCCTCCTTGACAATGTAGTGTATTAAATTCGAAACCTCATTTATGTGTAAATCATACTAATTCATAGCACGGTATATTAAACATTCTGTGTAGGGCTCTTGTAAAGAAGTAGATGCATACTGAAAATGCTCCAATGAACAGAAATGAATCTAGGCTGAAGTTCCAAAACGAAACTGCGAAAGGATCCTGCCGCCATCCTCGTGGACTTTTGATGCGCAGGGTGTCAAAAATACAACTTCCGCAAAAGATGTCTTCGTCATTCCATAACAATGTAATGTGAACAGCCGCGATATCACTAGAAAACTATCCTAAATAGTTCTGAACAACTGGAAATGTCACTCAGTTATAGGTAGGGTGCACTTAAGTCGAATCAGAACGAAAGATCGTTGTGTCACATGATTATCAAAAGGGGGCCTTTATGTTTATGATTACACATTTTCTCTAGACCAAGATTCAAATTTCCCAGATTAACATTCATAAGGTTATTTCTGATGGCGGTTTCTGAATTGAATGGAATCTCGGCATTTTAATGATCGGTTTTCATTTTTCCCACATGGAACCTGGTTCGACATATTCAGTTATGTGGACGGAAACAACACGTGTCGTTTTGTATCAGCGAACCTTCATCGGTACATTGAAAATGAGTTGCATACTGTTAAAATGGTGTTTTGTGCGAAGTTAATGAGCTAATATTATTTTGCCCACCCTATACGACACGACATAATCACGTCACCACAACTGAATGAAACGTTTCATTGCCAGCACACGACCAACCTCTTGTAGTCTTGTAGTATTGTTTATATAAGGATCAGCAAGACTGCCTAACCCTCCGTTACAGACTCATTAGAATCATTATTTTCTTAATATACATACTATCAACTACACGTCACATTAACCTAAGCCCATGTATTCTCAGAAAAATGTGTTACTGTATGTTGTTTACAATGAAATCACGAGAAAAACAGACATTATTTGCTTTTACTTTTGTGCTACCATACTTCTCGATTTTTTTTAACTCTTGAAGAGCCCCACAGCCGTTAGCTGTGGAACTTGTGGGATGAAACGACTGATGCGTATTGCTTGACTTACTTGTAATGGCGAACACGTTACTGCCTCCACAAGCCATACAACTCTAAGTTTCTTTAAAATTATTCTATCTTATGCATTAATTTCACTACAACTTATGCTGTCATGACTTACAGCACACATGAAGAAAATGCAACATTTATGCGATGAGCCGGCCGCGGTGGTCGTGCGGTTCTAGGCGCTCCAGTCCGGAGCCGCGCTGCTGCTACGGTCGCAGGTTCGAATCCTGCCTCGGGCATGGATGTGTGTGATGTCCTTAGGTTAGTTAGGTTTAATTAGTTCTAAGTTCTAGGGGACTGATGACCACAGCAGTTCAGTCCCATAGTGCTCAGAGCCATTTGAACCATTTTTTATGCGATGACACCATTTCTCTTCCATTGTCAGTGACGGGTTTTCAACTTGGTGATTCATCCAGACGCTGATATAGAGAGTCCGACAGAAAAATGTATACACTCTTTGTCAGGCTCTATCGAGATATCGATATTGTCGTTCGATTTGCGTTACGAGTGTGTTGTAGTATGGTCTTCGGCTCAACAGATGTTATTACTCGGTACTGAGAAAACAAGATGGCTGGAGCACGCTTGACATTCGAGCAACGAAAATGTATTGTGAAGTGGTTTTTTAAGTTTGATAATGCCGTTGAAGTGCACATCAGTGGAGGCGGGAGACTCAAACAGAACTTCCAACCTGCTTAAAAATTAAACGCATCATTGACAAGTTTGAATTGTATGGAACGATTTGGGATATTCATAAAGGAAGACAGCGTACCGCTACAAGTCCTGCTTCGTCGCCTCTCGTGTTGGAGAAGTTTGTTAATTCCCCACCGAAGTCTGCTACGCAATGTGCACATAAATCAGGGGTTAGCAGTACAAGTGTACGAAGAATTGTGAAAGCTGCAAAGTGAAAAGTTTACAGTCCACGATTACTGTACACGGTTAATGATGACGGTCCTGATCGCCGAATATAATTTTGGGAATGGTATCAGCAAACGGTAACTGATGACGAACAATTTGTGACGAAGGTAGTGTGGAGTGACGAGCTACAATTTAAACGTGATGGAACCGTGAATCGGCATAGGAGTGTATCCTGGGCACTGTAAAATCCACATGATTATATGGATAAAGCGGTCAATCTACCAGGGGTTCATGTGTGATGTGGGCTATCATCCAGGGGCTTAGTAGGGCCCTTTTTCTTTGATGCTACTGTCACTGGAGTAGTGTACCTGGAAATGCTACGCACATCAATTTTGCCAGTTATGAGTGTGCTTTATGGAGCTGATGAAGAGGTCTTCTACCAACAGGACGGGGCGCCACGACTCTACCACCTAGCCGTAAGAGCTTTCCTGGATGACAATTTTCCGGGGCATTGGATTGAGTTCCCTCCACGGTCGCCAAATCTAACAACTATGGACTTTAACTTGTGGGGAACTGTAAAAGATAACGTCAATCGCCGTAAGCCACGCACGCTGTAGGAACTTCGCCAGGAGATTACAGTGACATATGCTGCGATCTACACTGTAACATTGACTAACGTAGTTGCGGCGACCGCTCGTCGTTCTGTTATGTGTATAGCCGCTAACGGTGAACATTTTGAACATTGAAAGTAACCATGTGCTAAACTGAAGGTTGTACAACATGTGCGATCAATTATTAAATGTAAAATAAACTCACAAGAGATACTTTTCGTTCCTTAAAGTATGTACACATTTTTCTGGCGGACTTTGGGCAGTATGTCACTGGATAGGTCAGCATCACTCAGATTCCGTGATTCCTTTGCTACGTGACTGAGACGACACATGATTATCTTGTTTAGTGCGGTAGCTATCCCTTAGTAATAATTTCTAACACAAATCAGCTCTTACCATCAACAAATATTGAAGTTCTCCCAACTATATTACCACAAACACGAAACAAGCTACAGACGCTGTAGCTGCCGGCTGGTGTGGCCGAGCGGTTCTAGGCGCTACAGTCTGGAGCCGCGCGACCGCTACGGTCGCAGGTTCGAATCCTGCCTCGGGCATGGGTGTGTGTGATGTCCTTAGGTTGTCTAAGTAGTTCTAAGTTATAGGGGACTGATGACCTCAGAAGTTAAGTCCCATAGTGCTCAGAGCCATTTGAACCACTTGAACACCGTAGCCCACAAGGAGCACGACCTGCTGCCATGTATGACGGGTCGTATTTATTATAAATCGAGTTCTCGAAGTGACCTATAGAGGTCTATAGCTACCAGGAAATGTCATGATTCCTCTATTACAACTCTGGCATACTAGGTCGACAATCTAAGAAATGCAGTCAGCGACAGAAGCCTTTGTTGAAGGGGGATTAAGGTCCGAGACAAGGTTAAACAGGTGTCTGATTACGCTTTGCCTCCTCTGGTAACCACTGGGTCGCATCCTCTTCACACAGAACCGTCTCCACTTCAGCATCCGACAGTCTTCCGAAATCGTTTCGTTGTGGAAACTCGCAAATGGCGAAATGAAAACTATTGAGATAAGAGATCATTTAAGAGGGAAGGCTGTTCGATATTTTGAAATATCTCTCCAGTTTTTATGGGTCGTGCAAAAGAACCTGTTCCGCATCAAGAAGTATTCAATCATAGGACGCTGTAGCAATGAAGTGTAATAATGGTTTTATCGGACAGCCACGAACCCCGCAATTGAGGAAATGTCAGGGAAAAATCCACTAATCCCCCTAACCGGATTCCGCCACTTGCCCTTCAGGTAGAAGGCCGCATACATACAGGGTAAACTTGGACTCTCAAATGCATAACTTAACAACTATGAGCACGTATTAATCTTCGTTTCTGTGAAATACATCACTTCTACTGAAAAAGTGCTCCTATCTCTTAAGTAATTTATTTTAGAGTCCATGTTTACTGAACATTTTTTCTTTGTTTTGGTCAATACTACCTTCTTCCAGAAATGGAAAGCAAAGAGCCTGCAGTAGAACAGATATATTTCACATTATGAAACATGAACAAGAGCACGTAGCTGTTAAGGTATGGATTATAGAACCCATGTTTGCGAGAAAATTTTTCCTTGTTTTGGTCCACACTACCACCTCGGTCAGCGAAATTGTTGTTCACCCTGTATGTTTGTTCAGACGAGTCCTCCGAGCTTTGGAGAATGACAATTACGTGAGAGAGTTTTCATTTTGGATTGAATTCTTTGAGTCGGCTCGTATTAACATTTACATTTTTGTGAGTAACTTGACAGAGTAGAAATTAACTCATATTCGGCTAAATAGTACCAGCTCTAGCTCTGTCCCAAAAACTGACAACAGGAAACCTACGAAAGACAAAGAAATGCAGAACAAAGTTGTTCAGTGACAAAATGGTGAAAAGGGAAGAATGCACAAGTGTCGTGCAAAGCTTAAATGTTAACGTCACCTTAAAAATTATCTTCGAGTAAAACTGCTTGCAGCCGGCTGGAGTGGCCGAGCGGTTCTAGACGCTTCAGTCTGGAACCGCGCGACCGCTACGGTCCCAGGTTCGAATCCTGCCTCGGGGATGGATGTGTGTGATGTCCTTAGGTTAGATAGGTTTAAGTAGTTCTAAGTCTAGGGGACTGATGACCTCAGATGTTAAGTCCCATAGTGCTCAGAGCCATTTGCACCATTTTCAAAACTGCTTGCAATTGAAGCTCGTTATTAAATACTTCCTCCTCTTTTATTATTTTTCCGTCATCCTATTGCAAGTCAGGGCATTAGAGATAATAACTTATATATTTTTATTTTTGTAATAAAACTGTAATAATATTCTTTTGTTTAACTTTGCTACATTACTACAATATGGTTTAGAACCGTTTTTCGGGAATGTCCAAGAGAAAATCTTGGGACTGCTGCTGGTTGTGGAGTTTGGGTTCTGGTGGTAAGGGCAATTTCGGGCAGACTGCAGAGACTGAGTGTTGAGCATGTAAAAGTTACGGACTTCCAACGAGCCGTTTCCATCCAGAGTCGACGGATAAATCCACCTAATGTTAAGTCCGTGTCGTCAGCGTCTATTTGTCATACAGTTATGGAGAAAATATTATGCTCCAGTGTTATGACCTTTTAGTAAACAAAAATCTCCTCAAAAGAATTCAACAATTTTTCATTAACGGAAATCTTATGAAACTTTGCCCGCTGTATTAGTCCATGAGATGTACTATAGAGCGCCACAGATAATCAGGTTGATGGTGGGTTCGTTGACCTTCGGAAGGCGTCGGATACAGTTCCGCGCTGTAGCCCGTATACCCTTCCATGACGTTTCGTTACTCGCAAGCCATCTTTTTCCGCAAGCAACTTTAATCGTCGTAGATCTTGTATAGGGACCACGAGAATAAGGTGTGGAAGATAGGGACGCGTCCAATGGATCAGTAGAGGACAGGAAATTGCTAATATTGCAACGAAGTAGAGTACCTTCCGTCTTGCACAGCATGGTAAAGAATATACAGAGTAAGCACCCGAAACTTGCATCACTTCTATTTGTGAGCGTTTCAAGACATCGAAGCAAGGCTTCCGGTAAATGATAGTAAACTGGTAGGGCACGTAGTTTCGTTGAAGGTATAACCCATTTCACACATGATACAACCAAGATACTGAAGAAGTATGTTTTTTGTAAGACTGGGAGAAATGTTTTTTCAGAAGCTCTAGAAAAGACGCGTGCAGCTTGTTAACGTTGCTGTTGAAACTTTCCGTGGCCGGCCGCGGTGGTCTCGCGGTTCTAGGCGCGCAGTCCGGAACCGTGCGACTGCTGCGGTCGCAGGTTCGAATCCTGCCTCGGGCATGGATGTGTGTGATGTCCTTAGGTTAGTTAGGTTTAAGTAGTTCTAAGTTCTAGGGGACTGATGACCACAGCAGTTGAGTCCCATAGTGCTCAGAGCCATTTTTGAAACTTTGCGTAAAAATATCCGAATAATGTGTTAAAATTTCAGCACAAGGCGGCTGCAGCTAAGGCTCTCCTGCCAGGTTGTGTCGATGTAACAAGACTGTCAACTGTTTACGAAAGCTGTTCACTTAAACATAGGTATGTGCATAGGTCTGGAATGCATTCATGAGCAAAACATTATTAATACTGCCGACCGCAACATTATACGCCGCTGGCCCGTGACACGCTAATGAAACTACACTGATTGTGACCGAGCCAAATATCTCACAAAATATGGCGCTGCCATAGGTCAAACGGATATCAACTGCGTTTTTTTAAATACGAAACCAAATTTTTTGTTACATATTCTTGTAGTACGTAAAGAAATATGAATGTTTTAGTTGGACCATTTTTTCCGCTTTGTGATAGATGGCGCTGTAGTAGTCACAAACATATGGCTCACAATTTTAGACGAACAGTTGGTAACGGGTAGGTTTCTTAAATTAAAATACAGAACGTAGGTATGTTTGAACATTTTATTTCGGTTGTTCCGATGAGATGTATGTACCTTTATGAACTTATCATTTCTGAGAACGCATGCTGTTACAGCGTGATTACCTGCAAATACCACATTAATGCAATAAATGCTCAAAATGATGTCCGTCAATCTCAATGCATTTGGCAATAAGTGTAACGACATTCCTCTCAACAGCGAGTAGTTCGCCTTCCGTAATGTTCGCACATGCATTGACAATGGGCTGACGCGTGTTGTCAGGCGTCGTCGGTCGGTAGATCACGATAGCAAATATCCTTCAACTTTCCCCACACAAAGAAATCCAGGGACGTCAGATCCGGTGAACGTGCGGGCAATTGTATGGTGTTTCGACGACCAATCCACCTGTCATGAAATATTCTATTCAATACCGCTTCAACTGCACGCGAGCTATTTGCCGGACATCCATCATGTTGGAAATACATTGCCATTCTGTCATGCAGTGAAACATCTTGTAGTGACATCGGTAGAACATTACGTAGGAAATCAACATTGCACCATTTAGATTGCCATCGATAAAATGAGGGCCAATTATCCTTCATCACATAATGCCGCACCATACATTAACCCGCCAAGGTCACTGATGTTCCACTTGTCGCAGCCACCGTGATTATTCCGTTGCCCAATAGTGCATATTATGCCGGTTTACGTTACCGCTGTTGGTGAATGACGCTTCGTCGCTAAATAGAACGCGTGCCAAAAATCTGTCATCGTCCCGTCCAGTGGCAGAACTGTACACGACGTTCAAAGTCGTCGCCATGCAATTCCTGGTGCATAGAAATATGATACGGGTGCAATCGATGTTGATGTAGCATTCTCAACATCGACGTTTTTGAGATTCCCGATTCTCGCGCAATTTGTCTGCTACTGATGTGCGAATTAGCCGCGAGAGCAGCTAAAACACGTACTTGGGCGTCATCATTTGTTTCAAGTTGTGGTTGACGTTTCACATGTAGCTGAACACTTCCTGTTTCCTTAAATAACGTAACTATCCGGCGAACGGTCCGGACACTTGGATGATGTCGTCCAGGATACCGAGCAGCATACATAGCACACGCCCGTTGGGCATTTTGATCACAATAACGATACATCAACACGATATCGACCTTTTCCGCAATTGGTAAACGGTCCATTTTAACACGGGTAATGTATCACGAAGAGAATACCGTCCGCACTGGCGGAATGTTACGTGATACCACGTACTTATACGTTTGTGACTATTACAGCACCATCTATCAAAAGCGAAAACAGTGGTCCAACTATAACATTCATATTTCTTTACGTACTGCACGAATATGTAATAAAAATGGGGGTTCCTGTTTAAATAAAACGCAGTTGATATCCGTTTGGCAGCGCCATCTAGCGGGCCAACCATAGCGCCATCTGGCTTCCCCCTTCAAGCTAGACGAGTTTCGTTCTTTGTAGTTTTTTCGTTTGATGCTTATTTCGTGAGGTATTTGGCCCGTTCACTATCAATGGACCACCCTGTATAAACGGAGCAGAAGCCAGAGGGTAATCGTTGTAGCGACGATATGAGCCGCTAATGGGGAAATCCACTGACATAAACTACTTTGGCAAAGGGTAAAATTTTACGGCAATGGAAACAAGCATCTCGGGAAGGGCGAAGTTGGTCAGTTGTTGGCGGGTTACTGTCTTCAGCATCGACGGAAAAGATAGGCAGCGGTCTGTGGCAGTTCTAACAACAGAGCGTTTCGGAGTATACCGTTCAACGCACATTGCCCAAAATTGGGTTCCGCAGCAGATGGCCTCTACGTGTTCTCCTGCTGAGTCAATGACATCGTCAGTTACTGTTGCAATTGACACGGACCATCGAGGCACACATCTGCCTCGTGCACCGCGCAAAAGACGGGGAGGCAGGTGGGGGCAGTACTACCTTATGGAGAACATCCACTTTGGCTTCCTTAGGACCTCAGGTGGTGATCGAAGGAATCGTGACATCTGTGGGCTACACGAACATTAATGAAGTCTGCCTGCATCCCTTCCACTTACTGCCCTCACCGACGGTGATGGCATCTACCAGGAGGCAAATTACCCGCATGAAAAGGCCAGCATCGTGTTAGAGTGGTCTGAGCAATATTACAGTAAACTCATTTCGATATCTTCGTCTCCAAATTCGCCTGATCAGAATCCGATGGAACACATCGAACACTAGCTCTGCCCCCATAAAACACCTGCCCCTAATTTACGGGAACTGAGTGACCTGCGTGTAGACATCTGGTGTCACGTGGTTCAGGAATCCTACCGGAAACCAGTAGAATCCATACCAAGCAGAATCGTTGCTTCATTGTTTTCAAGGAGAAACCAACCCGCTATTAAGCGGATGATTGCAATGTTTTGGCTCATTATTGTAGTCCTGTCCGCCCGTAGTAGCTGAGTGGTCAGCGCGACGGAATATCATACCTAACGGCCCGAGTTCGATTCCCGGCTGGGTCGGAGATTTTCTCCGCTCAGGGACTGGGTGTTGTGTTGTCCTTATCATCATCATTTCATCCCCATCGACACGCAAGTCGCCGAAGTGGCGTCAACTCGAAAGACTTCCGCCAGGCGAACGGTCTACCCGACAGAAGGCCCTAGCCACACGGCATTTCCATTGTAGTTCTCCTAAGTCCCTTCTAATAAATCACAAGGCAGCATATATTTCAATTTGCAACAATTGTAGCTGATCCTGTACATGTGTCGTGTAACGAAGTCAGGAGGAAATACGAGGGTTGGAACTTAAATAGTGGCAACTATTTATTCACAACCGATACAAAAGAGTTACATGTTTGCACCTTTTGCTGTCCTTCAAAGTAGTCACCAGCGTTGTGTAGAACACGTTGCCAGTGATGTGGAAGGCGTAGTATACCGTTGGCAGAGCCTGTTCTGTTGATGGTGCGAATGGAGCGGTCTACTGCCTGTCGAATCTGTGGAACAGTTCTGAAGCGAATGCCACGAAGTGGTGCCCTCATCTTCGGAATCAAATCAAAGTCACAAGGACTTAAGTTCGGGGAGTATGGTGGATGGTACAGTACTTCCCAGTCCCATCGACCGAACAGAGCAGCCACAGCTTGTGCTGTATGCACCAACGCATTGTCGTGCAAAATGATGGGTGGATTGCGTAGAAAGTGTCGCCACTTCTTTTGCAAAGCTGGTCGCAGGCGATGCTCCAAAAACTAACAGTAATACTATGCATTGACGGTCTGCCGTGGAGGAACGTAACGCGTTAGGATAACTCCATCACTAGAACTTTCACCATACTGGGGCTCTGACGCACTTCCGACATTCGCGGAGACCCATAATGACGGCATTCATTGAATTGGCGTTTCGGTTTTGGCTCGTACGATGTGGCCCATGTCTCATCCAGTGTTACGATACGGCGTAAGAAAGCCTCTCCTTCGCGCTCATAGCGCTCCAAGTGCGTCTGAGCAACGTCGTAACGCATCCATTTCTGCATTTCCGTCAAGTCATGCGGAACCCATCCTGATGCAATTGTTCACATGCCCAGGCGTTCCGTCAGGATGCGAAGCACAATCGTATGCGCTAATCCTGTTTCGTGGGCGAGCTCACGAATCGTATGGCGTCGATCACTGTCCACTAACGCAGCAACAGCATGCACTTCTTCTTCAGAGACGCTAGGACGACCTGACCGATGCATGTCTGCCACAGTTTGCTGACCTTCGTTGAAGGCTTTTACCCAACGTGCCATTGTTCTGCACGGCAATGCCGATTCGCCGCACGTCTCTTGAAGGCCTTGATGACACTGTCGTGCTGTACGACCTCCGGCACATTCAATCTTGATCGAACTCCGTTGTTCCTGTTCCGAAAACATAGTGACACCGTTACGTTAGACCGCTCGCTCACAAGTGACTGTGTTTCCCTCGATTGTGCGCACGCCGGTGACATGGGACGGGCGAGTCCATCTGCTCGGAGGTAAGGTAGGTATGTCAACAACGTGTGCTGTCAGCGACAATAGTAGATTCCATTGCATAAGTCCGCCCCGGTAGCTGAGTGGTCAGCGTGACAGACTGTCAATCCTAAGGGCCCGGGTTCGATTCCCGGCTGGGTCGGAGATTTTCTCCGCTCAGGGACTGGGCGTTGTCCTAATCATCATCATTTCATCCCCATTGACGCGCAGGTCGCCGAAGTGGCGTCAAATCGAAAGACCTGCACCAGGCGAACGGTCTACCCGACGGGAGACCCTAGCCACACGACATTTCCATTTTTTCCATTGCATAGTGTCTCCACAGCAGTGTTACCACTATTTAAGTTCCAAGCTACGAACGTTTTATGTTAGCGGCGTAGGCGTTTCTTCTTGCTGCATATAACGAGGGGCCGTGGAATGAGAACCACACTTGGAGCAGTTAAAAACTTAAAAACTGCCGTTCTTTTCAACTTCAGCACATTTCTCGTATACTTTTGCGAAAAGTTTCATCGCTCACTGTATTCGTCTTTTCAAAAGCTTTCGAATGTCATTAAATAAAGGTATACACGGTGTTACACAATTTCTGTTACAGGTTTATAGGACATGTAGAGGGGACTTCGTAGAGAAGATGTTCTCATAAGAAACCCATGTCCGGAAATGTTCAAATCTGTGACACGTGCTTTCATACACACGGTACGCGACCGTGGTACTTTCTTGAGACTGAGAATCTTATGTCCACAAATAGGCATGGTTTCAGAAAGCATCGCTCGTGCGAAACTCAGCATGCCCTTGAATCACGTGATATACTGCGAACTATGGATGAAGGACAACAGGCAGATTCCATATTTCTGTATTTCCGGAAAGCATTTGACACGGTGTCCCATTGGAGTTTGTTAACGAAGGTACGAGCATATGGAATAAGTTCGCAGATACATGAGTGTCTCGAAGATTTCTTAACTTATAGACCTCAGCATGTTGTAGTTGACGGCGAGTGTTCATCAGAGACAAGGGTATCGTCTGGAGTGCCCCAGGGAAGTGTGATTGGGCCGCTATTATTCTCTGTATACGTAACTGGTTTGGGGAACAGAATGGGCAGCAATCTGTGGTTGTTTGCTGACGATGCTGTAGTGTACAGTAAGGTGTCGAAATTGAGTGACTGTAGAAAGAGACGAGATGACTTAGACAAAATTTCTAGTTGGTGTTTGAATGGCAGCTTGCTCTAAATGTGTAAAAACGTAAGTTAATGCAGATAAGTAGGAAGAACAAACCTGTAACGCCCTATTACAGTTTTACTAGTGCCCTGATTGAGACAGTCAAGTCGTTTCAATACACTACTGGCCATTAAAATTGCTACACCACGAAGATGACGTGCTCCAGACGCGAAATTTAGCCGACAGGAAGAAGATGCTGTGATATGCAAATTATTAGCTTTTCAGAGCATTCACACAAGGTTGGCGCAGGTGGCGACACCTACAAGGTGCTGACGTAAGGAAAGTTTCCAACCGATTTCTCATACACAAACAGCAGTTGACCGGCGTTGCCTGGTGAAACGTTGTTGTGATGCCTCGTGTATGGAGGAGAAATGCGTACCATCACCTTTCCGACTTTGATAAAGGTCGGATTGTAGCCTATCGCCATTGCGGTTTATCGTATCGCGACATTGCTGCTCGCGTTGGTCGAGATCCAATGACTGTTAGCAGAATATGGAATCGGTGGGTTCAGGAGAGTAATACGGATCGCCGTGCTGGATCCCAACGGCCTCGTATCACTAGCAGTCGAGATGACAGGCATATTATCCGCATGGCTGTAACGAATCGTGCAGCCACGTCTCGATCCCTGAATTAACAGATGGGGACGTTTGCAAGACAACAACCATCTGCACGAACAGTTCGACGACGTTTGCAGCAGCATGGACTGTCAGCTCTAAGACCATGGCTGCGGTTACCCTTGACGCTGCACCACAGACAGGAGTGCCTGCGATGGTGTACTCAACGACGAACCTGGGTGCACGAATGGCAAAATGTAATTTTTTCGGATGAATCCAGGTTCTGTTTACAGCATCATGATGGTCGCATCCGTGTTTGGCGACATCGCGGTGAACGCAGATTGGAAGCGTGTATTTGTCATCGCCATACTGGCGTATTACCCGGCGTAAAGGTATGGGGTGCCATTGGTTACACGTCTCGGTCACCTCTCGTTCGCATTGACGGCACTTTGAACAGTGGACGTTACATTTCAGATGTGTTACGACCCGTGGCTCTACCCTTCATTCGATCCCTGCGAAACCCTACCTTTCGGCAGGATAATGCACGACCGCATGTTGTAGGTCCTGTACGGGCCTTTCTGGATACAGAAAAATTTCGACTGCTGCCTTAGCCAGCACATTCTCCAGATCTCTCACCAACTGAAAACGTCTGGTCAATGGTGGCAGAGCAACTGGCTCGTCACAATACGCCAGTCACTACTCTTGATGAACTGTGGTATCGTGTTGAAGCTGCATGGGCAGTTGTACCTGTACACGCCATCCAAGCTCTGACTCAATGCCCAGGCGTATCAAGGCCGTTTTTACGGCCAGAGGTGGTTGTTCGGGGTACTGATTTCTCAGGATTTATGCACCCAAACTGCGTGAAAATGTAATCACATGTCAGTTCTAGTATAATATATATGTCCAATGAATACCCGTTTATCATCTGCATTTCTTCTTGGTGTAGCAATTTTAATGGCCAGTAGTGTATTTCTAAAATATAGCGAGTTAAATATAATCTCCAATTTACCGCGTTTCTGGTTAGTATCATACCTCTCGACGTGGGAAACTCTGTATGATACACGTGTCCGAACGTTGCAAAGCGAAATGAAATGGAACGGGCTTGTGAGAACTGTGGAAGGGAATGCAAACGCTCGACTTCGGTGAATTGGGATAATTTTGGGAAAGAATTGTTCGCCTGTAAAGTAGACCGCATGTAGGGCGCTATTGCGACCTGTCCTTGAGTAGCGAGCGAGGTGGCGCAGTGGTTAGCACACTGGACTCGCATTCGGGAGGACGACGGTTCAGACCCATGTCCACCATCCTGATTTAGAATCTCCGTGATTTCCCAAATCGCTTCAGGCAAATGCTCGGATGGTTAATTTGAAAAGGTGCGCCGATTTCCTTCCCCATCCTTCTCAAATCTGAACTTGCACTCAAGCTCTCTTGATGACCTCGTTGTTGACGGGACGTTAAACACTAGTCTCCTACTCTTCTTCCTCCTATTGTTGAATACTGCTCGACTGTTCTCGATCCGTACCAGGTAGGATTGAGGGAAGACATCGAAGCAATCAAGTGGCAGGCTGCTTGATTTGTTACCGGTATGTTAGATCAACACGTAAGCGTTATGGAGATGCTTCGGGAACTCAAATGTTAACCCTTGGAGGGAAAGCGACATTCTTTTTGAGAAAAGCTATTGTGAAAACATAGGTAACCAGCATCTGAAGCTGACTGGCGAATGATTCTACTGCCACCAACATACATTGCCCGCAAAGGACCACGAAGATAAGATTCGAGGAATTAGTTTTTTCCTCGCTCTTTTTGCGAGTGGAACAGGAAAGGAAATTTCTAGTAGTGGTACAAAGTACCTCCCGCCACACACCGTACGGTAGCTCGCGGAGCGTCCACGTAGATGTAGATTTAGACCACAGTCAATTCCCCTAGATTTAAAGTACCAATTCCTTGCAGATGTTGTCGAACGAAAATGATATGCCATGGACTGAAGCTGCCCGGAATACGTTCTCGACAGATTTGAAATCATTTTATCTTCAAATTTGTTTTATATCGAAACGGTTCATTTCCAGCCATGGGTTCTTTATCAAAAAATTATCTATTAAGTCTCCTTTACAAACCCTAGAAGCCAGTAGTAGGACATGTATCTGTAAAGTAGCGTTCTACACCTACATTTACATCCATACTCTGCAAGCCACCTGACGGTGTGTGGCGGAGGGTACCTTGAGTACCTCTATCGGTTCTCCCTTCTATTCCAGTCTCGTATTGTTCGTGGAAAGAAAGGTTGTCGGTATGCCTCTGTGTGGGCTCTAAGCTCTCTGATTTTATCCTCATGGTCTCTTCACGAGGTATACGTAGGAGGGAGCAATATTCTGCTTGACTCCTCGGTGAAGGTATGTCCTCGAAACTTCAACAAAAGCCCGTACCGAGATACTGAGCGTCTCTCTTACAGAGTCTTCCACTGGAGTTTATCTGTCATCTCCGTAACGATTTCGCAATTAGTAAGGATTCTATAACGAAGCGCGCTGCTGTCCGTTGGATCTTCTCTATCTCTTCTATGAACCCTACCTGGTACGGATCCCACACCGATGAGAAGTATTCAAGGATATTAGTGTTTAACGTCCCGTCGACAACGAGGTCATGAGAGACGGAGCACAAGCTCGGGTGAGGGAAGGATGGGGAAGGAAATCGGCCGTGCCCTTTCAAAGGAACCATCCCGGAATTTGCCTGAAGGGATTTAGGGAAATCACGGAAAACCTAAATCAGGATGGCCGGAGACGGGATTGAACCGTCGTCCTCCCGAATGCGAGTCCAGAGTGCTAACCACTGCGCCACCTCGCTCGGTGAAGTATTCAAGAAGTGGGCGATAAAATGTACTGTAACCTACTTCCTTTGCTTTTGGACTGCACTTCCTTAGGATTCTTCCAATGAATCTCAGTCTGGCATATGATTTACCGACGATTAATTTTATATGGTCATTCCATTTTAAATCACTCCTAAGGCCTACTCCCATATAAATTATGGAATTAACTGCTTTTAGCTGCTGACCTGCTATACTGCAGCTAAATGATAAAGGATCTTTCTTTCTATGTATTCGCAGCACATTACAATTGTCTACATTGAGATTCAATTGCCATTCCCTGCACCATGCGTCAATTTGTTGCAAATCCTGCTACATTTCAGTACAATTTTCCATTGTTACAACCCCTCGATATACTACAGTATCATCCCCAAAAAGCCACCGTGAACTCTGGATGTTCTCCACAAGGTCATATATATACGACACTCCCCTTGCGGCACACCTGAAATCACTCTTACTTCGGAAGACTTCTCTCCATTGAGAATGACATGTTGCTTTCTGTTATCTAGCAACTCTTCAATCCAATCACAAATTGGTCTCATAATCCATATGCTCCAACTTTGTTCATTAAACGACTGTGGGGAACTGCATCAAACGCTTTGCGTAAGTCAAGAAACACGGCATCTACCTGGGAATCCGCGTCTATGGCCCTCTGAGTCTCGTGGACGAATAGCGCGAGCTGGGTTTCACACGATCGTCTTTTTCGAAACCCATGCTGATTCCTACAGAGTACGTTAGTAGTCTGAAGAAAAGTCATTATACTCGAACATAATACGTGTTCCAAAATTCTACAACTGATCGACGTTAGAGATATAAGTCTACAGTTGGTTCAAATGGCTCTGAGCACTATGGGACTTAACATCTATCGTCATCAGTCCCCTAGAACTTAGAACTACTTAAACCTAACTAACCTAAGGACAGCACACAACACCCAGTCATCACGAGGCTAAATCTATAGTTCTGCACATCTGTTCGACGTCCCTTCTTGAAAACGGGGATGACCTGTGCCCTTTTCCAATTTTTTGGAACGCTACGCACTTCTAGAGACCTGCGGTACACCGCTGCAAGAGGGGGGAGGGGGGGGGGGGCAAGTTCCTTCGAGTGCTCTGTGTAAAATCGAACTGGTATCCCATCAGGACCAGCGGCCTTTCCTCTCTTGAGCGATTTTCATTGTTTTTCTATCCCTCTGTCATCTATTTCGATTTCTACCATTTTTTCATCTGTGCGACAATCTAGAGAAGGAACTAGAGTGCAGTCTTCCTCTGTGAAACAGCTATGGAAAAAGACATTTAGTAATTCTGCCTTTAGTCTGTCATCCTCTATTTCAGTACCATTTTGGTCACAGAGTGTCTGGACATTTTGTTTTGATCCACCTACCGCTTTGACATAAGACCAAAATTTCTTAGAATTTTCTGTCAAGTCATTACATAGAACTTTACTTTCGAATTCATTGAACACCCCTCGCATAGCCCTCCTCACACTACATTTCGCTTCATATAATTTTTGTTTGTCTGCATGGCTTTGGCTATGTTTATGTTTGCTGTGAATTTCCCTTTGCTTCGGTAGCAGTTTTCTAACTCGGTTGTTGTCCCACGGTTGTTGTACCGTTAAAGAAACATGTCGGTTGAATATCTCGGTTGGTACAAGAACATCAAGAATATGCAACCAAATCATGTGCCTCACTGACTACCGAGCGAGGTGGCGTAGTGGTTAGCACATTGGACTCGCATTCGGAAGGACGACGGTTCAATCCCGCGCCCGGCCATCCTGATTTAGGTTTTCCGTGATTTCCCTAAATCTCTTCAGGCAAATCCCGGAATGGTTTCTTTGAAAAGGGCACGGCCGACTTCCTTTCCTAATCTGATGAGACCGATGACCTCGCAGTTTGGTCTCCTCCCCCAACACAACCGCAACCCTCACTGACTAGTATAATTTACCGTAAATCCCTTTTGGACATCACGAATAGTTCACGAAATAAAAGGTTTGCATGTTCGAGGTGATTTGCCTTGCAGATGGTTCGGTTGACATTCTGAGCCCCTGGCTGAGTACAAAATATCAGTTGACTCTTACAGAGAAGACAACAGCAACCAGCCACTTTTTACAAGGTTCATCTTCAGACGGCTGGTTCACATTAAGATACATTTTACATTAGCTTTTACTTTTGGTTTTCCAAATGATGAAATTTCCTTGGCGTGATGGTGTCGTTGAAAAAACCGCGCCATTACGTCCCAGTGCTGACTGCCTGTGATACTGCAGCAGCTAAGACTGTATGATGCACTGTTTTTCAATGTATTTACACACATAATCTGAATCACAGCTCACACAAATGGTTCAAATGGCTCTGAGCACTATGGGACTCAACTTCTGAGGTCATCAGTCCCCTAGAACTTAGAACTACTTAAACCTAACTAACCTAAGGACGTCACACACATCCATGCCCGAGCCAGGATTCGAACCTGCGACCGTAGCGGTCTCGCGGTTCGAGACTGTAGCGCCTAGAACCGCACGGCCACTCCGGCCGGCCCGCTCACACACCAAGAAATTTCACCACATGTACATACTTCCACGTGGTGAAATTTCTTGGTGTGTGAGTGGCGCTTCAGATTAGGTGTATAAATATATTTAAAAAGTGTATCATACAGTCTTCGGCTGCTGTATGATCACAGGCAGTCAGTACTGGAACGTAATGGCGCGTTTTTTCAAACGACATCACCACCCCAAGGAAATTTCATCATTTGGGAAACCAAAACGTGAAAGCTAATGTAAAATGTATATTAATGTTATAACTAGACCGCAGATTTTAGGTAAAAGCCTATTTTGTTCCAGAGTTCCTATTTGCATACAAATTTGTACTTACGCGTTTCATGACTATTTACACTTAATAGCGTTAATTCTATAGGACCTAAAAATCCTATTTCGACATTAGTGCCTATTTTTGTCTATTTCGGCTTTAATATCCTAAAGAGAGCGTATTTCATCATATAAAACAGTGGCTCCAAGTTTTTCCACACTATACAACAGATGGAAAAAAATATTTTCTACCCAGCGTGTAGCAAGGTGGCTAGTTGATATGCGCTCATGCTTCGTATTTGCCTAACACTTCGGTCTTTTTTATTTTTTTATATCGCTATCCCTGTTAATACCAAATACCCTTTATAGGTGTTTTATTATTCATAAGTAAAAAATAGATCACGGATCTTTAGGTTAAAACCTATTTCTTTCCTAAGCTCCAATTTCCATATAAGTTGGTACTTCTGCGTTTCATGACTAACTGAACTGAATACAGTTAGTTCTATAGGACCTAAAATTGCGTATTTCGACGTTGACGCCTAATTTTGCCTATTTCGGCATCAGAATCCTAAAAGTACCTATTTCGTTAATCTGACATAGAGTTCTTGCGTTTTCAAAGATTAGAAAAAGGAAGTAAACTTAAGGCTTTACGTCTTGTCGAAGGCGAAGGTCGTTAGAGACTGTTTACATTTCCCTTGCTTGTCTTACTACCAACAGCACTCGGCACGGTTGAATGGTCATCCACCCAAGTACGCGCCGAGCACTACAGGACTTAACTTCAGTGAGCGAATGGGAACTGGTCAAAGATTTGAGTTACACATTAGAATCGAACGTGGGAGTACTAAATGTTATATTTGAAAATATTTCGTTCGTAGGATTCTGGCCAGCTGTGTATTTTCGCAAAGAAACGGTTTCATAGGCCTTAAGCTGAGCACGGATTAAAAAATCACTATGTTAATCGTAGACGCCCTCTATAGCTGAATTACTGCCCTTCGCGCATTTTCTCGCTGCTGTCTACAGGCAATCCCATCAAACTACTCTGTTTCGTGAAAGGTATCATACGTAAGTTTTCCGGTTCGAAAAAAAATTGCCAGTAGTGAGATGTTTCCATCTGAAGCACCGGTTGATTCCATTCGCTTGTTCAGAAGGGGCGGCCATCAGTCAGGTGCCATATGTCCAGCAACGAGTTCGGTACTTCCCCTACCGCTCCCATGCACCGCAGTTCAAAATGGCTCTGAGCACTATGGGACTCAACTTCTGAAGTCATTAGTCCCCTAGAACTTAGAAATAGTTAAACCTAACTAACCTAAGGACATCACACACATCCATGCCCGGGGCAGGATTCGAACCTGCGACCGTAGCGGTCGCTCGGCTCCAGACTGCAGCGCCTAGAACCAACCGCACGGCCACTTCGGCCGGCATGCACCGCAACTGCTAGTTCAAAGTCTACTCAAATAAGGCAGTGGCTGCAAGATTTTCCGCATTATACAACAGATGGGAAAATTATTTTCTGCCAACCATGCAACAAGGAGGTTAGTTGATGTTTTTCTTAGACTTCTTATTTTCCTGTCACTTAGGATTCTTTTTTATTGCTATTCTTTAGTAATACGAAATACTCTTTATATGCGATTCTAAACTGCATTTCCCTCTTCTCTCGTATTAGGTTTCGAGTGTTCAGAAATCTCACTTAACTCAGCATGCAGACGGAATCGCACATAAAGCTAACGTTGAACGAAAGTCAAAATTGAAGCAAACTCTTTTAACCAAAAAATCTGGTGAATCCTCCGAAAAAAAACAAGTTCTGCACTGATTTGTGTCATGCACTTGTGCCAGCAAACATCCCCTTTCAGAAACTAGAAAACCCTATTTTCAGAGGTTTTCTTGAGAAGTACTGCCATCAGTCTATTCCTGCAGAGTCAACTTTGCGTAAGAATTATGTGGATTCAGCTTACAATGCTGCATTGCACAGAATCCGAGAAGATGTAGAATCTTGTATATGGATTTCTGTGGAAGAAACTACTGACACTCGTGCCGGTACATTGCAAACCTGATTATTAGCAAGATAGATCCAGATGCTCCATCCAGGGCTCATTTGATTTACTCAAAAGAGCTTGCAAAAACTAACCAACAAACAATAGCACAGTTTGTGAACAATGGGCTTAAGGTGCTATACCCAAACGGAGTGGATGAGAATAAGGTGCTTCTGGCCGTCACTGATGCTGCTGCATATATGATAGCGTTTCAACTATTAAAAGTATTCTACCCATTGACGCTGCACGTAACTTGTGTAGTGCATGGGACCAACCGCATAGCAGAGCAAGTAAGGCTACAATTTCCTAAAGTAAATAAAGTAATATCTCTGGTGAAGAAAATTTTTGTTAAGGCACCATCAAGAATACAGGCATTCAAAGAACAGCTTCCAGATGTCCCACTGCCGCCAGAGCCTGTTGTCACACGCTGGGACACGTGGCTGATAGCAGCATAATACTATAGTACGAATTCCTCAGCTGTCCAGAAGGTGGTTGAAAATATACCGGAGGATGCTGCATCCGTAACTGCAGCAATGGAGTTACTCAAGGATTCTTCTTTAAACCGGGACTTATCTTACATTAGGGCCCACTACACATTTATGGCAAGAATAATTTCACAATTAGAATGCTCAGGGAGACCTATCTACGACAATATTTCTTTGCTGGAAGAAGTCAAAATGAAAATTAATGAAGCGCCAGGTGAAGTACGGGAAAAAGTACGGGCAAAAATGCGAACGGTTTTGCAGAAGAACACTGGCCTGTAGGAGTTGTGTGCAGCTGCCGACATACTTAGTGGAAAATCCAGCACTCCTGACTGCAGCATTCCTGTCCAACATGTGCCGAAAATGAAGTACGCCCCTGTCACATCTGTTGATGTAGAACGTTCTTTTTCAGCGTATAAATAGATTCTGACTGTCAAGCGCCACAGTTTTTCACTAGAAAACCTAGAAAAGATTTTGGTTATTTATTGTGAAGCCAACTATGGTCATAATGTGTGAAACTACGCATGTATTAATTAAACCATTGCCACATCTTTTTTACGGAGATCTTTATCTTGCAGGAACTCAAAAATATTTGGAGTTATGTTCAACATTAATGTTGTAGATTGCTGTGCTCTGTAACTGTGTAAATATTCATTGTCCTTGTTTTAATGACTAAGAAGATGTTCATACTGTCAACACTATTTTATTTTATTTTTATTTTCTCTGCATCAGTTTTCTTAGAGCCTATTTTAGGTTTTATATAACCTAAATGAACTACTGAAGGAGCCTATTTTAGGTGCCTAAAACACACTTTTCACGACCTAAAAATCCGTGGTCTAGTTATAACTATACCTCCACTAATAGTTAATTAGTTCAAAAATTATCACGTCGGGCACTCAAAGTATGATCTTTTTATTGCGCAACTAAAAGGTCTTTAATTAACAGTAATATCACTTATCTTGTATCTGCAGTCCAACGAAGATCTCGCTCTGGCTTTGGCTCGTAATTAAAAATGTTGTCTAGGTAGCATGACAATCGCCGTTGGTGCGAAAGGCACTCGTATGTTAATTACGCCGACTTTAAGAACTTCTGAAGACAATCTTTCAGGATTAATTTGATGATTTATGTTTTTCATTGCAATGTGCTTCATACTTTTTATAACAATGGTCACTTGAAAATAATTCTTCACACTCACTTTTCACAGAAATTCACATTTATTAAACTTCTTATACTTTCGCATGTTCGAAACATTACATCTTTTGTGGCGGCGTTCGTAGCGACAAACAATTCGCTGTAGAAACGGCTTACGAAGTCACCGTCACACTTTTAATAGCGGGCCGACCGGTCCGCTGGAACAGTGAACAGAAAGATGAAAACCCAAACACTCTGATTAAATAAAAGTCGGTACTTATCTTTACTAACGAAGATACAGAAACACAGTAGTGAACTCCGTGTCTACAGAAATCTGTCTAGTTCGAGTCGGAGCGGCTAGGTCAACGTCGGCTGACGACAAACAACAACTCTGCTGCGATGAACACACAACTGACTAGCAAGTACACAATTCGGTGGCGAGTATACAACTGAACGGCGAATACAGAACTGTCCTAGCGCTCGCGACTCCAGCGCTTAAGAAACCAGAAGCCAGCGGTGGCGCGCGCAGACTTGCGGCGATTTCCTGTCTCGCTGGCGCTGCTTATGCGGACGGCGTCCGGACTTTGATGCTGCCAACCTTTTTGGCAGCGGGCTCGGGTGGCATTACTGGCTAGGATATAACACTCCTCCCCCCCAAATCGCCGCACCGTCGTTGAATAATGACGTGGCGAGCGTCGACGGCGGGGGAGGGGTCTGGCCGCAGGCGTAGCGGACGAGACCGGGGCGGAGACTGTTGTCGGTGGCAGTCCCCGGTCCGCACCCCAGCATTGGCTGCGCGGGGCCTCGGGAAACACCGACTGAAAACCGAGGTCAGGGTGCACGCCTGTGACCACGGGCGCAGCTTCTGGTACTGGACGCGACGGGGCGTCGGGACCCACGAAGAGAGGCAGCGTCTCCTGACGCTGCGTCGACGGCTGCTGAGTGGGCGCCGGACAAGGCGCTGCGGTGTCAGACTCCTTGGGGGTGCCCAAGGAAAGCGGCTGCAGGACAGGCTGCACAGCCACCGCTTGGGAAGGCGGCCCGGCTGAGGGGTCGACGTCCATCAGCTCCGAAGGCGGTGGCGACCGAAGAGGGACCGCAGGCGCCGGAGCGACCACCTGGGGCGCTCCCGGATGAAGCTGCGCGGGAGGCATCAACGGGACGGGCTGTCGGCGTGGTAGCGGCGACGGCTGCTGCTGCTGCCCTGGGGGCGGCAGCGAAGTCGGAAGGCGCGGCTGGAACCCGCCGCAGACCAAATCTGTGGACAAAGAACGAGCGGCAGAATCTGGGCGGCCAGCGCGGCGCAACTGGTTCTGATGCCTCCTGTGCACCCCAGTAGCACCTTGAACAGTATAAAAACCGCGACCCTGGACACTTATCACGGTACCACGTTCCCAACGACGGCGACCGTGATAAACTCTGAAAAAAACGGCGTCATTGCTCTGAAAACGCGTGCGATGCTCAGAAGCGGCGGGTCGATCCGGGGGGTGCAACAACCGTAGTAGGGTGCGATGACGACGGCCGTGGAGTAGCTCCGCAGGCGAAGGGCCACCGCGTGGCGTGGTCCGGTACGACGACAGGAACATGATGAGGGCCTGCTGACGAGAGTGCGTAGCACGAAGGCGGTCCATATGATCCTTGAATGTGCGTACAAAACGTTCCGCTGCACCATTCGATTGAGGGTGGAACGGCGGAGTAAGAACATGGCGAATGCCATTGGCAGAACAAAAACTTTCAAATTCAGCAGAGGTAAATTGTGGACCATTGTCAGACACTAAAAGTTCTGGAAGACGCTCAATACAAAAAATTGAAGTCAACGCCTGTATAGTTTGTGCAGACGTTGTAGACTGCATGGGCACAACAAACGGAAAATTACTAAATGCATCTATCACGATGAGCCAACGAGAATTCCAATATGGACCAGCGAAATCAATATGTACTCGCTGCCAGGGACCGGCAGGGCGTGCCCACTCAAAATAGCGTTGAGGCGGAGCAGCTTGGTGTTCGGCACACGTCGATCAATCTGTAGACATCTGCATAATCTGCTTATCAATGCCGATCCATGTACAATGACGGCGGGCAAGCTGCTTGGTGCGGACCACTCCCCAATGACCTTGATGCAACAAGTCGAGGACCTTGGATTGGAGCGCTTGGGGAACCACTACACGAAGCTGGTCATTCTCGGTGCGTAACAGCAAAACTCCGTGCGAAACAGACAACAGATGACGTTGCGGATAATAGCGACGCACCACAGGATCCGATATGTCCTTTGCCTTGGACGGCCAACCACGTTGAACAAAACGTAATAGTAAACTCAGATGAGGATCCGTAGCTGTCTCACGTGCCACCTGACGATAATCAATCGGAAAATCCCGGAGGGATTGATGCTCATCGCCGTCAATCTGATGGCAAGAGTCGTCAGAGGAATCGAAGACATCATCCGCAGCAATCGGCAATCTAGAAAGCGCGTCAGCGTTTGCATGCTGAGCTGTAGGGCGATACAGTATCTCATACTGGTATTGTGATAACAAAAGAGCCCAAAACTTCCTGGCAGATTAAAACTGTGTGCCCGACCGAGACTCGAACTCGGGACCTTTGCCTTTCGCGGGCAAGTGCTCTACCAACTGAGCTACCGAAGCACGACTCACGCCCGGTACCCACAGCTTTACTTCTGCCAGTACCTCGTCTCCTACCTTCCAAACTTTACAGAAGCTCTCCTGCGAACCATGCAGAACTAGCACTCCTGAAAGAAAGGATATTGCGGAGACATGGCTTAGCCACAGCCTGGGGGATGTTTCCAGAATGAGATTTTCACTCTGCAGCGGAGTGTGGTTCGCAGGAGAGCTTCTGTAAAGTTTGGAAGGTAGGAGACGAGGTACTGGCAGAAGTAAAGCTGTGGGTACCGGGCGTGAGTCGTGCTTCGGTAGCTCAGTTGGTAGAGCACTTGCCCGCGAAAGGCAAAGGTCCCGAGTTCGAATCTCGGTCGGGCACACAGTTTTAATCTGCCAGGAAGTTTCATATCAGCGCACACTCCGCTGCAGAGTGAAAATCTCATTCTGAAAAGAGCCCAACGTTGTAGTCTCTGAGCTGTCCGCTGAGGAATTGGTTTAGACGGATGAAACAGTGACGTCAGGGGCTTGTGATCTGTTACTAAATAGAATGGTCTACCATAGAGGTAGTGATGGAATTTTGTGACACCGAACACAATAGCCAACGCTTCCTTGTCCAATTGGCTATAATTACACTGAGCTTTGTTTAGCAATTTAGATGCGAACGCAATAGGACGTCCGGTGTTACCGACTCGGTGAGACAACACAGCACCGAGGCCGAAAGAAGAGGCATCACAAGCTAACACCAGAGGCTTGTTAGGGTCGTAATGGACCAGACAACGATCATTCAATAAAGCTTCTTTAAGCTGCTGAAAGGCTAACTGGCAATCAGCTGACCACACAAACGGAACATTCTTACGGCGGAGACGATGCAACGGTGCAGCAATCTGTGATGCATTGGGTATAAACCTAATATAATATGTCAATTTGCCAAGAACTGCTTGCAATTCATGCAGATTGCGAGGGGCGGGCAAATCACGAATAGCTGCTAAATGTGACTGGGAGGGATGAATGCCTTGAGCATTAATAACATGTCCCAGATACTCCATCTCCGTAAGGAAAAATGAACATTTATCGATGTTGCAACGTAGGCCTGCCTGAGACAACACTGTAAACAAACACTCCAAATTACGGAAATGTTCAGCAGGCGTCCGACCGGACACAACAATATCGTCTAAATAGTTGCAACACGATAGCACATTAGCCAGAAGTTGCGACAAAAAACGCTGAAAAACAGCTGGAGCTGACGCACAACCAAAAGGCAAACGCAGAAAACGGAACAACCCCAACGACGTGTTTATGACAAAATACTGTTGTGATTGCTCGTCGAGGGGCAATTGCAAATATGCTTCACGGAGATCAGTTTTGGAAAAGAAACGAGCTTCCCCTAACTTATCCATCAGCTCGTCCGGTCTAGGCAAAGGAAAAGAATCAATGACAGTCTGAGGATTAACTGTCGACTTAAAATCAGCACACAAACGTAACTTGCCAGACGGTTTCTTTATAATAACTAAGGGAGAAGCCCACTGGCTCGCTGAAACGGGTTGAATAACACCGTTGTTTTGCCAACAACGAAGTTCATCTGCTACAGGTGCCCGGAGGGCGTGAGGCACTGGACGAGCACGAAAAAATCGAGGCTGAGCATTATCTTTTAACGTAATATGAGCGGCAAAGTTCGCAGCACAACCTAGTTCGTCTTTAAATATGTCACTGTATCGTTTACACAAATCGGTTATGCTGTCTTGAGGAACAACAACAGAATTAATTTGCAACACATTGTCTTGGATAGACAGGCCAAACAAGTCAAAACAGTCTAATCCGAAAATGTTTACACTGTCTGTAGCGCGGAGCACTGTGAATGAAACTGTTTTTGTATTGCCACGGAATGTGGCTGGCACGCTACATACACCTAACACAGGAATTTGTTCTCCACTATAAGTAGCCAAAGAATGTTTTGCCGCCGACAGTTTAGGGCGGCCGATAGCCGCATACGTAGCACTGTTTATGAGAGTCACAGACGCACCAGTGTCTAATTGAAAATTGAAGGTCTTATCCTGGATGCGTAGCTTCACAAATAGTTTATTACACTGTCTCTGGATCGGTGCATTGGAGGCGGAAGACACAAAATCAGCGCGTTTAGCGCGTGTTCGCTACTTACGACAACTCGTGGGTTGGGCGGGTGGAACAACAACTCCCGCTTCACTTGCAGTCTGTACATTACGTTTTACAGCGTTTGAATTACGCTTGGGTCGCATAGCAGAGGGCTGGGTGGGTGGCTTATTGCGAACAAGTTTATTACCCACACGAACCGTGGAAGAGTCTTTAAACGCGACCTTCTGGGCGGGCTGGCTTTGAAGAACATGAATATCCATGGGCTGGGCAGCACTAGAATTGTTCTTGCGTTTACGCAAACAAACAGTCTGGATGTGTCCTTTCCTTTGACAAAAGTGACAAACCGCGTTTCTTAACGGGCAACGTTCACGAGGATGAACAAGAACACACTTAGGGCAAGACTTAACTCTATCATTTTGCACACGCGGCTGACGAATGTGTTTAACATGACGCGGCCGGCTAGTGTTTACAGTTTGACTCTGCCGGTGGGGCCGCGGGCGTGACGTAACTTGCTTAGCACAGGCAATTTGAGAAATACATGGCTGATCTAACTCACACTCAGCATAGTCAAAAGTATCTTGGGCTTCAATGATGTTCATCACAGTCTCTAATGACGGGTCAGGCAACTTTAAGATAGCAGCACGAATACGAGAATCTGCAATGTTTTGAGTAATAGCGTCTCGTAACATGACATCACTGTAGGAAGCTCCACACACACAATTAAATCGGCACTGACGGGTGAGGCCCCGTAAATCTGTTAACCACTGTTTATTAGATTGATGTGGCAGTTTCTTTAATCTGAAGAACTTGAATCTGGCTGCTGCCACATGAACTCGCGACTCGAAATACTCAGCAAGCTTGTTAACTACGACGTCATAGTCTAAAGCTTCTGGCTTGGATTCCGGGAACAACTTACAAAGTAGTCGATAGACTTCCACGCCTGCAGTGGAAATTAAATAAAGCTGCCGCTCAGTACCCGTGATTTTGTAGACTGTCATGTGCGCCTACAACTGCGCGAAATATTCTCGCCATTCTTCTCTTGATGCATCAAAAGCACGGAAAGTTGGTGCTGCCTGTGCTTGTTCCTTTTGTGTTGGAGGATTAGCCGCTTGTTTGGCGATTGCTTCCACCAGACTTTGTATTTGATGACTCTGTAACAAGATCAACTGTTGTAAGTCGGCAGACATAGTGAACACAAATTAAACCAGCCCCCAAAATTTTATCGCTATAATTAGTATAACCAGAAACAAGTTGAACCAGCCCTGCACACGAGTTCGGAAGCCCTCGTCGCCAGTTTTGTGGCGGCGTTCGTAGCGACAAATAATTCGCTGTAGAAACGGCTTACGAAGTCACCGCCACACTTTGAATAGCGGGCCGACCGGTCCGCTGGAACAGTGAACAGAAAGATGAAAACCCAAACACTCTGATTAAATAAAAGTCGGTACTTATCTTTATTAACGAAGATACAGAAACACAGTAGTGAACTCCGTGTCTACAGAAATCTGTCTAGTTCGAGTCGGAGCGGCTAGGTCAACGTCGGCTGTCGACAAACAACAACTCTGCTGCGATGAACACACAACTGACTAGCAAGTACACAATTCGGTGGCGAGTATACAACTGAACGACGAATACAGAACTGTCCTAGCGCTCGCGACTCCAGCGCTTAAGAAACCAGAAGCCAGCGGTGGCGCGCGCAGACTTGCGGCGATTTCCTGTCTCGCTGGCGCTGCTTATGCGGACGGCGTCCGGACTTTGATGCTGCCAACCTTTTTGGCAGCGGGCTCGGGTGGCATTACTGGCTAGGATATAACAACATCATCATATGATTTCGCAGCCGTTACTGCACTTAAGAAAACTCACAATATTTTTCATTGTCCACAACTCAGACTCATCTTTTCATTTCCAACACAAAGTCAAGACCGTTCTTATTCAACACAAAAACTTGACTACTATGTACGCTTCCGCGCCAAAAGTCACAAAACAGCATCAAAGATAACAATAAGTACAAAGATATTCACACTAGATATTATATCGTTTTCAACATCTCAAAATATCGACGTACCTACGTATAAAAATGAAACCAAATTTGAATAGAGTGAAAAATATGAGACATTGCATAGGAAAATATTCATTAATCTACGGTATCGAAAAATTGGGTTGGTGGGTGGTAATGGTTTCGCAAATAAAGAACCATTACAATGTGAACTAGCCGTCTCAAGATGAACCTTTCGTTTGGAAACCGGTAACGGCGCAATTTAAATAAATAAATAGCATTTTGAAAAGTGGCTGGTTGCTATTGTTTTCTCTCTAAGAGTCAACCTTTATTTGATAAGATAAGTTAAGGAAAGAGGAGGTTCTGCAGAGAAACGTCCAGGAGAGGAATAAATATGGAAAACAATGACAAGAAGGGACAGGATCATAGGACATCTGTTCAGAAATCGTGGAATATCTTCCATGATACTAAAGGGAGCTATAGAGGGTATACATCCAGGAAATAATTAAGGACGCAGGCTACAAGGGCTACTCTGAGATGAAGAGGTTGGCATAGGAGAGGAATTCCTATGAGTCGCACCAAACCCGTCCGAAGACAGATGACAAAAAAGAAGCTGTCCCGCTCGCCACGTGACATCTGTTTGTAGCGAACGCAGCGAACCATAATAAAGAAGGTGCTGAGTGATATGTAGCAGTTATGGACAGTGCTAGAGCGGCGACTAGCGAAAGGTTTGCCGCTTACTGGCACAGCGGCGGGGGTCTCGCAATGGGTTAAGTACTTAGGTGGCCGCCTGCTGTGGCAGGGAACCGTCTGCGCCAACATTCCCACACACACGGGACGCGTTTCAAGCACGCTGCGACACTCGCAAGGGAGCATCTGACATGTGAGTCACCGATTTTGATCAAATTTTGCGAGCAGTTCTACACTGAAAAGAAAGACGCGTGTACGGTTTTATGCTGGACATTTCCTAGTTCTTCAAAAAATCGAGGTCAAATTTGATGACCGAAAACTGTATTGTCAATGCTATACATCAAAAGATCGTCTACAAATAATCATTTTGGTACTATAATAATGGACCTAAAGCTAATAATGTTCGAGTAATTAACGTTTCTGTGTTTTGTTGCTGTAGCATGGATTGCCGTCATTCAAAATGTTTAGCAAAGCGAGGTCGGCGGACGAGCCCTCAAGGAATTTTGATTCAATATTCTTTTCGGTGTATGTGATAACACACTGATAACTGGAATACTTTTCTTTGCCTTTTTTGAATTAAACCAACGGGAGGTGTGATTAATAATCAGATAAGTACACTACTGGCCATTAAAATTGCTACACCACGAAGATGACGTGCTACAAAAAATGGCTTTGGGCACTATGGAACTTAACTTCTGTGGTCATCAGTCGCCTAGAACGTAGAACTACTTAAACATAACTATCCTAAGAACATCACCCGTCCGCTGCTCGTGGTCGTGCGGTAGCGTTCTCGCTTCACACGCCCGGGTTCACGGGCTCGATTCCCGGCAGGGTCAGGGATTTTCTCTGCCTCGTGATGACTGGGTGTTGTGTGATGTCCTTAGGTTAGTTAGGTTTAAGTAGTTCTAAGTTCTAGGGGACTGATGACCATAGATGTTAAGTCCCATAGTGCTCAGAGCCATTTGATCCATTTTTTTTGACATCACCCACATCCATGCCAGAGGCAGGATTCGAACCTGCGACCGTAGCGGTCGCGCGGTTCCGGACTGTAGCGCCTAGAACCGCTCGACCACCACGGCCGGCTGACGTGTTACAGACGCGAAATTTAACCGACAGGAAGAAGATGCTGTGATATGCAAATGATTTTCAGAGCATTCACACAAGGTTGGCGCCGGTGGCGACACCTAGAACGTGCTGACATGACGAAAGTTTCCAACCGATTTCTCATACACAAACAGCAGTTGACCGGCGTTACCTGCTGAAACGTTGTTGTGATGCCTCGTGTAAAGAGGAGAAATGCGTACCATCATGTTTCCGACTTTGATAAAAGTCGGATTGTAGCCTATCGCCATTGCGGTTTATCGTATCGCGACATTGCTGCTCGCGTTGGTCGAGATCCGATGACTGTTAGCAGAATATGGAGTCGGTGGGTTCAGGAGGGTAATACGGAACGCCTTGCTGGATCCCAACGGCCTCGTATCACTAGCAGTCGAGATGACAGGCATCTTATCCATATGGCTGTAACGCATCGTGCAGCCATGTCACGATCTCTGAGTCAACACATGGGGACGTTTGCAAGAAAACCACCATCTGCACCAACAGTTCGACGACGTTTGCAGCAGCATGGACCATCAGCTCGGAGACCGTGGCTACGGTCACCCTTGACGCTGCATCACAGACAGGAGCGCCTGCGATGGTGTACTCAACGACGAACCTGGGAGCACGAATGGCAAAAAGACATTTTTTCGGATCAATCCAGGTTCTGTTTACAGCATCATGATTGTCAAAATGGTTCAAATGGCTCTGAGCACTATGGGACTTAACATCTGTGGTCATCAGTCCCCTAGAACGTAGAACTACTTAAACCTAACTAACCTAAGGACATCACACACATCCATGCCCGAGGCAGGATTCGAACCTGCGACCGTAGCATGATTGTCGCATCCGTGTTTGGCGACATCGCGGTGAACGCACATTGGAAGCGTATATTCGTCATCGCCACGGCACTTTGAACATTGGACGTTACATTTCAGATGTGTTACGACACGTGGCTCTACCCTTCATTCGATCCCTGCGAAACCCTACATTTCAGCAGGATAATGCACGACCGCATGTTGCAGGTCCTGTACGGGCCTTTCTGGATACAGAAAATGTTCGACTGCTGTCCTGGCCAGCTCATTCTCCAGATCTCTAACCAACTGAAAACGTCTGGTCAATGGTGGCCGAGCAACTGGCTCGTAACAATACGCCGGTCACTTCTCTTGATGAACTGTGGTATCGTGTTGAATCTGCATGGGCAGTTGTACCTGTACACGCCATCCAAGCTCTGTTTGACTCAATGCCCAGGCGTATCAAGGCCGTTATTACGGCCAAAGGTGGTTGTTCTGGGTACTGATTTCTCAGGATCTATGCACCCAAATTGCGTGAAAATGTAATCACATGTTAGTTCTAGTATAATATATTTGTCCAATGAATACCTGTTTATCATCTGCATTTATTCTTGGTGTTGCAATTTTAATGGCCGGTAGTGTAGAAAAATGGCTAGCGCACTGGCGGAGCTGTCATTTGTACTCCGGTGATTCATGTGAAAAAGTTTCCTACATGATGATGGTCGCTCGACGGGAATTAACTGACTTTGAACGAGGGATGGTAGTTGGAGCTAGACGCGTGGGACAGTAGATTTGGATCCACAATGTCAAGAGTGTTCCGAGAATATGAAATTTCAGGCATTACCTCTCATCACGGACAACGCAGTGGTCGGCGGCCTTCACTTGACGACAGAGGGCAGCGGCGTTTGCTTAGAGTTTTCAGTGCTAACACACCAGAAACCCTGCGTGAAATAACCGCAGAAGTCAGTCTGGGACGTACGATGCGTGTATCCGTTACAACATTGCGGCGAAATCTGGCGTTAATCGGCTATGGCAGCAGACGACCGACGCAAGTGCCTATGCCAACAGCACGAGAGACATCGCCTGCAGCGCCTCTGGAAATGGTAATGTTCGGCTGCTTGGGGACGATTTGCACACATTCATGCACTTATGGATGACAATGTGCCATCTCACCGGGCCACAGGTCTTCGCGATTGGTTTGACGAACGTTCTGGACGGTTGGATTGAATGATTTGGTCACCCCATCGCCCAATGTTAATCTCATTCAACATACAGGGTGGTCCATTGATAGTGACCGGGCCAAATATCTCACGAAATAAGCATCAAACGAAAAAACTACAAAGAACGAAACTCGTCTAGCTTGAAGGTGGAAACCAGATGGCGCTTTGGTTGGCCCGCTAGATGACGCTGCCATAGGTCAAACTGATATCAACTGTTTTTTTTTTTTTAAATATGAAACCCCATTTTTTATTACATATTCGTGTAGTACGTAAAGAAATATGAATGTTTCAGTTGGACCACTTTTTTCGCTTTGTGATAGATGGCGCTGCAATAGTCACAAACGTATAAGTGCGTGGAATCACGTAACATTCCGCAAGTGAGGACGGTATTTACTTCGTGATACATTACCCGTGTTAAAATGGACCGTTTACCAACTGCGGAAAAGGTCGATATTGTGTTGATGTATGGCTATTGTTATAAAAATGCCCAGTGGGCGTGTGCTATGTATGCTGATCCGTATCCTGGACGACATCATGCAAGCGTCCGGACCGTTCGCCGGATAGTTACTTTATTTAGGGAAACAGGAAGTGTTCAGCCACATGTGAAACGTCAACCACGACCTACAACAAATGATGATGCCCAAGTACGTGTTTTAGCTGCTGTCGCGGCTAATCCGCACATCGGTAGCAGACAAATTGCGCGAGAATCGGGAATCTCAATAACGTCGGTGTTGAGAATGCTGCATCAACATCGATTGCCCCCGTACCATATTTCTATGCACCAGGAATTGCATGGCGACGACTTTGAACGTCGTGTACAGTTCTGCCACTGGACGGGACGACGACATATTTTTTGCACGCGTTCTATTTAGCGACGTAGCGTCATTCACCAACAGCGGTAACGTAAGCCGGCATAATATGCACTATTGGGCAACGGAAAATTCACGATGGCAGCGACAAGTGGAACATCAGCGACCTTGGCAGGTTAATGTATGGCGCGGCATTATGGGAGGAAGGATAATTGATCCCCATTTTATCGATGGCAATCTAAATGGTGCAATGTATGTTGATTTCCTACGTAATGTTCTACCGATGTTACTACAAGATGTTTCTCTGCATGACAGAATGGCGATGTACTTCCAACATGATGGGTGTCCGGCACATAGCTCGCGTGCGGTTGAAGCAGTATTGAATAGCGTGTTTCATGACAGGTGGATTGGTCGTCGAAGCACCATACCATGGCCCGCACGTTCACCGGATCTGACGTCCCCGGATTTCTTTCTGTGGGAAAGTCGAAGAATATTTGCCATCGTGATCCACCCACAACGCCTGACAACATGTGTCAGTGCATTGTCAATGCATGTGCGAACATTACGGAAGGCGAACTACTCGCCGTTGAGAGAAATGTCGTTACACGTATTGTCAAATGCATTGAGGTTGACGGACATCATTTTGAGCATTTATTGCATTAATGTGGTATTTACAGGTAATCACGCTGTAACAGCGTGCGTCCTCAGAAATGTCAGACTGAGCCCCGTACTCCCGAACTAGGAGGGGTTAACGAAATTGCTTCAGTGTATTACACATATATATTTCATTATTAATCATTCCTCTCTACGTTCTACTTCCAAACATAAAAGAAGGTATTCCCATTATCGGAATGTTATGAGATACACCGAAAAAAAAATCGAATGACAAGAAAGCCACAAGCAAGAACCGAACATGGACCAGTAATTTGGTAGTCTAATGCCTTGGTCGCTAACCGCCTTTCTCTTTCGGCTAACTATGTACAAAGTTTAATCTTAAAAAAATTGAAACAAAAATTAAAGCTACCCCTTGGCACAGCCACTTTTACCATACCATAAGGAAGTGAACTACCCCCTGCAGGCATTGCCTCCAATTATTCCCAAAAATTCTCCCAAGGCAATGGCATCCATTGCTCTATAATTCTTTACTTGACTGTAATTAGCAAATACGTATAGACGAATACCCTAAACAACCTTTCGTTACACCAAAAACGTTATTCAAAAGAAAACAAAAGAACATCTGTAGACTTCTTGTGCAAACTTCAGCGAAAAGAATCCCTCTTCATGAAATGCTGCACGTAGATATTTATTCTCCACTGCCATCGGCGTTTTCTGTCTCCAACAATCCCGTGTAAAAATACCTATAACAGACTCATTCTTCTTTGGTAGCGCCTCAATGAATGCATTTGTCGTTAGCTAACCCACTTTCCTTTCTGTCTTGCTACTCACAGTTCAGGACTTTTTGTCTTCAATATGATGCTGTGCAGAGCGTCACACTGAGCCCCGTTCTCCCGAACTAGGAGGGGTTAACGAAAATGATGCATAAGTAATCTCTGAAGAATATCGTAGCCCGGTGTGCGTTAGACCGCGCTGTGAGCGTTTGGCAAGTACCACCAGCAATCAGGCTCTACTTCCTCCCCTTCGCCGAAAACATAGTCGATGGCCATTCCGTTTAACTATGTAATCGCATGGTGTTTTGCGGGAGGAAAGTAAGAATCATCCAGACACTGATGTAAACAAGCTAAGATCATCTGCCAGTGGGGGGACGACGACATGCACGTGAAGTGATGTTCATTGGTATCTAAAGTGCGCGTCATTTATGTTGGCGGCCGAGTTTAGGTTCGTTCTGCGCATCTGACGTCACAAAACACAGTCAGCCAATGAACAGAGAACAACGTTGCCACATCTCGACTGCAGTGCAGAGCATGGACGAGTGTCTTCAGTTTTAGAAACGTTCAGTCATAAATAAAGTAACTGAACAAAAGCAATGTCTTGATAGCAGACTTTCTTTTATAGAAAGTTTGGAAAAACCATTCTTCATACCAATTGCTTCATATTCCATTAATTAATTAAACCAAACAAGCAATAAGCCTCCTAATTCAGGCGATAGCAAGGAAAGGTGTTTGTATCACTCTCACGAACCGCTTTTTCGCAATAAAGAACAGCGGTAATTGTTTATTTCCTATTGTACTTCGACGAAGCGTGAGTAAGTCATAGTCATACCAACAGTGTTTGTCAGTATTTTGCGTGACGTGTTATAGTCCTCATGGCATTAGATAGTCAGACGAGGTGCGTTAGCGTAACGGTTTAGGCGTTAGGATGCTGCACGAAAGGCTATGAGTTCAAACCTTGAGCAGTGCTTAATATTTTCATTATTTAAAAACAATATCGAAGTGCCTTACTTCACGAATTATATTCGTTTGAATGCAATTTTTTGAAATTTCTAGTGCTTTGTCTCTTCATTAATCCTTTCGCTGCTGCAGACACGTGCTCGCCGCATTCCGCGCTGTGCGCGATTTTGTCATCACTGCACTGCTCGCCTGTGCAGAGACATCGTGTTCCCACTGCTTTGACACACTTATCATTCTATTTCACAAAAACTATTTGGCCCAGAAATTTGATTTTTACACGTCTTCTTGACTGATACCTTCCCCCCATAAATGACTTAATTTTGTTTCGATGTTCAACGCAGTTATTATGCAGCATTAAATGTAGTAAACCATTGCACGAAATTTTGAAGAGCCATAGCGTATACTTTCTGTATGGTCGATTTTGGTTGCCACAATGTTGAGAATGAAATGTGGACAAGATACCTAAAGTTCATATAAAATTTACTGTATAACAATATATCATTTAATTTAAGTACGCCATAGGTAAAGCACTTCAATCAAGGAAAGGTATGGCACATATACAATGGTACTCATGTTCTCTTTCTTGTTTTTGTTCCACAGTCGCAGTTTTACCAATGGTACTGATATATATTCCTCTTCTGCAACTGTAATGAGGGGCTTATTTAGACCAGACGTGTTTCTCTCTTTTGAAGCATCTTCAGTGGACAGTATTTTGTCTCCTCCATTGCCAAATCACCTTTCGCAGTTTTGTGCTGCGGTAACAGAATATTCAACGTTTGTGTTGGCAGATCAGTGTTTTAGCAAATAAATGATGCCTGTGTGCGCCACACACAAAAATTATATTTGACATAGCTCAGAGCACTTCACTGATAGACGGTATATTCAAGTCCTAATGTTTTTGTAAGTCCACAGTTTTGTTTAATGTATTTTGTCTGCTTCCTTTTGATTGATTGAAGTGTTTTAAAATAAAGCCAAACGCGCTCAGTGTAAATAAAACTTTTGTTACAGTCGCGAAAGACGGAATATTTCTCAATATTACATACGACATCTATGTGGTACTTAAATGAGCTATTGTTATACAGTAAATTTTATATGAAATTTAGGTATCTCGTCCACATTTCATTCTCAACATTGTGGCAACTAAAATCGACCATACGGAAAGTATACTCTATGGACTTTTACCTCTGCAAACTCTTCAAAATTTCGTGCAATGGTTTACTATATTTAATGCTGCATAATAACTGCGTTGAACATCGAAACAAAATTAAGTCATTTGCGGGGGGAAGGTATCAGTCAAGAAGGTGTGTAAAAATCAAATTTTTGGGCCAAATAGTTTTTGTGGAATCGATTGATAAGAGTCTCAAAGCAGTCGGAACACGATGTGTCTGCACAGGCGAGCAGTGCAGTGACAAAATCGCGCACAGCGCGGAATGCAGGGAGCACGTCTTTGTAGCAGCGAAAGGGTTAATGCGGCCGTGGTGGCTTTACTTCATGAACTGCGCGCTCCCCCCTAAACGTAAGCTTGCGAACTATGCTATACTATGGCGCTGCTTCTATTGGCGCGTGCGTCGTGTGCAACTGGCAACGCAGCAATCTCCCGCGTCCGGCCGGGCATGCGCGAGCCGCCAAGATAAAAGAATTGAACTATAGGAGGCGGCAGTCAGGACAAAGGGAGGAGTCCGTCAATCTGATAGCATGGGGCCGGTTGCATAGTTTTTGTTAGCAACTTGACACCACGTCGTGGGCATGGTGATAGACAGAAAGTGGTGGAGTATCGTTTTCTACAGTCGTAGCCAATAGACAGTTGGGTACTCGGTTTCTACCACGTTACATAGTCCGCCCCGATAGCAGAGTCATCAGCGTGACGGCATGCCGTGCAAAGAGGCCTGGGTTCGATTCCCAGCTGGGTTAGAGATTGTCTCTGCTCAGCTACTGGGTGTTGTGTTGTCCTCATTATCATCATCAACATTACGTCAACTCGTAAGACTTGCACCAAGCGACTGGTCTGCCCAAGGGGAGGGCCTAGCCACACGACGTTGCAAATTTTGGCGATATACATCTGAGTAAATTAGCTTACCACGCCTGTTTTCATTCTCTGCTTTCGTATGGCATCATATTCTGGGGTAACTCATCATTGAGTAAAAGAGTGTTCATTGCACAAAAGCGTGTAATCAGAATAACTGCTGGAGCTCATCCAAGATCATCCTGCAGACACTTATTTAAAGAGCTAGAAATCTTCACTGTAGCCTCACAATATATATATATTCACTTATGAAATTTGTTATTAATAATCCGAACGAATTCAAAAGTAATAGCAGTGTACATGGCTACAACACTAGGAGGAGAAAGGATAATCTTCACTACTCAAGGTTAAATCTAACTTTGGCTCAGAAGGGGGTAAAAAGTCTTTGGCCACTTACCTAATAGCATCAAAAGTCTGACAGATAGCCATGTAGCATTTAAAAGGAAATTAAAAGAGTTTCTTAATGGCAACTCCTTCTACTCATTAGATGAATTTTTGGATATAGTAAGTGGGTAATTTCCCAACTTCCACAAAAAAAATAATTATTGAGTGTCATGTAATATTTTGTGTAATGTAATATCTTGTATAGACACCTTTTATTAGCCTGACACGTTCCACATCATTACGAAGTGTCGTATTCATGATCTGTGGAACAAGTACTAATCTAATCTAATTTCCCACGTTACGCAGAACCACCCAGAGAAAAGTGGTATAAAACTCTTTCGCTTTCCGCAGACGTGTTTCGGGGAGATCCGAGACCACATAGCTGTATTCAAGAATTAATGCCGATACCGGAGGGCCGTCAGAAACTTTCATCAGAACCTTCAATAAGAGACTTCTGAGGCAGGCGTGTTGACTGGTCCATCGTTTCCACATATTGTTCATATATGTAGAAGGCAGTCACTCGTGCCCGAACATTAACCAGTCCCGGCTCTCCAGTAGGCAGCGGGAGGATAAGTGTCCTGTGGATGGGTAATCACCGAAGGCCTATCACTGACAGTAGGGGTAGGACCTGTGCCACGTGAAGGAGTTTCGACGCCACATAGAAGTACACGTATTCCACCAATATCTAGTTCAGTAACTGGCGAAGGGGGCGGGGGGGGGGGCTGCAGCACCCCTCCCGAGACCGTGCTCGACCTGATATCCAACGCTGTCAACTTGCTGATGTTCTGAAGATTGCCCGCAACCTGTCCCTATCTCTCAATCCAGTTTAGTACGCTGCGGACTTCATTTGTGGAACGAACCAGCACTAGCAGGGCTTCATCATACGCCCTATAGCGGATGGTTATGTTGCACAGTGTCATGCCAGACGGCCTGCAATTGAGACCCCTCAGGAGTGGCTCAAGCGCTACTGCAAAAGGTAGCTAGAATAGAAACAGTCCAACCTTTTCGCAGCGACCCCTTAACGGGTGTTGGGCCGAATGTCCATCTGTTGATCAGGACCTAAGAGCTGGTTGCTGCCAAAAGGTGCCACAGGGTGTTGATGAGCCGTGAAAAAATCCAGTATGATCAGTTACCCATAGCAGGAAGTTATGGAGCACTGTATCGAAGGCCTGGTCGAAATCGATGGAGACGATCGCCACTCTCAGGGGGCACGCCAAGACGATCACTTCTGACTCACTGCAGTCGCCGATGGCCATTTGTACGTCGGTATCTCCCTGATGTAACATCCGTTCCAGGGTGAGGATCTTTGGGTATGTAGTCTTGAAAGCCTGACAAAGACGATGAAGTCGATGTTCAACATTGTAATCGGGTGATAGTGGTTGACCGATTGTCCTTACGCTGGCTTGTGTACCAGTATGAAAAGTCTTTCAACAAAAGTAGGTGGTACAGTGCAGTCCGAGGACATGAGATCGCTGAACATTGTAACCCAGCAGGGTATCATGCAATCACATAAGCCCCAGTAAAACTTTATCCACCAGGCTATGGACGCTTATTGACCGCACTCCTATCCAAGGCGTCCTCCACCTCCTCAGGCACAACTTCCTCCGTTAATAGCGTCATGTTGCTGTGCCGATAAAGTGCGTCACCTCCTGAAACACTTCTGCAGTGGTTTCTGTGTCTACTTTCTTTCGTGGCAGAAATGAAAATGATTTTCCGTGGCTTTCACTATGGTTGCTTGGGTCGTATAGGAGCGACCGTCTTGCATCGTAAAGCGTGTGATTAACCGTCACCGGCCGCGATAGCCTAGCGGTTCTAGGCGCTTCAGTCCGGAACCGCGCGACCGCTACGGTCGCAGGTTCGAATCCTGCCTCGGGCATGGATGTGTTTGATGTCCTTAGGTTAGTTCTAGTTCTAAGTTCTAAGGGACTGATGACCTAAGATGTTAAGTCCCATAGTGCTCAGAGCCATTTGAACCATTTTGCTCAGAGCCATTTGATTTATTTATTTATTCTTTTTTTTTTTTTTTTATCGTCGGCGATGTCGGCGCGTGTCCGCCACAATGTGGTGCATGGCGGGTACCTGTGTGACCGGTCGGTCGTGTCGTTGCAAGCGGACTATGGCGTCTTCTGCTCGGCGCTTCGTCAACGATAGTATGTGAGCCTTGATTCGCGGTCGATCTCGTTGTCTGTTTAGCAATGGGTGTAGAGTGTCGAGGTCCCTGACTACCACATTGCAGAAGTCCAGAGTCTACGTCCAGGGGTATCGGGAGTGACGTTTTTCACAGTTGGCCCATATTGCAGCTACTTGCCGGCGACTGTCCGGGTCCTGGAGGTGAGTTACGTTCATCTTCCAAAAGCCATTGCTATACGAGACTTGTTGGGGGTACAGATGCATCGTGCAGATATACGCGCCGTAATCGAGAAAAGCCTTAGGCCACCATTGGGAGGCTCAAATGGTTCAAAAGACTGTGAGCACTATGGGACTTAACATCTGAGGTCATCAGTCCCCTAGAACTACTTAAACCTAACTAACCTAAGGACATCACACACATCCATGCCAGAGGCAGGATTGGAAGCTGCGACCGTAGCGGTCGCGTGGTTCCAGACTGTAGCGCCTAGAACATCTCGGCCACCCCGGCCGACCCATTCGGAGGGCACAACCCCCTATTAAGATCTTGCGACACATACATTACTGGTCATTAAAATTTCTACACCACGAAGCTACAGACGCAAAATTTAACCGACAGGAAGAAGATGCTGTGATATACAAATGATTAGCTTTTCACGGTATTCACACAAGCTTGGCGCCGGTGGCGACACCTACGACGTACTGACATGAGGAAAGTTTCCAACCGATTTCTCATACTCAAACAGCAGTTGACCGGCGTTGCCTGGTGAAACATTGTTGTGAAGCCTCGTGTAAGGAGGACCATCACATTTCAGACTTTGATAAAGGTCGGATTGTAGCCTATCGCGATTGCGGTCTATCGTATCGCGACATTGCTGCTCGCGTTGGTCGAGATCCATGACTGTTAGCAGAATATGGATTCATTGGGTTTAGGGGGGTATTACGGAACGCCGTGCTGGATCCCAACGGCCTCGTATCACTAGCAGTCGAGATGACAGTCATCCGTATGGCTGTAACGGATCGTGCAGCCACTTCTCGGTCCCTGAGTCAACAGATGGGACATCAACCATCTGCACGAACAGTTCGACGACGTTTGCAGCATCATGAACTATATCAGCTCGGAGACCATGGCTGCGGTTACCCTTACGCTGCATCGTACTGGCGTATCACCCGGCGTGATGGTATGGGGTGTCATTGGTTATACGTCTCGGTCACCTCTTGTTCGCATTGACGGCACTTTGAACAGTGGACGTTACATTTCAGATGTGTTACGACCCGTGGCTCTACCCTTCATCCGATCCCTGCAAAACCCTACATTTCAGGAGAATAATGCACGACCGCATGTTGCAGGCCCTGACCAGCATATCCCCCAGATCTCTCACCAATTGAAAACGTCTGGTCAATGGTGGCCAGCAACTGGCTCGTCACAATACGCCAGTCACTACTCTTGATGAGCTGAGGTATCGTGTTAAAGCTTCATGGGCAGCTGTACCTGAAACGCCATCCAAGCTCAGTTTGACTCAGTGCTCAGGCGTATCAAGGTCGTTATCACGGCCAGAGATGGTTGTTCTGGGTACTGATTTCTCAGGATCTATGCACCCAATTGCGTGGAAATGTAATCACATGTCAGTTCTAGTATAATATATTTGTGCAATGAATACCCGTTTATCATCTGCATTTCTTCTTGGTGTAGCAATTTTAATGCCCAGTCGTGTATATGTGATCCACTCGGCTCGCTGAATGGCTGGTAAGAAACATGGGTCCAGAGCTGTCACCATGTATGTCTTCCCTTATATCAAGCAAGTTAAGGGCAAGAATCACCATACGCAGTTCCGGACAAGGCGTGTTGTGTGCGATTTGATCCTTGGGACGAAGGACATAATTAAAATCGCCAGCGAAGAAGCTGTGTTCACACCATCATAGGGAACGTCTGCAGAGTAGAACCTTGCCCAGTCAAGGCGTTTGGTAGCGCCTGATGGTGCATAAATATTAACGAATCAGGTGTCAAATGCAGTGACTGCTAATCCTAGAGCTGAGGGGAGATACGTGATGTCAGTGGCTTTGATGGCGTCGTGCCCTCCAGTCACGCCGCCCATGTCTGAGGGGCCACCAGGGATCGCATGCATAGTGTAACCATAAAAGTCTGGGAGTGTTCTCGGTCGCACCCCTTGAAGGAACGGGAAGTGATTCCTGTGGTTCGAATTGTTTCTCTCAGGAACTGGATCTTGGCAGTAGATCAACCTTTGCCGTTAATCATCGTGGCCAAGTAATAAGCCTTGTAGTATGGGAGATGGGCAGAGTTATCCATAGTGATGGTGGAGAGGAGCAGGCATCTGAGTGGTGTCACACCCCATCGTCTGTGACCCTCCCGGTCTCGTTCAGGCTGAATGGCCTAGCGTTACCTCAGTGAGCCCTAGATTGGTGTTCTGCCCAGTCTCGGCGTCCTCGGCCCGCAACGTGCGCTTGGAAGTCTGTTCACGATCCATAATGTCGTAGTCGTTGACAGAAAGGCACCAAGCTGCACTGGAACCTTCCCGCTAATCACTATTTACTGCAGAGGGGTTGCAGATGGATGCCGGCCCTCCTGCTGTCTATTCTGCAGGAGTGGAACTGGTGTATCAATGTTGACAGCCTCGAGGTTGGCGACCTGCAGGATCAGTTCTTCTGCCTTTGGCGAATGGGAGATGTCGTTCTCCGGCACAACACTGCTGGGTCGCTTTCGGCTCTGTGGTGAACTTTGCTTTTGAGCTTGGCCTTCCATATTGGATGAGTGCATTGACTCACGCCTCGCAAGCACAAATACTTCAGCTCGTATGATAAATGAATCGATTATGATCCTGCTGTCGGTGGTGCCTGCAGTTCGGCGGTATCCATGGAATACTACGGAGTTCTGCCACTGACCAGGTTGACTGATCGGCTAGGCGTCTCTCTGTGTGGGTTGCTCTGGTACAGTGACGTCAGTTTGTTATGTCTGGACAAGCGGAGACATCGTGAGCGCCACTGCGTAACTCATTGAGAGGATTGTCGACATCGGTGGAGGTACTGTGTCCTGTAGTCGAAGTTGTGTGATCCAACGCTGGAGGCATTCGCATCGTAGGTGACCTTCCTCGCTGCATCCTGGACAACTTTCAGGCTGGCCTTCATAAATAATTATGACTTGGCAGCCTCCTATCTGGAGTACGATGGTACATGCCGTCGGAATTCAATGCACAGTCAGCATACTCCGTTGATAACTCGATACGCGTTAATGGGTCCACTTTTCCGCCATATGTTATTGTATTGTGCCGTAGGGGCGGAGCGCCGCCATGAAGTCTATCGCCAGGAGTTCCAAGGATAGTTCGAATATGCGTATAGTCAGCAGTCCCAGTCCAGCATGGTCAACCTCGACACCGCCAACATTCCCGTCTGCATGGTAAAAGCGGAGTCCTTGCTTCTTCTCTCGAAGAACCTTGTCACATGTAGTGTCGTTAATAAATTTCACATAGACCGTACTATTTATGATTCACAAGTAGATGCCGACGGTGTCAGCAGCCAGGATCTTGGCCTCCCTCTTTAAAAAGCGCTCGACTTCGTTTGCTTTTGGTCTAACAAAGTCGTTTCGAAACGCGATTTCGATGTTGATTTCCCGTATCGATTCACCATTATCTCGACACGCTACGGCGTCACGTTAGAAAAGGAAACAGGGCCCGCCCGGTTGGCCGTGCGGTCTAACGCACGGCTTTCCGGGCTGGAAGGAGAGCCTGGTCCCCGGCACGAATCCGCCCGGCGGACTTGTGTCTAGGTCCGGTGAACCGGCCAGTCTGTGGACTGTTTTTAGACGGTTTTCCATCTGCCTCGGCGAATGCGGGCTGGTTCCCCTTATTCCGCCTCAGTTACACTATGTCGCGATTGCTGCGCAAACAAGTTCTCCACGTACGTGTACACCACCATTACTCTACCACGGAAACATAGGGGTTACACTCGTCTGGTGTGAGACGTTCCCTGGGAGGAGATGGGGGAGGGGGTCAACTGGGGGCCGAACCGCACAATAACGCTGGGTTCGGTGTGGGGCGGATGAGGGGTGAGGTGGACTGCGGTAGTCGTCGTGGGGTTGTGGACCACCGCAGCTGCGGCGGGGACGGAGCCTCTCCGTCGTTTGTAGGTCCCCGGCAAACATACAATACAAAGGAAACAGGGCAATCACGCTCGTTCTGCAGGCGGTTCAAAATGATTCAAATGGCTCTGAGCACTATGGGACTTAACATCCGAGGTCATCAGTCCCCTAGAACTTAGAACTACTTAAACCTACCTACCCTATGGACATCAGACACATCCATGCCCGAGGCAGGATTCGAACCTGCGACCGTAGCGGTCGCGCGGTTCCAGACTGAAGCGCCTAGAACCGCTCGGCCACATTAGCCCGCTCTGCAGGCGGAATCATACAGCACGTCCACACCAGTCGGCTGCAAAGCCAGACTGCCACTCGACTGCTGACGTTGCTCTGCTGGAGACATTGCATGGCAGGTGACAAGACACAAAAACGTTAATAACACGAACATTATTAACGTTGCTCCTGTATTTTATTAATAAAATGTTCGTTTTTAGACGATATTTCGATGTATACAATTGAAAATGAGATTATCGTAAGTCAACTTTGACCTTCGTTTTTCAAAAACTAGGCAGTGTCTAGCAAAACGCCAAAATACGTGTCTCTTTATTTTTGAAGTAAAGTGTCCTTGCAAAACTTGATCAGAACCGCTAAGCCACATGTCAGAATCTCCCCTGTCTTTAACGAGCTGGTACAACACATGGAAAGTTGGGTATATTTGGCATGGAAGCCATGCAGTGTGTTTACTGAGTCTCACATTTGCTCCCTTTTCCATATCACGCGCGAAGCCAAGAGGGCGGGGGGGGGGGGGGGGGGGGGAGATGGTCATGGGGTTATAAGCCCCTGCTCCCCCCCCCCCCCTTCCCCCCAAAAAAAGAGGAGTGTCAGAAGTTGAAAGGGACTCTAGAATATTAGAAGCTATGTTCAACACGGTATATCAGTGTTTTCTCCCACATGAATTGTGCCTTCCTGTGAAGAATGCCAGCCATGTAAAGACGACCATTCACTCGCTCACAACAAAGCCTGCAGAGTAGGTAGTACCGGCCAACCACAGGTGCGTGTGTGTGAGAGAGAGAGAGAGAGAGAGAGAGAGAGAGAGAGAGAGAGAGAGAGAGGGCAGAACCACAGCCTCAGTGCGCGGAAACGACGCATCCCTAACATTAACACATAGTCGTAGTCCACAGACCAGTGTAGACAGTCGAATGCAGATGGTGGATGCACAATTCCGTTTTGTGTCGTGTAAATTTTGATGGTGTCAGTGTTGTGAGAGTTTGTTGGTATTACAGTTCTTACATCAGTTGCACTACACATACAATACTGGCCATTAAATTTGCTACACCACGAAGATGACGTACTACAGACGTGATATTTAACCGACAGGAAGAATATGCTGTGATATGCAAATGATTAGCTTTTCAGAGCATTCACACAAGGTTCGCGCCGGTGGCGACACCTACCACGTGCTGACATGAGGAAAGTTTCCAACCGATTTCTCATACACAAACAGCAGTTGACAGGCGTTGCCTGGTGAAACGCTGTTGCGATGCCTCGTGTAAGGAGGAGAAATGCGTACCATCACGTTTCCGACTTTGATAAAGGTCGGATTGTAGCCTATCGCGATTGCGGTTTATCGTGTCGCGACATTGGTGCTCGCGTTGGTCGAGATCCAATGACTATTAGCAGAATATGGAATCCGTGGGTTCAGGAGGGTAATACTGAACGCCGTGCTGCATCCCAACGGCCTCGTATCACTAGCAGTCGAGATGACAGGCATCTTTTGCGCATGGCTCTAACGGGACGTGCAGCCACGTCTCGGTCCCTGTGTCAACAGCTGGGGACGTTTGCAAGACAACAACCATCTGCACGAACAGTTCGACGACGCTGGCAGCAGCATGGACTATCAGCTCGGAGACCATGGCTGCGGCTACCCTTGACGCTGCATCAGACAGGAGCGCCTGCGATGATGTACTCAACGACGAACCACGAATGACAAAACGTCATTTTTTCGGATGAATCCAGGTTCTGTTTAGAGCATTATGATGGTCGCATCCGTGTTTGGCGACATCGCGGTGAACGCACATTGGAATCGTGTATTCGTCATCGCCATACTGGCGTGTTACCCGACGTGCCATTGGTTACACGTCTCGGTCACCTCTTGTTCCCATTGACGGCACTTTGAACAGTGGACGTTACATTTCAGATGTGTCACGACCTGTGGCTCTACCCTTCATTCGATCCCTGCGAAACCCTACATTTCAGCAGGATAATGCACAACCGCATGTTGCAGGTCCTGTAGGGGCGTTTCTGGATACAGATAATGTTCGACAGCTGCCCTGACCAGCACATTGTCCAGATCTCTCACCAACTGAAAACCTCTGGTGAATGGTGGCCGAGCAACTGGCTCGTCACAATACGCCAGTCACTACTCTTGATGAACTGTGGTGTCGTGTTGAAGCTGCATGAGCAGCTGTACCTGCACACGCCATCCAAGCTCTGTTTGACTCAATGCACAGGTGTATCAAGGCCGTTATTACGGCCAGAGGTGGTTGTTCTGGGTACTGATTTCTCAGGATCTATGCATCCAAATTGTGTGAAAATGTAATCACATGTCAGTTCTAGTATAATATATTTGTCCAATGAATACCCGTTTATCATCTGCATTTCTTCTTAGTGCAGCAATTTTAATGGCCAGTATTGTATAAGTTGCTTCTCAAGTATTCGCACGAATGGTGTTCCAATGCTGTGTTTCTCTGAAGTGTAATTTCTTGGAAATTACGCTAAAGCGTTCCAGAATATATAAAAGAAATTTCTGGGTGTGTGAAGCAGGATTTTGTTAGGATTCGCAATTTAGCAAACCAAGTGGGAAAGTTTATGGGTCCTTGACAATAACTTTTCGTCATAAACATCGATTTTCCGGGTCGGGGGGGGGGGGGGGGGCGTAAGGAAGACTGCCTTCATAATAGATTGATCTCAAGGAATAAATGCACAACTATAACCACCCAAAAGCAAGCATCCTCTTTCACCACATCAAGTGCTATTTTGTTTCGTGTACAGTATTAAAGACACGGTGCTTCCTTTACTAGGGGAAACAATATTCAGGTAGTCTTTCGTAAGTGCACTGGTCGCAACGGATGTTGAAATATAAATCCCTGACTTCTAAAGACAGCAGCACAACAACAATGCGAGATCTGTGACGACCGTACGAAAAGTAAATAATGTTTTTTAATGTGTTTATTTGTTCTCCTTACGGAGTTCATGACACATTCTTTGCTATTTCGTGCATTTCATCCACGGATTTGTTGCGGTTGTATGCCATTAAATGAAGGCATTTACAACATTAGTATCATGCAGTAAATCTCATTATTGATTACAAACGGGACATGATTAGCCTTCCTCAGTGTAACATTAAGTTTGTATGAACACTTATTTCAGCAGTCAGATATCTCAATATGGGACTGAGTGGGAAACGAGAGAGAATGACGAAGCTTTATCGTTACTACGAGAAAATTACGTTATTGGTTACAACAACAATGGGCGAGGGTTAACACACAGCCGAAAATGGGAATGGATAAACCAAAAGTAATTCACTACAGGGAAGGAAAAACTGCAAACAGGCATCCCTTCAGCGTGTTAGATAAATCACTAGAACATTGATCATACGATCGTTAGCTTACTAGAGCGGTTCCTCAGCCACGAATAATCACTGTTCTGTCAAGCAATACTAAAGCTAACCACGCGCCACGTGATCCTAGGCAAGAGCCACAAGACCATGTCTCGCGAAAACTAACGGTTCTAAAGATATTCACTCCACTCGCGAAATACTGACTCGAATGTAAGACTCGCTGAAGGAGAAATGAATGAAAATGAATGAAATGCGGATATTATCAAGTGTCTCTAACTAACGGGAAAAAGTTCAGGTGCTGAGTCCAACACAGCTCAACATCCAATGAATTTCACACGCAAAAAGACGAAAAACAATTGTGTTTTAGAGCAGTTAGGAGAACAAGAAAGCGCAGATGCTTTCAAGTTTATTGAATTTCTGGCTAACTAAACGCTTCGCGAGCTAGTCTAAATCTGTGTCTATTAGCATGCTTACCCATCGACGGCAGGAACAGAGCTCCTCTGTCGAAGTCAGGCCCTTCCCTTGTTCAAAGTGGAGACGCGACGTTGCGGTAACGGAAAGCGACGCTCGGCATTCTGGCCAATGAGGCCGCGCAAAATTGCCGCGTGAACTACTTGCTGCTCTGGCAAGTAGCCCGAATGCAGCAGGATGGCTCGTGGTTCGCCAAAATGTGGCCAGGGGCAAGTTTTCAAAGGTTGTTACTGCTATTTCGGAGAGTCAGTAAAGGGGTTTCTTTGGCCCCTGCAAGACATCCAGACGAACAAGCCATGCTTTCAAGCTAAACGGTCTAGGCGCGAAAAGGCCTCCATTATGCCTACTTGAGAAAACTGCCGCTTTTAAGAAAGTAAGACAGAAATATCGTGCTCATGTCCTCTTTCAAGTATCAGTGTGCTTTAAGGTGTAAAATATTAATGAGCAATAGGGCATAACATTGCCAGATCAGATTAGATTAGTAGTTGTTCCGTAGATCATGAATACGACACTTCGTAATGGTGTGGAACGTGTCAGGTTAATAAAAGGTGTCTATACAAGATATTACATTAAACAAAATATTACATGACACTTAATATTTTAATTTTTTTTTAGTGGGGGTTAGGGAAATTACCCACTTACTATATCCAAAAATTCATCTAATGAGTAGAATTAGTTGCCATGACGAAATTCTTTTAATTTCCTTTTAAATGCTATATGGCTATTTGTCAGACTTTTGATGCTATTAGGTAAGTGACCAAAGACTTCTGTGACAGCATAATTTACCCCCTTCTCAGCCAAAGTTAGATTTAACCTTGAGCAGTGAAGATCATCCCTTCTCCTAGTGTTGTAGCCATGTACACTGCTATTACTTTTGAATTCGTTCGGATTGTTAATAACAAATTTCATAAGTGAATATATATATTGTGAGGCTACAGTGAAGATCTCTAGCTTTTTAAATAAGTGTCTGCAGGATGAGCTTGGATGAGCTCCAGTAATTATTCTGATTACACGCTTTTGTGCAATGAACACTCTTTTACTCAATGATGAGTTACCCCAGAATATGATGCCATACGAAAGCAGAGAATGAAAATAGGCGTGGTAAGCTAATTTACTGAGATGTTTATCGCCAAAATTTGCAATGACCCTAATAGCATAAGTAGCTGAACTCAAACGTTTCCGCAGATCTTCAGTGTGTGCTTTTTTTTTTTTTTTTTTTTTTTCAGTTCAACCGCTCATCAATGCATACACCTGGAAATTTGGAATATTCTACCTTAGCAACCGATTTTTGATCGAAGTGTATATTTATTAATGGTGTCATTCCATTTACTGCGTGGAACTGTATATACTGTGTTTTGTCAAAGTTTAATGAGAGCCCATTTGTAGAGAACCACTTAATGATTTTCTGAAAAACATCGTTTACAATTTCACCAGTTAATTGTTGTCCGTTGGGTGTGATAGCTATACTTGTATCATCGGCAAAAAGTACCAGCTTTGCATCTTCGTGAATATAGAATGGCAAGTAATTAATATATATCAAGTACAGCAGAGGACCCAAGACGGAACCTTGCGGCACTCCATTCTTGATTGTTCCTCAGTTTGAGAAATCAGCAGTTTTTTGCATATTATGTGAACTGTTTATTTCAACTTTCTGCACTCTTCCCTTTTGGTATGATTTAAACCATTTGAGCGCTGCCCCATTCATACCACAGTACTTGAGCTTATCTAGAAGTATTCCGTGATTTACACAATCAAAAGCCTTTGAGAGATCACAAAAAATCCCAACGGGTGACTTCCGGTGACTCAGAGCATTTAATATTTCATTAGTGAAAGTATATATAGTATTTTCCATTGAAAAACCTTTCTGGAATCCAAATTGACATTTTCTTAAATTGATAGATACCATTTAGGATTAAATATTATCAAAGTATGAACGAAATAAGGCACGTCTTTAACGTAATTCTATCAAATTAGAAGAAAGACGTAGAACCCTTAAGATAACATGAAAGTGGATCATTACAGATATTTACAGAAAGCTGGATGTCAGCTGGCAACCTTACAGTTCACTACCTTTGCATGTGTGTGTTTTTTTTCTTTTTTTTACTTTTTTGTTCTTTTTTCACTAGTTTACTTGTGATCTTTGCACAGGGGCCACGCTAATCCTCTCTTTACCAATTTTGGTACATGTACCGCCGGAGCGAGTACGCCCAACAGTTGACAGATTTTATACGAGCCTATGTCTTTAGACTTACGATGTTCTAAAGCTTTTAACCGCCGGTGTGTAATTTTCTGACATTTACTCAAAACAAATCGTATCAAAAAAAGATGCGCTTTTGACAAATCTTCAGTGTGATATTTTACTGAATCAGCACGCTTTCCTATCACGCACGCTATAACACAAAAAGAATCTGAGTGTAAAAGTCTAGCTGACTCTCGGTTTAGTCCGGGAGCGTAGCGGCGAAATGGATTTTCGTAAGCTTTGCCCTAGCAGAGCGCGGCTCACCGTTGGTACCGGCTGGACTTCCGTTGCGTGAGGCAGCACTTATGGCCCACTGCCAACACGTAAACGCCTTCTCTTATTTTCGTTTCTTGTTCCTGAAGAAAATTCCTTTTCACAGTAACTTTATTCTTATAGAAGCTGAGTATCTGCTACACGTTGCTTTTTACTTTAGACCTGCTATCTTCAGTATTCTGAGCATCTCTTACTAGATATTCCACACAGTAAATGGAATGACACCATTAATAAATATAGACTTGGATCATAAATGGATAGCTAAGGTAGAATATTCAAAATTTCTAGGTGTATGAATTGATCAGGGGTTGCACTGCGAAAACACACTGAAGATCTGCTGAAACGTTTGAGTTCAGGTACTTATGCTATTAGGGTCACTGCAAATTTTGGCGATATACATCTCAGTAAATTAGCTTACCACGCCTATTTTCATTCTCTGCTTTCGTATGGCATCATGTTCTGGGGTAACGCATCATTGAGTAAAAGAGTGTTCATTGCACAAAAGCGAGTAATCAGAATAATTGCTGGAGCTCATCCAAGATCATCCTGTAGACATTTATTTAAAGAGCTAGAGGTCTTCACTGTAGCCTCACAATATATACACTTCTGGAAATGGAAAAAAGAACACATTGACACCGGTGTGTCAGACCCACCATACTTGCTCCGGACACTGCGAGAGGGCTGTACAAGCAATGATCACACGCACGGCACAGCGGACACACCAGGAACCGCGGTGTTGGCCGTCGAATGGCGCTAGCTGCGCAGCATTTGTGCACCGCCGCCGTCAGTGTCAGCCAGTTTGCCGTGGCATACGGAGCTCCATCGCAGTCTTTAACACTGGTAGCATGCCGCGACAGCGTGGACGTGAACCGTATGTGCAGTTGACGGACTTTGAGCGAGGGCGTATAGTGGGCATGCGGGAGGCCGGGTGGACGTACCGCCGAATTGCTCAACACGTGGGGCGTGAGGTCTCCACAGTACATCGATGTTGTCGCCAGTGGTCGGCGGAAGGTGCACGTGCCCGTCGACCTGGGACCGGACCGCAGCGACGCACGGATGCACGCCAAGACCGTAGGATCCTACGCAGTGCCGTAGGGGACCGCACCGCCACTTCCCAGCAAATTAGGGACACTGTTGCTCCTGGGGTATCGGCGAGGACCATTCGCAACCGTCTCCATGAAGCTGGGCTACGGTCCCGCACACCGTTAGGCCGTCTTCCGCTCACGCCCCAACATCGTGCAGCCCGCCTCCAGTGGTGTCGCGACAGGCGTGAATGGAGGGACGAATGGAGACGTGTCGTCTTCAGCGATGAGAATCGCTTCTGCCTTGGTGCCAATGATGGTCGTATGTGTGTTTGGCGCCGTGCAGGTGAGCGCCACAATCAGGACTGCATACGACCGAGGCACACAGGGCCAACACCCGACATCATGGTGTGGGGAGCGATCTCCTACACTGGCCGTACACCACTGGTGATCATCAAGGGGACACTGAATAGTGCACGGTACATCCAAACCGTCATCGAACCCATCGTTCTACCATTCCTAGACCGGCAAGGGAACTTGCTGTTCCAACAGGACAATGCACGTCCGCATGTATCCCGTGCCACCCAACGTGCTCTAGAAGGTGTAAGTCAACTACCCTGGCCTGCAAGATCTCCGGATCTGTCCCCCATTGAGCATGTTTGGGACTGGATGAAGCGTCGTCTCACGCGGTCTGCACGTCCAGCACGAACGCTGGTCCAACTGAGGCGCCAGCTGGAAATGGCATGGCAAGCCGTTCCACAGGACTACATCCAGCATCTCTACGATCGTCTCCATGGGAGAATAGCAGCCTGCATTGCTGCGAAAGGTGGATATACACTGTACTAGTGCCGACATTGTGCGTGCTCTGTTGCCTGTGTCTATGTGCCTGTGGTTCTGTCAGTGTGATCATGTGATGTATCTGACCCCAGGAATGTGTCAATAAAGTTTCCTCTTCCTGGGACAATGAATTCACGGTGTTATTATTTCAATTTCCAGGAGTGTATATTCACTTATGAAATTTGTTATTAACAATCCGAACGAATTCAAAAGTAATAGCAGTGTACATGGCTACAACACTAGCAGGAGAAAGGATTATCTTCACTACTCAAGGTTAAATCTAACTTTGGCTCAGAAGGGGGGTAAATTATGCTGTCACAGAAGTCTTTGGTCACTTACCTAATAGCATCAAACGTCTGACAGATAGCCATATAGCATTTAAAAGGAAATTAAAAGAATTTCCTAATGGCAACTCCTTCTACTCATTATGTTGTGGCGTAACAAGACAGCCACGCCACTCGGAAGTAGCCGAAAGGCACGCGCTAAGCTCACGCAGACTGGCGTGAGGTCTGAAACAGGGTACGTAATGAATGCTATAAAGAAAAGTACGTAGCTTCTGGAATACTTAACTTTAATCCATCATTTTAAGACATCGTTCTTGATGAGACATGCTTCATACGATAACTATCAATTGCTATGGCGCCTTGCTAGGTCGTAGCCATTGACTTAGCTGAAGGCTATTCTAACTATCTTCTCTGCAAATAAACGAGGCTTCGTCAGTGTTGCATCGCTAGCTAAGTCGTCCGTACAACTGGGGCGAGTGCTAGTAAGTCTCTCGAGACCTGCCGTGTGGTGGCGCTCGGTCTGCGATCACTGACAGTGGCGACACGCGGGTCCGACATGTACTAATGGACCGCGGCCGATTTAAAGCTACCACCTAGCAAGTGTGGTGTCTGGCGGTGACACCACACATTAGATGAATTTTTGGATATAGTAAGTGAGTAATTTCCTCAACCCCCCCCCCCCCCCAAAAAAAAAATATTGTCATGTAATAGTTTGTGTGATGTAATATCTTATATAGACACCTTTTATTAACCTGACACGTTCCACATCATTACGAAGTGTCGTATTCATGATCTATGGAACAAGTACTAATCTAATCGAATCTAATCTTACAATATCAAATGTATTTCCCAGGTCTACACAGCCAATATAAGATGGTTTATCTTTCTGTGTTGGATTTTGGTAAGAAGCTTCAGTGCCAAAACAGCCTCCTTTGTTCCTAACCCCCTTTTGAAACCAAGTTGGTCTTCACTCAGCATGCACTCCACCTTCTTTTGAATTCTCTTCAGAATTATCTTAATGAGAGTTTTTGATGCATGTGATATGATGTTTAAGATTCGGTACTGCTCGCATTTTGTAACTTTCGTCTTCCCCTGTATGGCAACCACAATGCATTTGTAGAAGATGGTTGGAATATCTCCTGTGCTATAGATGGACCTAATAAGTCTCAGCAGCATCATTTTCATGCTGTTGCCAGCATTCTTAATTAATTCTGCAGGATTGTCGTCAATCCCATTTGCTTTGCTCTTCCGTACCTCTTTAAGATCTTTCTCAAATTCTTCTTGCAGAAAGTCGTTTCCTTTTTCATCTTTTTCTGTTTCGTCTTCTTTTCCTGGTATATCCTCCGATAAAGATGTTCCTTCATATAATTCTTTCTTGCCACCGCATTTTCACCAAAGAGCATTTTTCCGTCTTTGTCTTCTACAGTGCCCGACGCCGTTGTTTTGCGTTTGTTAAAATATTTGTCTGCTGTTTTGTGGGCTATACTAGTTCTTCCAGCTCGCCTTTTTTCTTCCATTTCACTATACGTTTCATAAAGAAAATTTTACAGTTACTTTCCTAGCTTCTGCACTGACTAACATCTGCTATAATCCATTACCTTTTGTTTTTGGGTACATGGGCATCAATTGAAGCCAATATCGCGTCTCCTAAGTTATGCTTATGGCGTAGCAAGCGATGTTGCGTCTCACTGGCCACGTTCCTCTCAACGCACCAGAAACCTGGAGTGTCTGATTTTGCCTTTCACCTTCTAGAATGCTTCGCAATATGAAATTCCACATTGTTACGTCACAAATCTCGTCCAAAGTCACGTAAATGTTCTCTTCCACCTTCCGTGTGAGGATCGCTTTGCAGTCTGCCGTTTCAGTCACTACCAGGTTGCAGTAATCTGGGGAAGAAACCGATAAGCGGCCATAACAGAAGAGAGAACGGGTATGCAACCGGCTGGAAAATATTAAACATGCTGTCGCCAACGAAGTCAACAGAGACGGAGGAAAGCTCGGAGGCGGGAATAAATCGATCGCGTCCTTTGGAACGAGCCACCCCGGCGTTCACCTAAAGCTATTAAGGCGAATCCTGCCGTGCTGCGTAACGCAACTCTAATGTCTTACAACTGCTATATCTTTGTCTTCATAAACATCTTTTACTGCTAAAATTTTCAACTCGAAATAATGTTTTACCTCACGGAATTTACCCTTCTGAAGCCTAGAAAACAAAAATATGTCAGCAGCATGGAGAGCTCTTGTAGAATTGGTTTGAGATGTGAAATGGAAGGACTCTTCCATTCAAACTGAAACAAAATAACACTTGGACAATTTAAAAATCCGAATACATTGCTCTCCTTCTATTACAAGAGTGATTGCCATGTCTGTCTGATCGAATAGAAAATCTCTGTTGTTGCTGTTGTTCCTATTGTTGTAATCCTCAGTCCAAAGACTGATTTGATGCAGCTGCCTTATGTGTAAGTCTCTGTATAACTATTTCGTCTGAAGCTGCTTTCTGTAGTCCATCTCTGCTCTTCCTTTACAATTTTTGCCCCGCCCTACGCCATCCTCGCTCACCATGTTTCCTTTCATTACCAAACTGACGAATCCTTGATACCTCAGGATGCGTCCGATTTTAGTCAGTCTGTGGCACGAATTATGTTTCTTCCCAGTTCGATTTAGTTCGTCCTCATTAGTTATTCGGTCTTCCCTTGCGCTTTACAACATTCTTCTGTAGCACCACATTTCGAAGGATTTTATTCTCTTCTTGTCCGTCCACGTTTACTTCAGTACAAGTCGATACCTCATCCAAAATCTGCAGAAAAGTCACAGATTTTTTTCTTTTCAGAAATTATGTTCCTGCTATTGCCAATGTGCATTTTATATTCTCTCTGCTTGGACCATCGTCATACATTTTATTGCTCATACAGTAACACTCGTCGAATGCGTTCAGTCTGTCATATTCTAATCTAACTCTATCATTATCTCCTGATTTAATTCGACTACATTCCACTAACAGTCTTTTAATTTCGTTAACGATCATCTTCTAACTGCTTTTCATGACAGTATCTATTTCACTCAAGTCGTCTTCAGAGTCCTTTGCTGTTTGTGAAAGAACTACTATGTAATTGATAAAACGGGAAGTTTTTTATTCTGCCTGTACTTTAATTCCTTTTCCGATATTATCCTTAGGGTTCTTTATAGCTTGTTCAGTGTACAATTGAATAACACTGGGGAGAGACTATAGCTTTGTCTCACAACCTTCTCAACAGTAGTGGGACTGTGTGGGTTCAACCATCCTGGTTTATGACCCTTAGATAAACAAACACCACTTTTCACTTTCAAGGTCACCATCGCCTCTCCCTGGAAAAATGTGTACATTGTTCTCCTAATGTAAGCCTAATGGCCACTTGGCCTAGCTTTCTCATGTAAGCAAACTGCTCAGTTTTTACGATTATGCATGTCAAATTTAGGACCAAATGCTTTTAGCCTAATCTAAATCACCATAGTTTATGGTTAAAAATGACCACCTACCCCACTGCCCCACTCCTCTAGTCCAATTGGGCGATGGAGGCTTTACCCTACTGGTGGGCTTTTACCCAGACCAGTTCCTGCCACCACTCATCGGGATATAATAGCCACCATTAAGAGATGGACTCGTCATTCATGCCCTGTATATCAACTGATCGCTGTGAATTGTCAGCAGCAGCAGAGATCAGTCACTGCTCCCAGCAGAAAGAAAAGAAGACTGTAGCATTCGAATACAAGTGTCATTATCCCCATACATCTCTGTAGAATTTTGTTGAATTTTGGAACACGTATTATGTTCGAGTATAATGACGTTTCTGGAGACTAGAAATCTACTCTGTAGGAATCAGCATGGGTTTCGATACAGACGATCGTGTGAAACCCAGTTCGCGCTATTCGTCCACGAGACAAAGGGCCATAGACACGGGTTCCCAGGTAGATCCCGTGTTTCTTGACTTCCGCAGAGCGTTTGATATAGTTCCCCGCAGTCGTTTAATGAACAAAGTAAGAGCATATAGACTATCAGATCAATTGTGTGGTGGGGATTGAAGAGTTCCTAGATAACAGAACGCAGCATGTCATTCTCAATGGAGAGAAGTCTTCCGAAGTAAGAGTGATTTCAGGTGTCCCGCAGGGGAGTGTCATAGGACCGTTGCTATTCACAATATACATAATGACCTTGTGGATAACATCGGAAGTTCACTGAGGCGTTTTGCGGATGATGCTGTAGTATATCGAGAGGTTTTAGCAATGGAAAATTGTACTGAAATGCAGGAGTATCTGCAACGAATTGACGCATGGTGCAGGGAATGGCAATTGAATCTCAATGTAGACAAGTGTAATGTGCTGCGAATACACAGAAGGAAAGGTCATTTAGCTACAATATAGCAGGTCAGCAATTGGAAGCAGTTAATTCCATAAATTATCAGGGAGTAGGCATTAGGAGTGGTTTAAAATGGAATGACAATATAAAATTAATCGTCGGTATAGCAGATGCCACACTGAGATTCTTTGGAAGAATCCTAAGGAAATGCAGTCCGAAAACAAAGGAAGTAGGTTACTGTACACTTGTTCGCCCACTGCTTGAATACTGCTTACCGGTGTAGGATCCGTACCAGATAGGGTTGATAGAAGAGATAGAGAAGGTCCAATGGAGAGCAGCGCGATTCGTTAAAGCACCATTTAGTAGCCGCGAAAGCGAAACGGAGATGATAGATAAAATCCAGTGGAAGACTCTGCAGGAGAGACGCTCAGTAGCTCGCTACGGTCTTTTGTTGAAGTTTCGAGAATATACCTTCACCGAGGAGTCAAGCCGTATATTGCTCCCTCCTACGTATATCTCGCGAAGAGACCATGAGGATAAAATCAGAGAGATTAGAGCCCACACAGAGGCATACCGATAATCTTTATTTCCACGAACAATACAAGACTGGGATAGAAGGGAGAACCGATAAAAAAAATGGTTCAAATGGCTCTGAGCACTATGGGACTTAACATTTATGGTCATCAGTCCCCTAGAACTTAGAACTACTTAAATCTAACTGACCTAAAGACATCACACAACACCCAGTCATCACCAGGCAGAGAAAATCCCTGACCCCGCCGGGAAACGAACCCGGGCGCGGGAAGCGAGAACGCTACCGCACGACCACGAGCTGCGGACAAGAACCGATAGAGGTACCCAAGGTACCCTCCGCCACACACCGTCAGGTGGCTTGCGGAGTATGGATGTACATGTAGACATAGATGTAGATCAGCTGAATTTTCATTTATTGTTACTTCTCCCATAGTGCAACGGACCCATGGTGATACAGTGAAGCAGTAACTGTTTATACCCTTGCAGCAGTGTGCAGTCTGCCTACCAGATTTATGGGGTCAGGGCATACATAAACTGTTTGAATTTCAGCTGTCTGCACCAGCACAACAGCAGTAGGAACAGCAGCAGCACACCCCATCGGCCCACCTGATGCTTTGCTTGACTTCGAGTCTGCACCACAGTAGCAGTAGCAGGGACATACTAGTGATATGCAGGGGCAAGGCATGCAAGGACTTTATTTCCCACAATCACTACCGTTGACACTGCTTGTTGGGCAGTGATATTATTCTCTGCGGCACACAAGCTATACGTGAGATTAAGCTTGTGGTCATAAGCATGTGTTCTAATGGTGATTTCAACATAGTGGTAGTGTTTGAAAATTCCCAGTTTAGTGGCATGAAAGTAGTGCTTTCATACTATGAATAGTACGAATTACGTCAAAATTCTGCAATGGAAACTGCGCTGTTCAACCACCGCTCAAACAGTTCCAGTGTAACTGGACTATCATAGAATATGTGTGACGGACTAGCCAAGAACAATAAAAATATTCAACATCTAGAATACGAGAGTACCGCGCTGCGCGCTCACTTTCAGGAATCAACATTCAGGAAATTGGTGTGTGTTATCTCTGGCATCGAACATGTTGTCAACGAGCGTGTTGAGTGGTGGGAATATGTGTACGGATTTTTGAAAATGTATGGTTTGCGTTTACGAAGCTCACCCATAAAAACACTTCAGATGACATTTTCGCTACTAATTTTGATGCAAGTTGTCCGGATGTAGGCAGTATGTATGATGCATCGCCGGCCGCGGTGGTCTAGCGGTTCTAGGCGCTCAGTTCGGAACCGCGCGACTGCTACGGTCGCAGGTTCAAATCCTGCCTCGGGCATGGATGTGTGTGATGTCCTTAGGTTAGTTAGGTTTAAGTAGTTCTAAGTTCTAGGGGTCTGATGACCACAGATGTTAAGTTCCATAGTGCTCAGAGCCATTTGAACCATTTTTTATGATGCATCAACATCAGCACTACCTGACGTTGGTAAACAAATGTGTCCAATTTGTACTTGTACGTTAGACGAAATTTAAAAAAAGAAAATAATTTCTCCGATCACTCCATAATAGGTAAAAATGTGCGTTTATTCCAGCTCAGTCAGTAAGGTAGCTGATTCATAAACGAGGGGGGGGGGAGGGAGGGGGGTAGTCTTATTACCATCATACCCCCCCCCCCCCAACTGACATTTCCATATGACATACAAAACAGATATAATTCATTTAGAAAATTTGTATTATTGTTTGCCTTTTCAACCCACACAGTGCAGTGTAATATGAGGAGGTCCATCAGCCGCCCGGGATTAGCCGAGCGGTCTAAGGCGTTGAAGTCGTGTACTGTGCGGCTGGTCCCGGCGGAGGTTCGAGTCCTCCTTCGGGCATGGGTGAGTGTGTTAGGGTAATTTAGGTTAAGTAGTGTGTAAGCTTAGGCACTGATGACCTTAGCAGTTGTCCCATAAGATTTCACACACATTTGAACATTTTTTTGAGGTCCATCAAGTCGACATTCTCCATTCAATTGAAAATGCTTATCACAATGGTCATTGACATAAATGCGCCATTCTGAAACACTAGAAGTGACTTGTGAAATGTGTGTGTAATATTACACAAAAAGGACATTAATTGCTTAGGTCGCAAATAACGGTCAATTGCTTTCAAATTGTGGCACTCTTCCGTAAGTATTTCAAAAGCCAGCCCACAGATATATTTTAAATTTAGTGAAACGAATATGTAATAAGCATTAACAGTCTCCGTTTCATAGAAACTATAGTCTTCTAGTTGCAGCATCTTTACGTATTCTAGAAAAATTTGTTCCAGAATATTTAGGACGTCTGGGCTTAGTAGATTTCTTGAAAACACCATTGTTGTGCAATTAGCATTTTCTCCTAGCAGCGACTTAATGGATGAGTTCATAGTACTGAATAGTGTTTCAGTGTTCAGAACTTGCAATACGTACTCCTTACCATCACCATCTGCATTCATCACATTTATCTTCGAATATCATTACCTTATTCATTTCTTTTTAAACAGTGCCGATGTGAGCAATAGTGGTTTTATGACTGTAATAGCTCAGTGCGTGTTTGTTTTATAACTGAGAGTAAAGCCTATATACACTTATTTTTTTCACGTCATAAAGTTGCATACACTGCTGCGAATATATGTTAATTGCAGTGGAAAGCCGGCTGGAGTGGCCGCGCGGTTCTAGGCGCTACAGTCTGGAACCGCGCGACCGCTACAGTCGCAGGTTCGAATCCTGCCTTGGGAATGGATGTGTGTGATGTCCTTAGGTTAGTTAGGATTAAGTAGTTCTAAGTCCTAGGGGACTGATGACCTCAGAAGTTAAGTCCCATAGTGCTCAGAGCCCTTTGAATCATTTGCAGTGGAAAAAGCATTCTCTCAGTCACGTAAGACCTCTCAAACGGTGTACATGTCAAAACGTGAAGCGCGGCAGATCTTCTCGACCTCAATGCAGCCCGCAAGTAAGTATAAACGGTGATGATTGTGGTAGCAGAATGTGATGAAACAGATGTGTAAATTATTTTCTATTCGCGTAGGTGAGGCGCTGCCATTACAGCTACCTTCTAATTCCACCCACTCTCAAACTGTTAAACATCCTTCAAAACAACAAAATTATTTACCGAAACTCGCGTGCACCGGGTTACGTTGGAATTCATTAGTTTCACGTTCAATTACTCTGAATATGGGAGAAAGTTGGTTACTGCATTGTTTGCAGTTACAGAAGTGATTATAACGATTTTAACCTACCTTCTTTCTCGACGACCATCGTTGTTGGTATTGTTGGCACAGTAGTTTGAGAGAATGATATTTTCCTGTGTGGTGCCACCGAATGTGACCATTTTGGCACATATACCATCATTAATTACGTTCATGTAAACTGCGTTGGTATGAAATGGAAATGAGCGTTTGGCGCCATTCGCCGGGAGGTCCCTTACGGGGCAGATCCGGCCGCTTTGGTGTAGGTCTTATTACATTCGACGCCGCATTGGGCGAACTGCGAGCCGGATGGGGATGAAATGATGATGAATACAACACAACATCCAGTCTCTGAGCGGAGAAAATCCCCAACTCAGCTGGGAATCGAACCCGGGCTCCTTACGACGGCAGTCTGTCACGCTGACCATTCAGTTATCGGAGCGCTGGAATGAAAGTCGTTTTATAAACTGCACGTATCTTGTTCAGAATAAACGATATTTTCGACAGAACAGCTGTCGACGATAGTGATTTGGGGATGGTCTTGACTGCACGAGAATCTAAATCTATCAGTGGATGTTCTGCCTTGCGTTTTCCTGTTGCCGTTGGCGTTGCTATCTCGTCAGAGTCGCCGCTCACTGTTACTTACGTCCACATGCGAGCGTCAAACTTCCGACCCAGATGTTTGCGGCATTGTGTTAGCTCTCTTTTCTGTGGATTTAAGACTTATTGTATACGCTTTTGTTAACTATCTGAAATCTTCATTTCTTCCATAACGCCGGCCGGTGTGGCCGAGCGGTTCTAGGCGCTTCAGTCTGGAACTACGCGACCGCTTCGGTCGCAGGTTCGAATCCAGTCTCGGGCATGGATGTGTGTGATGTCCTTAGGTTAGTTAGGTTTAACTAGTTCTAAGTTCTAGGGGACTGATGACCTCAGCTGTTAAGTGCCATAGTGCTCAGAACCATTTGAACCATTTTGTTCTTCCATAACTGACAGAGTTAATTTCTGACAATATTTTTTACGAAATGCGTTTACGAACCCTGTCACAAGGAATCCGGAACCGAGTAGCGGTTACGAGAGAAGGGTCGTCAACAAGAATTATCTCGTGTATTAAGGATAAATGAAAGTATACATGCTGATGAACCCTTAAGAGTAACTTAAACAGTATACAGCTACAAACATCTCCTGTATTTGTGATGACTGGAAGAAGTCCCATATAAGATTAAACTATGGCTGCATTCTGGTTCTATTTTTCATTTCCAACCTTCAGCACAATGGACTTACAACCTCTCAACATAATTTTCTTCAGAAAAGAGTTCTTCAAAGAAAATGAAACTCTTCAACCGACAAGTGCCTAGATAAGTTGGTCTTTGATGATGATGTTGGTTGGATTTACCTACATCTCGTCAGCTGTCGTCCATTTTCATTATCACCACCATAGATAATCCCCTTGTCTCGTTTCCCTAATTTTGGTGGCTGGGGGAAGACGAATTCTCCTCTGTCCTCCACTGTTTGATGGTAGTTGGGCAAAATTTGTTCTTCTGTTCATTAACGTTCTTAATCATTAATCAGTTTCTGGAATTATTTTAAACCTCACATTTTTCACTCTTACATATAACTTATATATAGAGTTGCAAAACTCTGTGTTTTTTTTTTTTTTGTTTGTATTTGGAATTATTTCCGCTCTTTTCTAAGCTTGACAGCATGCATTTTAACTTTATTGCATCATACGATGGTAAATACCCAGTTTTTAATTCGTTTTGGAACTTCGACTGTAAAGGTAATAGTATCAAGCTATTTTAAAATTTTTGATCATTCTTGGCGGGGTTGTAACCCACGACCTTTCGATTACAAATGCAACGCTCCGTCCAATATTTTTTTTTCTTTTAACCGATAACTTGATTAACAAATGGTAATCGTACCCACGAAGAAATCACAATTAAAACATGTTTTTATGAAAAATAGATTCTGCTACAGGCTATCAGTCTTCAGGCTGCGTTAAAGGAACCTGTTATTAGTTATAGCCAAATAATTGTAGTTAGATTGCTCCCTAACACTTGATTATATACTCATATATTGATCGTGGTCGAGCCAAATATCTCACGAAATAAGCGTCAAACGAAAAAACTACAAAGAACGAAACTTGTCTAGCTTGAAGGGGGAAACCAGATGGCGCTATGGTTGGCCCGCTAGTTGACGCTGCCATAGCTCAAACGGATATCAACTGCGTTTTTTCAAATAGGAACCCTCATTTTTTTATTACATATTCGTGTAGTACGTAAAGAAATATGAATATTTTAGTTGCACCACTTTTTTCACAATGTGATAGATGAAGCTGTAATAGTCACAAACATATGGCTCACAGTTTTAGACGAACAGTTGGTAGCAGGTAGGTTTTTTAAATTAAAATACAGAACGTAGGTACGTTTGAACATTTTATTTCGGTTGTTCCAATGTGAACTTATCATTTCTGAATGCGTGCTGTTACAGCGTGATTACCTGTAAATACCAAATTAATGCAATAAATGCTCGAAATGATGTCCGTCAACATCAATGGATTTGGCAATACGTGTAACGACATTCCTCTCAACAGCGAGTAGTTCGCCTTCCGTAATGTTCGCACATGCATTGACAATGCGCTGACGCATGTTGTCACGCGTTGTCGGTGGATCACAATAGCAAATATCCTTCAACTTTCCCCACAGAAAGAAATCCGGGGACGTCAGATCCGGTGAACGTGCGGGCCATGGTATGGTGCTTCGACGACCAATCCACCTGTCATGAAATATGCTACTCAATACCGCTTTAACCGCACGCGAGCTATGTGCCGGACATCCATCATGTTGGAAGTACATCACCATTCTGTCATCCAGTGAAACATCTTGTAGTAACATCGGTAGAACATTACGTAGGAAATCAGCATACATTGCACCATTTAGATTGCCATCGATAAAATTGGGGCCAATTATCCTTCCTCCCATATTGCTGCACCATACATTAACCCGCCAAGGTCACTGATGTTCCATTTGTCGCAGCCATCGTGGATTTTCCGTTGCCCAATAGTGCATATTATGCCGGTTTACGCTACCGCTGTTGGTGAATGACGCTTCGTCGCTATATAGAACGCGTGCTAAAAAATCTGTGATCGTCCCGTAATTTCTCTTGTACCCAGTGGCAGAACTGTACACGATGTTCAAAGTCGTCGCCATACAATTCCTGGTGCATAGAAATATGGTATGGGTGCAATCGATGTTGATGTAGCATTCTCAACACCGACGTTTTTGAGAATCCCGATTTTCGCGCAATTTGTCTGCTACTGATGTGCGGATTAGCCGCGACAGCAGCTAAAACACCTACTTGGGCATTATCATTTGTTGCAGTTCCTGGTTGACGTTTCACATGTGGTTGAACACTTCCTGTTTCCTTAAATAACGTAACTATCCGGCGAACTTTCCGGACACTTGGATGATGTCGTCCAGGATACCGAGCAGCATACATGGCACACGCCCGTTGGACATTTTGATCACAACAGCCATACATCGACACGACATCGACCTTTTCCACACTTGGTAAACGATCCATTTTATCACGGGTAATGTATCACGAAGCAAATACTGTTCGCACTGACGGAATGTTACGTAATACCACGTACTTATACGCTTGTGACTATTACAGCGCCATCTATCACAACGCGAAAAAAGTGGTCCAACTAAAATATTAATATTTCTTTATATACTACACGAATATGAAATAAAAATGTGGGTTCCTATTTAAAAAAAACGCAGTTGATAACCGTTTGACCTATGGCAGCGCCATCTAGCTGGCCACCCATAGCGCCATCTGGTTTCCCCCTTCAAGCTAGACGAGGTTCGTTCTTTGTAGTTTTTCTCGTTTGACGCTTATTTCGTGAGATATTTGGCCCGGTCACTATCAATGGACCACCCTGTATAATTAATTAATGTATTGCAGTACGACTGTTTATTATTTTGCGCATAAAGAATCGTTATTGATGGATGTATTTCACATGTATGGGTAGCCTCTTCAGACATTTCAGTGTACCGGTTGCTGACGAAGCGGGTAGCTAGATCAACACGGTAGAGACGTGGACTGTGGTTGTGTAATGACACTTTCTTTCGCTTACTCATTTGTGTGTTAAAGGACTAAATTTTCGATAACTATCAGGATAACTCTCTGGGGAGTGCTTTTCCATTCACTTGTTCCTTCAGTCAAGAAAAAAAAAATCGCAATAATTGACATATCCCTTGGCATTATCTGTCACACTTTACGAAACTTAACCAGGGTGTACAAACATGACCCGTCGTACACACATAAAAACACAGTTAAAGATTCGAAATTTGTACTCGAACTTAGAGGATTTTGTATTTTCACAAAACGGACGTGTCTGTCTGGTGCAACTCAAATAACCTCACACTTTTTGCAGATAATACAGTTATCTACAACGATTTACTATCTATAATCTGTAATGATGTACTATATAGAAATATCCCGTTAGATTTTTATAAAATTACGAAGTGATGCAAAGATTGGAAACCTGATTTAAATGCTCAGGAATGTGAAACTGCGCAATCCATACATACTATAGCATCCTATGACTACAATATCGATTTGTTATAATGGAATGAGTCAACTCGTACAAAAACCGGTGTGTAACACTTTGAAGGAAAAGAAATAGAACGGTCACATAGACGGCATCGTTGGGGAATCAAATGATGGATTACGGTTCATTGGAAGCGCGCTGGGAAAATATAGTGACTCTGCAAAGAAGATTGCTTACACAACACTTGCTCGGCCCATTCGGGCATCCATACCAAATAGAACCAGCAGAAGATAGTGAACGTATAGAAAAAAAGGTGTCGCGAATGGCGGCAGGCTTGCTTGACTCGAGGGAAGTGGCGAAAAACCGGAAATGGCAGACACACTACCCTCAGAAAGTTTAAACAACCTGTAATAATGAAGAAATATACGACAGACCCCTGCTTAGGAACCACGAAGAAAAGATTAGAATAACAACAGCGTGCACACAGGCATTTAAGTAGCCATTCTTCCCGCGCTCCATACGTCAGTTCAACGGAAATAAAATTTAACATACAGTACAATAGTACGGACCCTCTCCGGTCCACTTCAAAGGTTCAAATGGCTATGAGCACTATGGGACTTAACTTCCGAGGTCATCAGTCCCCTAGAAGTTAGAACTACTTAAACCTAACTAACCTAAGGACATCACACACAGCCATGCCCGAGGCAGGATTCAAACCTGCGACCGTAGCGGTCGCGCGGTTCCAGGCTGTAGCGCCTAGAAACGCTCGGCCACCCTGGGATTAAAGGGATTTGTAGAGTATCGATGTAATTGTGTACATGTAGACGCGCAAAGTGGTTATCCAGAGAAGCAATATTCGTCATAGAAGGTAATGCCGTTCTTAAAAAGCTTAAGGAATTCATATACTAAGAGGAAGCTGAGCACTTGGTGCACTGAATTGAGTACTGTAGAGTATACGACATGGGCATAAGTAAGCTCGCAAGGAGCAGCCTGATAACGGTAGCGACCTGCTCGGTCACATGTCAAAGTGAAGACAGAGTTCACCTTGAAATGTCCCATCATTTACATTTAACGGATGGGTGGAATTAGTAAAAACAAAGGATCATTCAGAGTCAGGCGAACAATCAAAGGGGACTGATGACCTCAGATGTTAAGTCCCATAGTGCTTAGAGTCATTTGAACCATTTGAACCAAACAATCAAAGCTACAAAATAAAGGCATCGGCGACCTTTATGGTGTGAATGCAATGTGTCCCAACACTTACGGTACAAAATTATGCCAGGGGTACTTTTAATTGTGATGACGGAAGAAACCTAGGTGCGACGATGAACCGTGGTGACTGTAGTCGTCCTTCTCTACATGTTCACCCATGAGTGCGACACTTGGCAAAGTCTGTATTTTGCCTGTCCACCATACAGTCCACCTGAAAAGTAATTTTTCCTTCATCTTGAGATGCAACAGTTTGTGAATACGTTGGATGAGGCAGCATTTGATTGCCCAAAGAGGCAGCTTGTTTGAATGTGCCCTGTGCAGTTTGATTACTCAGCAAAGCCTTGGTTCAAAAAATGGTTCAAGTGGCTCTGAGCACTATGGGACTTAACTTCTGAGGACATCAGTCCCCTAGAACTTAGAACTACTTAAACCTAACTAACCTAAGGACATCACACACATCCATACCCGAGGCAGGATTCGAACCAGCGACCGTAGCGGTCGCGCGGTTCCAGACTGTAGCGCCTAGAACCGCTCGGCCACTCAGACCGGCGAAACGCCTTGCCAGATGATGATTGGGTCTTTGCCCTTCCAGCGGTGGTGAATACAAATGTTTCCTTGCTTTACCCCTTTCTCTGGAGGCCATGGCGAATAGAACTCGTTCACGGTGATTGTACAACTAAAGAAGTTAGCTAGATTGATCTAACACAGCTTCAACATTTCCAATGTTGCTTCGTTTCGGTGGGCTTTTTGAATGGAAGTTAGTAGTCACCGAACGCAGAGGACAGTGACCTTTGCCGTAATCAAAATGTGATCCGTGGCTAGAGCCTCGTTTTTGAAACGCCGGTCTTGGAACATCAGCACCTCCACTTCTCTTGCAATAACCAGTTCTTCACAGAGAGATGGTAGCAACTTGGTTCTTCGTTATTTAGATTTCTGTGAGTACACTGGAAGCGCGTGCACCACCTAATCGCTGTATCATACAATGGAGCATTATTGACGTGCACTTCCAGAGGAAGGCAACAACAAAGATGGACATGCCCCAGTACGCTATCACTCCACCAATAGAAAATTCGCTGTACTATACTGTGTTGTGCCAACGCGGATGTGATTATACGCACCTGATTTTCATTTCCGGAGTCTAAAGACATTAATACTTTTATTATTTCCTCTGTCAGTTATTAGTTTACTTGGTGACAGAAGCAAGGAACACCACTTCGGCGCCTTACCGATTTCCTCGCTCGGCCTGCACAGGTTTCACATTTCTATGGCCGACTTTCCCGCGCCAGGAAACTCAACCGACAGCTGCTGCGTGTTCGATTTCCGCTTTCAAACTAAATCGTATCTGTTCGGTAGTCCACGCTGGTGATACAAGGAAGCAGCAACTGCACAAGAAGCAGCCTTTGACATAAGACTAAACGCAAAGAGCGAGTCTATATTTTCGATCCCTTTTTCACATCAGAAGGTGATCTTTCGAAGCGAGACTTTTCACGACATTGCAGTCTCCAACTTTGAGCTATTCAAGAATGGAACGGTGGAGAAGTAGTCTCAAAGTGATTCGATGAACCCTCTGCCTGGCACTTGAGTATGAATTGCAGAGTAGATATGTGGATGTATATATCTAAGCTATACTGCTCAGTTGTAACGTGATTCAATTCCTCGAGCATAAGTATGTCCCGCATTACGGAATTCTTCGTCTCACAGTCTTACCGTACGAAATACAAATCATATTCACTGATGATTTCATCCCGATGTACCAGCAAATTTCGAGGATATTTGTTGCTACATTTAACCCATTGTTCAAAACTGTCGTTTTCTGAGAGATTAAGACTAGGGAATACATCGAGCCAGTGTATGGGCGACAGGGCGCCTGACTGTTCACTAAGCTAGAAGCGTGTTGTGTGTGGCCTTATAAACACGGCTATTGTACGAGGGTCACTCCAAAAGAAATGCACACTATTTTTTTAAATACATCTTTTAATCTACATGTTTAAAAGTTTTACAGTGTGTAGACACATCCTTTAGGAACAATATTTTCATTTCTCCACATAATTTCCATCCCTCTCAACTGCCTTACGCCATCTTGGAACCAACGCCTGTATACCCGCACGGTAAAATTCTGGACCAACCTCTTCTAGCCACTGTTTGGAGGCGTGCACGAGGGAGTCATCATCTTCAAACCTTGTTCCACGAAGAGAGATTCTTTCAGTTTCCCAAAGAAATGATAGTCACATGGAGTCAGGTCAGGACTGTAAGACGGGTGTTTCAGTGCTGTCCATCCGAGTTTTGTGATCGCTTCCATGGCTTTTTGACTGGCATGTGGCCGTGCATTGTCGTGCAACAGCAAAACATCCTGCTTTTGCCGATGTGGTCGAACACGACTCAGTCGAGCTTGAAGTTTCTTCAGTGTCGTTACAGATGCATCGGAATTTATGGTGGTTTCACTTGGCATGATGCCCACTGAGTACTTTGGAATCGAAAAACACCATAGCCATATCTTTTACAGCAGAAGGTGTAGTTTTGAATTTTTTTTCTTGGGTGAATTTGCGTGATGCCACTGCATGGATTGCCTCTACATCTCAGGTGAATAATGATGGAGCCATGTTTCATCACCTGTCACAATTCTCCCAAGAAATTCATCTCCACCATTCTCGTACTGTTCCAAAAGTTCGCTGCATACTGTTTTTCTTGTTTCTTTGTAAGGGCCACTGTCATCATCCTGGGAACCCACCTGGTACAAACCTTTTTTAATGCCAAAACTTTCAGTATTCTACGAACACTTTCTTCCCCTATCCCAGAGTAGCGTGAAAATTCTTTCACTGTGATGCGTCTGTCAGCAGTCACCAATTCGTTAACTCTCTGCACATTGTCTGGATTGTGTGCAGTACGAGGCCTGCCGCTGTGAGGACAATCCTCAATATTGCTGTGCCCGCTTTCATCATGTAACCTGCTTGCCCACCGAGTAACTGTACTGCGATCGACAGCAGCATCTCCATACACCTTTTTCAACCTCTTGTGGATGTTGCCCGCTGTCTCGCTTTCACAGCACAGGAATTCTATGACAGCACGTTGCTTCTGACGAACGTCCAGTGTAGCAGCCATCTTGAAGACATGCTGTGCTGGCGCCACTCACGGGAACAGGTTGAACTAAGTTTTAAAACAAGCGGGAAGGATGTATCTACACACTGTAAAACTTTCACACATGCAGAATGAAAACTGTATTTTTACAAAAATAGTGTGCACTTCTTTTGGAGTGACCCTCGTAAGACAAAGGTGTCCACAGTGTACTCAACGTGAAGAAGTTGGAGATAATGCAACACCTGCTTACCGAGCATACTGAATAAACTTCCTGGTTCGTGTTCAGGGTCATGTGAACGACTGTGCTGAAGTTATAGCACGACAAACACTCTCGAAACATCAGGGAACTACCTGCATCCTGAACTACAATTTGCACACACTCCGGGTTAAACATCTCACTGGGCTATCGGTGCGCTCGACACTGTGCACCGTATGAAAAGAGGCGAAACAGCAACGAATCCCAGTCAGCCACTCGAAAGTTTCTATGTTGTCTGATTCATCGAAAACGCGAAGCTTTCCCACCGCTATGAGCAGTGACTCTTGCGAGTTGCCCCACTCCAAATACCCAAAGGACGTAGTTTCATTCGCTACATTAGCTCGGATACTGTTTCAGAGAGAAATGCTCTCAAAAACAGTAGCAATTCCTGTCGTGACTTTCTTCTCCGTTTCCTGTCCATTAAACGATCACTGTTCTTATACCACGTTAAATGGCTCTGAGAGATACACTTTTCTCTTGGGCAATTTCAACAGTCCGCATTTGTAGCTGACGACTGCGATTTCGGGCACAGGTAAAGATCTTCTCACATCCGGTGTCGGGATACACACTTGGGCTTCATGGTGACCCCCACCCCCCCTACCCCAGAGAACCACCAGAAATTAACCGACGCCACCCAGGAGAACCATCCGAAGCATTACGCTACTGTACAGGTAATCGATAGTGATCATGTGACACAAAAGTGGCGGGATTCCCCCTCCGTATGTCTCTCAGCCAATGGGAGCACAACTAAACCGCCAGAAACCCAATGGATCAATAAATTTCGAGCTCCCCCTCCTCTCTCTTATCATTTTAAGGTCCTTGGTTCAAGTCTTCCCTCGAGTGAAAAGTTTACTTTTTTATTTTCGCAAAGTTATGATCTGTCCGTTCGTTCATTGACGTCTCTGTTCACTGTAGTAAGTTTAGTGTCTTTGTTTTGCGACCGCACCGCAAAACCGTGCGATTAGTAGACGAAAGGACGTGCCTCTCCAATGGGAACCGAAAACATTTGACCGAAAGGTCATAGGTCAACCGATTCTTCCACAGAAAACACGTCTGATATATTCTATATGACACTGGTGACGGCACGTGCTTCACATGACAGGAATATGTTGTCGACCCACTTAACTTGTACACTTGGCGAATGGGTAAAAAGATTCTTCTACCTTGCCCGATTTAGGTTTTCTTGTGGATGTGATAATCACTCCCAAAAAGGTGATCGCATCGGACGGACAGATAATAATTGTCTGAAAATAAAAAATTAAACTTTTTACTCGAGGGAAGACTTGAACCAAGGACCTCCCGTTCCGCAGCTGCTCACGCTAACCACGGGACCACGGCAATCGTGAGCTCGTACTACCATTGATATTGCCTATCTTCCACATGGACTACTCAGTTTGTATATTTAGCTATTTTTTTCATAGTTCCATACAACTTCTTCCTGTTTTCTCGATTGATCCATGTTCACTTTTTCAAGGCCTATCCACTGTATCAACTTATAACTAAATCTGGAGGGGGGGGGGGGCGGGGGGATGAAATGGGGAGGTTCCCTTGTAAGTACTCACATTCTGCCAAAAATTTTATCTATTTATCTACATCTTCCATATTTCTTCCATTTCCCAAGTTTTTCACCCACTTTTGTATTTTTCCATATTTTTCATATTTTCCAAATTTTCGTGTATTATCCAATTACGAGTGTTCCATGCCTCTGCTCCTAATGTCAAGTCAACATCATGATCCTCTTGGTCAATAACAATGCAGCATGAGCACAATCAATTTATAGAATATTTTCTGATCTCCTAGGGTCAGTTGACGAATTACAGAAATCTAATGACACACGCGCTTTTCCATTAGATGTCACAAACTTATACACCAACAGGCTAGTTGATGAAACCATTTAACTGATCAGAAAGAATTTAATTACACACAGAAGTCCACCCATACCAGTAACTAGAGATAACAGATGGGTTAAAACTTCCACACAACTACTTCACTTTTAGTGGAAGTTTCTATAAACAGCCCCAAGGGTTTGTTAAGGGGGTGTTGCTTAGCTGGAACGTTAGCCGACAAGATCCTAAACAACGAACAGAGGTCACAGACAAGCTTGTTATCTATCATATATACTAGACATTATACTAGACAGTGATAATGATGAAGTAGGCACTGAGATCTGCAATTTGATTAATAATTCCCATCCAGATTTAAAAAGGCGCCATAGAGAGAGAAAAAGATAACAAACTTAACTTCCTGGACGAAGAAATTTCTAAAGCAGAAAACAAACTATTCTTTAACATATACAGAAAGTAAACTGTCGCATCTATTATCATTCATGAAACATCCTGTCATCCCGTAACATATAAGCATGCATAGTTACGTAGTATAATTGGCAGGTTGCTATGAACTCCTATGTCTGCTATTAACTTTAACAATGAAGTAAATACACTGAAATTGGTAGCTGTAAGTAATGGATACAAGAAAAAGTAGTTCCCAGTACCTTACAGAAAAAGAAAAATGTAAAAGCGTATAGGGCGAATCAAAAAATTACCCTAACTAAAGACAAAATTATTAAATAAACAGATACATAAGTTTTCCATATGTAGGTAGTATTTTAGACAAAATAAGCAATTTATTTAACAAAAGTAATGTGATGTTAGCTTTCCAAACTAACAATACTATGGTAACAATACTGCAAATGGACTTAAGTGTGAAAAAGTCAGTATATGACTGACCAAGTGTCTACTAAATTAACTGTCAACAATGTGAAAAGTTTTAAATAGGCCCAACTGGGACGAAACTAAAGACAACGTTTCTTGAACACACACAACAATCAAACACTACGGCTTAGGCTTCCATCTTAAAGTTTGTAGCCACACAACAAGTATATGAAAATACTGCATTAACCAAAATAAGGTTTAAGTATAAGCCTTCTAGAGGAAATTGAAATCCTTTGTAACTTTAAAAAAACAGTCAAATGGTATTCTCAATGAACTAAAGATTTGAAAAGTACGGCTTTCCCAGAGATTCTTTTATGTATTTTACTTACCTGTCTCCACGAATTCTATAACTACTCCACCTCTTCCCCCCCTCCCCCATTCTCTCACTCGTTTCTTCATGATAAACCTTATGGCTTAGTTTTATGATATGAAATGGTTGACTGACATACAGATGACAAGTTTTATCTAATATTTTTATGTCAACACTTGATGTTAATGACACTTTTATTACACATAATTATCCTATACCTGCTGTTCTGTTTCTTTAATATGCAACTGCACTACAGATTGTATTATGGCTTGTTACTCACATCCTAAGTAATTAATGTTATTCATCATAACATGTTGCTTAATATTCATTGATTTATTTGTCACAGATATGTATGTACATCCTAGGCTAGGAGGCTTGTCATATCTGCTAATAATACATAGTTTATAATACGATATTACATCACATTCATTTTTTGCTGCCAGACTCACTATAAATGTACCCTGTCTACTCCTTCATTGTTCTTTTTAGTGACATAAATACCATTGCTTATCTTCCCCTTTTAGTTTATTATATATATAATGTTTCCTATTAATACTATTATATAAGTCTCTTGTGTTAAACAGTAGTATATTATTAATTTCTTGCTTCCACTGTAACATATTCAGAAGAAGTGAGGTCTCATTGTGAATCTGTTCTATAGCGTTCAGAAATTCCAAGAGCTTTGGTATTGTAACTCATGTTCCTGTGAGCCAATGTTTCATTAAAGGTTCAAATCTACAGTAGCTTCCATCTGATTACACCATGTTTTATAAAGTGTATGTAACTTCTTTCCTGTTATTTTACATTTGGTGCATTAAACACTCAGGAATTTTATTTTTATTTTATTATGTCTGATGTGAATTACTGGTCAATTAGTTACCTTTTGTTTAGAGTATGTTCTTACTCTCATGATGTAGTTCTCATGTCAATGTGCAATGAATAATATGTTTCCTTTTGAATTAAAACTGACAAGTGTTGTTATGCACAGAACCTTCATATATTGACTCCACGTGCATATACGCATGACATTTTTGTGTTCATTGTAGACAATACATAAATTTGGCATTTACATATTCTTCATTGCATCCTTGTCATTTTATAACAAATCCTTAAATGTACATTATGTAAGATACGTTATCTGTTAGCCTGAGGGGTACATTTTGTGTGATGTGTTAGGTAAGTCACTGTAGTCCAAGGTCCACATCTGTTTAATTTTTTTAAGTCTTTATATAACCAAGTACATATTTTGTTTAGCAAATACTTGCCTGGATTAGATAATTTTTTTCTATTTTCTTCTCAAATATATCCTTAGTGGCTGAGGCTCTAATACGTTTTAGGTAAAACTTGGCTTCGATAAAGGAAGTTATTCATCGTTGCTACTATTATTTAAATATGTTACCATTCCTTAAAGCCAAATCTGTGCACATGGTTAGTTATTCTGTGGCTATTTACCCTCCTCACTCTTTGTGGTATTAGTATTACTGATATACTAGGCTTCTAATTATGCAGTTTATCTACATTTACTTACATATGATGTTTTCCTCTAAAATGTAATCGATATTTTACAGTAATGGCTAATATCTGTAACTTAGGTGGGATGACAGTTCAACCTATTTCTGAACACTGTATTTTAACTTGTTTTTGTGTTATGGATACTATTTTCATTGTGTTTATGCATAATGGACGATAATTTATACACGCTTCATGGAGTATATGCAATGATTATGCTCCTGTGTAACATTAGGATTCTATAGCGATTTAGACCTTATATTGTACGATCGATGTCAGTCTATATTTGGTAATAGCAATTTTTTCTATTTACATGTGAAACTATACCAAAGATGTTCGCCAGAGATAGTCCAGTCCCCTGCATTCAGCAAGAAACGTATCATCGAGATTTTTTGTACCATATGACGAAAATAAGTTCTAAAAACTTTGATCCTTTCCTCAATATTGTGTATAATTGTAGTACTTGTACCTCTGATCTTCTCTTCACTACTGCTCTGTTCATGCATGTTATTATTTGTTTGCTTTTAAAAGTTCTGTATGTTATACTGGAATACATGACATGCTCTACATATGATATGTGGTCATTATTTAAGTAATGACAGATGTGATGTTGTGTCCTATACCGTTTTAATCTTATAAGTATTCACATATATTTTGCACTTCCTTGGAAAATATTTTGTAACATTTCCTGTCTACTACATGTATTTTTTGTATCTTTGGATATAATCTCTGAAGACGGTCTGTGACTGAATCTGGTCAATATTTGGGTTTTAAATAGAAAAGCATTTGACGGTCAAAAATGCATTTTATACAGTCGATTAATCAGTGCTGTGCCAGCACTTCATTAGAAATGTGTTTGATATCATAGTGTATGTGTTAGAAATGATCTCGTTAGTAGAAATAATTAAGTCAGGTCATGTGAATGATGTGGTAGCAAATTCTATAAACAGTGCAAACTTCCAACCAGATATACAGTATTTATCGGAAATACCACATCAGGATCTTGCTAAGAAAACACTATGTTACTACATTCTGTGACATCATAGCATAATTGCGATGATTCCAACGAAAGTCATTGCGTGTATAGGACAGCACTACAAAAAGCACGCAACTAGAGAGCTCACCAGCGAGAAGTATGTTGCTGAATGGCAGCTCACCCCCCGAAGTCCGACGTGTGGAGTATAGTCGTGAACACTAAGCTAGCAATGGCTCAGAAATTTGTACAATGTATGCGTAATCATTCCTGGTCTGGTGGCCGGCGCAAAAGGCCAAGCAATCAGAGATCCGAGGTTGAACAAATACTCTCACAATAGGGTGTGCAGTGCCACTACAAGGCTCATAAATAGGTATGGGGTATATGCACACCCTCACCACACAAATGATATCGTGCAGTGACAGCAGCGCAGCAAAAAACGAAGCTATTCCTACATACAAAGTCCTCCCTATACAATAAAATGCTACTTTAGTGAGCTGCAGATTTCGGCACCATCTGTCAATATGCTAATTCTCAAAAGGCACGCTACAAATAAAAATTAACATGTAAACAACACACGCACTAAGAATACTGGAGAAAAAATCAGCGTACACATATCTGAAAACAGCAGAATCAATGAAATTTCTTCTCGATTCCTGCAATCACCTAGATTGAACAATAGACACTCCTCCACCAAAAGGTTCCAGCTAGTTCAGAGGTGTCATAGCAATGACGATCATCATGTAAACGATACGCCCAGTCCCAGGGAAAGACAACCACAGACTCATACTGCAGGCTTTGGTTGATGAAGACCACGGGAAATCTTCCTATGCGTCTGAAAATCCCCAGCCTGCGCTTGTGTCACAAGAATTAATGATCGAACTCGTTTCTACATCATACCCCTGTGAACGAGTTGCCATATGCAAACCTCCACAACACAGAGGGACGCTCAGTGACCAGTACAGAAACATACTTTGGCATTACAGAAACATATATTGGTGGTGTCACAGGAAGCCGGTGCTTGATAACATTACCAGGGCGTCACTTGCCGAAAGCACGCCGTAGCCAGTGGACACTGAACGCAGCCACCTGCAATATATTATGCAAGATTTTCCTTTAATATGCACCATTCTACACTAGTGGCCATTAAAATTGCTTCACCATGAAGATGACGTTCTACAGACGCGAAATTTAACCGACAGGAGGAGGATGCTGTGATATGCAAATGATTAGCTTTTCAGAGCATTCACACAAGGTTGGCGCTGGTGGCGACACCTACAACGTGCTGACATGAGGAAAGTTTCCAACCGATTTCTCATAAACAAACAGCAGTTGACCGGCGTTGCCTGGTGAAACGTTGTTGTGATGCCTCGTGTAAGGAGGAGAAATGCGTACCATCACGTTTCCGACTTTGATAAAGGTCGGTTTGTAGCCTATCGCGATTGCGGTTTATCGTATCGCGACATTGCTGCTCGCGTTGGTCGAGATCCAATGACTGCTAGCAGAATATGGAATCGGTGGGTTCAGGAAAGTAATACGGAACGCCGTGGTGGATCCCACCGGCCTCGTATCACTAGCAGTCGAGATGACAGGCATCTTATCCGCATGGCTATAACGGATCGTGCAGCCACGTCTTGATCCCTGAGTCAACAAATGGGGACGTTTGCAAGACAACAACCATCTGCACGAACAGTTCGACGACGTTTGCAGCAGCATGGAGTATCAGCTCGGAGACCATGGCTGCGGTTACCCTTGACGCTGCATCACAGACAGGAACGCCTGCGATGGTGTACTCAACGACGAACCTGGGGGCACGAATGGCAAAACGTTATTTTTTCGGATGAATCCAGGTTCTGTTTAAAGCGTAATGACGGTCGCATCCGTGTTTGGCGACATCGCGGTGAACGCACATTGGAAACCTGTATTCGTCATTGCCATACTGGCGTATCAACCGGCGTGATGGTATGGCCATTGGTTACATGTCTCGGTCACCTCTTGTTCGCATTGACGGCACTTTGAACAGTTGACGTTATATTTCAGATGTGTTACGACCCGTGGCTCTACCCTTCATTCGATCCCTGCTAAACCCTACATTTCAGCAGGATAATGCACGACCGCATTTTGCAGGTCCTGTACGGGACTTTCTGGATACAGAAAATGTTGGACAGCTGCCCTGGCCAGCACATTCTCCAGATCTGTCACCAATTGAATACGTCTGGTCAATGGTGGCAGAGCAACTGGCTCGTCACAATTCGCCCGTCACTACTCTTGATTAACTGTGGTATCGTGTTGAAACTGCATGGGCAGCTGTACCTGTACACGCCATCCAAGCTCTGTTTGACTCAATGCCCAAGCGTATCAAGGCCGTTATTACGGCCAGAGGTGGTTGTTCTGGGTACTGATTTCTTAGGATCTATGCACCCAAACTGCGTGAAAATGTAATCACATGTCAGTTCTAGTATAATATATTTGTCTAATGAATACCCGTTTATAAACTGCATTTCTTCTTGGTGCAGCAATTGTAATGGTCAGTAGTGTAAATAGTGAGAATAATATCAGTAATGACGTACTACTAATGGTAGCAAAGTTTCCCTGTGCAGCAGGTACATTTGAAATCCACTCTACTGAGAAAAAACTGTCGGAGAGAAATATGCAGTAACTGCGTCATGTTGGATATCATCATGGGATAATATAATTCGTTTTTTGATTATGTATGTAGTAGTGAACAGCGATCTAGCATTCACAAGGCTGGGCCATATACTCCCTCCTACGAAGATTTAAATAAAGAAATAACAGTCATAAGCAACCTTCATATTTTGTAAGGTCGCTGGCTGAACTTTGTAGCTTTTGTTGCTTGTGGGGGTTGTTTTGAGGGAGGAGACCAGACAGCGAGGTCATCGGTCTCATCGGATTAGGGAAGGATGGGAAAGGAAGTCAGCCGTGCCCTTTCGAAGGATCCATCCCGTCATTTGCTTCGAGTGATTTATGGAAATCACGGAAAACCTAAATCAGGATGGCCGCGTGCGGGTTTGAACTGTCGTCCTCCCAAACGTGAGTTCAGTGTGCTAACAACTGCGCCACCTCGCTCGGTTTTTGTTGCTTGTGGAAACACTGTGACACACACACCTTACTATCTTAGCACAGGTCGTGGCAGAAAGAACTCCACTATCAGGGAAGCTAAGAAAAACGAAACCAAGTAAGGTATGACATTTTTATTTTTATTATCTAAGAACACACATAATGCCGTTTAAGAATACGCAGTATTAAGGTGTTTTAAACAATACGTCAATGAAATAGCTGCCTCCATTGTTGATGCATTGGTTGAGCCATTCTCTGAAGTTGTTCATTACTTTACGAGTCATATCGGAAATGATTTCTTCAATTTCTCAAGCTATTGTGTTCTTAAGGGCCCGGTTAACCGTGCGGTCTAGGGTGTTTGGAGGAGGAGACCAGACAGCGAGGTCATGGGTCTCATCGGATTAGGGGAGTCGGCCGTGCCCTTTCAGAGAAACCATCCCAGCATTTGCCTGGAGCGATTTAGGGAAATCACGGAAAACCTACACCAGGATGGCCGGAGGCGGGATTGAACCGCTTCCTCCCGAATGCGAGTCCAGTGTCTAACCACTGGGCCACCTCGCTCTGTCTTGTGCGGTCTAACGCACTGCTTTTCGGCGTGCCGGTCCCCGGCACGAATGCGCCCGACGGATTACTGTCGAAGTCGGTGTGCCGGCCAGCCTGTGGATGGTTTTTATGGCGGTTTTCCATCTGCCTCGGCAAATGCGAGCTGGTTCCCCTTATCCCGCCTCAGTTACACTATGTCGGCGATTACTGCGCAAACACTGTCTTCACGTACGGAATGAGACGTTCCCGTGGGGTCCACTGCAGGCTGAACCACACAATAACCCTGGGTTCGGTGTGGGGCGGCGGTGGGGTGAGTGGACCCAGGAGTAGACAACATTCCTTTAGAACTACTGACAGCCTTGGGAGAACCAGTCCTGACAAAACTCTACCATCTGGTGAGCAAGATGTATGGGACAGGCGAAATACCCTCAGAATTCAAGAGGAATATAATAATTCCAGCGCTACGGTCGCAGGTTCGAATCCTGCCTCGGGCATGGATGTCTGTGACGTCCATAGGTTAGTTAGGTTTAATTAGTTCTAAGTTCTAGGCGACTGATAACCTCAGAAGTTAAGTCGCATAGTGCTCAGAGCCATTTGAACCATTTTTGAATAATTCCAGTCCCAAAGAAAGCAGGTGTTGACAGATGTGAAAATTACCGAATTATCAGTTTAATAAGTCGCGGCTGCAAAATACTAATACGAATTCTTTACAGACGAACGGAAAAACTGGTATAGGCCGACTTCGGGGAAGATCAGTTTGGATTCCGTATAAATGTTGGAACACGTGAGGCAATACTGACCCTACGACTTACCTTAGAAAATAGATTAAGGAAAGACAAACCTACGTTTCTAGCATTTGTAGGCTTAGAGAAAGCTTTTGACAATGTTGACTGGAATACTCTATTTCAAATTCTAAAGGTGGCAGGGGTGAAATACAGGGAGCGAAAGGCTATTTACAGTTTGTACAGAAATCAGATGGCAGTTATAAGAGCCGAGGGGCACGAAAGGGAAGCAGTGGTTGGGAAGGGAGTGAGACAGGATTGTAGCCTCTCCCCGATATTATTCAATCTGTATATTGAGCAAGCAGTAAAGGAAACAAAAGAAAAATTCGGAGTAGGTATTAAAATCCCTGGAGAAGAAATAAAAACTTTGGGGTTCGCTGACGACATTGTAATTCTGTCAGAGACAGCAAAGGACTTGGAAGAGCAGTTGAACGGAATGGACAGTGTCTTGAAAGGAGGATATAAGATGAACATCAGCAAAAGCAAAACGAGGATAATGGAATGTAGTCGAATTAAGTCGGGTGATGCCGAGGGAGTTAGATTGGGAAATGAGACACTTAAAGTAGTAAAGGAGTTTTGCTATTTGGGAATTAAAATATCTGATGATGGTCGAAGTAGAGAGGATATAAAATGTAGACTGGCAAAGGCAAGGAAAGCGTTTCTGAAGAAGAGAAATTTGTTAACATCGACTATAGATTTAAGTATCAGGAAGTCGTTTCTGAAAGTATTTATATGGAGTGAGCCATGTATGGAAGTGAAACATGGACGATAAATAGTTTGTACAAGAAGAGAATTGAAGCTTATGCAATGTGGTGCTACAGAAGAATGCTGGAGATTAGATGGGTAGATCACGTAACTAATGAGGAGGCGTTGAATAGAATTGGGGAGAAGAGGATTTTGTGGCACAACTTGACTAGAAGAAAGAATCGGTTTGTTGGGCATGTTCTGAGGCATCAAGGGATCACCAGTTTAGTATTGGAGGGCAGCGTGGGAAGTGATAATCGTAGAGGGAGACCAAGAGATGAATACACTAACCAGATTCACAAGGGTATAGATTGCAGTAGTTACTGGGAGATGAAGAAGCTTGCACAGGATAGAGGAGCACGGAGAGATGCATCAAACCAGTCTCAGGACTGGCGACCACAACAACATTGGTATACCTTTGACTTCAGATAGCCCCGCATAAGAAACTCATAGGGTGTCAAGTCTGACAATTGGTGGCCACCTAATATCACCACGCAAAGAAATGATACGTCCAGGAAACATTTCCCTCCCTGTGCCAGTGGCTGACGTGTTGTATGGGCTGTAGCGCCATCTTGTTGGACCATACATTCTCAATGTCATTAAAGCATGGCACAGTATTGACTGCTTTCTATAGTAACACTCTCAACATTTTCTACAAAAAATACGGACCAATCAGACCAAAATTAAAAACAGCATACCTAACCTGAACATTTTGTCAGAGTGGGAAGCTTGTAGATTTTAGGAAAAGAACTTATTTTACTATTTATAATTTATTCAAAAACAAGCACATGGTAATAAGGTATTAACTATACACAATTTGAATTAATCAACATTATATTGTAATTGCAGACGCATTTGTTTTATATTTGTCGGTGGCGGGAAACCAGTTTCACAAGTCGGGCCTACTTTTCAAGTAGGAATGGAGCTTATTACATGATTTGTTGATGTTAATCTTGGTAAATAAAAGGCATTTCAAAACTGAGACACTTAAATGTGTTTTGTCATTCATTAGAGAAAAAAACTGTTTCGACAGGTACCGTTACTTCCTGGCAAACGTAAAACGTATTCAATAATTATTCGAAACTTCGTACAGTTCGGATTGTTGTCACGGAAATGCGTGAGCAACTCCACCCAACGGTCTTCAGTAGCAACTTTTTTAGCGTTCCAGCTTGATATTCTTTTATCTGCGACGTATTTTGAAATAAGAGAAAATGAAATGAAATGATCGTTGGGCATTGATGGGCGGGAGGCACGATGCAGGGTAGTTCGGCTGCCGAGTTGCGAGTCTTATTTCAGGTGACGCCACATAGGGCGTCTTGCGTGTCGGTGATGATGATGACACCACAACACCCAGTCCCCGAGGGGAGAAATTATCTAACCCAGCCGGGAATCGAATCGGGCCCGGTGCATGGTAGGCAGACACGTTACTGCTCAGCTAAGCAGGCGGGCGGAAACAAGAGCAAACTCATCGAATACGTATATATCTTGGTGGCTGCTAAGGAATCCTCGTGTAATCAGCAAATCCCACGTAGGTACTGTCTGCATTGAACTGACACCATTGATCCAAGTATTCTCTGCTAGTCTTATACAATTCAGCAGCCGCACTTTCTACAACTCGGAACGCCAGCGTCAGTTTCTTGTAAGTTTGTTATTAGATTACTGGCGGTGTGAGGAAGAAAAAGCGAACGCTCTTTACGTGCCAAGTTATCTCGGAGACGCCTTATTTCCTTTGCAGATTCTAAATCAGACACGCACTGTGCTTCAATTTTTAACGGCGTTTGGTGGAAACTCGCTGCCCGTGCGTGCAAGACGTATACCCATAATTCAGAGGTGCGATTTTCGAAAAAAAGTTTTTAAAATATTTGGGCATTTATTGATGCTCAGAAGATAGCTTTTTAAGAGCTGAAATATTTTTAAAACTCTTTCAAGCGTCAGCATTAACTCGAGCCACTTGGTTTTGGTATAGCCCGGCTGTTCCTGATACCCTGTGCCATTAGAATAAGAGAACTTTCAGAGCTTCCACTGGAACGCTGTAGGCGTAAGAAAAATTATTACATTTTCACAATGATACATTCGAAATCCATAGGGAGACAATCTGAAGCTGTTTTCATCGCGTTGTGAGCTATACAGGGTGGTCCATTGATCGTGACCGGGCCAAGTATCTCACGAAATAATCGTCAAACGAAAAAACTACAAAGAACGAAACTTGTCTAGCTTGAAGCGGGAAACCAGAAGGATCTATGGTTGGCCTGATTGATGGCGCTGCCATAGGTCAAACGGATATCAACTGCGTTTTTTAAAATAGGAACCCCCATTTTTATTACATATTCGTGTAGTACGTAAAGAAATATGAATGTTTTAGTTGTACCACTTTTTTCGCTTTGTGATAGATGGCGCTGTAATAGTCACAACCATATGGCTCACAATTTTAGACGAACAGTTGGTAAAAGGTAGGTTTTTTGAATTAAAATACAGCATTTTATTTCGGCTGTTCCAATGTGATACATGTACCTCTGTGAACTTATCATTTCTGAGAACGCATGCTGTTACAGCGTGATTACCTGTAAATACCACATTAATGCAATAAATGCTCAAAATGATGTCCGTCAATCTCAATGCATTTGGCAATACGTGTAACGACATTCCATTCACTGCGAGTAGTTCGCGTTCCGTAATGTTCGCAGATGCACTGACAATGCGCTGACGCATTTTGTCAGGCGTTGTCGGTGGATTACGATGGCAAATATCCTTCAACTTTCACCACAGAAAGAAATCGGGGACGTCAGATCCGGTGAACGTGCGGGCCATGGTATGGTGCTTCGAAGACCAATCCACCTGCCATGAAATATGCTATTCAATACCGCTTTAACCGCACGCGAGCTATGTGCCGGACATCCATCATGTTGGAAGACCATCGCCATTTAGATTGCCATCGATAAAATAGAGGCCACTTATCCTTCCTCCCATAATGCCGCACCATACATTAACCCGCCAAGGTCGCTGATGGTTCAAATGGCTCTGAGCACTATGGGACTTAACATCTTAGGTCAACAGTCCCCTAGAACTTAGAACTACTTAAACCTAACTAACCTAAGGACATCACACACATCCATGCCCGAGGCAGGATTCGAACCTGCGACCGTAGCAGTCCCGCGGTTCCGGACTGCAGCGCCTAGAACCACACGGTCACCGCGGCCGGCAAGGTCGCTGATGTTCCACTTGTCGCAGCCATAGTGGATTTTCCGTTGCCCAATAGTGCATACTATGCCAGTTTACGTTACCGCTGTTGGTGAATGACGCTTCGTCGCTAAATAGAACGCGTGCAAAAAATCTGTCATCGTCCCGTAATTTCTCTTCTTCCTGGTGCATAGAAATATGGTACGGGTGCAACTGATGTTGATGTAGCATTCTCAACACCGACGTTATTGAGATTCCCGATTCTCGCGCAATTTGTCTGCTACTGATGAGCGGATTAACCGCGACAGCAGCTAAAACACCTACTTGGGCCTCATCATTTGTTGCAGTTCCTGGTTGACGTTTCACATGTGGCTGAACACTTCCTGTTTCCTTAAATAACGTAACTATCCGGCGAACGGTCCGGACACTTGTATGATATCGTCCAGGATACCGAGCAGCATACATAGCACACGCCGGTTGGGCATTTTGATCACAATAGCCATACATCAACACGATATCGACCTTTTCCGCTATTGGTAAACGGTCCATTTTAACACGGGTAATGTATCACGAAGCAAATACCGTCTGCACTGGCGGAATGTTACGTGATACCACGTACTTATACGTTTGCGACTATTACAGCACCATCTATCAAAAAGGGAAGAAAGTAGTCCCACTAATACATACATATTTTTTTACGTACTACACGAATATGTAATAAAAAATGGGGGTTCCTATTTTAAAAAAACGTAGTTGATATCCGACTGACCTATGGCAGCGCCATCTAGCGGGCCAATCACAGCGGCATCTGGTTTCCCCCTTCAAGCTAGACGAGTTTCGTTCTTTGTAGTTTTTTTTTCGTTTGATGCTTATTCGTGAGATATTTGGCCCAGTCTCAATGGACCACCCTGTAGAGGCTCCACATCCAGTCCCAATGAGTTGCCTCCCGATAGGTTCAATTTTGCGTAAACATTATTACTCCCTTTCCTATTCTCTCCTCCATAACTGCAGATGGTATTACCTCCACAAAATTCCACAATTTTGTTATTAAATCATTGTACGATAATACCTCCCTTAAAGAATCGATGTTTCACCAGGCTGCTCTCGAAACTCTAAAATCTTGACATTCACACCTTCATAAGGTAAAAAATATGGAACCAAGCAAGGGGATAATTTTACTGAGCCATGATTTTAAGCATCTTTTAATTGAGATATGCAGTGGACTTCACAAAGATGCTCTTTCAATCATCACCGCCATAGGCGCCAGCACATTTGCAACAATAGCTTGGCATTTTGTACAAGCCTATCTAAAGTTTTTCTCAAAATATGTTTGAATTAAATTAGAGGCACAATCATTTGAGCTAAAGCTATGGATATCTTGAACTATATGACACGCCCATGCACCTTCCGCTGCATCTGGATCCAAATCCTTCGAAGTCGGCGCCTGTGTTTTACCGATTTTAGATACACCACTGGCCATTAAAATTGCTACACCACGAAGATGACGCGCTACAGACGAGAAATTTAACCGACAGGAAGAACATGCTGTGATATGCAAGTGATTAGCTTTTCTCAGTATTCATACAAGGTTGGCGCCGGTGGTGACACCTACAACGTGCTGACATGAGGAAAGTTTCCAACCGATTTCTCATACACAAACAGCAGTTGACCGGCGTTGCCTGGTGAAACGTTGTTGTGATGCCTCCTGTGAGGAGGAGAAATGCGTACCATCACGTTTCCGACGTTGACAAAGGTCGGATTGTAGCCTATCGCTATTGCGGTTTATCGTGTCGCGACATTGCTGCTCGCGTTGGTCGAGATCCAATGACTGTTAGCAGAATATGCAATCGGTGGGTTCAGGAGGGATATACGGAACGCCGTGCTGGACCCCGACGGCCTCGTATCACTAGCAGTCGACATGACAGGTATCTTATCCGCATGGCTGTAACGGATCGTGCAGCCACGTCTCGATGCCTGAGTCAACAGATGGGGACGTTTGCAAGACAACAACCATTTGCGCGAACAGTTTGACGACGTTTGCAGCAGCATGGACTATCAGCTCGGAGACCATGCCTGCTGTTACCCTTGACGCTGCATCACAGACAGGAGCGCCTGCGATGGTGTACTCAACGGCGAACCTGGGTGTACGAATGGCGAAACGTCATTTTTTCGGATGAATGCAGGTTCTGTTTACAGCATCATGATCGTCGCATCCATGTTTGGTGACATCGCTGTGAACGCACATTGTAAGCGTGTATTCGTCATTGCCATACTAGCGTATCACCCGGCGTGATGGTATGGCGTGCCATTGGTTACACGTCTCGGTCACCTCTTGTTCGCATTGACGGCACTTTGAACAGTGGACGTTACATTTCAGATGTGTTACGACCCGTGGCTCTACCCTTCATTCGATCCCTGCGAAACCCTACATTTCAGCAGGATAATGCACGACCGCGTGTTGCAGGTTCTGTACGGGCCTTTCTGGATACAGAAAATGTTTGACTGCTGCCCTGTCCAGCACATTCTCGAGATCTCTCAGCGATTGAAAACGTCTGGTCAGCAACTGGCTCGTCACGATACGCCAGTCACTACTCTTGATGAACTGTGGTATCGTGTTGAAGCTGCAGGGGCAGCTGTACCTGTACACTCCATTCAAGCTCTGTTTGACTCAATGCCTAGGCGTATCAAGGCCGTTATTACGGCCAGAGGTGGTTGTCCTGGGTACTGATTTCTCAGGATCTGTGCACCAAAATTGCATGACAGTGTAATCACATGTCAGTTCTAGTAGAATATATTTGTGCAATGAATACCCGTTTAACATCTGCATTTCTTCTTGGTGTAGCAATTTTAATGGCCAGTAGTGTATTTCTCAGTTTCGATGGAACACCATGACCAATACTAAAACCAGCACGACACTTTTCACACGTAACATCTGATGCAACACTCCTTTGCTTTATAAATGGAAAGTTATTTTGCAAAGTAATATTAAACGTACACAAACACGAAAACGTTGAATGAGTTGTTTGATTGTGCCCGTGCGCCTTAAAACTGTAGAAAAAACTAAAACTAAACAGTGTTGCCGCACGTGAAGTTGGCACTCGCGCGATGTGATTGTTGGCTGAGCTGAACGGCAGCGCCTGTCTCGCTCTCGCATGTTAGTCGCTCTCGCTTCTCCTCGCCGGCCGCGCAACCGCGTCACCCGCGTGTTTCCAATGTAATGGGTATAGGCAGGGAGGGAGGGTACGTCTAATCAGTTTTCGTTCGGTCTTTTTGCAAAAGCGGGGTTGCTCTAGCTGGGGACAACGGGACAGACAGCCTGAAAGCGGGACTGTCCCGCCCAAAGTGGGACGTATGGTCACGTTAAGCGTGCGATAGTGTTACTTTGGGACTACGGCGATGTTGTTGATGGAGTTTCCGGAGGTTGTTTTCAGACCAGTATCTGCAATTTTGTTTGTTTACTGCACATGTCAGATGAAAATGTGCCTCGTCTGAAAAAAATCACCACATCTTCTTGGTGAATATTCCGCAGCATATTTTGACACAATGTTGTACGGACTTCGTAATCTCAGTTCTTGAACCATCACAATCTTGCAGGGATGTATTTTTAATCCTCGATGCAAGATCCGTCTCACACTTCGATCCGATAATCGTAAGGCTAACGCATGATTTTTTGCGGAACGTGAAGGAGATTGTTGAAGTGAATCTCTCAATGCAACGACGTTTTCTGGGCCTGTAGCAGTCCGTCTTCGACCTTGGGGATTACGTTTCAATGCAGAATCCGTTTCTAGAATATTCGAAACCCTCAAATAAATGGTTTTCTTATCGAGAACAAGGTCCCGCTGACCAAGCACGAAATGAATGCAGAAGACACGTTGAACAGTTATTGGTGATCCTCCATTTTGAATAAACTACTCAACGACAAAATCACGATGTTCATCTGACCATGCCATGGCCTATAATGAAGACGGCACGTATGCAGGTATTCGAGGACACGCCTCCCAGCACTCTACTCTGTCGCTGCCCGCTGCACACTGCCCCTCAAATCACGGGAGTTCTTTCTGACGGACGCTGTAAAAGGCTTTTCCCAAAGTCAGTAACGTAATGCTGGACTTGGTACCAGTAGGGTTGATAAACACGCTAGTTCTACATAAATACTAACCGTAGAGCCGGCCGTAGTGGCCGAGCGGTTCTAGGCGCTTCAGTCTGCCGCTACGATCGCAGGTTCGAATCCTACCTCGGGCATGGATGTGTGTGATGTCCTTAGGTTAGTTGGGTTTAAGTAGTTTTAAGTTCTAGGGGGCTGATGACCTCAGATATTAAGTCCCATAGTGCTCAGAGACATTTGAACCATTTGATGATGGCTTGCCGAGCTGCGTTTTCCTATAACAGATTTATGTTACTAGTGACAAGCATCAGGTCGGATGAGAGGGCGACCAGGGGAATACAAGAAAAGTACGATAAATTGTCAGCCATTTGAACTAACCGTAGAACGCTATTTTCGCGAAAAGTCTACTGAGAACTTACTACTGGAACTAAAAAAAATGGCTCTGAGCACTATGCGACTTAACTGCTGAGGTCATCACTCGCCTAGAACTTAGAACTAATTAAACCTAACTAACCTATCACCACACACATCCATGCCCGAGGCAGGATTCGAACCTGCGACCGTAGCGGTCACGCGGTTCCAAACTGAAGCGCTAGAACCGCAAGGCCACACCGGCCGGCCAGCTCGAACTGACGGTGAATGCTTGTGTGTGATACATTCGTGACGTAGGCCTTTTCGACCACATCACTTTTGCCTACGAACAGTAGCGTAGAGAGCGGTTCTAGGCGCTACAGTCTGGAACCGCGCGACCGCTACGGTCGCAGGTTCGAATCCTGCCTCGGGCATGGATGTGTGTGATGTCCTTAGGTTAGTTACGTTTAAGTAGTTCGAAGTTCTAGGGGACTGATGACCACAGCAGTTAAGTCCCATAGTGCTCAGAGCCATTTGAACCAATAGCGTAGAACGATAAGCGTAAAAATTATCAAAAAAATGGTTCAAATGGCTCTGAGCACTATGGGACTCAACATCTTAGGTCATTAGTCCCCTAGAACTTAGAACTACTTAAACCTAACTAACCTAAGGACATCACACACACCCATGCCCGAGTCAGGATTCGAACCTGCGACCGTAGCAGTCCCGCGGTTCCGGACTGCAGCGCCAGAACCGCTAGACAACCGCGGCCGGCAGAAATTATCATAACCTGTATTTTCCGTACTGGCTTCTCAATCATTCCACCCTTTCCTATTTATCTATAACCCTTACACTCCTACCTGAGCAACAAAGCAGAAATAATTGCCTTGACAAAATAAAACCCACGTCGTGCGACAAAACACTGCTATGTTCTACACTGAAGCGCCAAAGAAACTGGTATAGGTATGCGTATTCAAATACAGGGATATGTTAACAGGCAGAATTTGGCGCAGCGGTCGCCTACGCATGTATAAGATAACAAGTGTCTGGCGCAGCTTTTAGTTCGGTTACTGTTGCTACAATGGCATGTTATCAAGATTTAAGTGAGCTGAACATGGTGTTATAGTCGGCGCACGAGCGATAGAACACAGCATCTCCGACGTAGCGCTGAAGTGAGGATTTTGCTGTACGACCATTTCACGGGTATACCGTAAATATCAGCAATCCGGTAAAGCATCAAATCTCTGACATTGGTGCGGTCTGAAAAATGTCCTGCAAGAACGGGAACAACGACGACTGAAGAGAACCTTTCAACGTGACAGAAGTACAGCCCTTCCACAGATTGCTGCAGATTTCACTGCTGGGCCATCAACAAGTGTAAGCGTGTGAAGCATTCAACGAAACATCATCGATATGGGCTTTCGGAGCCGAAGGCCCACTCGTGTACTCTTGATGACTGCACGACACGAAGCTTTACGCCTCACCTGTGTTCGTCAACACCGACACTGCACTGTTGATGACTGGAAACATGTTGCTTGGTCGGACGATTCTCGTTGTATCGAGCGGGTGGACGTGTAGGGGTATGGAGACAACCTCATGAATCCACGGACCCTACATGTCAGCAGGCTACTATTCAAGCTGGTGGAGGCTGTGTAATGGTGTGAGGCGTGTGCAGTTGGAGTGATATGGGACCCCTGATACATCTAAATACGTTTCTGCAAAGTGACACGTACGTAAGCATGCTGTCTGGTCTCCTGCATCCATTCATGTCCATTGTACATTCCGACGGACTTGGGCAATTCCAGCAGGACAATGCGACACCCCACATGTTCAGAATTGGTACCGAGTGGCTCCAGGAACACTCTTCTGAGTTTAAGCACTTCTGCTGATACCCCTGACACCACTGACATTAAAATTATAGAGCATATCTGGGATGCCTTGCAATGTGCTGTTCAGAAGAGATCTCCACCCCTCGTACTCTTACGGATTTATGGACAGCTCTGCAGGATTCATGGTGTCAGTTGTCTCCAGCACTACTTCAGACATTAGACGAGTCCATGTCACGTCGTGTTAGGGCACTCCTGCGTGCTCACGGGGGCGTTATACAGTGTCAGCCAGGTGTACCAGTTTCGTTGGCTCGTCAGTGTATAATTCATTTTCTCTGTCAGGGGCCTGACTTTGGAATAACCTTCCTCAAAATGTTAGTGAAATTAAAGTCTTTCAAAGTTGAAAACACAGCTAATGGTCCACTTTCTATCACAAGAGCTTTCTCTTCTGCAGGTGACTCTCGTCCACCCTTCACCTCCCCCCCCCCCCTCCCCTGCCACGTCCCTTTTTCTCCCCTTGTTTACAGAGTTCTTTATTGAAATTCTCTTCTTACCTAACAGCCATTGTCATTTTCATTTCAGTCTTCAAATCTTCCACTACCAACGAGACTTCAAAAGTGCTAAACTAATTAATATCATTCTTAATGACTGTATTGTGTTATTATTATTACTACTATCTGTGTTATTAGTATTATTATTACCACTATTATTAATATTAACTGCGCCCAGCGGTATTACCCACGATTAAATAGTTCGTTGTAAGAAAACGTTAATGCCAAAATATATTACTAACGTGTATGCTCCTTCATGAAAGTACTCTTCGAGGTACTGCGGCACTAGCCATTTCCGTCCTAGCAAAACTGTTGCAGAACACTGATCCCTGAAAAGTCACTCGTTTTCGTAAGGAAAAAATTTGTACGCAGTTGTGTAGCAAAGTACGAAATGTTCCAGGAAGTGAAGTAAATAATTACATTACTGTTTGCGACATGGTTAGTACGGAAAATATCATAATTCTATCGGTATGTATGTGTGGCCCGATATTTACTGCAATACATCTCCGTAAACAACGTTCCGATCATTCTTGTTTTCCGTGTATATGTACAGATCTCAGGCTCTCGATGTACTCGAGCAGCTAACGTAGAACCGTCGATGAGAGAAACACGGGGTGCCCAGATGAATGCCTGCCAATTTTAACGTTTGCCCTTGACTCTTATTTATAGTGATTGGGAAAGCGACTTTCAATGGTAATTACAAGCTCTTAAACTGGAATGGCTAGTTTGTTGGGATGATTAGAATTCGTGGTATTAATTCTGTCTCTCCCTCGTCTCCGCAGGTGGTGATGATGATGATGTTTGGTTTGTGGGGCGCTCACTGCTCGGTTATCAGCGTCAGTACAAATTCCGAACCTTTACTCAGCCCGATCTCGCCACTTTCATGGTGATGATGAAATGATGACGACAACACAAACACCCAGTCATCTCGAGGCAGGTGAAAATCCCTGACCCAGCCGGGAATCGAGCCCGGGTCTCCGCAGGTGATGGAGTCCTGCACGATATGCCTTCTCAGGTCCATGAGGAGTTCACCTGTTGCCATTGCAAATCGTGGAGGTTCTAGGTTACGCATCAATGAGACAGGCACACCTACCTTCAGCTCCAACTTTTGGGACAGCAACCCTGACAGCTCTAATGAGTTTACAAACTCTACAGGGTATGAAGCTGCGTCATCTCTTATCATCACTGCGCGACTGACGCGTAGGTGGTCAGCCTACCAGATACTTGACCGATAATTCTTTGCTGATGTTTCCCACCATTTCATTCTTTGGCGCCAAGATAACTCTATCACATAATCGCTCCTTGTTGCTTAAGTTTTCATGTAAGCTCGGTAAAATCTCATTAATTAGGTTATCATCCCATCTTAATACGAGGCGTGTTTTTTAAGTAAGTACCGTTTCGAAATTAAAAAAAGACGTGCTAAGATATCTCAATAATTTTTACATGAAAGCCTGTACCTTAATCTACTTTTCTACATAACTTCCGTCAATATTGAGGCACTTGTCATAACGTTGTACAGTTTTTGAATACGCTCCTCATAGAAGTCTGCCGCCTGACTTGTTAACCATTGCATCACCACTGTTTTGACTTCGTCTTGAAGACGCTGACCGCCCAGGTGTTTCTTCAAGTGCAGGAACAGGTGGTAGTCACTGGGCGCAAGCTCGGGACTGTACGGAGGATGATCCAGAGTTTCCCATCGAAAAGATGTGATGAGATCTTTGGTCTGATTCGCCACATGCGGACGGGCATTGTCTTGCAGCAAAACGATGCCCTTGCTCAACTTCCATAGACTGTTGCTTTGATCCTGGTGTGACGTAGGCCACCTATCTTTCATCTCCCGTAACAATTTGACTTAAGAAATCATCACCGCCGTTGTGGTACTGCTCAAGGAAAGTCAATGCACTGTGTAAACGTTTGGTTTTGTGCACATCCGTCAACATTTTCGGTACCCAACGCGCGCACAATTTTCGGTAATTCAAGTGCTCGGTCACAATGCCATACAAAACACTACGAGAAACATTAGGAAAGTCTTCCCGCAAGGAGGAAATCGTAAAGCGTCTGTTTTCTCTCACCTTATTGTCCACTTCCGGCACCAAACTTTCATTAACGACCGAAGGACGCCCACTCCGTTGTTCATAATGCACATTTATGCGGCTACCTTTAAATGCTCTCACCAACTTTCTTACCATTCCATCACTCATAATGGTTTCTCCGTAAACTGCACAGATCTCACGATGAATATCGATCGCTTTTAGGCCTTTAGCACTAAGAAATCTTATAAAAGGCCGTACTTAACAGTCGGTGGGACTCACGATTATCGGAGGCATTTAAACACTCAGTACACAACGTAAACAAGGAAGAATCAGACTGTAATGGCGTCAGTGCCTAGATTAAAAGATACCTTAGCACGTCTTTTTTTAATTTCAAAACGGCACTTACTTAAAAAAAACACGCCTCGTACATTGAGATGCGACTTCCAAATTTTATTAGGCCTTCCGCATCCATTGCCATGTGGCCTTCGCTGATCCCGAGGTGCTATCCAGCAAAGAGCCTAAACTCTTGGTCGTTGTAGAGTTGTACTCTCGTATTAGCTGTCAGCTGTAAACCTTCTACGTGTGCCCACAATAGCGATGATTTGAGGCACGCGTTGATCCCGTCTGCTGCAGTGCCTCTCTCGATGACCGGCAGCCTCTGTCGGAAGTCGCCTGTCAGCAAGACAACTATTCCACCCATCAACATTTGTTTACCGCAAGTTTCGGTCGTGTGCCTCAATCGCACACTTGTGTGACATCGATCTCACTTCCAACACGATTAATTTGCACTTCTGCAACAGAGCGGCGCGACCACAGCTCTTGCTTACGTTTTGGGTGTTTCCTCATTCACAAGGTTCAGAGGAAGCTTGAACACCCAGTACGCAATTTTTTCTCCGCTGAACAAGGACGCGGCTATTCCATAGGACGCAACAGCTTAAGCAATATTCCTGTCCGTGCGCAACAAGGCCGAGAGCAAATTCAACAGGAAAGTCATGCCAGTGCTCCCAGGTACGTCCAAGAAATGAAGATCCCTTTCTCCGTTCTGCACGTGACTCTAACTTTATTGAAAATGTGCATTTGCTCTGGTAATAGCAGGAGCTCCAGGCTTGCTGTGTCGTAACTGAGTAGCCTGAGTAAATCAGTGCACACATCTCCCGCTCATTGTGGGGTGGGCATGCCGAACTCAGATTGTCGTTTTCCCCCCATAGAGAAAATTTTGTCCTCAATAATCTCCAGCGCTTCGTTAAAATATATGTCATCGCTGATCTAGGCTCTCCCTTGGTACTGATACGCGATTTCTTCGAATAATACTGTTTTATAATTATTCCAAAGTGTTACAGGGTTCTAGGGTCCTCAGGTGCTCAACGTGAAAGCAAAGAGCTCTCTCAACTTGTCTCATGACCCGCAAAATACTGGGTCCTCCACTGTAGCGTCCCAGTGGCCTCGATCTTCCAAAAGTGCCGTTGCCTCACACGCGTCATGGAACGTAGATTTTTCTCCAAAAATGGTTCAAATGGCTCTGAGCACTATGGGACTTAACACCTTAGGTCATCAGTCCCCTAGAACTTAGAACTACGTAAACCTAACTAACCTAAGGACACCACACACATCCATGTCCGAGGCAGGATTCGAACCTGCGACCGTAGCAGTCCCGCGGTTCCGGACTGTAGCGTCTAGAACCGCACGGCCAACGGGGCCGGCTGCGGTTTTTCTCCTTCGTCGACTGTTTTCATGGCCCTGGAAGTGGATCAGAAGCAACTGTACACAGTAAACTCAAAGTGTGTTAAATGCACGGTATAAATTCTGCCCAGGGCCTCTGATGCTTTCACACTTCGCCAGCCTTCGACCGAGTTGCCCTGCTCACGACGTTTCCATTACTTCCGTGACACGTTCCATGTGAAATATTTTGGCTCATCGGCGTACAGCAAAGTTCTGACAACGTCGTCCACCTGGCAAAGACAGAAAAACGCGGTGAAGGTGGTAGTGCATGGTGTCGCTATTCGATCGAGCAAATTGGCTTCCGTGAAGTACACGCGCTCGCCTTCAGGAAGGTGCATCGCTATATGTGTGACTTTTTTTGTTTGTTTGTGGTTTTAGGGCGCAAAACTTCTATGGTCATTAGCGCCCAGCCCGTGACTTAGGAAACAGTAAAAAACCGGAACTTAAAACCAGCAGCAATGGGAACAAAGTCATAAAATTGGAGAAACTAAAAGCAGAAGGAATGCTTAAAAATCCACTACAGAAAGGGGTTGGTTGCCCCCAAAAAAAGCTTCAAATGACTGACGTCATTTCACTGTCACTAATAAACTGGAGAACGCGGTCGGCTGAGCGCGTGTCATCTGCTAAAATCGACGATAGATCAGGCGGTAGCTGTAGACGGGAGCGTAACGGATTAAAATAGGGGCATTCAATTAAAAGGTGTCTAACCGTCCACAGCTGAAAGCAGTGGGGACAGAGTGGGGGAGGATCGCCGCTTAAAAGATGTCGATGGCTAAAAAGACAGTGCCCTATCCGGAGTCTAGCTAAAATTACCTCCTCCCGACGACGCGTTCGGGAGGAAGAGGTCCAAGCGCAAGGAAGGGCTTTCACTTCCAGCAATTTATTATGGGGAAGTGTTGACCAATGCGCATGCCATAAATGAGCAACTTTGCGACATAAACCGCTCCGTAGATCGGTGAAGGGAAGCGACTGAATAGCTGGCCGAGGAAGAGAGACTGCAGCCTCATTCCCACAGATACCAGCGTGTCCCGGGAGCCAGAGGAACGCCACCGAGACGCCCCCCAGGTGGAGCAAGCGCAGACAGTCCTGAATCCGGTGGACCAGAGGGTGCTCAGGGTAAAGAACTTGGAGACTGAGGAGAGAGCTGAGAGAATCTGAGCAGATTACGTACTGTATCCGCTGATGGTGGCGGATGTTCAAAAATGGTTCAAATGGCTCTGAGCACTATGGGACTCAACTGCTGAGGTTATTAGTCCCCTAGAACTTAGAACTAGTTAAACCTAACTAACCTAAGGACATCACAAACATCCATGCCCGAGGCAGGATTCGAACCTGCGACCGTAGCGGTCTTGCGGTTCCAGACTGCAGCGCCTTTAACCGCACGGCCACTTCGGCCGGCCAGGTGGCGGATGTAGTGGACAGCCTGGAGAACAGCGTAAAGCTCCGCAGTATAAACCGAACACTGGTCGGGAAGCCGAAAGTGATTTGGGGTGTCGCCAACAATATAGGCACTCCCTACACCTAACGATGTTTTCGAGCCGTCGGTGTAAATAAATGTGGCGTCCATCATTTGTGCACATAGAGCAGCAAATGCCCGACGGTAAACAAGTGTAGGGGTACCATCCTTGGGAAATTGACAAAGGTCACGGAGCAAGTAGATCCGGGAACGGAGCCAAGGCGGTGCTGTACCCCAAGTTGTCAAGAAGGTTTTGGGAAAGCGGAAGGAAAGAGAATGGAGCAGTTGACGGAAGCGGACTCCCGGGGGTAGTAGGGAGGAGGAGCGGCATGCATACCCTACATCAAAGGAGGCGTCGAAAAAAAGGTCATGGGCTGGATTAGCAGGCATGGAAGACAGATGGCTAGCATAACGACTCAGAAGGACTGCCCGCCGATTGGACAGCGGAGGTTCAGCAGTCTCAGCATAAAGGCTTTCCACAGGGCTGGTGTAAAAAGCTCCAGACACTAAACGTAATCCACGGTGGTGGATAGAGTCGAGACGCCGAAGAATAGACGGCCGAGCAGAGGAGTAGACTATGCTTCCATAATCCAATTTCGAGCGCACTAAGGCGCGATAGAGGCGGAGAAGGACCACTCGGTCCGCTCCCCAGGAGGTACCATTCAGGACACGGAGGGAGTTAAGGGAACGCAGACAGCGAGCCGAAAGATAGGAAACGTGGGCGGACCAGCACAGTTTTCTGTCAAACATAAGACCCAAGAATTTAGCGACGTCGGAAAACGGAAGGTTGACAGGACCTAGAGTAAGGAGGGCGGAAGAAACTCCTTACGTCGCCAAAAATTAACACAAACGGTCTTACTGGGTGAGAAACGGAAGCCGGTTTCGATGCTCCACGAGTGGAGGCGATCGAGACATCCTTGAAGACCTCGTTCAAGAAGGCTGGTCCGTTGAGAGCTGTAGTAGATCGCAAAATCGTCCACAAAGAGGGAGCCCGAGACATCAGGAAGGAGACAAACCATAATTGGATTTATGGCGATGGCAAACAGTACAACACTCAGCACGGAGCCCTGGGGTACCCCGTTTTCTTGGGAGAAAGTACGGGAGAGAGTAGTGTTCACCCGCACCCTAAATGTGCGCTCTGCCATAAATTCGCGAAGAAAAAGGGGCAGCCGGCCTCGAAAGCCCCAAGAGAACAGTGTGCAGAGGATGCCTGTCCTCCAACAGGTATCGTATGCTCTCTCCAGATCAAAAAATATTGCTACCGTTTGGCGTTTCCGGAGAAAATTGTTCATGATATAAGTGGAGAGAGCAACGAGGTGGTCAACTGCAGAACGATGCTTTCGGAATCCGCATTGGGCAGGTGTTAAAAGACTGCGGGATTCCAGCCACCAAGCTAAACGGTAATTCGCCATACGCTCCAAAACCTTACAGACATTACTCGTGAGAGAAATGGGGCGATAGCTAGAGGGGAGATGTTTGTCCTTTCCAGGTTTCGGAACGGGAACGACAATAGCTTCCCGCCATCGTCTGGGAAAGGTACTGTCGGTCCAAATTCGATTATAAAGGCGAAGGAGGGAACGCAGACTATGGGTTGATAAATGCAGCAACATTTGGACATGGATACCATCCGGTCCTGGGGCGGAGGAGCGAGAAGAAGAGAGGGCATGTTGGAGTTCCCGCATGGAGAAAACAGTATTGTAGCTTTCGTGATTTTGAGAGGAGAAAGCAAGATGTCGCACTTCCGCTGCACGTTTCTTCGGGAGAAACGCTGGCGGGTAATTTGAAGAGCTCGAAATCTCAGCAAAGTGCTGACCCAATGAGTTAGAAATTGCGACGGGGTCCACTAAGGTATCATGTGCGACAGTGAGCCCAGAGACCGGGGAGAAACTAGGCGCGCCTGAGAACCGTCGAAGCCGACTCCAAACTTCCGAGGAGGGAGTGAAGGTATTAAATGAGCTAATAAAGAATTTCCAGCTTGCCTTCTTGCTATCGCGGATGACGCGACGGCATCGCGCACGGAGCTGCTTATATCGGATACAGTTGGCCAAAGTTGGATGGTGACGGAAAATGCGAAGAGCACGTCGCCGCTCACGTATTGCGTCACGGCATGCCTCGTTCCACCAAGGAACTGGGGGGCGCCGGGGCGATTCGGAGGTGCGTGGTATTGAACGTTCCGCAGCTGTAAGAATAACGTCGGTAGTATGTGTGACCTCACCATCGACGCTGGGAAAGCGACGGTCATCGAATGTCGCTAGAGACGAAAAAAGTGTCCAATCGGCTTGGGCAAACTTCCAGCGTCGCAAGCGCATATATGGCAGTTGAGGCTGCAGTCGAAGAACACATGGAAAGTGGTCACTCGAGTGTGTATCACCAAGGGCGAACCATTCGAAGCGCCGAGCTAGCGGAACAGTACCGACCGCAAGGTCCAAATGAGATAAATTTGTCGTGGAGGCAGACAAAAACGTGGGGACCCCAGTGTTGAGGCAAACTAGATCCGCTTGGTGGAAGACGTCTAGCAATAGTGAGCCACGTGGACAAGGATGTGGAGATCCCCAAAGCGGGTGGTGGGCATTGAAATCCCCAACCAGCAAATAGGGGGGTGGAAGCTGACCTAGAAGATGAAGGAGATCAGCTCGTGCCATTGGTGTGGACGATGGAATGTATACCGTACAAAGAGAGAACGCGTATCCAGAAAGGGAAAGACGGACGGCGACAGCTTGGAAGGAACTGTTTAAGGGGATTGGGTGATAATGGAGAGTATTATGGAGAAGAATCATGAGTCCTCCATGGGCTGGAGTGCCTTCAACAGAGGGGAGGTCATATCGGACGGACTGAAATTGAGGGAGAACAAAGCGGTCATGGGGACGCAGCTTTGTTTCCTGAAGACAGAAGATGACCGGCGAGTAGGATCGTAAGAGGATCGACAATTCATCCCGATTGGCTCGAATGCCGCGGATATTCCAGTGGATAATGGACATAGGGTGAACAGAAAATGGAGGAATGTGACCAAGGGTGCTGTCAACTCAACGACTGCTCAGAGCTTGCGACCGACAGCATGGAATGGCATTCAGTCGAAGGCAGAAGATCCTGATCCATAGGTTGGTCAGGAGCAGCTCCTGCCAACAGCGATCGGCCGGTTGACCGGCCATCAGCAGTGCGCCTCGGCGACACAGAAGACGGCCGAGGACGATGTCCGCCAGGTGGTGCTGTAGATGGGACTCGCCTTGGCGGAGAAGGAGAGGAACTGTGTTTCTTTGTAGCCTTCTTGGAAGTATGATGTTTAGATGAAGGAGGAACCGATGGTTGTGAAGTTGCGGTACGTAAAAACTCTTCACGAGTATGCTCTTTTTTCGAAGACTTGGCGTCTGACTTTTGGGCTAGAGATTTAGCAGAACCCGACGAAGGGTGAGCCATAGAGTGGGCAGGCGAAAGTGGTGAGGTTGAACGGGCGATCTTTGCGCTGGCCGATCTGACGACCGTGGTACTAAAGGTGAGGTCGCAAGTCTGCGTGGCCGCCTCCTTTGTTGGCCGAGGAGAAGCAAGGACAGTGCTGTATTTTCCTGTCTAAGGCACGGTGGGCTGTCAACTGGCGAATAATTTTCGAGCAGCAAAGGTCGACACCTTTTCCTTCACTCTCATTTCTTGGATGAGCTTTTCGTCCCTAAAAACTGGGCAATCTCGAGAGGAAGCAGCGTGGTCACCCATACAGTTGATGCAGCGAGGGGATGGAGGTGGACAAGCACCCTCATGGGCATCCTTGCCACACGTAACACATTTGGCCGGATTGGAACAGGACTGGCTGGTGTGATTGAACCGCTGACATCGATAGCAACGCGTAGGGTTTGGGACGTAAGGGCGAACGGAAATTATCTCATAGCCTGCTTTGATTTTTGATGGAAGTTGAACTTTGTCAAATGTCAAGAAGACAGTGCGGGTTGGAATGATGCTCGTGTCAACCCTTTTCATCACCCTATGAACAGCCGTTACGCCCTGGTCAGACAGGTAGTGCTGAATTTCTTCGTCAGACAATCCATCGAGGGAGCGTGTATAAACGACTCCACGCGAGGAATTTAAGGTACGGTGCGGTTCCACCCGGACAGGGAAGGTGTGGAGCAGAGAAGTACGCAGCAATTTTTGAGCCTGGAGGGCACTGTGTGTTTCTAACAACAGGGTGCCATTCCGTAATCTGGAACAAGACTTTACAGGACCTGCAACTGCGTCGACACCTTTCTGAATAATGAAAGGGTTGACCGTGGAGAAGTCGTGACCTTCGTCAGACCGAGAAACAACAAGGAACTGTGGCAACGATGGAAGAACCGTCTGTGGCTGAGACTCAGTGCACTTACGTTTGTGAGCAGACATAGTGGAATGTGAGGAAACCATTGCGGAAGAATCCCCCATGATTACCGGCGTCTCCGATGGTGCGCTCTTCCCTTGTGGGGGCCCTCACTGAGGGCACACCCACCTTAGGTGATTGTTCACACCTCAGGTCACACCTCCCGACAAACGGACGGAGGGACCAATCGGCACTTTCGGAAGGTATCAGCTCGGGTAATCACCCCTCCCTGGGCCTGGCCGTTACCAGGGGGTACGTACGTGTCCTACCTGTCTACCCGGGGCGGGGAATTACGCGTTACCCCGTCACCGGCTACGCATGGAAGTGCGTGGGTCAGCCTTCAGACACGCACAGGGAGGAAAAAAGAGAAAGGGAAAGGAAAGAAGAGGGGGTCTCAAACGCCGCAGCGGAGAAAAGGGCAAAGAGAAGAGGGAAGGAAAAGAGAAGGACAGAGGAAGGACGAGGACTTGCAAGTGTAGAAAGCAAGGAATTTGGAACAGTTTCGAGCGCCCGTCTCCGGACGTAGGCACAAACCATACTCCCAGAGGGGGAGTAAGGGAAGGAAAGAGCCAGAGGTGAGGGGGGGGGGGGTGAAGATGGGGGACGGGGAAGGATGCGGAAAGGGAAGGGAAGGTATGCAGCCCGGAAAGGAAGGAGGGCCACATTAGTTCGGGGTCCCGTGCTCGCTACGCACGTGTCCACAAAAGAGTTGTGGACCCCCTGGGGGGATATGTGTGACTGTAGGGTACCTCTCCAGAAGCGACGCTGCTCACATATCGACCCGCTTTAAATATTTATTTATTTATTTATTTATTTACATGTCAAGTTCCATAGGGCCAAATTGAGGAGCAAATCTCCAAGGCCATGGAAGGTGTCAGTACAGGAAATTACAACGGAAAAGCAATAACAGATTTAAAAAAAAGCTTATTAATCCAAAAAAAGTCAAGGCATAGGTATAAGTAACAACAATACAAAATAAGAATCAGCTTAATTTTTCAAGGACCTCCTCAACAGAATAGAAGGAGTGGCCCATGAGGATACTCTTCAGTTTCGATTTGAAAGCGCGTGGATTACTGCTAAAATTTTTGAATTCTTATGGTTGTTGTTGTTGTGGTCTTCAGTCCTGGGACTGGTTTGATGCAGCTCTCCATGCTACTCTATCCTGTGCAAGCTTCTTCATCTCCCAGTACTTACTGCAACCTACGTCCTTCTGAATCTGCTTAGTGTATTCATCTCTTGGTCTCCCTCTACAATTTTTACCCTCCACGCTGCCCTCCAATACTAAATTGGTGATCCCTTGATGCCTCAGAACATGTCCTACCAACCGGTCCCTTCTTCTTGTCAAGTTGTGCCACAAACTCCTCTTCTCCCCAGTTCTATTCAGTACCTCCTCATTAGTTATGTGATCTACTCATCTAATCTTCAGCACTCTTCTGTAGCACCACATTTCGAAAGCTTCTATTCTCTTCTTGTCCAAACTATTTATCGTCCATGTTTCACTTCCATACATGGCTACACTCCATGCAAATACTTTCAGAAACGACTTCCAGACATTTAAATATATACTCGATGTTAGCAAATTTTTCTTCTTCAAAAACGCTTTCTTTGCCATTGCCAGTCTACATTTTATATCCTCTCTACTTCGACCATCATCGGTTATTTTGCTCCCCAAATAGCAAAACTCCTTTACTACTTTAAGCGTCTCATTTCCTAATCTAATTCCAGCAGCATCGCCCGATTTAATTCGACTACATTCCATTATCCTCGTTTTGCTTTTGTTGATGTTCATCTTATACCATCCTTTCAAGACACTGTCCATTCCGTTCAACTGCTCTTCCAAGTCCTTTGCTGTGTCTGACAGAATTACAATGTCATCGGCAAACCTCAAAGTTTTTATTTCTTCTCCATGGATTTTAATACCTACACCAAATTTTTCTTTTGTTTCCTTTACTGCTTGCTCAATATACAGATTGAATAACATCGTGGAGAGGCTAAACCCCTGTCTCACTCCCTTCCCTACCACTGCTTCTCTTTCGTGTCTCTCGACTCTTATAACTGCCATTTGGTTTCTGTACAAATTGTTCTTGTGGTAGCTTACTGAAAATGGATGCAGCAGTATACTGCACACCTTTCTGCTCAAGAGATGAGGAAGTCCGATCCAAACGCGGGTTTGATTTCTGCCGAGTATTAACTGAGTGGAAGCTGCTTTTTCTTGGGAATAAGCAGACGTTGTTAACAAGAAGTGACAGTAAAGAATATACATATTGAGAGGCCAATGAGCAAATACCCAGACTAGTGAACAAGGGTCGACAAGAGGTCCGTGAACTAACACCACTTATTGCCCGAACCGCTGCACTTCGTCTCTTGGATCGATATTAGCATAGCCCTGTTGGCCCACAATAAATATCGGCTGGTCACCGCTTTTATTGATGTATTTGCAAATGCATTTAATTACCTTAACTGAGTTAATGTGGCCATTAAATATTTTGGAAAGGAATGCTGAGCATGGAGCGACACAGCTGTTGTCCAGTACGACTACGTACGCCATACCTCTCACCTTCATTGTAACCGTACGTCCCGCGTCTTCTAGTGCTCTACGTCCGTGCAATCGTTTCTCGTTCGTTTGGGTCTCTTAACCGTAGCCGGGGATACTTTTAGGTTTATTTCCTGTCCTTCTTGCATGGGGACAAAGGGTTCAGTGCTCTGCAAAAACCGTGTAGTAGTCTTGTAGTGACCGTCTCATATTGCTGTTTGTCCACATTGGGGTCTGGCAGCTCTTCATATATCACTTCATCGATTTGGCTCGGGCGCAGTTTCTGTTTTAACCACAGCAGCAAGTGCATGTCGGACAAGCCGCGCTTTTGCTACTCAATGAAATACCGGGTGATCAAAAACTCAGTATAAATTTGAAAACTTAATAAATCACGGAATAATGTAGTTAGAGAGGTAAAAATTGACACGCATGTTTGGAATGACATGAGGTTTTATTAGAACAAAAAAAAAAACAAAGTTCACAAAAGTCCGACAGATGGCGCTGGACAGCAAAACGTCAGTGACTGCGCATGACAATCGTGTATATAAGGAGCTGTAATGAGAGAGACAATCAGATGCGTCAGCAATCGCAGCATGTTGACGTCACCTGAAAAGGCGCTTTTAGTGAAGCTGTATTATCGGAATGGGGAATGTGCTAGTTCAGCGTTACGATCCTATCGCTATAGGAAGGGGATTCGGACGGGTAAAGGTCCGTTGACAAATGCAGCTGTGGCGACAATGATTTCGAGGTTCGAAGTCACGGGTTGTTTAGACGATAGACCCTGTAGTGGCTGACCGAGCACAAGGTGCAATACTGCTGAGACAGTTCAGGAAGAAATGGAGACTGTAGCGGGTTCGTCTATGCACGGGGAAGTCAGCGCTCGTGCAGTCGCACGTCGCGCCGGCATTCCATACACTACTGTTTGGTTGGCACTTGGGCGTACCCTCCGACGCTATCCGTACAAAATGCATCGGCATCATGAATTGTTACCTGGCGATTTAGTGAAGCGGAGGGCATTTGCGGTGTGGGCGTTTCAACAGATGGCAGAAGATGACGATTGGTTGAGTAACGTGTTGTGGACCGACGAAGCTCATTTCACGCTCCGAGGGTCTGTCAAGGCCCACAACTACAGAATTTGGACTACCGAAAATCCTAGAACTGTCGTGGAAACTGCATTGCACGACGAGAAAGTCACGGTATGGGTTGGATTTACCACATCTACCGTTATCGGGCTTTTATTCTTCGAGGAAATGCGTGATTCTGGTCTTGTAACTGCTACCGTGACGGGTGAGAAGTAGGCCGATATGTTACAGCATCGCATCATCCCCAGCCTGGCTGATAAACACCTACTAGAACGTACGATGTTTATGCAGGATGGCGCTCCACCCCATATTGCTAGACGCGTGAAAGATCTCTTGCGCGCGTCGTTTGGTGATGATCGTGTGCTCAGCCGCCACTTTCGTCATGCTTGGCCTCCCAGGTCCCCAGACCTCAGTCCGTGCGATTATTGGCTTTGGGGTTACCTGAAGTCGCAAATGTATCGTGATCGACAGGCATCTCTAGGGATGCTGAAAGACAACTTCCGTCGCCAATGCCTCACCATAGCTCCGGACATGCTTTAAAGTTCTGTTCACAACATTATTCCTCGACTACAGCTATTGTTGAGGAATGATGTTGGACATATTGAGCATTTCCTGTAAAGAACATCATCTTTGCTTTGTCTTACTTTGTTATGCTAATTATTGCTATTCTGATCAGATGAAGCGCCATCTGTCGGACTTTCTTTCAACTTTTGTATTTTTTTGGTTCAAATAAAACCCCATGTCATTCCAAGCATGTGTGTCAATTTGTACCTCTCTATCTACATTATTCCGTGATTTATTCAGTTTTCAAATTTATACCGACTTTTTGATCACCCGGTACATGAAGCACTATGCTTCACCAAAAACTTGCCCTTTCTTAAGGACGGCCATCAGCTTTTGCACTTGAATCTAAAAAAGTGGTGCTCTGTCGGTTTCTGCCCGGCCAAAAGTTCTTGCCTGATCTCAGTCCAGGCTGGGCTGCACCTGAAGGTGATAAATAACTCCGGCCGACCACATTTCCGGACATGAGAGAGTGCGTCCTGGGTGTATTCGTGGAGGTACCTCGGACTGTTCGCGAATGACTACGGGAGGATGACCATCTGACCTAAGTCGTTCGGATTTACATTCCCATCGCTCGCAATTGTATCTTGCAGGTGGGCATAATTCTCTGCACGCAGCTTGGTCGATTTAGCGCTACGAACCTTAGACACTCACTCTCGGTTCTCACATACAGAAGTATGCTACACCGCACCGCAAGTTGAAGTCGTGTACGCGTACCATCAGGTGAAATGCATAGAAGCCCATGCACGACACCTTTTTTGTTTGGATTCGGCCGGCCATTCGCCGGATTCGTTTGAAGAAAACTGAAATGATATTCTTCTTGCCCTTTCGAAAACGTAATGGGATACTGTAAAGCATCATGGTAGTGTTGACTGTCCGATCCTGGCGACACAGTCGTCGTGCTTGCGCAGGACAATGTCCGTCGGAACGGTGGGGCCAGCGCCCTCCACCACATCCGCGACCTCGGCCACGGGCGGTTCGTTCGAGCGCCATCCGTGCTCCCCACTAGGCACTTGATCTGCGCGGATCACTACCTTGCAGCTGTCGTCGCGCATGTTCTCCAGAGCTGTTTAAACTTTTGCATCAATACGGTTTGATCCGGCAGAAATTTCTGAATTTTCAGTCTTCCATTCAACTCTTCGAATAATTAGACGCCGTCTATCAGTCTCCCCCTCGTCGTCTCGCGTAAAGTAAACTTGCAAAAAATTGTGCTTCACCACTCGACGGAGGTGAAAGGGACCCGATTTTATGGTGCACTTGCTCCTGAACCGTAAAGGTCGGTGAAAATCCAGGCAATTTTTATGTGCCCCAAAGCAGATCATGCGAAAAAATGAATAATAATACTTTTTTATACAATTTAGAAACTGCTATGATTCATCAGTCTCTCCAGAAAATTATTCCTTTAAAGGATCCACCGGCTCTTCTAATGCAACAACGGATACCTTGCCCGCAGAGCAACACATTCCCGCCGTTTCCTCCATCCATTTCAGTAGCCCACAAAATCTGCATGCTTTGGGCATTTTGATTAACCTGTAGTTACTGTAATTCAAAGTTGGATCACAGTCTAAAGCGCATTTTTTTTCTAAAACTGCTGCACTGGATACCCAAAGAAACTGATAAAACTGCCTAATATAGTGTACGGCCACGCAAGCACGCAGAAGTGCCGCAACACGACGTGACATGGCTAATGTTTGAAGTAGGACTGGAAGGAACTGACACCATGAATCCTGCAGCGCTGTCCATAAATCAGTAAGAGTACGAGGGGTGGAGATCTCTTCTGAACAGCACGTTGCAAGCTATCCTGCAAGCTATCCCAGATATGCTCAATAATGTTCATGTCTGGGTGTTCGGTGGACAACGGAAGTGTTTAAACTCAGAAGAGTGTTCCTGGGGCTACTCTGTAGCAATTCTGGACGTGTGGGGAGTCGCATCTTCCTGCTGGAATTCCCCAAGTCCGTCGGAATGCACTATAGACATGGATGGATTCAGGTGATCAGATAGCATGCTTACGTACTCGTCACCTGTCAAAAACGTTTCTAGACGGATAACGAGTCCCATGTCACTCCAACTGCACACACCCCACACCATTAAAGAGCCTCCACCAGCTTGGACAGTCCCCTGCTGACATGCAAGGTCCATGGACTCTTGAGCGTATCTCCATAAACCTACACGTCCATCCGCTCAATACAATCTGAAACGAGACTCGTCCGACCAGGCATCATGTTTCCAGTCATCAACTGTCCAATGTCGGTGTTGACGGGCCCAGGCGAGGCGTAAAGCTCTGTGTCGTGCTGTCATCAATGGTACACGAGTAGGCCTTCGGCTACGAAAGCCCAAATCGATTATGTTTCGTTGAATGGTTCGCACGCTGACACTTGTTGATGGCTCAGCAGTGAAATCTGCTGCAATCTGCGGAAGCGTTGCATTTCTGTCACGTTAAACGATTCTCTTCAGTCGTCGTTGTTCCCGTCCTTGCAGGATCTTTTTCCGGCCGCAGTGATGAGGGAGATTTGATGTTTTACCTGGTTCCTGATATTTACGGTACACTCGTGAAATGGTCGTACGGGAAAACCCCAACGTCATCGCTACCTCGGTGATGCTGCGTCTCATCGCTCGTGCACCGACTATAACACCACGTTCAGATTCACTTAAATATTGATAACCTGCCATTGTAACCGATATAATAGCTGCGCCAGACGCTTGTTTTCTTATACAGGCGTTGCCGACCGCTGCACCGTTTTCTGCCTATTTACATATTCTGTATCTGAATACGCATGCCTATACTAGTTTCTTTGGCGCTTCGGTGTTGCTCGAGCTCTTTTTAAGCTCTATGACAGATTCGACATGCGTTTCCTAGGCACTAGAAATTTAAGCAGCAGTCCCTAAACTGAGGAACTGACGTCGCTAGATAACCGACCTAAATAACCTGACGTAATAACTAACTACAATAACAACAATACAGTAATTTATAACAAATGTAAGTAAACGACCGAAACAAACAAAGAACCTAACGGAGAAACAGACTGTCTAATCATACTAATGCCAAGCAAATAAACGAAAGATACAACAAACCTAACAGATAAAGAAACTACCGAGATCCTACAAACACAAAGTAAACTAACGAAAGAAATAACAAACCTAACAGGAAAACAAACCGTCCAGATCCCACAAATCAGTGAAAACGTCGAAGAAACTTTGAATCACACAAATCTAACCAGCAAAGCTACGTCTAAGTCCTAAAGGCAAACTTTCGAATGCTACAAACAATCGAAATCAACAAAGACGCTGTGATTAATTGTAATCCAAAGAGAATGCAGCGTTTAAGAATCTTGATAATATCCAAATCTTCGACCATCTACGGTCGAAGATTACAGTCCAGTACACTTCATTGAAGTCCAAAGAGAAAACGATATTTAAGAATCCTAATAATATCACAACTGAATACACATTCTACATTCTGCGAAGAATTTGCTTCAGCATATGTTAGATTGTTATGGAGTTTAGTGACGACTTTATCCTAAAGTAATATTTCTGGATTCGTAGTACATACATACTTTCATTTGTTAAAATAAATCAAATGGGTGCTGTGTAAACGCTAAATTCCAGATCTGAAACCGTGTTATGACACTATTCCGTTTCAAGGCAACAACTAACTGAAGATTCATCACAAACTCAACATCCTTGATACTATTTATTGTAATTAAACGTCAGTTTAATCCATATCGGCAGTAACAGCCATCACGAGCTACTAACACAACCTCTGAAATGTTTTTTATCACATGTTTCGCGTAGCCACGTGGTTAGAAACGTCACATTTGTGAAGGTGAATTGCGTATGCAGATAGTTCGCGTGCTAATGCAGACTATTTTTCCCTCAGATTTATAAAAGATTTTGAGAGTCTCTTTTTTAAAACTGAAATACACTCCTGGAAATGGAAAAAAGAACACATTGACACCGGTATGTCAGACCCACCATACTTGCTCCGGACACTGCGAGAGGGCTGTACAAGCAATGATCACACGCACGGCACAGCGGACACACCAGGAACCGCGGTGTTGGCCGTCGAATGGCGCTAGCTGCGCAGCATTTGTGCACCGCCGCCGTCAGTGTCAGCCAGTTTGCCGTGGCATACGGAGCTCCATCGCAGTCTTTAACACTGGTAGCATGCCGCGACAGCGTGGACGTGAACCGTATGTGCAGCTGACGGACTTTGAGTGAGGGCTTATAGTGGGCATGCGGGAGGCCGGGTGGACGTACCGCCGAATTGCTCAACACGTGGGGCGTGAGGTCTCCACAGTACATCGATGTTGTCGCCAGTGGTCGGCGGAAGGTGCACGTGCCCGTCGACCTGGGACCGGACCGCAGCGACGCACGGATGCACGCCAAGACCGTAGGATCCTACGCAGTGCCGTAGGGGACCGCACCGCCACTTCCCAGCAAATTAGGGACACTGTTGCTCCTGGGGTATCGGCGAGGACCATTCGCAACCGTCTCCATGAAGCTGGGCTACGGTCCCGCACACCGTTAGGCCGTCTTCCGCTCACGCCCCAACATCGTGCAGCCCGCCTCCAGTGGTGTCGCGACAGGCGTGAATGGAGGGACGAATGGAGACGTGTCGTCTTCAGCGACGAGAGTCGCTTCTGCCTTGGTGCCAATGATGGTCGTATGCGTGTTTGGCGCCGTGCAGGTGAGCGCCACAATCAGGACTGCATACGACCGAGGCACACAGGGCCAACACCCGGCATCATGGTGTGGGGAGCGATCTCCTACACTGGCCGTACACCACTGGTGATCGTCGAGGGGACACTGAATAGTGCACGGTACATCCAAACCGTCATCGAACCTATCGTTCTACCATTCCTAGACCGGCAAGGGAACTTGCTGTTCCAACAGGACAATGCACGTCCGCATGTATCCCGTGCCACCCAACGTGCTGTAGAAGGTGTAAGTCAACTACCCTGGCCAGCAAGATCTCCGGATCTGTCCCCCATTGAGCATGTTTGGGACTGGATGAAGCGTCGTCTCACGCGGTCTGCACGTCCAGCACGAACGCTGGTCCAACTGAGGCGCCAGGTGGAAATGGCATGGCAAGCCGTTCCACAGGACTACATCCAGCATCTCTACGATCGTCTCCATGGGAGAATAGCAGCCTGCATTGCTGCGAAAGGTGGATATACACTGTACTAGTGCCGACATTGTGCATGCTCTGTTGCTTGTGTCTATATGCCTGTGGTTCTGTCAGTGTGATCATGTGATGTATCTGACCCCAGGAATGTGTCAATAAAGTTTCCCCTACCTGGGACAATGAATTCACGGTGTTCTTATTTCAATTTCCAGGAGTGTAGTTACTATACTGCTTCTAGCAAACAATTAGTTTTTGATTGCGAGTCCATTGATATCCGAGGTTGTGGTTAGGCAGGGACCTAAGAGTAATACTGTTTAAACTGCTGCAGTTTAATTATTTACAGCATTGCATCCCACAAATATTTAGTTTTTTTAATTACGTGTGTATTTACTTCCCATATTGTGTCCTACAATAATTTTTCGGCTTTCATAGATTTATGTTTGTAATTCCTTCATTTGTTGAAACGGTTAAAAATTAATCTGTAGCTAAACTTAATGTATTCAGTTGATAGTTAAGTTTCATTTACGACATTTCAGTCACGTTACCCATCCCATGGGAACAGTAGCCACATTGAAGAACTCACAGGAACAGTTGTTTCTTTCGGAATAAAAGGCAGCCTGTGGGTTCATTCAGGGAAAACAAAACCATCCAGATCCCACAAATCAACGAAATCACCAAAGACATTATCAATTATTCAAATATAACTAGTATATCTAACCAAAATTCACCTAAGTCCGTCTACCCGCTTCAGCGTGGATAGGTAATTAACTCGACAGCCAAGGAAAACAATCTATTTCTGGTTCGGTGCGCCACAAATTTTATAACATTTGCATGTGAAACAACATCATCTGCCCTCACGTGTGTGCCTGTTACCAGCAGATAAGCTCACATATCAAATCCAGCCTCACTCAACTCTTACGACGTTCTACATGTAAAGGGGGTCTCTCTGTCATACAGCATTTAAATAAGACCATCGTTGTGAGTCTTCAAGTTGATTCCATATATGACCAGGAGTTTAGGACCTTGTCAGGTTTGTGATGTATGTAATACCGTGGGTGAGCGACCTCGTAAAAGAACACAATCGTAATACAAAAAAAAAGTGTTATTGGTAGCAATGTTGAAATTATAATAATTTCCGACAAGAAACTCCCAGAATCTTTTGCAAACGTAAAAAAAAAAAAAAAAAAAAAAAAAAAAAAAAAAAAAAAAAAAAAAAAAAAAAAACCTTGTTGCAGCAGGGCGCGAACCAGCGTACTACACAATTCAGTTTGACAACATGACGTTTCTTACTGCGCAGCTATGCAGAATATTCGATTGCTGCTAATAAATCTGATGTATTAATAGCGCGTTTAGGCTGTAAATGACAATATGTCTTTAACTGACATTTAGTTAGAGCAAATTGTACCAAGAATTTTGGGTTTGTGATAAATCTTCTATGCCCTGTTGTCTTGAAATGCAGTATTATCATATCACAGTTTCCAGTCTGGAAATTAGCACTTACATAGCGTGCTTTTTGGTTGGCCTTACTGTTGTGACTTTACATTGGTCGTTGCTTACAGCTCAATTATTATTCCATATTTGACGTTATATCCTTCAGACAAGTAAATACCTTATACTACACATTTTCAAAAGCAGCCTATGTGTTAATTCAGGATATAAGCTATCTCCATGTCAAATTTCATCCAAATCCGTTTCAGCATGATGCAGTAAGAAACATACATACAAGCTCTCGCGTTTATAATATATATGGGATTTGGCATTATTATTATTATTGACAGTTATTACACTTCATTAATAACACAAATAATTATTACTGAGTTAATTGTATAATAACTAATCAATACCATTCCCAGTTGTTTCATTATTTTATCATCATTATTAGTGTTACTATTATTATTATTGCCAATTATTATTTTATTAATGATGTAAATAATTATTATTGTGATTGTTAATGTAATATATTTTGTATGTGTTGTTCCTGATCAGATCTATGAGATGGTCTTAGGGCCCTAATCTGGTAAGGCTAAATAAGAAATAAATAAATAAATATGAACATGATCACAACCGTCCAAATGAGACTGGGTAATAGGTTGTCATCATACCAAAACATCGACTCTCCGAGGTCACGACAGCTCTTTCGATTTAAGCCAGATATTGAAGGGAAGAGATATTCTGCCTGTAATTTACTGTGAAGTCATTATGACAATGCATCATGTCGCCAGATTTACGATTTGACGTTCTATCTTATAGAAAACGATCGAGGAAACTTCTAGAAGTTTTATTCAGATGGGAACAGCAATGGTACAGGAAGATTGTAGAGATGAAATAAAACATGAGAAAATGATTATCTTGCAAGATCAAACAAAAAACTTACACCAAATGACAGTAATGGCAGACGACCTTAGAGTTTTGAAGCTGCCAGCGTCCAGAGACTGTCTGGAGAACCGCTCGGTGAAAGCTTAACACACACACACACCGTCTGGTGCAGGAGCACGATGACCGGCCGGTGAGTCGCCTGCAGCTACGGTTCCCATACCCGCTACGTCCTTCTTCAGTATTCCTTGAATCGGGATGGTGGAAGCGACGGATGGGCGCCAGCACGTGAACAGCGAACAATGGTAAGTGCCTATAGTTTGCCTGCTACGTTTCACCTTATAGAGGTAAAATCGTCAAAGTACACTACTGGCCATTAAAACTGCTACACGTACAGGACCGCATGTTGCTCGGCTGCTGCCCTGGCCAGCACATTCTCCAGCTCTCACGCCAATTGAAAACGTCTGGTCAATGGTGGCCGAGCAACTGGCTCGTCACAATACGCCAGTCACTACTCTTGATGAACTGTGGTATCGTGTTGAAGCTGCATGGGCAGCTGTGCCTGTACACGCCATCCATGCTCTGTGTGACTCAATGCCCAGGCGTATCAATGCCGTTATTTCGGCCAGAGGTGGTTGTTCTGGGTACTAATTTCTCAGGATCTATGCACCCAAATTGCGTGAAAATGGTATCACATGTCAGTTCTAGTATAATACACTCCTGGAAATGGAAAAAAGAACACATTGACACAGGTATGTCAGACCCCACATACTTGCTCCGGACACTGCGAGAGGGCTGTACAAGCAATGATCATACGCACGGCACAGCGGACACACCAGGAACCGCGGTGTTGGCCGTCGAATGGCGCTAGCTGCGCAGCATTTGTGCACCGCCGCCGTCAATGTCAGCCAGTTTGCCGTGGCATACGGAGGTCCATCGCAGTCTTTAACACTGGTAGCATGCCGCGACAGCGTGGACGTGAACCGTATGTGCAGTTGACGGACTTTGAGCGAGGGCGTATAGTGGGCATGCGGGAGGCCGGGTGGACGTACCGCCGAATTGCTCGACACGTGGGGCGTGAGGTCTCCACAGTACATCGATGTTGTCGCCAGTGGTCGGCGGAAGGTGCACGTGCCCGTCGACCTGGGACCGGACCGCAGCGACGCACGGATGCACGCCAAGACCGTAGGATCCTACGCAGTGCCGTAGGGGACCGCACCGCCACTTCCCAGCAAATTAGGGACACTGTTGCTCCTGGGGTATCGGCGAGGACCATTCGCAACCGTCTCCATGAAGCTGGGCTACGGTCCCGCACACCGTTAGGCCGTCTTCCGCTCACGCCCCAACATCGTGCAGCCCGCCTCCAGTGGTGTCGCGACAGGCGTGAATGGAGGGACGAATGGAGACGTGTCGTCTTCAGCGACGAGAGTCGCTTCTGCCTTGGTGCCAATGATGGTCGTATGCGTGTTTGGCGCCGTGCAGGTGAGCGCCACAATCAGGACTGCATACGACCGAGGCACACAGGGCCAACACCCGGCATCATGGTGTGGGGAGCGATCTCCTACACTGGCCGTACACCACTGGTGATCGTCGAGGGGACACTGAATAGTGCACGGTACATCCAAACCGTCATCGAACCCATCGTTCTACCATTCCTAGACCGGCAAGGGAACTTGCTGTTCCAACAGGACAATGCACGTCCGCATGTATCCCGTGCCACCCAACGTGCCCTAGAAGGTGTAAGTCAACTACCCTGGCCAGCAAGATCTCCGGATCTGTCCCCCATTGAGCATGTTTGGGACTGGATGAAGCGTCGTCTCACGCGGTCTGCACGTCCAGCACGAACGCTGGTCCAACTGAGGCGCCAGGTGGAAATGGCATGGCAAGCCGTTCCACAGGACTACATCCAGCGTCCCTACGATCGTCTCCATGGGAGAATAGCAGCCTGCATTGCTGCGAAAGGTGGATATACACTGTACTAGTGCCGACATTGTGCATGCTCTGTTGCCTGTGTCTATGTGCCTGTGGTTCTGTCAGTGTGATCATGTGATGTATCTGACCCCAGGAATGTGTCAATAAAGTTTCCCCTACCTGGGACAATGAATTCACGGTGTTCTTATTTCAATTTCCAGGAGTGTATATTGGTCCAATGAATACCCGTTTATCTTCTGCATTTCTGCTTGGTGTAGCAATTTTAATGGCCAGTAGTAAAGAATGTCAGTGGTGTTTGTTGCAGGATTCTAGTGCAAATCGTTTATGAGATATCGTAATTTGAAAAGTTTCCATGCCGACATTTGTGTGTGCCATTCAACCGGCATAGTTGCTAGGTACGATATTGTTATGCTAGTTTACAGTGTGCTTGTGTTTTCCTTGAGTGCACTGCGAATTGCTGGTCACTGTATGATAGTCCAAGCAGTAGGTCGTGAGTGGACGATGGGATCTACCAATACAGAAAAAGTCAACATTTTCAAGGCGTGTGGAGAGTTTAGGAAGAATGCAGTTCGTTCTTGTAGCGTGTACGCGGAAAGATATCCCAACAGACGTCAACCATCTCGGCGGTTATTTATCAACCTCTTCAACCAGTTACGTGTAAGTGATAATGTTACACGTAGAGAACGTAACAGAAGGAAACAAGTGACGACAGAAGAGGGGGAAATTAACGTTTTTGCTGGTGTTATACTTGATCCGCACGTTAGCTCTCGCGAAATCGCACGGGGAAATGGAACGAGTCAGGGAAGTATCCTATACAGTATACATTCTACATCGACACAGGTACTACTCCTACACGTCTCTCTCCATCAAGAGCTACATGGAAACGATTATGAGAATCGTGTTAACTTCTGAAACTGGGCATTAAGACAGGATACTCCAGACGTATCATGTACATTGTTTAGTGATGAAGCCACATTTACCAATCATTTTCAGGTAAACCGCCGAAACATGCACTACTGGTTTGTTGACGGTCGCAGTTGGCTTCGTCAGGTGGAATGTCAGTGTCCACGGAGTTAAACGTGTGGTTTGGAATAATTAATCGTCTGCTCATAGACGGAACACCGAACGCGAACAAGTTTCATAGCCTCTTAACAGATCATCTTCCACGGATGCTAGATGTTTCTCTGCAGACTAGGAGGAATCTCTGGTACCAGCATGATGACTATCCAGTCCATAGTTCACGAAGTAGTACAGTATGTCTTCACGAACTGTTCCCAAATCTCTGGACTGGAGGCAGATAACGTGTAACTTAGCTGGCCTGTTCCCCGAATTTGACGCCTGTAGACTTTTATTTGTAGGGAATCCTGAAAGCCGCTGTCTGTAATATTTCTGGCTTAGTCAGCCATCATATTAGGCTCCAAGAAGCTGTTCCCAGAGCAGTGGAGATGCAAGAAGTATATAGATGACGAAATGTGATGTGAGGTACATGTGACAGATGTTAGATTTAGTACCATTCCCGTGAGAAAGACCGCCTCCATAATGCTACTGCTCTGTGATTTGCTGCTGTGTTCGGAGCAAGGGCGTCAAAACGTTAAAGCATAGTTATTATTATTAGTTAAACTACCCATTGGAATGACTTCACTTTTTAATATAAATATCTCTCAACAGCTGACTATGAATCAGTCATTTTAGAATTATTAAAAACAATTTAAATAAAAAAAAAGACTGACAAAATTGCAGACGAAGCACATCGGAAGCGTTCGGGTCACGCCTTTTCTGGTATGGCGCGCGAAGTGTTTCGGGGTGTTCGTCACTCTGGATTAGGCAGTCGAGATGTACAGTCATGTTGTCTGTAGCAGGATGTGTTTCCCAGTATTCAGTATTAAAAGATTCACTCTGGTAATCATGAGGCACAGACACGTGCCACAAAAAGTGTAAAGATACATTTTCGTAAACATTGTGTTTGATCATGTACTTTGCTGTATCAGAAGGTGTTATATTAAGATCATGTAGTCTTCTCGTGTGGCTATATTAAAATACGCGAGTGGAATCCCAAAGAAGCGATACATTATTTCAGAACAGAACCTCGCTAAAAGTCAGTTTCAGCCCCAAGATACAGAACCTACGACCTGCGTGCTGTTTTCTGCGCTGGGGACATCAACTTGAAGACAGCAGGCTAGTGAACTATAACAGAACCTTCGTATTCCACACAGTGCAGTGGAAACAACTAGGCGCCTCACGTGTACTGCATGCACAGAACAGATGTGCCCAGTGACGTCATCTGCAGTAATCCAGAGGAGGTAAAGTAGGATGATCGTTATTAAAACCAACAATCAATTCATTCTTCCTTTCTTGCCGTATGTCTACAAGGACGTACCAGTCACACCTGATGATATGCAAACGAATCGGACATCTCCGCTGTACGTGTGCAGCATTCGATCCATACCAAACTGGAAGCCTGTATTGCCACTGCTGGTGGTTATTTTGAACACAAGCTGTGATGGTGAATTGTCTCGTTACAGGTCGGCATTTACATAACTAATCTATGTACTTGGGTTGTTCTGTAGTGTGTGCTGCGTCAGGTACTGTACAAGTATCAACGTGGGAACTTTTCAAAATACGATACCTCATAAACGACTCGTACTGGAAACCGGCAACGAATATCCCTGACATTCTAATGCACCCTACTTTTAGTCTGTTAATGTCAACAGGCATTATTCTATTTCAAAAACTGCATGATTGAACAAAAAATATTCTTTCTAAGTATTACTACAATCTGTTGATTGGCTAACAATACAAGCCCCTGACTGCCAATCCATTCTGTAACAACGGCACATCAACAGCACTTTGCATTTCCGCAATATTTGCGTTGCAACTTTTAGGTGATTTACCCCATATGGAATGTAGTCGAATTAAATCGGGTGATACTGAGGGTATTACATTGGGAAATGAGCCACTTAAAGTAGTAAATGAGTTTTGCTATTAGGGGAGCAAAATAACTAATGATGGTCGAAGTAGAGAGGATAAAAAATGTAGACTGACAATAGCAAGGAAAGCGTTTCTGAAGAAGAGAAATTTGTTAACTTCGAGTATAGATTTAAGTGTCAGGAAGTCGTTTCTGAAAGTATTTGCATGGAGTGTAGCCATGTATGGAAGTGAAACGTGGACGATAAATAGTTCAGACGAAAAGAGAATAGAAGCTTTCGAAATGTGGTGCTACAGAAGAATGCTGAAGATTAGATGGGTAGATCACGTCACCAATGAGGAGGTACTGAATAGAATTTGGGAGAAGAGAAATTTGTGGCACAACTTGACTAGAAGAAGGGATCGATTGGTAGGACATATTCTGAGGCATCAAGGGATCACCAATTTACTATTGGAGGGCAGCGCGGAGGGTAAAAATCGTAGAGGGAGACCAAGAGATGAATACAGTAAACAGATTCAGAAGGATGTAGGTTGCAGTAGGTACTGGGAGATGAAGAAGCTTGCACAGGATAGTGTAGCATGCAGAGCTGCATCAAACCAGTCTCTGGACTGAAGACCACAACAACAACATCCCCATATATGTGGTGTCTGTTCATTTGGACATGTCAGAAAAAACAGACACGACACATATATAATTAAGCCGAGGACGGCCAATGATCTCTTCTGTAGAGACGCACATAAGGGTCGAACTCTTACGGGATTCGGCGAAATGCTGCGAATAATGATAATGGGGGGAAGGAGAACTACATTCGTAGTGTGTGGCCAAGTTGAGGATTTGTGTCTGACGGTACGTGTGCTAGGGTAGTCCGTGCAGGAGGGATGACCACTGTGTCCGGAGGGCGCAGTGGTCAGCGCATCTGCCTTGGAAGTAGAAGACCTGGGTTCAAATCCCGACTTGGCACAAATTTCCAACTTTCCCCATCGATTTATTCGATGCCCACTCGCAGGCAGTGTCTGTAATTTCTTTGTGTATTCATCGATGTTGCCAATTCCCTGTTAGTTTAGCGACAGGAAGAACACATTTACTGGGCCGATCTTCTCAGCTGGCGAGCAGTTGGGAAGTTCGCCTTGCAAAGACGTAGCAAAGCCTGCTGCTACCGAAATAAATGACAGTCGAAATATCTGAAGCATAGTCCAGTACGTTTTATTCGCATTTCTGTAACTATATTCATCCAAAATACAGGGTGGTCCATTGATCGTGAACGGGCCAAATATCTCACGAAATAAGCGTCAAACAAAAAACTACAAAGAACGAAACTTGTCCACGTTGAAGGGGGAAACCAGATGGCGCTATCGTTGGCCCGCTAGATGGTGCTGCCATAGGTCAAACGGATATCAACTGCGTTTTTTTCAGATAGGAACCCCCATTTTTATTACATATTAGTGTAGTACGTAAAGAAATATGAATGTTTTAGTTGGACCACGTTTTTCGCTTTGTGATAGATGCCGCTGTAATAGTCACAAACATAAGGCTCACAATTTTAGACGAACAGTTGTTAACAGGTAGGTTTTTTAAATTAAAATACAGAACGTAGTTACGTTTGAACATTTTATTGCGGTTGTTCCAATGTGATACATGTACCTTTGTGAACTTATCATTTCTGAGGACGCATGCTGTTACAGCGTGATTACCTGTAAATACCAAATTAATGCAATAAATTCTCAAAATGACTTCCGTCAATACGTGTAACGACATTCCTCTCAACAGCGAGTAGTTCGCCTTCCGTAATGTTCGCACATGCATTGACAATGCGCTGACGCATGTTGTCAGGCGTTGTCGGTGGATCACGATAGCAAATATCCTTCAACTTTCCTCACAGAAAGAAATCCGGGGACGTCAGATACGGTGAACGTGCTTCGACGACCAATCCACCTGTCATGAAATATGCTATTCAATACTGCTTCAGACCGGCCGGAGTGGCCGTGCGGTTCTAGGCGCTACAGTCTGGAGCCGATCGACCGCTACGGTCGCAGGTTCGAATCCTGCCTCGGGCATGGATGTGTGTGATGTCCTTAGGTTAGTTAGGTTTAATTAGTTCTAAGTTCTAGGCGACTGATGACCTTAGAAGTTGAGTCGCATAGTGCTCAGAGCCATTTGCACCAACCAATACTGCTTCAACCGCACGCGAGCTATGTGCCGGACATCAAATGGTTCAAATGGCTCTGAGCACTATGGGACTTAACATCTATGGTCATCAGCCCCCTAGAACGTAGAACTACTTAAACCTAACTAACGTAAGGACAGCACACAACACCCATTCATCACGAGGCAGAGAAAATCCCTGACCCCGCCGGGAATCGAACCCGGGAACCCGGGCGCGGGAAGCGAGAACGCTACCGCGCGACCACGAGCTGCGGACTGCCGGACATCCATCATGTTGGAAGTGCATCGCCATTCTGTCATGTAGTGGAACATCTTGTAGTAACATCGGTGGAACATTACGTAGGAAATCAGCATACATTGCACCATTTAGATTGCCATTGATAAAATGGGGGCCAACTATCCTTCCTCCCATAATGCCGCACCGTACATTAACCCGCCAAGGTCGCTGATGTTCCACTTGTCGCAGCCATCGTGGATTTTCCATTGACCAATAGTTCATATTATGCCGGTTTACGTTACCGCTGTTGGTGAATGACGCTTCGTCGCTAAATAGAGCGCGTGCAAAAAATCTGTCATCGTCCCGTAATTTCTCTTGTGCCCAGTGGCAGAATTGTACACGACGTTCAAAGTCGTCGCCATGCAAAACCTGGTGCACAGAAATATGGTACGGGTGCAATCGATGTTGATGTAGCATTCTGAACACCGACGTTTTTGAGATTCCCAACCATAGCGCCATTTGGTTCGCCCTTCAAGGTACACAAGTTTCGTACTTTGTAGTTTTTTCGTTTGACGCTTATTTCGTGAGATATTTGGCTCGGTCACGATCATTGGACCACCCTGTATAGTTATAAATAACATCCATTGTCACTAACTGGAACTTCAATATCATAAATAAAGAGCAGGGGGAATTATCGGGACGACTTACTCTTCAGTAACTACTTTTGTTTTTTATATGTTATTTATTCTGTAAAGATGAAGCTCAGTCACCGGACGTGAGTGGCTCTTTTAACATCACCTGACACTGTTAAACCCATGAGTAAAAAACATTTTTTTAACATTATTACCTACAGGAGTTTCCCTTAAGAACACTTCCATTGGTACCACCTCTGACATATAATGACGCAAATGAAAGTACAACGTAACACTAATTACAAAATACGGAAATCACTGTGGTACGTGATAAACTGCGAATAACTCGCAGTTTCAAATCAGAAAAGCAAACAGTGCAAGGAAATCTTTCGCAGAGACCAAAAAACAGGGCTCAAAAAGCAGTGTAGAAAACGAAATAAGTAAATGAGTACAAGATTAGATTAGATTAGATTAGATTAATACTAGTTCCATGGATCATGAATACGATATTTCGTAATGATGTGGAACGAGTCGAATTTTCCAATACATGACATAATTAGGTTAATTTAACAACATACTTAAGTTAATATAACAACTTTATTTTTTTGTGTTTTTTGTTTTTCTTTATTTTTTATTTTTATTTTTTATTTTTTTATTTTTTTAATATTTTTGTTTTTTTTTCTTTTTTTTTCTTAATTTATATCTAAAAATTCCTCTATGGAGTAGAAGGAGTTGTCATTCAGAAATTCTTTTAATTTCTTCTTAAACACTTGTTGGTTATCTGTCAGACTTTTGATACTATTTGGTAAGTGACCAAAGACTTTAGTGCCAGTATAATTCACCTCTTTCTGTGCCAAAGTTAGATTTAATCTTGAATAGTGAAGATCGTCCTTTCTCCTAGTATTGTAGTTATGCACACTGCTACTACTTTTGAATTGGGTTTGGTTGTTAATAACAAATTTCATAAGAGAGTATATATACTGAGAAGCTACTGTGAATATCCCTAGATCCTTAAATAAATGTCTGCAGGATGATCTTGGGTGGACTCCAATATTATTCTGATTACACGCTTTTGTGCAATAAATACTTTATTCCTCAGTGATGAATTACCCCAAAATATGATGCCATATGAAAGCAATGAGTGAAAATAGGCGTAGTAAGCTAATTTACTAAGATGTTTATCACCAAAATGGTTCAAATGGCTCTGAGCACTGTGGGACTTAACATCTATGGTCATCAGTCCCCTAGAACTTAGAACTACTTAAACCTAACTAACCTAAGGACATCACACAACACCCAGTCATCACGAGGCAAAGAAAATCCCTGAACCCGGGAGCCCGGGCGCGGGAAGCGAGCTGCGGACTAACAGTCATTGGATCTCGACCAACGCGAGCAGCAATGTCGCGATACGATAAACCGCAATCGCGATAGGCTACAATCTGACCTTTATCAAAGTCGGAAACGTGATGGTACGCATTTCTCCTCCTTACACGAGGCATCACAACAACGTTTCACCAGGCAACGCCGGTCAACTGCTGTTTGTTTATGAGGAATCGGTTGGAAACTTTCCTCATATCATCACATTGTATGTGTCGCCACCTGTGCCAATCTTGTGTGAATGCTCTGAAAAGCTAATCATTTGCATATCACAGCATGTTCTTCCTGTCGGTTAAATTTCGCGTCTGTAGCACGTCATCTTCGTGGTGTAGCAATTTTAATGGCCAGTAGTGTACTTATGTATTGGAGGACGTCGAGCTACTGTGATTTATGACGGGCAGCCGCGGACATGTTCTGACTATGGTGGATAAGGACAGAACCGCTCAGAGTGCATACAACGCCGCATCAGCAACTGCCTCGTGGAGAAGCATTACAGTGAGAGGTTCCCACGCAACTGCCGATTACATACGTGTTGGTGGATCTTCGGAAGGTGTTGCTGAGTTCGGAGCGTGAGACGGACGTGTTGATGTAAGAGTGGACCGAATTATGGGAGCAGGGATGTGACGGGGAGGACGCCCTTCATCCCTTTCACAGCAGATGAGGGAGGAACCTCACCCTGCCTCAGAAGCAGCACGCTGCACGGAAGTGGAGTTCAAGAGGGTGCCGGCAGCAATGGATAACGAGAGCATGATGAAAAACGTGAGACGTCTCCTACAGCGGCAGAGAGCAGAGCTCGAAAAGAACGTTCGCCGAAGTGTCGCGAGAAGCGGCGCCATAGTTTGGGCGAAACGTTCTCCGCTTGCCTAGAGGACACGGAAGATATTGGAGCCAAAGAGACATCTGACATGGAACACGCGTCTTTGGAGGACGTCGAAAGGGTCCCTTCGAGTGGTGACCCGATATCCTCCCTCTCGTACAGTCCCTCTTCATTGGCAACGATTGACTTGGCATTATCATTAGCGCATGCACAGGTCGTCAGTTGCGGAGAGATATCGTTATAAGTGTTCAGTACACTGAGTATTCAGGCACACTTGTACTTTGCCCACCACAAAAGTCTGATGTTACACTCCTGGAAATTGAAATAAGAACACCGTGAATTCATTGTCCCAGGAAGGGGAAACTTTATTGACACATTCCTGGGGTCAGATACATCACATGATCACACTGACAGAACCACAGGCACATAGACACAGGCAACAGAGCATGCACAATGTCGGCACTAGTACAGTGTATATTCACCTTTCGCAGCAATGCAGGCTGCTATTCTCCCATGGAGACGATCGTAGAGATGCTGGATGTAGTCCTGTGGAACGGCTTGCCATGCCATTTCCACCTGGCGCCTCAGTTGGACCAGCGTTCGTGCTGGACGTGCAGACCACGTGAGACGACGCTTCATCCAGTCCCAAACATGCTCAATGGGGGACAGATCCGGAGATCTTGCTGGCCAGGGTAGTTGACTTACACCTTCTAGAGCACGTTGGGTGGCACGGGATACATGCGGACGTGCATTGTCGTGTTGGAACAGCAAGTTCCCTTGCCGGTCTAGGAATGGTAGAACGATGGGTTCGATGACGGTTTGGATGTACCGTGCACTATTCAGTGTCCCCTCGACGGTCACCAGTGGTGTACGGCCAGTGTAGGAGATCGCTCCCCACACCATGATGCCGGGTGTTGGCCCTGTGTGCCTCGGTCGTATGCAGTCCTGATTGTGGCGCTCACCTGCACGGCGCCAAACACGCATACGACCATCATTGGCACCAAGGCAGAAGCGACTCTCATCGCTGAAGACGACACGTCTCCATTCGTCCCTAAATTCACGCCTGTCGCGACACCACTGAAGGCGGGCTGTACGATGTTGGGGCGTGAGCGGAAGACGGCCTAACGGTGTGCGGGACCGTAGCCCAGCTTCATGGACGCGGTTGCGAATGGTCCTTGCCGATACCCCAGGAGCAACAGTGTCCCTAATTTGCTGGGAAGTGGCGGTGCGGTCCCCTACGGCACTGCGTAGGATCCTACGGTCTTGGCGTGCATCCGTGCGTCGCTGCGGTCGGGTCCCAGGTCGACGGGCACGTGCACCTTCCGCCGACCACTGGCGACAACATCGATGTACTGTGGAGACCTCACGCCCCACGTGTTGAGCAATTCGGCGGTACGTCCACCCGGCCTCCCGCATGCCCACTATACGCCCTCGCTCAAAGTCCGTCAACTGCACATACGGTTCACGTCCACGCTGTCGCGGCATGCTACCAGTGTTAAAGACTGCGATGGAGCTCCGTATGCCACGGCAAACTGGCTGACACTGACGGCGGCGGTGCACAAATGCTGCGCAGCTAGCGCCATTCGACGGCCAACACCGCGGTTCCTGGTGTGTCCGCTGTGCCGTGCGTGTGATCATTGCTTGTACAGCCCTCTCGCAGTGTCCGGAGCAAGTATGGTGGGTCTGACACACCGGTGTCAATGTGTTCTTTTTTCCATTTCCAGGAGTGTAGTTCTGCCACAGTTTACCGCCTGTGCTGTTTTACCAGTCTGCCCAGACTATGCTGCCCGACGTCTGTAATGAAGGGTCGCAGCCCAACCCCACAACATCGGAAATATCCAGACACTCTAGGATGATAATGGCATTGAAATAGAGGATGACACGCGTAAAGCTGAAATAATAAACACCTTTTTCCAAAGCTGTTTCACAGAGGAAGACCGCACTGGAGCTCCTTCTCTAAATCCTCGCACGAACGAAAGAATGGCTGACATCGAAATAAGTGTCCAAAGAATAGAAAAGCAACTGAAATCACTCAACAGAGGAAAGTCCACTGGACCTGACGGGATACCAATTCGATTCTACACAGAGTACGCGAAAGAACCTCCCTTCTAACAGCCGTGTACCGCGAGTCTCTAGAGGAACGGAAGGCTCCAAATGATTGGAAAAGAGCACAGGTAGTCCCAGTTTTCAAGAAGAGTCGTCGAGCAGAGGCCTATATCCCTGACATCGATCTGTTGTAGAACTTTAGAACATGTTTTTAGCTCGCGTATCATGTCATTTCTGGAAACCCAGAATCTACTCTGTAGGAATCAACATGGATTCCGGAATCAGCGATCGTGTGAGACCCAACTCGCTTTATTTGTTCATGAGACCCAGAAAATATTAGATACAGGCTCCCAGGTAGATGCCATTTTCCTTGACTTTCGGAAGGCGTTCGATACAGTTCCGCACTGTCGCCTGATAAACAAAGTAAGAGCCTACGGAATATCAGACCAGCTGTGTGGCTGGATTGCAGAGTTTTTAGCAAACAGAACAGAGCAGTTGTTCTCAATGGAGAGACGTCTACAGACGTCAAAGTAACCTCTGGCGTGCCACAGGGGAGTGTTATGGGACCATTGCTTTTCACAATATATATAAATGACCTAGTGGATAGTGTCCGATGTTCCATGCGGCTTTTCGCGGATGATGATGTAGTATACAGAGAAGTTGCAGCATTAGCAAATTGCAGCGAAATGCAGGAAGATCTGCAGCGGATAGGCACTTGGTGCAGGGAGTGGCGACTGATCCTTAACATAGACAAATATAATGTATTGCGAATACTTAGAAAGAAGGATCCTTCATTGTATGATTATATGATAGCGGAATAAACACTGGTAGCAGTTACTTCTGTAAAATATCTGGGGTAAGCGTACGGAACGATTTGAAGTGGAATGATCATATAAAATTAATTGTTGGTAAGGCGGGTGCCAGGTTGAGATTCATTGGGAGAGTCCTTAGGAAATGTAGTCCATCAACAAAGGAGGTGGCTTACAAAACACTCGTTCGAGCTATACTTGAGTATTTCTCATCAGTGTGGGATCCGTACCAGATCGGGTCGACGGAGGAGATAGAAAAGATCCACAGAAGAGCGGCGCGTTTCGTCACAGGGTTATTTGGTAAGCGTGATAGCGTTGCGGAGATGTTTAGCAAAGTCAAGTGGCAGACTCTGTAAGAGAGGCGCTTTGCATCGCGGTGTAGCTTGCTGTCGAGGTTTCGAGGGGGTGCGTTTCTGGATGAGGTATCGAATATATTGCTTCCCCCTACTTATACCTCCCGAGGAGATCACGAATGTAAAATTAGAGAGATTCGAGTGCCCACGGAGGCTTTCCGGCAGTCGTTCTTCCCGCGAACCATACGCGACTGGAACAGGAAAGGGAGGTAATGACAGTGGTACGTAAAGTGCCCTCCGCCACACACCGTTGGGTGGCTTGCGGAGTATAAATGTAGGTGTGGATGTAGATGTAGATGTTTCACCTTGGTTTTACCACGTGTTGCAGACATTCACCACAGCACTACACTAACACCGGAAAAGTCGTGCAGTTTCCGAAATGCTACTTCCGAGCCTACAGGGCATCACAAACTGAACTTGTACAAACTCAGATGTATTGTACGACTTCCCCATTCCACACACGGACAGCACGTTAACTGATACTACATAAACCACCCATATGTCTGACTAGCAGCCATTCCACGCAAGGTGACTCTCCTATCAGCTTGACGGGTTTATATCGATATTAGGTCGGTGGTCATAATGTTATGGCCGATCAGTGTACATCATGCGATGTTTCCTACAATTTTAGTACTCACCATCGTACTTGAGCACGACATCTCAAAACGACAAAACTGGCCAGTCACCTCCAGTAAATCAAGTGCCATCTACCGAGTGTATTGTGTACCTGAAGAGCCGACGGTCTGTAATCTTTTCCTTGTACCTGCCGGTCGCATCCGTCTAAGCCGCGGCATCAAGTCGGCCAAACCCTCCTGATCACGCCTGCCGCTGGCCGCTGTCTCCGAGGACACTGTGAGGAAAGCATGCGCTGCCTGGATATAGAGCTCTAATTCCAATTCCATTCCTAACATACACTCCCTAGTTGAAAGAAATCCACTTAACGCAATCCGAGACGGGGATATCGCTGTCCATACACCTCGAATTTCCCACACAAAATGTTGATTCCTTCCTTTTATGAGCATTATCGAAGATAGAAGAAATGGGAGCATACCAGCGTTTTCACATCGCAAAAGTATCGTTACTTGTTGATTCTTACAAGGGAACCTCCCCATCGCGCCCCCCTCAGATTTAGTTATAAGTTGGCACAGTGGATGGGCCTTGAAAAACTAAACACAGATCAATCGAGAAAACAGGAAGAAGTTGTGTGGAACTATGAAAGAAAATAAGCAAAATATACAAACTGAGTAGTCCATGCGCAAGATAAGCAACATCAAGCAGAATGTGAGCTCAGGAGCGCCGTGGCAGCCGGTGCGGTAGCTCAGCGTGTTCGGTCAGAGGGTGAGCTGCCCTCTGTAATAAAAAAAACTGAGTTAATCGATCAACAGCGAACTTAAATGGATGTCTTACGGCGGCCGCCCCGAGCAGATACAACGAACTAAAGCGAACAAAGTGAAAAAAAATGTGGTTAGCGTGAGCAGCTGCGGAACATGAGGTCCGTGGTTCAAATCTTCCCTCGAGTGAAAAGTTTAATTTTTTATTTTCAGACAATTATTATCTGTCCGTCCGTCCATTCGGTGCGAGGTAACTGCGCCGTAGTATGGGGACGCTATACCTAAACAAACATCGAAACACACGACGTCAGTCGACTACAGCGCACGGAAGAGAGAGTATTCCTGCTAACGAGGCTCCCTGGCTGGCAGTTGACTGTTCGCTACTTTGCACGAGAGTGCGTTAAATACGTGAGATGTGTTCCGTGGGCAATATGAATCCAGCAAATATAGCTCGCGACTTCAAAATTTGAAAACGTTAAAAACATATGTTTTGACAGAGCACAGGGAAAACTGTCCGACTGTGAAACTATTGCATTTATTTGTTGCAGTTTATGTGACAAACTCTTATGTTTTCATCACTTTTTTTGGGAGTAATTATCACATCCACAAGAAAACCTAAATCGGGCAAGGTAGAAGAATCTTTTTACCAATTCGCCAAGTGTACAAAATGGTTCAAATGGCTCTGAGCACTATGGGACTTAACATCTGTGGTCATCAGTCTCCTAGAACTTAGAACTACTTAAACCTAACTAACCTAAGGACATCACACACATCCATGCCCGAGGCAGGATTCGAACCTGCGACCGTAGCGGTCACGCGGTTCCAGACTGAAGCGCCTAGAACCGGCCAAGTGTACAAGTTAGGTGGGTCGACAACATATTCCTGTCATGTGACGCACATGCCGTCACCAGTGTCGTATAGAATATATCAGACGTGTTTTGCTGTGGAGGAATCGGTTGACCTATGACCTTGCGATCAAATGTTTTCGGTTCCCATTGGAGAGGCACGTTCTTTCGTCTACTAATCGCACGGTTTTGCGGTACGGTCGCAAAACACAGACACTAAACTTATTACAGTGGACAAAGACGTCAATGAACGAACGGACAGATCATAACTTTGCGAAAATAAAGAAAGAAAATTTGTCACTCGAGGGAAGACTTGAAGCAAGCACCTCTCATTCCGCAGCTGCTCACGCAAACCACGTGAACGCGGCGCTCCCGAGCTCACACTATCCTTGATGTTGCCTATCTTGCGCATAGACTACTCAGTTTGTATATTTTGCTTATTCTTTTCGTAGTTCCACACAACGTCTTCCTGTTTTCTCGATTGATCTGTGTTCAGTTTTTTCAAGGCCTATCCACTGTGCCAACTTATAACTAAATCTGAGGTGGGTGCGATGGGGAGGTTCTCTTGTTAGTGTCAAAATCCTGTAGAAGGATGGCATAGGCTATTTGTTCTCGACGTATCTTCTCATACGGTAAAAAAATCAGTTTAAGGTCGGTAACGTCCTACACCACAGTACTAGAATGTTAAAGTCATTAATGGCTCATGATGGAGTGCAAAAGGCAAGCTTTAGCTCTGTTACAGGACGCCGCCTCACTTAGAATTCTCTTAAGGTTGCCAAATGCCTCGTCGCCTGTGAAGCTTATTAAGGAAGCCAAATAGCAGCAGAGAGGAATTCATCTACATCTACATCATACTTCGTAAGCCACCTAATGGTGTGCGGCGGAGAGTTCTTTCGGTATCACTATCTGATCCCTCCAACCCTGTTCCACTCGCGAATGGTGCGTTGGAAGAACCATTGTCGGTAAGACTCTGTATTGGCCCTAATTTTTCTAATTTTCTCCTCGTGGTCAATACCCGAGATGTATGTGGGGGAAGTAATATGTTGTCTGACTCCTCCTGAAAAGTGCTGTCCCGAAATTTCAGTAGTAAATATCTCCGTGATGCACAACGCCTGTTGTAACGTCTGCCACTGGAGTTTAATTAGCATCTCCGTAACGCTCTCTCGCCAGCTAAACGATCGCGTGACGAAATGCGCCGCTCTTCGTTGGATCTTCTCTATCTCATCTATCAGTTCTACCTTATAGGGATCCCAGATAAACGAACAATACTCAAGAATCGGGCGAACAAGCGCCTTATAAGCCACTTCCTTCGTGGGTGAATTACATTTCGTTAAGATTCTTCCGATGAATCTGAGTCTTGTGTCTGATTTTCCCACTATCTTTTTTATATGGTCATTCCAGTTAAGGTCGCTCTGGATAGTTACGCCTAGATATTTTAAGTCACCAGCTGCTTGCCATCAGTAGTGTAGGAGTTGTGAATATCGGGCTAATACTACGTATCACCTTGTTGTTGTTGTTGTGGTCTTCAGTCCTGAGACTGGTTTGATGCAGCTCTCCATGCTACTCTATCCTGTGCAAGCTTCTTCATCTCCCAGTACCTACCGCAACCTACATCCTTCTGAACCTGCTTAGTGTATTCATCTCTTGGTCTCCCTCTACGATTTTTACCCTCCACACTGCCCTCCAATACTAAATTGGTGATCCCTTGATGCCTCAGAACATGTCCAACCAACCGATCCCTTCTTCTAGTCAAGTTGTGCCACAAATTTCTCCTCTCCGCAATCCTATTCAACACTTCCTCAAGAGTTATGTGATCTACCCATCTAATCTTCAGCATTCTTCTGTAGCACCACATTTCGAAAGCTTCTATTCTCTTCTTGGTTCAAAATGGTTCAAATGGCTCTGAGCACTATGGGACTTAACTGCTGAGGTCATCGGTCCCCTAGAACTTAAAACTACTTAAACCTAACTAACCTAGGTTTCCATATTACCTGATTTGTCATCGACAATATTGTGTTGTCTGAGCTCTAACGATATGTCAGAGGCGGTTCAAATGGCTCTGAGCACCGTGGGACTTAACTGCTGAGGTCATCGGTCCCCTAGAACTTAGAACTACTTAAACCTAACTAACCTAAGGACGTCACACACACCCATGCCCGAGGCAGGATTCGAACCTGCGACCGTAGCTGTCCCGCGGTTCCGGACTACAGCGCCAGAATATTCTCTTCTTGTCTAAACTATTTATCGTCCACGTTTCACTTCCATACATGGCTACACTCCATACAAATAGTTTCAGAAACGACTTCCTGACACTTAAATCTATACTCGATATTAACAAATTTCTCCTCTTCAGAGACGCTTTCCTTGCCATTGCCAGTCTACATTTTATATCCTCTCTACTTCGACCATCATCAGTTATTTTGCTTCTCAAATAGCAAAACTCCTTTATTACTTTAAGTGTCTCATTTCCTAATCTAATTCCCTCAGCATCAGCCGATTTAATTCAACTACATTCCATTATCCTCGTTTTGCTTTTGTTGATGTTCATCTTATATCCTCCTTTCAAGACACTATCCATTCCGTTCAACTGCTCTTCCAAGTCCTTTGCTGTCTCCGACAGAATTACAATGTCATCGGCGAACCTCAAAGTTTTTAATTTCTCCTCCATGGATTTTAATACCTGCTCCGAATTTTTATTTTGTTTCCTTCACTGCTTGCTCAATATACAGATTGAATAACGTTGCGGAGAGGCTACAAACCTGTCTCACTCCCTTCCGAACGACTGCGTTCCTTTCATGCCCCTCAACTCTTATAACTGCCATCTGGTTTCCTTACAAATTGTAAATAGCCTTTCGCTCCCTGTATTTGACCCCTGCCACCTTCAGAATTTGAAAGAGAGTATTCCAGTCAACATTGTCAAAAGCTTTCTCTGAGTCTACAAATGCTAGAAACGTAGGTTTGCCTTTCCTTAATCTAGCTTCTAAGATAACGTATCACCTTATAAATTCAGTAATATAGGTGATTTTATTACGACGGCCATTTCCCCCTGCGTAGGTGGGAGGTTGAAATTTCGTTAAAACATCTCGTCGCAACAAAAAAACGCCTGATTACCTCTCCACCTCGCGAATCATAACTGAGGTACTCTCCACCTCGCGAATCATAACTGAGGTACTCTCCACCCGCCCAGCGGCACGTCATTAATATCAAATTGATTGAATAATTAATTAAATTGATCACGAGACCCTCTTTTTACGATGAGTAAATTTTCCCTACAGTTGGAGTACACTCGCCAGGTAATCGTTTCAGACGCTTCTGGCCGGCTATGGGAACTTCCCACAGGTGAGGTAGTCACTTCCTCCGATACGATATTGGATGTTAACCGTCGTCAGATGCCTGAAGATATCCAACACTAACTACGTTCGGTCTGTCGGTTGTATTGGCATGCTGGTGGAAGCAACTTACTTGGAATTCTGGTATACTGCTCACGAACTAATCCTACTGAGAACTGTCCGTCTATGGGGGCAGTAGGGTGTTTCACTCTCTTCTCCGTCCCCGTGACACATTCACCGCTGGGAAATTGCAATGTAAGTATATATTTTCTTTGGTAGTATGTGTTCGAATTTCGTAGTTAAAAACTGATTTCATAGCACGTGTTTATCAAATCAGTGTGTTAATAATATACGAGGGTCACCCCAAAAGAAATGCACACTATTTTTGTAAAAATACAGTTTTCATTCTGCGTGTGTGAAAGTTTTACAGTGTGTAGATACATCCTTCCCGCTTGTTTTAAAACTTAGTTCAACCTGTTCCCGTGAGTGGCGCCGTCACAGCATGTCTTCAAGATGGCTGCTACACTTGACGTTCGTCAGAAGCAACGTGCTGTCATAGAATTCCTGTGCCGTGAAAACGAGACAGTGGGAAACATCCACAAGAGGTTGAAAAAGGTGTATGGAGATGCTGCTGTCGATCGCAGTACAGTTAGTCGGTGGGCAAGCAGGTTACGTGATGAAAGCGGGCACGGCAATATTGAGGATTGTCCTCGCAGCGGCAGGCCTCGTACTGCACACACTCCAGACAATGTGCAGAGAGTTAACGAATTGGTGACTGCTGACAGACGCATCACAGTGAACGAATTGTCACGCTACGGTGTTTTTCGATTCCGAAGGACTCTTGCTTGTGGACATCATGCCAAGTGGAACCACCATAAATTCTTATGCATATGTGACGACACTGAAGAAACTTCAAGCTCGACTGAGTCGTGTTCGACCACATCGGCAAAAGCAGGATGTTTTGCTGTTGCACGACAATGCACGGCCACATGTCAGTCAAAAAACCATGGAAGCGATCACAAAACTCGGATGGACAATACTGAAACACCCGCTTTACAGTCCTGACCTGGCTCCATGTAACTATCATCTCTTTGGGAAGCTGAAAGACCCTCTTTGTGGAACAAGGTTAGAAGATGATGATGACTCCCTTGAGGACGCTGCCAAAAATGGCTCCAACAGGTTGGTTCAGAATTTTACCGTGCGGGTATACTGGCGCTGGTTCCAAGATGGCGCAAGACAGTTGAGAGGGATGGAAATTATGTGGAGAAATGAAAATATTGTTCCTGTAGGATGTATCTACAAACTGTAAAACTTTCAAACATGTAGAATAAAAGATGAATTTTAAAAAAATAGTGTGCATTTCTTTTGGAGTGACCCTCGTATTTTCGTTAGAAAAATTCCGTGTGTTACAATTTGTCCTTGTTGTTGCAGCATTTATTCCCAAAATGCTCGATGCTCTCGATCGACAGCTGGATGCCGAAAGGTGGCGGCCAGCCGAAAGGTGGCGGCCATCGAGTCAGAGGTAATGGAGTAGCCTCCAGCGGCAATTCGGTCGACGCAGCAGGCATGTAACTACATATTCTCGTTAAAAAGAAAATAATTTCTTGAACAAATTTCGTAGTATTGAATGCGTTGAGAAGTGTTCGTAGTATGCAACAATTCTTTTTCGTGATGTTACAGCGAATATACTGGTCGATCTCGATCGGTTGCTGGAGACCTCTCTCCAGCTGGTGAACCAAACGTGCCTGGAGCATTTCATTACTCACATGTGAGCTGCTACATAGAGTCTTATTAACGAAAAAAGGATTATTTAATATAAAAAACACTCTACACTTGTACTCATTACAGTAACGTCAGCAGAAGTTGGACGTTAAGACTGTACCACACAACCGCCTCTGAACCGGCCAGTGTGGCCGAGCGGTTCTAGGCGCTTCAGTCCGGACCCGCGCGACCGCTACGGTCGCAGGTTCGAATCCTGCCTCGGGCATGGATGTGTGTGATGTCCTTAGGTTAGTTAGCTTTAAGTAGTTCTAAGTTCTAGGGGACCGATGACCTCAGCAGTTAAGTCCCATGGTGCTCAGAGCCATTTGAACCGCCTCTGACATATCGTTAGAGCTCAGACAACACAATATTGTCGATGACAAATCAGGTAATATCGAAACCTAAAACTTCCGAGAGGAATAGGTTGCAGATTTTATGTGCACAGTGATATTTTATAAAATTTATTGCAATCGGAGAAAAACGTTCTGAGACAAACATGCGGTACCTTGGGTCATGTTTGCCACCATGACGGAAGTCATTAAGAAACGCTCTGACAACATACGTAGCGCTTTATTAAGATTAATGTATCACAAGACAGAGTCATACACAGTTTCCAGCAAAGAAGAAAAAGAGAGCCATGACCAACCAAATCGTTTTAGAAGGCTGCTGACCAACTTCGTAGCAGTGACTCGTTCGTCGCTGTAACATACTCCTTGCTAAGCGGATGACTTCTATGTCTAGTATTTTTCGAAATTACACATGTGTAAGCACTGACTTGTCAGAAAATAATAGACTTCCATGTAAGTAGTTCTTGCGGTAACCGTAGCCCACAGCCGTTAAAGCATCCTGCTAAGGATCTAAGACTTTTGATGAAATTTCATATTTTGTCGTAACACATCACAGTAATCCTAAACATGCTATACATATGCTAAAAATTATTGATTCAAAGACCAATTATAGCTACCCTACCACCATTCTGACATCAGCACAGTGTAGTGGAACCGTGACACATCTGGAATGACTATGTTTCTGATGACACTAGCTGCGAGAGCATAAGAAAGCTTGTCTCCCAGCCTTAGTTCTATAAGAAGTAACATGGGCAGATGAGATTATTTCAGTCATACGGCTGAGTAACTCCGAGTTTTATCATCAGTTTTGCTACCAGTACAGATGTTTTGTGTAATCGATTTCCTCGTTAAAACTGTAGGCATACAGTTTTTTTTTATAAACTATTATAGGCCCTGGATGTATTTCCTTGAGTAGAGTATCAAGGTAATACCGCCTACCATTACCGAATACTCCATTAAAACTGCTGTCTCTTATAACATATACACATCGAACTGAAAATATAAGATGTATTCGAATTTTAGGAGTCATAATCAGTAAAGACGTCAAGCACAGTTCCTTCGGAGCTAATATTACTCACTTCCAGTAGACAAACTGCGGAATGATCTTAGGTATACATATTCCGTAATTTTAAAAGGTCTGCTCGACAAACGATGTCTCCAATACGTATCAGAAAGGCTTAACGTGTTCTATATCGCAACCAACCCAACACTCCAGTGCAGATATGTAGATGTTCTTTGCATTCTCAGATTTACTCCCACTAGAATTTTACATACTCATTTGCTTACAACGAACAGACAGTCACCTGGATGTGCAACATGAAATACCACATTTACAGCACATTGTTTTACAAACCATGATAGTTCCTGATTGTCTTTTTTGAGTAGAGTATCGAGATATTACATCTTACCATTACCAAATATTTCATTACAACTGCAGTCTTCCACCAACGTACACATCCAGCTAAAAATGTAACACTTATGTATTATAATTCTAGGAGTCATAACCAGAAAAGACGTCATGATCATTACCATATGATCTAGCATTACTCACCCCGCAGTAGATCTTTCTAAGGCGTTTGATACAGTCGACCACAAGATTCTATTAAATAAATTAGAAGCATTATGAATAGGAGAGGTAGCTAACGACTGGTTTCTATCATACCTAACAGATAGGGTACAAAGAGTAGACACAACACATTCTTCAAATAGATCCAAACATTTAGTAAAACACTTATCAGAACCAAAATACATTAATATAGGGGTTCCGCAAGGTAGCATATTAGGACCAATGCTGTTCCTGATACACATCAATGAATTTCCTAGTAGTGTTACTCATGGTGAAAAAATCCTCTTCGCTGGTGACAGCAATATTATAGTCACTGAGAAAACAAGAGAACTCCTTGCCGAGAAAGCAAATGAAACTCTCAAGGAAGTTTATGATTGGTCAATAAGTAATAAAGTGACATTGAACATGAAGAAAACTAATGCCATGAATTTCAGTTTGAAGAGGAATAATGACAATGTTAAATTAAATATAGATGGCACCTCTATAGACTGTGTAACAAATGCAAAATTTCTAGGAATGAATATTGATTCTCAGTTGAAGTGGTGTGAACACACAAAGGTAGTTGCAAACAAAATGTCGTCAGCATGTTATGTCCTTAGAATCCTATCACCAGCGTGTAAAATGCAGTGTCTTTTAGTTACATATTATTCATATGTACACCCAGTTCTTAGCTATGGAATTCTTTTTTGGGGAACAAATGCACAAAATATGAACACAATTTTCAAACTCCAGAAAAGAGCCATAAGAATAATAACCAAAAATACTAGTCGAGCTCATTATAAAGATCTGTTCAGAACTCTGGGGATTTTAATTGCTCCATGTGAATACATTTACCAGTCAGTTGTACACATGAAAAATAACATTGGTAATTACTGCACAAACAGCTCTGTCCATGACCATGCAACAAGAGATAGACTCAATTTACATTTACCAAGAAAAAAATAAACATAAAACTCAAAACAGCATTTTCTACCAAGGAATAAAACTGTACAATAAATCACCAAAAGAGATTAAAGAAACTGCCACAAATACACGTATTTAAAAAGGCAGTTAAAAAGTACCTGTCATGCAATATATTTTATACATTGAAGGATTAATTAGCTAAAACAGAGTAAGGGTTTGATAAAAAGTGTTACACAAATAAATAGTAATAATAACGATTATAAAATATCAAGCATTCCACATAACACCTTCACTTTATGTTTTTTCCTTCTTTTTTTTTCCTTTCCAGAAATACTTACCCCCAAGCTATACATAGCACAATACTAACACATCTTCCTCTTTCTGAGCTCAACATCTCACTCATTATGGAGTGATGCTGACTCAGTTTTTCAGGATAGCAAATGGGAAGTTGCGGCACAGAAAATGGCCAGAGATCACCAGTGTGTGTGTGTGTGTGTGTGTGTGTGTGTGTGTGTGTGTGTGTGTAGTGAGTAAAGTGTTATGAAACAATGTGTGTATAGTGTGTGCAATGACTGATAGTGAGATATGAGTGAACAATGTAGCATTACATTATTTAATAAGTTATTTGTAAAAAAAGTACTGTATACCAGGAGTAAATCTAATAATTGTCTCTAACGAGAAGTCTGTAAATATATGTGTATACGAATTATCTTATTTTAAATTGATTTAAATTTGTAAATACTTTGACATGTCCTATATGCTTGTAAAAAGAGATCTACAGATGAATAAAGCTACTATTACTACTACTACTACTACTACTACTACCACTACAAGTTACAGAATGATTTTAGGGGTACATATAAGAAAAACTTTAATAGGTCTGGGTCTACTCGACAAATAATGATAAACTGTAGGGATACAGTTCTATAACAGATTATCCGTCCTGATCGTCAGGAATACGTGTGACTCCTTACACGTCACCCATATCTACCGTAATCTCCAGAATGTTGTGGTTTAGATCTCACATCGACCTCTCCTAGTATTTACCACTTCTCAGTCACATCTATCATCTTCTTTATGCATATGGTAAACACACACAAAACACCGTCCGAACAGGCCTTGATGGCTCAACGGTACTTACCGGCCGCCATGTCATCCTCAGCCCTTAGGCGTCACTGGATGGGGATACAGAAGGGCATGTGGTGAGCACACCGCTCTCACGGCCATTGTCAGTTTTCGAGAATGGTGCCGCTACTTTTCTATCAAGCAGCTCCTCAATTGGCCTCGAAAGGGCTGAGTGCACCTCGCTTGCCAACACCACTCAGCAGACGTGGACGGTGACCCATCCACCTGCTAGCCAAGCCCAACAGCGGTTAACTTCGGTGATCTCACGGGAACCGTTGCTATCACTGCGGCAAGGTCGTTGGCCATATGGTAAACACAGTATTAATACTATTCGTACAGACGACATAAAACAACATCTAGGTCGATACAGAAGCATTTTCGGTCATATAGGGTCACTACCCTATCAAACTACCTAATATACGCCTCCTCGACACACAACATTCTCTAGACATCTATACAACCACCAGTTACTCTGCGTTTATCCGACGCTGACTGGAACTATTCTCTGTCTGGAACTCTTCTGCTCGGAGGAACTCTGCCTTGGTTGACATTTGAGCGTCCCTGTATACGGAATTTGGGGCTGTTTGCTTACAGATGGTACGTGGCTGCGACGCTTTTTACCTCCAATTTTCAATCAGTGAGAGTGAATTCTGCGTTTTCCCAGTGCGAGTATTAATAGAGTGACGAAATCGACTTCCATTGTACGTCTCTAAATGAATTACAAGACTTACTGTGAATACCATGTCATATATATGCATACAGATTGCCTGCTGATTTCCAGTTGTAATTTTCTTATGAAAAAAAAAAGAGACAGTAATCCAGCGCCGGAATGGAGTGAGATGCGTGTAACTTAATCCCCAAACGTCTGTCGGGGCTATCTAAGTACAGTGGTACTGTGTAGGGTACTTCCTTCTATCACTAACAAATGTACCATTAAAATTACAGTCTTCCTCATAATATTCGTCCCATACTGATTTTAAAAATCCACTTCTGTATCGCTAGCATTTAGAGAGGATCACACTCGAACAGTCCATTTCCATAATTATAAATCAGAGCTTAAAAGAAGGTTCTTTTTAGTGGAGGATGATCTAAAGATTTCTCCCACCCGCCAGGTTAGCCGAGAGCGCTAATGCGCTGCTTCCTGGACTCGGGTAGGCGCGACGGCCCCGGATCGAATCCGCCCGCCGGATTACCGACGAGGGCCGCTGTGTTGGCCAGTCTGGATGTGGTTTTTAGGCGGTTTTCCACATCCCTCTAGGTGAATACCGGGCTGGTCCCCACGTACCGCCTCAGTTACACGACTCACAGCCATTTGAAACACATCCGCACTTTTCCATGATTTACACTAGACGCAGACATACGGGGTACACCGAGTCCGTCCCGGGGGTACGGGGTGGAGGCAGGAAGGGCATCCGGCCACCCCTTCACATTAACATGCCAAATCCGATTTAACCACGCCAACCCTGCGCAACATGCGGGACAAAGGCGCAAGCGGTAGATGGATAGCGATAGATCTAAAGGTTTCTCCCAAACGTTATGTCCTCGCTCATATCCCTTCTGATAAAAGTCTTGCGTTTTATCCTAATTTATAAGCTAGTAGTCATCTATAGAAGGCCACTGCAATAGTGCAGGCTGATGGCCCATTTCAGCGTCAACCAGTTCCACTTTAGATGGATTTCTTCATATTCCCGCTGCATCCACATCAGTTTCTCCTAAGATACACCATGCTTCTGGCTATAGTATGTGCTACAATGTCTCTAAAGTGCATAGAATTTTTCCTATTGAAGTACTGATATATGACATCATCCCTCCATCCAATATACAGTGCATGGATTAATGAATCAAGCACCTTCAACCACCAATTCCGATTACATCTACTGTGTAATGCTAAAGTAACATGTCGCACGGTTATAGGCAGCACTCAGATTTTCTTTTCCTCTCTGCAATGCACCCCAACACAGAATATAGTCCCTACAGAAAAATAATGCAACTGCGATATGTATCTACATTGTACTACAGTTACAAGCAAATTTAGAATAAGTGGCCAGAAGTGATGTCGTGATCACGTGAGCAGAAATGTCGGCGTCTTGGAGCTTTAGAGTAAGCTATATATAAAGTGGGCTTTGAAAGCAGCTCGTTCTGTAAGATATTGGATGCCTGAGTGTGATGGGGAGGTGTATCGGTGGGTCGAACTGTTTGTTTAGTATGACACTTGTAACATGTGCAGAATGGAGATACTCCCACATTCATCTTCAGAATCAGCATCGTTACGCAGTTCAACGTGCTATGTGCGGGAGATTAGATTAGATCACCTTAAATATAGAACATAGGTTGTGAGGATGGCATCTTTCCAAGGTGGATCTTCAGCTACTAACCAAAGACTCTTTTATACCAGTGACGGTTGTAGAATCATGTGCTTCCATTATGGTGGAGGGCTGAAATACTGGAATGAAACGAATAACACATTGATTGAACATGCTGTGTGGTTTTCCAATGTTTGTTTGTGCTTGTTGCGAGGCGTATGGATTTTGTGGATAATATATGTCAGAAGAAAGATATAAAAATTACTGCAAAAGTTGTAGCTAATATTAAACCTCCATCAAATCTTCTGAAAGCAGCATCCGAATACCATGTGACTGTGAGAGCTTCTGACAATGCTCACATTTCTAAAATCTGCTTCCAGAAAGAAGTTTGAGTACTATTCTTTCCCTGCAGACATATTGCTGCCTGTGTTAAATGTGGCTCTATCATTTCTACGCGTGATGTGTGTCAGAGACCTGTTTCAGCCACAGTAAGAGCATTTTTAACGAAGGCAGCTATATTGTAAGAGATACTATTATTTTATGATTTACTTTTTATACTTTGTTATACACATTGTAAAGAATAAAGAATTATCGTTAAAATCCGTACTTTTCTAATTTTTTCCCTGCATAAATCACGCTTAGATCCGCCCTTAAGATGACAACTATGGTTATTCTGTGATCTTAACACATCCTGATCTGCGTTGAAGAGTGGTCATTTTTTGGTGTCGAAGCAAGGAAGTGACATACAATACCACCGGATTCTCCATTTATGCAACCTTCCATAAGGTTAAAAAATATCATTTCTTCCCCTAGCGGAGTGCTGTTGTCAATATGGTTCAAATGGCTCTAAGCACTATGGGACTTAACATCTGAGGTCATCAGTCAAAAAATAGTTCAAATGGGACTTAACATCGTAGGTCATCAGTCCCCTAGAGTTAGAACTACTTAAACCTAACTAACCTAAGGACATCACAAAAATCCATGCCCGAAGCAGGATTCGAACCTGCGATCGTAGCATCAGCGCGGTTTCGGACTGAAGCGCCTAGAACCGCTCGGCCACAGCTGCCGGCCTTGTCAAGATCTGTGCGATAGATTTCCAAGTGATCCGGTAACAAGTGCTTTGTGACATGTACATAAGGTAGTGACGTCTAGATTCTGTATTGGGGTGTACTGCAGGGAGAAAAAGGGAAGGGAGTGCTGTCTACAGTAATGTAATATATTAATTTAGTATAAAGCACTACACAGCATATGTAATCGGAATTGATAGTTGAAAGTGCTTTGTTTCTTAATATATGCACCATATATTGGATGGAGCGGTGATGTCATATATCAGCATTTTAGTAAGAAAAAGTACATGCACTTTAGTTTACTTTCAGTCCATTGGACGTGTTCATTAGACTGCTCATTCCTTTCGATAGATTCAGGATTTTTTCCACACTTTCATTGATGATAGCCATATCGACACTGAACAGAATCAGAAAGTTCAGAGCTGTATTGGATAGATGGTTTACGAAAATCCATGTTTGGAAGCCTATGTAAACGTAGTATGATTCAAATTATTTTATGAGACCAGTTTGGTCTGTTGAGTGGGGTGGGGAAGAATTAGTGGTTCGACTCTGCGAAGCTTGTGAATGCGGCAGATATATACCAGACACAGCATCTGGCAACTGCGACAGACAATTCCCAGAATTACTGGATGCCTCGAATCAATCTCTTGGAAGACTACGCTGCTGTGTAGGCTTCGGCGTCCAACTTGGCCGAATTTCATTATCTTTATGTACCCATCCTCTACATGCACGGCCTTTTCGAGAAAGGGTTGTCTCCAGGCAGAGGAGTAGTTATAGAGCTGGCCATTAAAACTGCAGCACCGTGAAGGGGACAGGCAACAAACGTAAAATTGGCATTAAGTGTACTGTATACTTGGAGACGCATTTTAGCAGAGCCGAAAGAAGTAGGTGGAATCAACGTCATACGCACTGTAAGTATAAGGAAGAATTACGCAGCACATTTCCCATTCAGAAATCGTATTTGATTGTTGCCTGTGAGAAGATGGTGAAAACGTTGTGTTGGAAAGAGAGACACATACCACCGCATCCAATCCACTTTTCTGGAAACTATCAGTTCAAGAATCGACTCACAGGATAACTGAAATGTGCCGGCTCTTCGTCATGCAGAAACCACGTGTGCTGCCTTCTAGTGAGTGGCAAATCATCCAGGAACTCTGGCAATATCCTGGCAAGCAAATTGTAGTAATGGCTGTCGTTTAATGGCCTGTGCAGGAGATATGATCTGATTAAACGGGCACCGACAACATCTGCCCCCACATTCGTGTAGAACTGCAACAACATCTGCCCGCACATTCATGTAAAACTTTATTTATTTATTTCATTAACAGTACAGAGTAACCCACCGCCTTGAAATGTAAGGTGGGTCGGATGCTTCTGAATCTAATAGCGAAGACTTCTCATTGTCACAGTCTTATTGGTATACAGTTGTTAATGCTTTTTTAAAATAATATAAAGAACGTAATATATAAAGATTTCTCTGAGGTTACAGCGAATTGAATGCTTAACAATTGTTAAAATGGTTCCATATAATTTGCTACTACCTGGTTGATGAGAATATAATTTATACAATGCATATGTCAAAGAAAAATATAAAAAAAAGAAAATCTAACACAATGAGCGTGGTTAAGAATAATTTGTAATATATAGAAGGAAGTGATATGCTGTATTTGGATGAGTAATACAGTCTAAGTAGCATGTTCGTTAGTAATGGCCTATTTCTATCTATTTTAGATGAGAAGGTCTCAGTACAACCTCGAGCTATTCTCATCTGAAATGGTTTGCGCTAATGTATGTTTACACAGATTACACAGACTAAATGCTGACTGAGCACTTCATACATTAAATACATGAATTTTAACTTCACATGAGAAATACACTTATGTTTGTAACTTGTTAGATGAAATAGAATATATTTCATTGCTACTTGAATGCATTATTCCTTAAATAACTTAATACATTTCTGATATATGAAATTCATCGATTATAGCTTTGAATAGAGAAGAGAATATACTTCTGTCTGCACACAACAAGACGAGCAATAGATTACTGCTTGTGTGCAGTATACTTCAAACACTATGCAGGATGCCATTGGAGAGGAGGAGCCTCGGAATAAAAGTTCTTCGAGCCTTCTCCTCCCAAGCGACATTACCTTATTACCACAGTCTTAGTATGTGCTGCCGGTGTTTATTTGTTTTATGACTGTTGTGTTGTTTGTGACTGTGCTGTGGCATGCAGTGTCATAGAGTGTCGGTTTTGGTTGGGTTGGGTTGTTTTGGGAAGGAGACCAGACAGCAAGGTCATCGGTCTCATCGGATTAGGGAAGGACGGGGAAGGAAGTCGGCCGTGCCCTTTGAAAGGAACCATCCCGGCATTTGCCTGGAGCGATTTAGGGAAATCACGGAAAACCTAAATCAGGATGGCCGGACGCGGGATTGAACCGTCGTCCTCCCGAATGCGAGTCCAGTGTCTAACCACTGCGCTCGGATTTGGTCCCTTACATGTTGATCCCTTCTGAGTCATGTTCACTTAGTGTTCCTTCCTCGGTTTCGGAATCTGCGGTCGTATTTGTGTCCTCCCATGTGGTTTGTTGTGTTGTTTGTGCTTGCCTACGCCTCCTTCTATATGGGTTTTGGCGCTTGTATTCTTCGTGCAGAGTGTTCGATACAATATAGGCTACGTTATTTATTGTGTTCCATTTATCGGGATTACGTATTATTCTGGCGATGTCATTGTCATTCTGTTTAGGTTCCACTTGTGCTAACGTGTTGCACAACAGTGTGACATGTTCTGGCGTCCCAGTTTCTCCGCATACGCATACTTCATCGGTAGTTAATCCCATACAGTTTAAATGTTCCGGATACGGCCCGTGGCCTGTCAGGAAACGGACCATCCCCCGGCTTGGGTCGACGCGTTTCAGGAAAGAAAGAACGTAGGATACTCGGCGACCCTTATCAGATGCATCCCTCTCTCTCTCTGTCCTGTTTTAAACCGCCATTGTTTCATTTGTTTATCGAGCCTGTCCCTCTTAAGCCAGTAAAGTGCAGCTCTGTAACGTATAGTCATGTCTATATGGCAGGTCCCCATCACAACGCAAAGTGCCTCTAGTGACGCTGTGTTGAAGGCTCAGCTCATTCTCAGGAGTACACTTCGTTGACCTCGTCTTGCACTTGTCTTGTTAGTCTGTATGTTCAGTCTGTGAGCCCAAGCACTTGCGGCGAAGCATACGATGGATTCAAATATCGCAGTGTGGTAGGTCCTTATCGTCTTAATAGGTAATTTGAGTTGTGTTTAGTCTTGCTAGTTTGTGCATAACTTTGAAGGCTTTGTCAATTGTCTGTTTTATATGGTGGTTGAAAGTCTGTTTTTCGTCTAGATGCCGGCCGAAGTGGCCGTGCGGTTAAAGGCGCTGCAGTCTGGAACCGCAAGACCGCTACGGGCGCAGGTTCGAATCCTGCCTCGGGCATGGATGTTTGTAATGTCCTTAGGTTAGTTAGGTTTAACTAGTTCTAAGTTCTAGGGGACTAATGACCTCAGCAGTTGAGTCCCATAGTGCTCAGAGCCATTTGAACCATTTCTTTTTTCGTCTAGATGCAGTCCGAGATAACGTGTGGCTTGCTTCCTCTGTACGCTTGTATTGTCTAATTTTAGAACTGCAACTGATGAGCGCGAGTAGATGGGGCATGTCGGCTAACCTCAATCAAAACAAACAGTGAATGTTAAAGACCTCATCACGCCCAAACGTTACTCCACCCGTAAACATCACAGAAGACGGAAATATAGGATGCGTTTGACACTGTTCCAGGTACGACTTCGAAAATTGTGCTCCGAGTGGATAGTCGTCAGGTTACAGGTTGCTGCGCTGTGAGTGGAATGGATTAACAACTGCTTATTAAGGACGTTTCTTACATTCGTCTAATGCTTCCCCATGTTATGCGCGATTGTGCGAAAGCTGAGAGCGGTAATGTGCTCCACCGGATTACACCACTAGAGGAAATGTTTGTTTTGGTATCCTGTGCAGCCTTCCAGAGTTCGTCAGTTTAAATAATTTTCTGCTGTATAGTGTCCCGCATGTATATGGACATGCACATATTCCGGAATTGCTCGAAAATGCCTGCAGGCAAGTGTATGTCAATGTACATGTGAAGTCTTGCATAAGACCCTAAAAACATTCACCACAAAATCTCAGACTCTACATGCGTTATGGCACTGCCCGTAAGATTACTGGTGAATAGAGTTGTTTCACGCAGTCTGGTTTCGTTGAGTAACTCCAGCGAATCCAGGTATTTGTATGGGAAGACCCCATCCTTTTTCATAAGCTGAAACTTTGCATCACTTCTAAATGCACCACCAGTGATGTGCAGGGACTCCTAACATAATGTTTCAGCATGTTTCTCAAACAGTGTGTGCATGAAACATAGCGAGGCTAGGAAGTGAACGATAATGATCTTAGTGATTCACTTGGAGAATAAGACGTACTTCTTAACGCTCTCAAGCACAAACCTTATCATTTCTCAAGCCGACACTAGCTAAGTGTTCAACGATGAAATAGCATCATACCAGCTCGAATTGTGGAACAAAACGGGTATGCGTCATGGCAGTTGGTATTTCAAATCGTGTGTGTTGCGTGTTGCAGCGCGGAACTTGGCTGTTTGATAACAGCGGTCTCTACACGGAATTTCCGCGTTTCTATCCAACAGCAGCCCACAAATATGACAGTGAACTGCTTTCTTGTACAAACCATTTTCCTGAAGTTTGATCACGGGAATTTTGTAGTGATAAATCTCATGAACACCCCTTACAAGTCATTCGAGCTCAGCGAGCAATGATCTCGCAGGAGTAGCCATGTCTTACGAATCAAAATGGTTAACGGTAGAGTCATACAGCATCTGCATAGAACTTGATCCACTGCCATATATGGTCGTTCTGTGTAGGCAGTATGGAACACAATGGAATTACCCTCACAGTGCCCCACAGGAGCTAGGAGACACTCAAAATCACCACATGCTACAAAGGCCAATGGTAAGCTTTTCCACACATACTGTTTCCTGTGTAGAGCAATCTATCAGATGCTTTGCTAAGCTCTTGCTCAATGTAAACCAGTTGAGGCATCTAAGACAAAAATGTAGTATATGGAATTTTTTACTCTTTCCGAAGGAACATAAACGAGACATGTTCTTGATCCATACGTAGTGTTGTCTCTCGTTCTGTGAGAAAAGCCAAAAATCTACATGTCTGGGGCGCTGAGCAGCTACTTAGAGAAAGTAGAGGGTTCTGACGACTTTGCGGTTAACTTGGTCACTTACGAGCTGCTGACTAAATTACAACAAAATACTGTGCATCCAGGTACGTAACAAATGGTTCAAATGGCTCTTAGCACTATGGGACATACCATCTGTGGTCATCAGTCCCCTAGAACTTAAACCTAACTAACCTAAGGACATCACACACATCCATGCCCGAGGCAGGATTCGAACCTGCGACCGGAGCGGTCACGCGGTTCCAGACTGGAGCGCCTAGACCGCACGGCCACACCGGCCGGCGGTACGTAACATGTAGGTGATAATATTTATAGGTATTATAACTTCAAAGGTACTGATTTCGTCATTAAACTTCAGGATGTACCTACAGTTGAGAAGCAGAATACGGATATATTCACGTTTATAGCCTTGGGGACGATGAAAGCAAGCCAGAAGAAGAGCACAACTTCTCTTCTGGCTTGCTTTCATCGTCCTTAAGGCTCTAAACATGAACTAATATATCAACACTCTACCTCTCAAATTTAGGTACATCCTGAAGTTTAATGAGGAAATCAATACCACAGAAGTTGTAGTACCTATAAATATTATTACCTACATGTTATGGACCTGGTTACTTAGACATTTTGTGTAGTTTAGTCTGCAGCATTAATGCCGCCACATGTTTTTGCTATATCCTCTGGGAGTGGGCTATAACTGTACCCCGCCGCTCTATATGCAATGGATCAAAGACGTTACACATGTGAGTGGACAGTGAGCTGGAATATGCGGCCAAGCGCATTACTGGACCTTCTTTCCTGCACTTCTGAAAACTGGTCCAGATGGCACTCAAGGTAAAAGTTTTGAACCACTCTACAATTCAGCAGTCCCACGATACCTCGACATTTTCCCCCAGATATAATGATACTTTTGTCTTCATCACTGTTAGCGGTCTAAGGCGCTGCAGTCATGGACTGTGCGGCTGATCCCTGCGGAGGTTCGAGTCCTCCCTCGGGCAGGGGTGTGTGTGTTTGTTCTTAGGATAATTTAGGTTAAGTAGTGTGTAAGCTTAGGGACTGATGACCGTAGCAGTTAAGTCCCAAAAGTTTTCACACGCATTTGAACAATACATCACTATTACCATCTTCTTTCGTGGGGTAAGTGATCTCACAGCACAGCACTGCACTATATTCAATGATGGGATACCGTAGGTCATTAACGATACTGACAAGGGAACCTCCCCATCGCACCCCCTTCAGATTTAGTTATAAGTTCGCACAGTGGATAGGCCTTGAAAAACTGAACACAGATCAATCGAGAAAACAGGAAGAAGTTGTGTGGAACTATGAAAAAAATAAGTAAAATAGACAAACTGAGTAGTCCATGCGAAGATAGGCAACATCAAGGACACTGGGAGTCAAGGAGCACCGTGGTCACGTGGTTAGCGAGAGCAGCTACGGAATGAGAAGTCCTAGGTTCAACTCTTCCCTCGAGTGAAAAGTTTAATTTTTTATTTTCAGTTTATGTGACAAACTCTTATGTTTTCATCACTTTTTTGGGAGTGATTATCACATCCACAAGAAAACCTAAATCGGGCAAGGTAGAAGAATCTTTTTACCCATTCGCTAAGTGTACAAGTTAGGTGGGTCGACAACATATTCCTGTCATGTGACGCACATGCCGTCACCAGTGTCGTATAGAATATATCAGACGTGTTTTCCTGTGGAGGAATCGGTTGACCTATGACCTTGCGATCAAATGTTTTCGGTTCCCATTGGAGAGGCACGTCCTTTCGTCTACTAATCGCACGGTTTTGCAATGCGGTCGCAAAACACAGACACTAAACTTATTACAGTGAACAGAGACGTCAATGAACGAACGGACAGATCATAACTTTGCGAAAATAAAGAAAGTAAAATTTTCAGTCGAGGGAAGACTTGAACCACCGACCTCTCGTTCCGCAGCTACTCACGCTAACCACGGGACCACGCGGCTCCTGATCTCGTATTCTCCTTGATGTTGCTTATCTTGCTCAGTTTGTATATTTTACTAATTTTTTTCTTAGTTCCACACAACTTCTTCCTGTTTTCTCGATTGATCTGTGTTCAGTTTCTCAAGGACTATCCACTGTGCCAACTTATAACTAAATCTGAGGGGGGTGCAATGGGGAGGTTCCCTTGTGAGGAGCTTTTCGTCCAAAATGGGTAGACACTCATTTACGAAACAAACTGTACACTGATAATCTCTGGTAGAGTCATCTATGAGAGTGTATGAGATTCTGTCCTCCAATGCTACTGCAATCACAGTTACCTAAATCTGGGGTGTGACTAACCTGATGCTCGAATACGTTAACAGTACAGGCAAGGAGACTGCTGATAGCCGTATGATTACTATAACTAGGTCCAGGACGAGATGAGTGATATGACCTGGGATGAGTAGAATGAGATGGTGTGGGATGAGGCGACGACCGATGCCAGGGCGATCGTGACAGTTTATGAAGGAATTATCTGAATATGATGGAAATCGGTAGAGGTGATGTACATGTGCAGACAAACAAGTAATTCAGTTTCAGAGAAATTGGAGGGTTTATTAACAATATAGAGTTTCAAAAATTGAGCAAATCAGTAACATGTTGGTCCACCTCCGGCCCTTATCCGAGCAGTGATTGATAGAGTTGTTGCATATCCTCCTAAGGGATATTGTGACCAAACCTATAAAAATGGTATGTTAGATCTTCAACATCCCGAGCTGGTTGGAGAACCCTGCCCATAAGGATCCACACGTTCTCACTTGGAGAGAGATCCCACGATCTTGATGACAAAGGCAGGGTTTGGCAAGCACGAAGATAGGCAGTAGAAGGGTGCTGGTGGGCATTATCTTTCTGAAACGTAAGCCCAGCAGGGTTTGCCATGAATGTACAAATCATGGCATAGAATATCATCGACATATCGCTGTGCTGTAAAGGTGACGCAAATGACAACCAAAGGAGTCCTGGATTTTGACGATCTAACGGTCCAGTTGGACAGACTTTGGCTTAAATCCTTCAAAATGACATCCACTAACTCTGTCAATCAATCCCGAGCCGAATAACTAATTTCATATGGGCCAGTAATTGACCAATGCGTTACTGACTTACTTAGTTTGTGGAGTTCTTTGTCTTAAATAAATCATTCAATTTTTCTGACACTGTAATCACTTGTTTGTCTGTACATGTACATCGTATGTACCTATTTCTGTCCTATTCAGATAATTTCTTCGTGGTCTTTTGTTCCATTTTTGTATTAGAGTGTATACAGCGTGGTCCAGTGATCGTGATCAGGCCAAATATCTCACGAAATAAGCGTCAAACGGCAAAACTACAAAGAACGAAACTTGTCTAGATTGAAGAGGGAAAACAGATGGCGCTGTGGTTGGCCCGCTTTGTGATAGATAGCGCTGTAATAGTCACAGACATATGGCTCACAATTTTAGACGAACAGTTGGTAACAGGTATGCTTTTCAAATTAAAATACAGAACGTAGGTACGTTTTAACATTTTATTTCGGCTGTTCCAAAGCGACAAATGTACCTTTGTGAAATTATCATTTCTGAGAACGCATGCTGTTACAGCGTGATTACCTGTAAATACCACATTAATGCAATAAATGCTCAAAATGATGTCCGTCAACCTCAGTGCATTTGGCAATACGTGTAACGACATTTCTCTCAACAGCGAGTAGTTCGCCTTCCGTAATGTTCGGTGTATCACGATAGCAAATATCCTTCAACTTTCCCCACAGAAAGAAATCCGGGAATGTCAAAAAAATGTTCAAATGTGTGTGAAATCTTATGGGACTTAACTGCTAAGGTCAGCAGTCCCTAAGTTTACACACTACTTAACCTAAATTATCCTAAGGACAAACGCACACACCCATGCCCGAGGAAGGACTCGAACCTCCGCCGGTACCAGCCGCACAGTCCATGACTGCAGCGGGAATGTCAGTTCCGGTGAACGTGCGGGCCGTGGTATGGTCCTTCGACGACCAATCCACCTGTCATTAAATATGCTTTTCAATACCGATTCAGCTGCACGCGAGCTATGTGCCGGACATCCATCATGTTGGAAATACATCGCCATTCTGTCATGCAGCGAAACATCTTGTAGTAACATCGGTCGAACATTACGTAGGAAATTAGCATACATTGCACCATTTAGACTGCCATCCATAAAATGGGGGACAATTATCCTTCCTCCCATAATGCCGCACCATACATTAACCCGCCAAGGTCGCTGATGTTCCATTTGTCGCAGCCATCGTGGATTTTCCGTTGCCCAATAGTGCATATTATGCCGGTTTACGTTACCGCTGTTGGTGAATGACGCTTCGTCGTTAAATAGAACGAGTGCAAAAAATGTGTCATCGTCCCGTAATTTCTCTTGTGGCCAGTGGCAGAACTGTACACGACGTTCAATGTTGTCGCCATGCAATTCCTGGTGCATAGAAATATGGTACGGGTGCAGTCGATGTTGATGTAGCATTCTCAACACCGACGTTTTTGAGATTCCCGATTCTCGCGCAATTTGTCTGCTACTGATGTGCGGATTAGCCGCGACAGCAGCTAAAACACGTACTTGGGTATCCTCATTTGTTGCAGGTCGTGGTTGACGTTTCACATCTGGCTGAACACTTCCTGTTTCTACAACGAAATGAAGACTCTTAGCTGCCTACAGGCGTTGACATACGTCAACGGGGACAGATGAAAATGTGTGCCCTGACCGGGACTCGAGCCCGGGATCTCCTGCAATCACGCTGTGTCCTCGGTGGCTCAGATGGATAGAGCGTCTGCCATGTAAGCAGGAGATCCCGGGTTCGAGTCCCGGTCGGAGCACACATTTTCATCTGTCCCCGTTGACGTATGTCAACGCCTGTAGGCAGCTAAGAGTCTTCATGTCCGAAAGAACAGATACCATCTTAGTATATGTATACTTCCTGTTTCCTTAAATAACGTAACTATCCGGCGAACGTTCCGGACACTTGGATTATGTCGTCCAGGATACCAAGCAGCATAGTAGCACACGCCCGTTGGGCATTTTGATCACAATAGCCATATATAAACACGATATCGACCTTTCCCGCAATTTGTAAGCGTTCCATCTTAATACGTGTAATGTATCACGAAGCAAATACCGTCCGCACTGGCCGAATGTTACGTGATACCAAGTACTTATACGTTTGTGACTCTTACAGCGCCATCTATCACAAAAGCGAAAAAAGTGGTCCAAGTAAAACATTCATATTTCTTTACGTACTACACGAATATGTAATAAAAATGGGGGTTCCTATTTTAAAAAACGCAGTTGATATCCGTTTGACCTATGGCAGCGCCATCTAGCGGGCCAACCATAGCGCCATCTGGTTTCTCCCTTCAAGCTAGACGAATTTCGTTCTTTGCAGTGTTTTCGTTTGATGCTTATTTCGTGAGATATTTAGCCCGGCCACTATCAATGGATCACCCTGTAAAATATCAGGTGTGTAACAATGCCATAAATATGACTCTTATACGCAAGCATAAATAATAATTTCTTGTTATGTACGAATCCTTCGGCAGTTTCGTATTTCACTAACCACATCCTTCATCTCCACGTCAATATCCATCTCAAAGTTATGATGGTCAGCTAAGCTTCCTAGAAACAAAAACATCTGGTAAGTATTATATGAAAGTGTGCATTATTTTAGAAACACTTTTCATGTGAATTATCTCTTATGCTCTTATGTATTCATTCATTGACAGCTGAGTCACCCCCTGTGAACTTTGTGTCGAGAATGTAGTCAGCACTATGCTAGTTATCTCATCATGCCTGTGGCATCGATTCGTTCCTACCTCGCAATATTCTCATCCAAACTCACTAGAAGCAAGAAATTTGATAAGCATCAAACATAGATTATTATTGTAGAGTCACTTGTATTGTGAATTAACACTTGCACATTTGTTTGTCAACAATTCGAGTCATCTTCCATTACCTTTGGTTGGAAAATTGCGTCATGTCATGTTTTGGCAAATCTACATCGTCATCCGCATGGAGGTCAGGCAACTTTTCATCATGGAACAGAAAAATTTATATTAGTGTCCTATACATTTACACATATAATCAGACTGTGGTTGGTGGGTGAGGTGGCTGCACCGAATAAGCTTTTAGAGTTATATAAAAAAAGTTTCATATATATTACGAAGACAGCTGCAGGTCTGGGGTCCTGTTTAAACTGTAATCTGCCTCTGCTTCGATCTCATCAACATTATCTTAATGAGTCCTTCATCTGCATTCTCAGGAGTTGTGTCTTCAGGTTCCTCTTCATCCAATATTCGACTCATGAATGCTTCACTTGAGGCAAACCGTCTCTCTCAATGCAGTTCTTGCAGAATTTCTTCCACTTGAACAAGATAATCTGCAAAATATATAATTGACACTTAGATAATGTATAAATATGTGTGTAATAAGCACATGAATCAAACAACAATCAGTACTTAGAAGGAATACGAAGTTCATCCTCATACCCTTCCACATTGTAATTGTGCTCCTGCCCAGAACATATGCTGTAATGTGTTGGATGAACACTTAGATAACACACATACAATACACACAAACACACACATACATACATATGCTGTAATGTATTGGATGAACACTTAGATAACACACATACAATACACACAAACACACACACACATACATACACCCACACGCACCTGCACACCCACCCACACACACACACACACACACACACACACACACACACACATGTGCACACATACATCTCTCTCTCTCTCTCTCTCTCTCTCTCTCTCTCTCTCTCTCTCTCCCTCTCTCTCACACACACACACACTCACACACACATAAACACATAAATATATACTGTTTTAGATGCATACCTCCAGTGCCAACATCCAGATGATATTTTCTTCCACCACCACCACCACCACCACCACTCTCACAACACCTATCAAAGGATTGCTTCTTAAATAACTATCCTAGTAGCCAGACAAAATCTGATTTGAGTTCAGCCAATACAGTTGTCTTATATACTCTCGCCCTGGAGCCTGATGGTGGAGGAAGGCAGGATCATACCTGCATCTACATAGTGTTCGCAGTGACAAATCCTGAATAATAGAATAATTTCCACCATTTTTCCAGGCCAATCCACTGAAAGGCTGCCAAAATTAGAATGATTCTCGGTAACTCAGCGTATAAAATAATAACAATTTTCCTGGAAACACATTTGTGGATTATTAGAGAGCAATATTTATAGTTTGTTTTAGTCTTAATGGGAAAACATATCAGACTGAAAACTGAAATAGGGCTGGGGTCAGCAGATTTGTTTCGTACTTTCAAATTGCTTTATTATGGCTCTCTGCTGGGATGCATTTCAAACTGTGTCAGTGATGCTGAGGCATCTACTCACCTCCCTCGTGTGTGTGGGTGACGTCCCACAATGCTGACAGAGCACGGCTTGACTGAGTGTTGGCATTACACCACTGCTTCTGTGAGTGACATCCTCCAGGCTTGCAGTGGCCGTGACCCACTGTCGGAGCACTGTAGCCAGTGTACTATGTACCAGGGCTCGGTAGGCCCCATGGCTGTGGTGGCGCATCTGGGTCTCATTTAGCAGGCAGGCTGCCGTGACGTGAGGTCGAACTGCAGACCCGGTACAGCATTCCAGATGTCACCCGAAATATTACAGCCCTGTGATGGTACTGCTGCAATGCTAACACAAAAATAGTTCAGTACAATACTCGCTGTATACGCTCATGGGATGTGCTTGTTTGGGCTTTGCTACGCCTTGTGGCATGTATACCAAAAACTTCCACGGCTGCTTGTGCGGAAAGGGTTCCGCCTTCTTCCGCTTAGGTGCTGCTGTGTCAGCTATTTCCACAACACGCCTGGCGAGGTCGCCTCGCAATGCGCGACGCCTATGTTGTGTTTTGTGAGGCATAACATCTGTGGCTGGCTCGGCTGGAATCTACTTCCTACTTTCTCCGTTTCAGACTGAATACTGTCGCGGGAACAATTCTTGGAATATATCAAATTAAATTACTGCCAGTAAAATATTATAAGAAGGTTGTGAGGAAAGAGGATCTCTCAGTAGTGATAGGTGGATAACAAATCTTATAGCGGCATGGTCTTGACAACATGAAAAGCTTCTGTCATTTACGTTTGCCTTGCGACTGCTGTTTGATGAATTTGACATGATAAGAGTCTCATAACGCTACAACAGTCCAATTGCATGGAATATGTGGAGTCTAACAGGACTGTTGGATATTGATAATATGATGATAAATTTATACTGACGAGAATGCGAGAAACATCGCTCTGTTATGTACGTTTTGCAGCTGCTATTTGATGCACATATCATTGTACTGTGGCATCCGGTTGTGCAGAATATGTACAGTCATCTCAAGACTCTGTGTGGTAAGGAGGTAAAGACTGCCCACTATGATATCTAACAAGTACTTGAGCTGTGTGTTGTACACGACAGCATGGAACACCCACAAGTTTTGGGCCCTGCAGATGCTAGCATTATAACTGAAGGAGGCGGCTGTCTGCCCCTGTCGAAAGGTGGTAACTGGCCACTGCCTGCAGCCAAGGCAATCGTTGTCATGCTCTGTAATAAGGTCGCCTGGTTGCCCATATCGTCGCCTACCACTGCCTGTGCCAGCTGGCTCGTATGCAATGTAATTTAAAAAAAAAAGTTTCTATGGTAGAAGCACAGTTTAAAAAAAGTTGCAGCTCGAATTTGTAAAGCCCGCATCTCGTGGTCGTGCGGTAGCGTTCTCGCTTCCCACGCCCGGGTTCCCGGGTTCGATTCCCGGCGGGGTCAGGGATTTTCTCTGCCTCGTGATGGCTGGGTGTTGTGTGCTGTCCTTAGGTTAGTTAGGTTTAAGTAGTTCTAAGTTTTAGGGGACTGATGACCATAGATGTTAAGTCCCATAGTGCTCAGAGCCATTTGAACCTTTTTTTTTTTTTTCGAATTTGTAACAGCCTGAGAGAGTCTTGTCAGGTAGTTTATCGAACATGAGTGCAGAGAAGAAGGGACTGCAGTTTAAGATGGAATGAAACTCAGTTTACACGATAATTGCATGAGATTCCGGGTATCAAGTGGCGTGTATTGGTCTTTGGGAACAGACGGCACATGATCGCCGCCGATTCCAAATTCTGCCATCTGTACATGAAGAATCTCATCGATGTCATATCTGAATGAAGTTTTATACTCACCGTGGATGTAATTTCTCATCATATATCCTTACTTGCACAGTTTGTTAACGTCAATGCCTGCTCAAAAGCCAGGGAGATGATAATGATGGCCGTGCGGTTAAAGGCGCTGCAGTCTGGAACCGCAAGGCCGCTACGGTCGCAGGTTTGAATCCTGCCTCGGGCATGGATGTTTGTGATGTCCTTAGGTTTGTTAGGTTTAACTAGTTCTAAGTTCTAGGGGACTAATGACCTCAGCAGTTGAGTCCCATAGTGCTCAGAGCCATTTTGATGATGATGAACTGAATAAACAATCCATTGTATTTTTATCAAAAAACATGTACAAGTTACCAAACTTAGAAGTATGGGCCCAACACAGAAGCCACTCCCGCAGCAGCAGAACTGCTAGTCTGCCTACCTTATATCCAGCTTTCCAAGGCTATGTGGTACCACACTACTTGTAAGAGTAACAGACAAACACGGTCAGGGCAAGATGGGACAGGGGAAGGCACAACTAAATCATAAACATCCTGAGTGCGACACCACTTATGACGAATCGAGTGCTCTACCGTCCAAGGAGTAGCAGGAATGGACTAGGATTTGCTTGCAACGGCGGAAAATCACCCACAATGATAGTGGAAACTGTCGGGTGATCACCAGAAACCAGGGAAGATGTGGACCCATGTTCATTTTCAGAGGAGCAATGTCAGTAATCATTATCTTACTACGCTGTTCCAAGGAATACCGTAAAACAAAACCTCTCTGCGGTCAGTTGGTTCGAAGATGGACACTTTCATTGCACAGAAAACACGTCCCCATCTGTTCACTGTATGTAATATGAATACGACATCGACGAACCTGCAAATGCGACGGAATTTTCTTTTTGATTTGCGTTTCCACCGAACGTATGCCGCTGTAACACTGGAGTCTGTGTTGATTTGACAAGCGCTCACGGCAAATGCTTCTCACGTCACCATGTTTGACCAAAACTTCCATAAGATAAATTATCTTCTACCTCTCCAACGTTAGTGTATTTAATGCTCACATTCGCAAAGAGAACTATACTTGACCGAACAGTCTGTGTGCTGGCGGGAACCTGATAACGACGCTTTAATAGGGACTTGCCTGCTTGAAGGGGATGCACTAAGTTCACAAAGAACACATAAACCTCATTGCCAAAATAGGCCGGTATGTACAGGGCTATTACAAATGATTGAAGCGATTTCATAAATTCACTGTAGCTCCATTCATTGACATATGGTCACGACACACCACAGATACGTAGAAAAACTCAAAGTTTTGTTCGGCTGAAGCCGCACTTCAGGTTTCTGCCGCCAGAGCGCTCGAGAGCGCAGTGAGACAAAATGGCGACAGGAGCCGACAAAGAGTATGTCGTGCTTGAAATGCACTCACATCAGTCAGTCATAACAGTGCAACGACACTTCAGGACGAAGTTCAACAAAGATCCACCAACTGCTAACTCCATTCGGCGATGGTATGCGCAGTTTAAAGCTTCTGGATGCCTCTGTAAGGGGAAATCAACGGGTCGGCCTGCAGTGAGCGAAGAAACGGTTGAACGCGTGCGGGCAAATTTCACGCGTAGACCGCGGAAGTCGACGAATAAAGCAAGCAGGGAGCTAAACGTACCACAGCCGACGGTTTGGAAAATCTTACGGAAAAGGCTACAGCAGAAGCCTTACCGTGTACAATTGCTACAAGCCCTGACACCAGATGACAAAGTCAAACGCTTTGAATTTTCGGCGTGGTTGCAACAGCTCATGGAAGAGGATGCGTTCAGTGCGAAACTTGTTTTCAGTGATCAAGAAACATTTTTTCTTAATGATGAAGTGAACAGACACAATGTGCGAATCTGGGCGGTAGAGAATCCTCACGCATTCGTGCAGCAAATTCGCAATTCACCAAAAGTTAACGTGTTTTGTGCAATCGCACGGTTTAAAGTTTACAGCCCCTTTTTCTTCTGCGAAAAAAACGTTACAGGACACGTGTATCTGGACATGCTGGAAAATTGGCTCATGCCACAACTGGAGACCGACAGCGCCGACTTCATCTTTCAACAGGATGGTGCTCCACCACACTTCCATCATGATGTTCGGCATTTCTTAAACAGGAGATTGGAAAACCGATGGATCGGTCGTGGTGGAGATCATGATCAGCAATTCATGTCATGGCCTCCACGCTCTCCCGACTTAACCCCATGCCATTTCTTTCTGTGGGGTTATGTGAAAGATTCAGTGTTTAAACCTCCTCTAGCAAGAAACGTGCCAGAACTGCGAGCTCGCATCAACGATGCTTTCGAACTCATTGATGGGGACATGCTGCGCCGAGTGTGGGAGGAACTTGATTATCGGCTTGATGTCTGCCGAATCACTAAAGGGGCACATATCGAACATTTGTGAATACCTAAAAAAACTTTTTGAGTTTTTTTATGTGTGTGCAAAGCATTGTGAAAATATCTCAAATAATAAAGTTATTGTAGAGCTGTGAAATCGCTTCAATCATTTGTAATAACCCTGTACTTCATCCGAGGCAACATGAAAACTATTAACTAGCAAGTCTTGTTTTCAGTAGTTGGGGCTGCCCGTTACTCGTAGATTTCACAAATTAAAAACTCACTGTACCTTTACGTGGAACGCTCTTGAACGCAATGCGAAACAGTAGGAGCGAACTAGGCCGCTGTCAGATACACCAACGGGGGACGGGACTAGACAACGACGATGTAACACACACAAAGCCACATACATCACTGAAGTCATGAACTCCCAAACACTTGGGACATTGCGAAGGAGCGGATGAGTAACCAATTACGTGCTCGTTCGGCGCACACGGCGATATTGACTGCTAGACCACGAGCAGATACAGCGCTGGATCGTACCGTAACTATAGAGCCAAGCAGACTTTGCCCGTTGACGAGGCAGTTGAAGGAAAATACTGTGTGTGTGTGAAAATTAACGAGCAATTACGGCGCACTGCGGTCGTGTTCCTCTTTGCAATATGGCTCAGAGACCACATCTGGATGACTTCTTCACACGTTTTAATCTACCCCTCCTTCCTATTTCCAAGTATTGTTCACATTAAACAAAGTCTTTTTACGAAGATCTGAGAGTAGCGAAGATCTGGCTTACTTAGCTTGTCATGTATAGTTGGCTACAGTTCTTCTTATCTAGGGGTCTGATCCACGAAGCTGAAAATGTCACATTTTAGGTCCTCACGGTTGGATTGATCTAAATACATTTGAAGATTGTTGTTGCAGAATTTTTGTTTTTACGTAAATCTATTTTCTCACAATCTAGTATATCATACAGTCTTTTGTTTTTCCACATTAACAAAGCCGAAATTACATTGTTCCCACAAAATACAAAAATACGTCCGATCACATCAGAGGCATGCTTACGACTCTCAAACTCTGAGGGAAAAACCATGTACCAAAGGGCTTATAATTTTTCTTAACAAATGATTTCTATTAGTTTCTTTCACATTATTACTTTCGACTATTACCACATAAATGAATCCAGAAATAAACATAGTAACCAGTACAGTATTGCGTAGTTCATAACAGAAATTTTAAGTGTACCAACAGTTCGTAACTTGAAATGTTTTAAGAAAGCAAGTTTTCATACATTTTAGCTTGAAATGTAACATACTGAGTATAAAATTATATGAAAGTTTTCAGAAAAGCAACTGAGATAATATTGACCTGTCCCAAATTCAAAAACTAATATTGGTATCGACAATTACTGTTGAGGAAAAGTAATGCTAGAGGAAGATGTCCCGATAAAACGTCAAAGAATCATCGGGAAACTGGAACGAGGACGACATACACTCCTGGAAATTGAAATGAGAACACCGTGAATTCATTGTCCCAGGAAGGGGAAACTTTATTGACACATTCCTGGGGTCAGATACATCACATGATCACACTGACAGAACCACAGGCACAGAGACACAGGCAACAGAGCATGCACAATGTCGGCACTAGTACAGTGTATATCTACCTTTCGCAGCAATGCAGGCTGCTATTCTCCCATGGAGACGATCGTAGAGATGCTGGATGTAGTCCTGTGGAACGGCTTGCCATGCCATTTCCACCTGGCGCCTCAGTTGGACCAGCGTTCGTGCTGGACGTGCAGACCGCGTGAGACGACGCTTCATCCAGTCCCAAACATGCTCAATGGGGGACAGATCCGGAGATCTTGCTGGCCAGGGTAGTTGACTTACACCTTCTAGAGCACGTTGGGTGGCACGGGATACATGCGGACGTGCATTGTCCTGTTGGAACAGCAAGTTCCCTTGCCGGTCTAGGAATGGTAGAACGATGGGTTCGATGACGGTTTGGATGTACCGTGCACTATTCAGTGTCCCCTCGACGATCACCAGTGGTGTACGGCCAGTGTAAGAGATCGCTCCCCACACCATGATGCCGGGTGTTGGCCCTGTGTGCCTCGGTCGTATGCAGTCCTGATTGTGGCGCTCACCTGCACGGCGCCAAACACGCATACGACCATCATTGGCACCAAGGCAGAAGCGACTCTCATCGCTGAAGACGACACGTCTCCATTCGTCCCTCCATTCACGCCTGTCGCGACACCACTGGAGGTGGGCTGCACGATGTTGGGGCGTGAGCGGAAGACGGCCTAACGGTGTGTGGGACCGTAGCCCAGCTTCATGGAGACGGTTGCGAATGGTCCTCGCCGTTACCCCAGGAGCAACAGTGTCCCTAATTTGCTGGGAAGTGGCGGTGCGGTCCCCTACGGCACTGCGTAAGATGCTACGGTCTTGGCGTGCATCCGTGCGTCACTGCGGTCCGGTCCCAGGTCGACGGGCACGTGCACCTTCCGCCGACCACTGGCGACAACATCGATGTACTGTGGAGACCTCACGCCCCACGTGTTGAGCAATTCGGCGGTACGTCCACCCGGCCTCCCGCATGCCCACTATACGCCCTCGCTCAAAGTCCGTCAACTGCACATATGGTTCACGTCCACGCTGTCGCGGCATGCTGCCAGTGTTAAAGACTGCGATGGAGCTCCGTATGCCACGGCAAACTGGGTGACACTGACGGCGGCGGTGCACAAATGCTGCGCAGCTAGCGCCATTCGACGGCCAACACCGCGGTTCCTGGTGTGTCCGCTGTGCCGTGCGTGTGATCATTGCTTGTACAGCCCTCTCGCAGTGTCCGGAGCAAGTGTGGTGGGTCTGACACACCGGTGTCAATGTGTTCTTTTTTCCATTTCCAGGAGCGTATGACGAGTGTAGGCCATGGGTCTGGTATTGCTCACAGCATTGTTTCAGGTGCATGGGAAGTGTTCTGTACCACAGGCCCTGCTGTCTAAAGGAGATGAGACGGTCGATTATGGGCAATTACAGCAGGAAATGACCGCTGCAATAGGCAAGAAAACACCCACGTCACACAGAGGGCGCAATTGCAACTACCCTTGACAAGACTACAAGTCACTCAATCCCACGCTCCACAGTAGCTCGGCGACTGCTTGGGGGTGGTCTCTTTGTCCAACGGCCACAATGTTGTGTTGCGTTGATACACCCATGTCGGGGCGCCGTTTGCAACGGTCCTAAGAGCACAGGGACTGGACCGTCGAGAAGTGAGGTCGCGTGTTCTTCGCGGTTGAGAGCAGACTCAGTCTTGATAGTGATTCTGGACGTATCCTCATATGAAAAGAGGTGGGAACACATATTGCACTCACTAACATTGTCGAGTATGATCGTGTTGGTGGTCCAGGTGTCACCGTGTGGTAAGGCACAATGTTGCATAGGCATACTGATCTACAAATCTCCGAACAGGGTAACATCCAGTCAACGTTATTGTTACACTGTACTCCTTCTCTGCGTCCTCCTTTCCATGGATGAATACGGCCCCGACTTAATTTTTATGCGTGAGAATGAACGACCACATCTACCAGCACTGTTGGAGGCGCTTCTGGAACGAGAGAGTATTGGTCTAATGGACTGTACAGCCATTCCCTGGACTTAAATTAGCCCATCCAGCACGTATACAGGTTGGTCCATTGATCGTGACCGGGCCAATTATCTCACGAAATAAGCGTCAAGCGAACAAACTACAAAGAAAGAAACTTGTCTACCTTGAAGGGGGAAACCAGATGCCGCTATGGTTGGCCCGCTAGATGGCATTGCCATAGGTCAAACAGATATCAACTGCGTTTTCTAAAATAGGAACCCCCATTTTTATTACATATTCGTGTAGTACGTAAAGAAATATGAAAGTTTTCCTTGGACCATTTTTTTCGCTTTGTGATAGATGGCGCTGTAATAGTCACAAACATATGGCTCACAATTTTAGACGAAAAGTTGGTAACATGTAGGTTTTTAAAATTGAAATACAGAACGTAGGTACGTTTGAACATGTTATTTCGGTTGTTCCAATGTGATACATGTACCTTTGTGAACTTATCATTTCTGAGAACGCATGCTGTTACAGCGTGATTACCTGTAAATACCACATTAATGCAATAAATGCTCAAAATGATGTCCGTCAACCTCAATGCATTTGGCAATACGTGTAACGACATTCCTCTCAACAGCGAGTAGTTCGCCTTCCGTAATGTTCGCACATGCATTGACAATGCACTGACGCATGTTGTCAGGCTCTAACATTCTGCGTGGTGTCTGTTGTTCTATATCGTGTCTCCCTACCACTTTCGCGCAACGACGCTTCTATCTGTATTCTCTTTTCTTGTTCAGCTTGTTGATAGTGGTTTCTTTGTTGATAACTGTCGGTCTATTGGTTCTCGAGTACCCTTTGCCGGCCGCGGTGGTCTAGCGGTTCTGGGCGCTCAGTCGGGAACCGCGCGACTGCTACGGTCGCGGGTTCGAATCCTGCCTCGGGCATGGATGTGTGTGATGTCCTTAGGTTAGTTAGGTTTAAGTAGTTCTAAGTTCTAGGGGACTGATGACCACGGATGTTAAGTCCCATAGTGCTCAGAGCCATTTGGACCATTTTTGGAGTACCCGTTCCGGTGTCGTTATTCCCTCTGTAATAGTTGTTGCCGTTCCTGGGTGAATTATAGTTATTGCCATATTCTCTTCTCAATTCATAACCGGTTCTTTGTTGAAATCTATTGTCGTGTCTTGGTGCGAAGTTATCACGTGGTTCGTAATTATTGTTTCTTCGTACTGTGTCTTGTGGATTCCACTCCTTTTTGCTTTCGTTTTCACGTGCGCTTCGTCTTTTTCTTGCGTCATCTTCCGAAAATATGAACTCTGGTCCCCTTAGAATACCTTTAAACGCTTCGACGTCATTGCCTCCGCGACCTACTAATGATTGCTTGTATTTCAATGGTAGCTTCATCGCGCATAATTTAATCAACTCTCCGTCACTGTATGGTACATCTAAGCATTGATTTTTCTTTGCCATTAATTCGAAAAATTTCACGAGACTCTTCTCTCCTGAATTTTCAAAATATGGGTTCTGTAATAATTCGTACTTCACCCTGTTCTATGCTTCGCTGGACCAATATCGTGAGAGAAACTTCTCTCTGAAATCTTCGTACGATCGGCATGTCGCTGCAACATTCTGCATGGTTTCTGCGACTGTTCCTGATATGTGTGCACATATAAAGTCTAATTTGTGTGCTAATGTCCAGTGTTCTGGTAATCCTACTCGGAATTGATCAATAAAAGTTCGTGGATGTAATGAGTTTTCTTCTCGAAAGTGTTGAAATTTTCTGACTGTGAGGAAATGATCGTTGTCCTCCTTCGTCATAGTTCCATATGAAATTCGCGATTCTTCGCCACTTTTGTTTCTGATCATTTCTCCCGTCGTTCTTTCCGGTTGTGGTAGATCCATTGGATATTGTCCACTGTAACTTTCGCCTACCCTTGCGTAGTATCGTTGGAGTGGTACGCAATAATTTTCTTCCATCGGTTGTGAACGTGTAGCTGAATGCATTGCACTGTACTCTTCGCGACCTGGCTTTCCATTGTCAGGTATTGGTTCTGTATCTTGTCTGGCTAACCTTGCTGCTTCATTGCACGATCCAAACTGTCTTGAAACGTACATTTGTGGTTCCGCATGTGTTTGTGGTGCCGTTTGTTCATCAAGAATTTCGAAACGTGTTTGTTGCTGTGCAGGCTGTCTGATTTCACGTATGTTACTTTCCGCCTGTGATTGGAATCGCAAATGCGTAATATCTTCGTTAATTGCTTGTTTTTCCGGTGCTGTTACAGATACGGATGTGGTTGCAGACTCTGTGCTTGTTCGATCCTCTTCACTATGCTCTGCAATGGTTTGCAACAAATCTGCTCACAATTTCTGAAAATTGTCGCTTCGTTTGCGCTTCTATTTTGACTATGCGGTTATCATATCTTTTCAGCGCTGCTTTTGTGATACGTTTGTGTAACACACTGTTTTCAACAACTTCACGCGCTGTACCTGCTGCTTGTCTAGTAATTTCGTTTATCTGTTTCTCTAGTTTCTTGACTTCTCCCTGGGTGTTGTTACGTAATGTTTTGATCTCGTCCTGAATGTCATTACGCAATGTTTGTACGTCCGCTTGTACCTTGTCAATGTCTGTTCTCAATTGATTGTGACCTGTTATTAAGTTTCCTATTACTTCTCGAGATTCTTTTGCCTCGTCTTCAATGTGACTTAGGTGTAACTGAATTTTTTTGCTTTGTTCTTTAATCTCACGCATTTGTCTCCGCTTGTACCTTGTCAATGTCTGTTCTCAATTGATTGTGACATGTTATTAAGTTTCCTATTACTTCTCGAGATTCTTTTGCCTCGTCTTCAATATGACTTAGGTGTAACTGATTTTTTTTGTTTTGTTCTTTGATCTCACGCATTTGTCTCGTGGTTTCTGCATTCTGAATTTGAATTTGGTTCGCTATGTCTTTATTTGCCTTATCATGGTTTCCGTAATTTGTTGTAATAATTCTGCCAGATTGGTGGGTCCTATTGCGTTTTCTTCCGACGTCCTACGCTCTGTGTTTTCGCCCAAGTGTTGGTTCGCAACCGATTGCATTGAACTGTGCTGTGACACGTTTCTGCTCGCGTTCCTTGTACTTTGTGGTGAGGGAGCTCTGATTACTTGTACTATGGGTTCTACGTATTCAAGACGCAAGTTAGAATCCTCATCGACTGTCTCTCTACTTTCCTGCTCCTCTGTCGGATGCTAACTTACGTTTCCTATGCCTTGACGTACATTATCCTCGTTATGGTGCGTTATATGTCCTATTTCTCGCGATACTGCATCGTCTGTTGTACTGTCCTCTATTCCCTGTCCATCTTCATGTTGGGTCTCTACCTCAATTCGGTCAAGGTCTCGATCTGCCATTGCTAATCTTTTCGAGTCCCTTATTTTCTCTTTTAAAAGCAATTCACCGCTCTACTTCGAGTCAACATGCGCTCATACGATCTCACGCGTTTCATAAACTTTTTGCACACACGACTTGACAATCAATTCACTTACTTGTTGGGTCAGAACCAACTTGTCAACGATGTATCCGCCACCTGTGCGCTTGCATTGGAGAGAAAACTTAATTCTAACAATATTAAAATACATAACTTAATTATGCCATTGTCTCTGCCAGAATGTCTCACTTTTATTGAATACTTTCTTACTATCTATCGCTGCAGCTACTGTTTTCGACTATTTATAACGTTCAAAAAAATTTTTTTTATTACGAAAATTTTTCAACAGGATATTTTTCTGACCTAGTTAGGCATGTGGTCGACCTTCAATCATGGTATTTTACCATCCTGGCAGGGTCGCCATTCTCTAACATTTTGTGTGGTGTCTGTTGTTCTATATCGTGTCTCCATACCACTTTCGCGCAACGACGCTCTGAGCGTGTTTTTTTAGGGAATTGACTAGTTTGAACCTGGGACCTGTTGCTGGTAAGGAGACGTCAGACCACACATGACATGTAGAGTTCAGAAGAGTTCAGTGAGACTAGCGATGATATAACCAAATACTTAATGATTTCAGCGTCAGCTCCACTGCACTCCCTGTAAAAGAATCTTAATACTAACTAAATTTAGTGGAAGGGGTTCAACACTTTCCTATTTTTAGTTAGCTGGTAAAATAACGTCGAAAAAGCAGTTAAATTTACCATTGGAAATTTTATTCTAATCACAAAACATTGTTTATAAATTGCACTATTGATAATAGGAAATGCTTTAATACAGGATGATAAGAACCAACTGCGTTCAACAAAAATGTGAACGAATATTCCCTGAATGGGTTTCCAAGTTCTACAATGGATCGAAGGATGACCTATGCCATATCACATCTATAATCTAGGTTTAAATTAAGTTTCACAAAAGATAAAACTATCAAAATGGTCTACAGTGACCCTCAATTATCTTTAATTACTTATTTAACTTGTCGTAAATTACAGTGACTGATGTGGCTTCTCAATAACTATATAACAGAAAAATCATCGCGTTTCAGATTTTTACTTCAAGTGGCAAATGTGAACACCATGAGCTTTAATTGACGATCGACACTAGTATTACGCAAAAAGGGGGTGTAACAGATGAGACTTCTGCAGTTCTGATTGAAGCTTTATGCGCTGTTATGCAGCATCGCGTGCGTTCATTACCTTGTCGGTGTTCGTCAGGGGTCGGCGGGCAGCACAGCTCCGCTCACCTCGCCGTCTCCTTACTACAATTTACCGAAGTTGTGGCTGTGTTTTCATCTGACCAATCTGGGTCTCAATGTTAACCTTAAGCTCCGCCTACAAAAATTCTGTCTATCCAATGAGAAACGTTATACTTTTCGTGGTGGGGCAATGTTTTTATAGTTTGCAACGTAACAGAGATGCGAAAAAGTCTCACGCTAAAACTTGCAGCTGGTGTGGTCCTTTTAGTGTTATCGTGAGATCTATACTGTTCTTCTGGAGGGCTCTATCTTTTAACATGGGCTGGGGGGGGTGGTCCTGACATAACAGAGACGCGAAAAAGTCTCACGCTAAAACTTGCGACTGGGGTGGTCCTAGCGGTTAGCTGCCGACGTGGGTGTCCGTCCCTTATCGTAGGGCCTCTCGGCTTAACACGGTTCTGCTCTCGGCTTCTGTTCTCGTTTCTCCCCTCGGAACTGCGTCTGTCTCGCGGTGGGAAGGTATGACATGCGTTTAGGGATTCTTGTGTTAGTCTCTCACTCGTTACTCGTATTACTTTGGTTAATTTAATGTCACGATTTATTCGGAGCTATGTGACATACTACTGGATTTGCTTATCATGTCAGGGTTTTCATGGAAGGTGTTAGATTTGCCTGACACCTTACAAGGCGTTATCGGTGGATCACGATAGCAAGTATCCTTCAACTTTCCCCACGGAAAGAAATCCGGGGACGTCACATCCACCTGTCATGAAATATGCTACTCAATACCGCTTCAACCGCACGCGAGCTATGTGCCGGACATCCATCATGTTGGAAGTACATCGCCACTCTGTCATGCAGTGAAACATCTTGTAGTAACATCGGTAGAACCTTACGCAGGAAATCAGCATACATTGCACCATTTATATTGCCATCGATAAAATGGAGGCCAATTATCCTTCCTCCCATAATGCCGCACAATGCATTAAGCCACCAAGGTCGCTGATGTTCCACTTGTCGCAGCCACCGTGATTATTCCGTTGCCCAATAGTGCATATTATACCGGTTTACGTTACCGCTGTTGGTGAATGACGCTTCGTCGCTAAATAGAACGCGTGCAAAAAATCTGTCGTCTTCCCGTCCAGTGGCAGAACTGTACTCGACGTTCAAAGTCGTCGCCATGCAATTCCTGGTGCATAGAAATATGATGCGGGGGCAATCGATGTTGATGCAGCATTCTCAACACCGACGTTTTTGAGATTCCCGATTCTCGCGCAATTTGTCTGCTACTGATGTACGGATTAGCCGCGACAGCAGCTAAAACACCTACTTGGGCATCATCATTTGTTGCAGGTCGTGGCTGACGTTTCACATGCGGCTGAATACTTCCTGTTTCCTTAAATAACGGCCGGCCGAAGTGGCCGTGCGGTTAAAGGCGCTGCAGTCTGGAACCGCAAGACCGCTACGGTCGCAGGTTCGAATCCTGCCTCGGGCATGGATGTTTGTGATGTCCTTAGGTTAGTTAGGTTTAACTAGTTCTAAGTTCTAGGGGACTAATGACCTCAGCAGTTGAGTCCCATAGTGCTCAGAGCCATTTGAACCTTAAATAACGTAACTATCCGGCGAACGGTCCGGACACTTGGATGATGTCGTCCAGGATATCGAGCAGCATACATAGCATACGCCCGTTGGGCATTTTGATCACAATAGCCATACATCAACACGATATCGACGTTTTCCGCAATTGGTAAACGGTCCATTTTAACACGGATAATGTATCACGAAGCAAATACCTACCGCACTGGCGGAATGTTACGTGATAGCACGTACTAATACGTTTGTGAGTATTACAGCGTCCTCTATCACAAAGCGAAAAAAGTGGTCCGACTAAAACATACATATTTCTTTACGTATTAGGTGAATATGTAATAATAATGGGGGTTCCTATCTTAAAAAAAGCAGTTGATATCCTTTTGATATAGCGTCATCTGGTTCCCCTTTCACGCTAGACGAGTTTCGTTCTTTGTAATTTTGTTTTTTTATGCTTATTTCGTGAGATATTTGGCCCGGTCACTATCAATGGCCCACCTTGTAGAATGCGTTGGGGAGATGTACTGCAGTAAGCTATTATGCACCAAGGGCCACACAGCAACAGTCCACCGCGCTACGGAGGAATAGAACGCTCTATCACAAGAATGCCTTACCAACCTAGTGGCCAAAATGAGAGTACGTTACAGTTCATGCATTGCCATCCGTGGTAACTACACTACTGGCCATTAAAATTGCTACACCACGCATTTGACGTGCTACAGACGCGAAATTTAACCGACACGAAGACGAAGCTGTGATATGCAAATGATTAGCTTTTCAGAGCATTCACACAAGGTTGGCTTCGGTGGCGACACCTACAACTTGCTGACATGAGGAAAGTTTCCATCCGATTTCTCATACACAAACAGCAGCTGACTGGCGTTCCCTGGTGAAACGTATTGTGATGCCTCCTGTAAGGAGGGGAAATGCGTACCATCACATTTCCGACTTTGATAAAGGTCGGATTGTCGCCTATCGCGATTGCGGTTTATCGTATCACGACATTGCTGCTCGCGTTGGTCGAGATCCAATGACTGTTAGCAGAATATGGAATTGGTGGGTTCAGAATGGTAATACGGAAGGCCGTGCTGGATCCCAACGGCCTCGTATCACTAGCAGTCGAGATGACAGGCATCTTATCCGCATGGCTGTAACGGATCGTGCAGACACGTCTCGATCCGTGAGTCATCAGATGGGGACGTTTGCAAGACAACAACCATCTGCACGAACAGTTGGACGACGTTTCCAGCAGCATGGACTATCAGCTCGGAGACGATGGCTGCGGCTACCCTTGACGCTGCATCACAGACAGAAGCGCCTGCGATGGTACACTCAAAGACAAACCTGGGAGCACGAATCGCAAAACGTCAGTTTGCGGATGAATCCAGGTTTTGTTTACTGCATCATGATGGTCGCATTCGTGTTTGACGACATCGCGGTGAACGCACATTGCAAGCATGCATTCGTCTTCGCCATACTGCCATTTATTACACGTCTCGGTAACCTCTTGTTCGCATTGACGGCACATTGAACAGTGGACGTTACATTCCAGATGTGTTACGACCCGTGGCTCTACCCTTCGTTCGATCCCCGCGAAACCCTACATTTCAGCAGGATAATGCACGACCGCATTTTGCAGGTCCTGTACGAACCTTTCTGGGTATAGAAAATGTTCGACTGCTGCCCTGGCCAGCACATTCTCCAGATCTTTCACCAATTGAAAACGTCTGGTCAATGGCGGCCGAGCAACTGGCTCGTCACAATACGCCAGTCACTACTCTTGATGAACTGTGGTATCGTGTTGAAGCTGCATGGGCAGCTGTACCTGTACACACCAGCCAAGCTCTGTTTGACGCAATGCCCATGCGTATCAAGGCAGTTATTACGGCCAGAGCTGGTTGTTCTGGGTACTGATTTCTCAGGATATATGCATCCAAACTGCGTGAAAATGTAATCACATGTCAGTTCTTGTATAGTATATTTGTCCAATGAATACCCGTTTATCATCTGCATTTGTTGTTGGTGTAGCAATTTTAATGGCCAGTAGTGTACATACTCTATTAAGAACCTTGAACCGCGTTTTGTAAAGTCCAGGACATGAGTCGTGACTTCTGTACAATTATTGCCTCTTAATGAAGATGTCATTCCTGTTTGTCTCTTCCCACATTTCTATCAGTTACCTCCTGTAGTATACTCTATCAGTTCTATGTATGGTCGAAGTTTCGATGAGCAATGTTATTTTGCAGTGACACATGATGACAAAGTTACTTTCATCTTGCCGCACGGGATAGCCGCACGGTCTGGGCGCCTTGCCAAGGTTCGCGCGGCTCCTCGTGTCATAGGTTCGAGTCCTCTCTTGGGCATGGGTGCGTGTGTTTTCCTTAGCGTAAGTTAGTTTAAGTTAGATTAAGTAGTGTGTGAGCCTAGGGACCAATGACATCAGCAAAAAAATGGGTGTGAAATCTTATGGGACTTAACTGCTTAGGTCATCAGTCCCTTAGCTTACACACTACTTAACCTAAATTATCCTAAGACAAACACACACACCCATGCCCGAGGGAGGACTCGAACCTCCGCCTGGACCAGCCGCACAGTCCATGACTGCAGCAGTTTGATCCCATAAAAACTTACCACAAATTTCCAAATTGCGTTTCATCCTTAATTATTGCACACCAGTGTATAGCTAACCGACGGACACACACAAACAGAATCTACGTGAATCATCGCACGCTGTACTGCAACGATCAGCGATTGATGATTGGCGCCGGATTTCTGCTCCCTTTATAGACCGTGCGCAGGGAGGAATTAGGGAAGAAAATTGGCCGTGCTCTTTCTGACGAACCATCCTGGCATTCGCCCTAAGCCACTTAGGGTAGTACGGAAGACCTAAATGTGGAGCACTGGACTCGACAGCAGAAGATTACAAACTGCTAGCTGCAAGTGGCGCGGCGCGGAGAGAGCGGCTGGCTACAAAAGCTGGCGTGGCCGCGCTCCGCGCTCAGTCGCTGGCTACGCCTCGCACAAGCCGCACACAGCAGCACTACCGCGAATCCATCGGAAGGCCGCCTATCTACTCCCTCCATGTGAGCTCCTTAAAAAATATTTTCTTTTGCAATCAGTGTTATGCCGCTGCGTTTCTAACCGTTTCCGCATTAATATTCCCCTTAACCCTGTCCATTAATATCTCACAAAACGGCATGGCTGTGTCGCTTATATTTTCTTTGTCTTATTTATTGCAATTGTTTATTAGTTGTAACCCATTTGTATCTAGGTTTGGAAAAACGAGATAATAATTCTTTTAGTTTTTTATATGTGTGTGGAAGTACTCCTGAAAATACAAGTGATAAGTATCGTATAATGTTGGTCATCGAAACTTTGCATCTTAGACATGTGAAGACAGAAATCCCACAAATATACGCGAGGAGTTTCATTAAGGGGGGTAGGTCGTCTAACGGACCGACTTGGAGCAGGAGAGGCACCACAGGACATTTTAATTTCCACTGTCTATACTTTTACAAAAAAACTCATAAAACTTTGTCAGCATGACCAGGAAGGATTCAGAATTCACACTCATAGCAGTGGAAGTTCGAAAAAATAACGAAATTTTTTTACATGTGAAATTTCATCATTTTTTTCACTTACTAGTGCAGTATTTGTTGCTATAGGCACACTTTTCTTCATGAGTAAGAGAGATTCTTCGATGAATTGTGCACAGCATACAGGCCATACTTAAAGGTGTATGAAACTCTAGAATTTTCGAAATCTATTAAAAACTGTGGTAAAAATTGAAGTAATTAAATATAAAATTTGTGTTTTTCCTAAACATATAACAGTTCATTCGTTTTCTCACAAATTAAATAAATTCTAGAGTTTCATAGACCTGTGAGTGTGGTATATATGATGCGCAAAATTCATCGAAGAATCTCTCTAACTTATGAAGAAAAGTGTACCTATAGCAACAAATGCAGCCATTAGTAAGTGAAAAAATCGTGAAATTTCACGCGTAAAAAATTTATTTTGTTATGTTTTCGAACTTCCACTGCAATGAGTGTGAATCCTGAATCCTTCCTGGTGATGCTGACAAAGTTTTATGAATTTATTTGCAAAAGTATTATAGACACTGGAAATTAAAATGTCCTGTGATGCATCTCCTGCTCCAAGTCAGCCCGTTTGACGTCCTACCCCCCTTAAAGTACTACGACTAGTGAAAATTTCGTTAAAACGACAAGTTTATTTAACCGTTCCTGGTCTTTCAGCTTAACATCGGACAGCATACATTTCTCGTGGAATTTATAAGCGGCATAAACGCAACAAAAGCCAGGTAAATTTAAGACTGCACAGCTTTGCCTCGGTATCAGTCATTCGATGGAACATAATGACACAGAAATTCGTGCACGCACTTCCAGCTACTGGGGTAGCGTGATAGAGGAAGCTGCTGAGATTAAATTAGCAAGTGACCTTCTAAGTAGAGGTGGAAATTGTTGCTTAAAATCCGCTTCAACGAAGAGAGGGTCGGAGTTGATTCTACTAACGCATCTGTTATCGACTAATTTTGCACTATCGATAACGTCTGACGTCGTTAGTGTGGGGGCGTTGGTGGTTTACAACTTGTGTTTCTACTTGCGTCGTGTTTTGGCTTTCTGGTTGGCGCAGCCTCGGCTACCCGTGCACATCGGTCTCTCGTTCATTTGTGCTTTGAAAATGACGGGGTCTTCTTTCAAAATACGAAAAAGTTACCCCGCTACCTTTCCGTACCTGAATTTAACATGCGATATGCTGGGACAAATATAAGTTTCACAATTTACAAATGATTTCTCCTCTGTTATTAATAAACAAATGTAGTAGTGGCAAAAACATTCGTTAAATGTCGATTTCCTTGATGTGGAGTCAGTTACGCTACCTCGTAAAGAATAGCGTTAAGTCACAGGCTCCAATCCATCTTCCTGAGTGGCTATTAGTTTGAATAGCACCGTAATAGATGCAACCACAAAAGTGCCAGAAAGAAAGATGAAAATGTTCGTATTGTGTGTGTGTGTGTGTGTGTGTGTGTGTGTGTGTGTGTGTCTTTAAATTAATCGTTCGACTAAATTTTCGTTTTTTTTTTTTTTCGTCATTCTAATCTATACCACAATGTAAAGACAAGTCGTTGTTTAAAGCTGTTACCTAAAATCTCGAAAAGTACTAGACCGAATTATTTCAAACTTTTACACGATACTCTAATGAACATAGGCAACGGCCTTGCCGCAGTGGATACACCGCTTCCCGTTAGGTCACCGAAATTAAGAGCTGTCGCGTGTGGCAGGCACTTGGATGGGTGACCATCTGGGCCGCCATGCGCTGTTGCCATTTTTCGGGGTGCACTCAGCCTCGTGATGCCAATTGAGGAGCTACTCGACCGAATAGTAGCGACTCCGGTCACAGAAAACCATCATAACGACCGGGAGAGCGGTGTGCTGATCACACGCCCCTCCTATCCGCATTGTCAGCTAAGGATGACACGACGGTCGGATGGTCTCGATGGGCCACTTGTGGCCTGTTGACGGAGTGCTAATGAACATAACGACGGACCAAGGCTATGCATACTTTTAATATGTGTCATATAAAAATAGGCAATATATCTAACATACACTCTAAGAAAAATATAACGACGCACCACGAGGAAATTATTCGAATGGAACGGAAATTTGTAGATGTGATGTACATGTACAGACAAACAAATGATTATACTTTCAGGAAAATTGGACGAAATTTATTGAAGAGAAAGAGCTTCGCAAACTGAGCAAGTCAATAACGCGTTGGTACATCTCTGCCCCTATGTAAGCAGTTATTCGGCTTGGCATTGTTTGTTAGAGTTGTTGTATATCCGCCTGAGGACTATAATGCCAAATTCTGTCCAAATGGCGCGAAAAATCGCCAAAATCACAAGCTGGTTGCGGGGCCCTGCCCATAATGCTCCACACATTCTTAACTGGGGAGAGATTGGGCGGCCTTATTGGCCAATGTTAAAAAATATATCGGCTCACCCACTTGTTTATAATGTAAAACACTAAGATTGACGCGTTTAGGAAGTCAAGCTTCCATCATCAGAATAATAAAAAGTAAAAGAACCTGTTAAAACTCGCTAAAATGGAACATGCACAAGGCACGATAAAATTGATAATAAAATTAAAACATCGTGGCTGCTTCCCTTGTTGCTGCCGTGCCTTCCAAGGGGCATCTCCACGTAGTCGTCAAAATTGCACCTTGGAAGACACGGCTGCAACAAGGGAAGTAGCCACGATGTTTTAATTTTATTACCAATTTCATCGTGCCTTGTGCATGTTCCATTTTAGCGAGTTTTAACAGGTTCTTTTACTTTTTATTTTTCTGATGATGGAAGCTTGACTTTCGAAACGCGTCAATCTAAGTGTTGTACACTGGTTGAGCCGATATATTTTTTTAACATTGACATTCACAACCACGACCTCTCATCCAGTATGGATAAAATAAAACTTATTGGCCAAGGTATGATTTGGCAATCGTGAAGACAAGCAGCAGAAAACCTTGCTGTGTGCGGGCGGGCATTATCTTTCTAAAATGCAAGCCAAAGATGGCTTGCCGCGAAGAGCAACAAAACGGTGCGTAGTATATCATCGACGTACCGCTATGCTGTAAGGGTGACGCCGATGACAAGCAAAGAGGTCGTTCTATGAAATGAAACCGCACCCCAGTGCCTCACTCCTAGTTGCCGGGCCGTATGAGACTGGTATCCTACCATTGTCTGGGGCGCTTTCAGACACGGCTTCGGCCTGCAATCTCATTGAATGGAAAAGAATCGTCTTCAGTGGTGAGTCCCGCTTCGAGCTGAGTCCCGATGACCAGCGAAGGCGTGTCTAGAGACACATCGGACAGGATGGGATACCAGCCTAAATGTCGCCTGTCATACAGCTCGAGAACCAGGAGTGACGGTGTGCGTTCCGTTTCATTTCATAGCAGGCTCTCTTTGGCTGTTACCCGCGGCACCATTATATTGCAGTGGCACCTGAACCATATTCTGCACCCTGTTTCGCTGCCATTATTGGTAAGACATCCTGGGCTTACATTTCAGTAACATAATGCCCTCCCGCACAAGGCGAGACTTCCTACTTCTCGTCTTCATGATTTCCCAACAGTATCTTGGCCGGCAGGGACGCTGGATTACTCCCCAGTTGAGAAAGTTTGGAGCATTATGGGCAGGGCCCTCCAACCAAGTCGGGATTTTGGCGATTTTACGAGCCAATTGGACAGAATTTGACAATATAGCCCACAGGAGGTCATCCAACATCTCTATCAGTCAGTACCAAACCGAATAAATGCTTGCATGGGAGGCATAGATGCCGTCCGCCCCAATAGCTAAGTGGTGCCGGCACGGTAGCTCAGCGTGTTCGGTCAGAGGGTTAGCTGCCCTCTGTAATAAAAAAGAAAACGGAGTAAAAGGATCAACAGCGAACTTGAACGGGTGTCACGAGACGTCGGCCTCGGAAAAAAAAAAAAAAAAAAGTGCTCAGCGCGTAGGAATGCCGCGCAAAGAGGCCCGGGTTCGATTCCCGGCTGGGTCAGGGATTTTTCTCCGCGCAGGGACTGGGTGTTGTGTTATCCTCATCCTCGTCATCATGTTGTGTTGTCTTCCTCATCATCTCATCCACCGGGCTGGCGACATGGTTTGCACATGTACATCTCATTTACCGATTTCCGTTCTATAATAATAACACTATCACGGTGCGTCTTTTTTTTAATTTTTTTTTATGGGACCATTGCTTTTCACAATGTATATAAATGACCTAGTAGATAGCGTCGAAAGTTCCATGCGGCTTTTCGCGGATGATGCTGTAGTATACAAAGAAGTTGCAGCATTAGAAAATTGCAGCGAAATGCAAGAAGATCTGCAGCGCATACGCACTTGGTGCAGCGACTGGCAACTGACCCTTAACATAGATAAATGTAATGTATTGCGAATACATAGAAAGAAGGATCCTTTATTGTATGATTATATGATAGCGGAACAAACACTGGTAGCAGTTACTTCTGTAAAATATCTGGGAGTACGCGTGCGGAACGATTTGAAGTGGAATGATCATATAAAATTAATTGTTGGTAAGGCGGGTGCCAGGTTGAGATTCATTGGGAGAGGCCTCAGAAAATGTAGTCCATCAACAAATGAGGTGGCTTACGAAACACTCGTTCGACCTATACTTGAGTATTGCTCATCAGTGTGGGATCCGTACCAGGTCGGGTTGACAGAGGAGATAGAGAAGATCCAAAGAAGAGCGACGTGTTTCGTCACAGGGTTATTTGGTAAACGTGATAGCTTTACGGAGATGTTTAGCAAACTCAAGTGGCAGACTCTGCAAGAGAGGCGCTCTGCATCGCGGTGTAGCTTGCTGTCCGGGTTTCGAGAGGGTGTGTTTTTGGATGAGTTATCGAATATATTGCTTCCCCCTACTTATACCTCCCGAGGAGATCACGAATGTAAAATTAGAGAGATTCGAGCGCGCACGGAGGTTTCCCGGCAGTCGTTCTTCCCGCGAACCATACGCGACTGGAACAGGAAAGGGAGGTAATGACAGTGGAACGTAAAGTGCCGTCCGCCACACACCGTTGGGTGGCTTGCCGAGTATAATTGTAGATGTAGATGTATAAAGCGATAAAGTGGCAACGTTGTTACTAAAAATCTCGAAAAGTTTTTGACCAATTTACTTCAAATATTTACACGATACTCTAATAAACATCCAGACTGACACAGGCTAAATATTTTAACATATACAGGTTGTCACACAAGACGTATCACCTCTGTTATTTCGTAAACTGTTACATATACCGAAACGCGACTTTCGGAAAATGTTAGAACGTCGAGGGACGCGTATATATATATATATATATATATATATATATATATATATATATATATATATATATATATATATATATATGGTTAATGTTTCTAGCGCTGGTATCAACGGAAATATTGAAGAAAGTACTTTTTTAAAATGAAACCGTGTACTTTTTAACTGCATTCGAAAGCTCTTGAGAAGACAATTAAAGTGATATATTGTTTGTTAATATTGCCGTTGTAACCTGCCGTAAAAAGATTCGAGGAATGTCCTAGAATTTGAGAGCTAGGCGGGCGGAATCGGCAATAGTGATGCAAACACCGCTAAGCAGAGCCCTCGTACTACGCTGTGTCAGAACGTTAAAACATTTGCCTAGTTAATTGTCTGCACTGCAAGCCGCTCATTTCTGCTGCAACATTCTTTGCGTGCAGACAGCTACACCAATGAGGATAAGTTGGACATACAACTTTTATGTAGCGAATGTGAAAGAAATACCTTAAAAACAGTGCAGCGGTATAGGGCTATCTGTCCGGATTGCCAATGTCTGACAGCCAGGCAGTTGCACAAATTATTAAGACGCTAGTGCAGACAGAACAAGAAAGAAGACTGCAACTGATAAAAAAACGAAGAAACTGTTCTGGCCACGGTGCTAATGAATCCGCAGTGATACGAGACATATTGCCAAGGAATGTGGGATCAGGCAGACAAGTGTCAGCGACAGAATTTTCTCCCTATCATCTGTTACTGCATCAGGCACTTGATCATCAGACGACCATGATTTCGAACATCTTACAGAATTTTGTCGGTTTACCCATCAGCAACTGAGAGACGACTCTAGGTTTTTCCAGCGTGTGCTCTATAACGTTGAAGCAACGTTAACTAAACATGCTAATTGAATTCGCATCATATGCACTTCTGGAGAGCGGAAAATCCACACTGGCTTCTTCATGTGCAACATGAACGACCGTGGAGCGTAACCGTATGGTATGCCATGATAGAAAATTACTTTGTGGAACCTTACTTCATCTCAGGCGTTCTAAATGGACTTTCTGACGAATTGCTGCCGGTTCCTCTAGAAGAAGTGCTATTAGATATTCGCAAATGCATGTGGCTGCAACGCGACGGTTTTGCAGCTCACTCGTCCTGTGTTGCAAGGCAAATACTGCATGGTAACTTTCCTGGACGTTGGACAGATTGAAATTCTGCTGCCAAATGGCCTGCAAGGTCCCCCGATTTGACGATTTCTTTCTTTGGGGAGCCTCAAACCCGCAATCTACGGCGAAGCCCCAACTACGTCAGACGGTATGTGTCGTCGAATCTCCAGTGCATGCTCTACCATATCATCCACTGTAATTACATTTGTTCATTATTCTTTCGAACGGCGACTGCAAATGTGCCTCTCAGTCCATGGTCAACAGTTCGAACGCATGCTTAAATAAAGGATAAAGCTATTTTATTGAAGACAAATTTTATGTCATGTGATTCGGGTGATTACCAAATCATTGTTAGTAATCCGTTTATTTACGTATGTACGAAACTGCACTGCGCTGTCAAATAAGTCGACAGCGTGTATTGCATGTAGCTGGTAACACTATTATTACGCGCTTACGGTCAGCATGAAACAACATTCCGTTAAGAAGAATATTTATTTTGCAGTGTACAGGTCATAACCAAAGTATTTTTAATAAAATGTTTAGTTCAACGAATGTAACCCATGCGAGGTGTGGCTAGAAAAAAACCGGACTAGTACTGGTGAAACAATAAAACGAATGCAATAAGGCTGAAAGTCGCGTGGCCTGTCACGTGACTCTCGCTCCGCCTACTGCTCGAGTTTCATCTGCCTCCTGCACTCAGTCTGCCCGTGGCGTCTGTTTTAAGTAGTTGACGTTTTGTCTGTGCGTCGGAAAATGTTGAGTGTACAGAAAGAACAGCGTGTTAACATCAAATTTTGTTTCAAACTAGGAAAATCTGCAAGTGAAACGTTTGTAATGTTACAACAAGTGTACGGCGATGATTGTTTATCGCGAACACAAGTGTTTGAGTGGTTTAAACGATTTAAAGATGGCCGCGAAGACACCAGTGATGACACTCGCACTGGCAGACCATTGTCAGCAAAAACTGATGCAAACATTGAAAAAATCGGTAAACTTGTTCGACAAGATCGCCGTTTAACAATCAGAGCAGTGTGTGAGTTAACAGGAGTTGACAAGGAAAGTGTTAGGCAGATTCTTCATGAAAGTTTCAACATGAACAAAGTGTGTTCAAAAATGGTTCCAAAGTGTCTCACAATTGAACAGAAGGAACGCCGAAGAATGATTTGTTCTGACATCCTGGAAAACATTGAAAGTGATCCCACCTTCTTACAAAATGTTATTACTTGCGATGAATCGTGGTTTTTTACTTACGATCCCGAAACTAAACGCCAATCGATGCATTGGAAAACTCCTGGTTCTCCACGACAAAAAAAGCACTAATGTCAAAATCGAAATTCAAGGCAATGATGATTGTTTCTTTTGACATCAAAGGGATTGTGCACATTGATTGGGTACCAGAGGGACAAACAGTGAATCAGCATTACTTCATTAGCGTCCTGGCTACCCTACGTGAGCGAGTACGGAGAAAACGGAACGATTTGTGGAGAAAAAAGTCATGGATCCTTCACCAAGACAATGCCCCAGCTCACAGTGCGTTGTCAGTGAAGACGTTTTTGGCAAAACACAACATTCCCATCTTAGATCATCCACCCTACTCACCTGATTTGGCCCCCTGTGACTTTTTTCTTTTCCCTAAAGTCAAGTCAGCTTTGAAAGGAACTAGATTTGAGACTGTTGAAGCAGTAAAAGAAAAAGCGACGGAAGTAATGTATGGACTTACCGAAAATGATCTGCAGCATTGCTATTAACAGTGGAAAATTCGTATGGAGCGGTGTAGAGACCGAGGAGGAGAGTACATTGAAGGAGATAACATGAAATTGTAAATAAATGTTTTTTCCAGCATCAGTCCGGTTTTTTTTCTAGGCGTACCTCGTATGATACAATTTACAGCAGTGTAGGTACAGACTTGTGTCCGGCAGCATATATCTTACCTCTAAGAACCACGAAGTAAGATATTTAATACAGTCGTTGCTTTCTGTGGGGCATGAGACTTCTTTATTTTTGAAGACTGAACAGTTGATTTCTCTGTTCCTGCTCACTTAAATCTGGGAGGATACACAAATGTGAAATAGTTTTCCTAAGCCTTTTGTGATACTCTAGATTCTAGCTTATGTCATATTTTCATATATAACATTCGTAGGTAAACCTGCATCCATGGTGTAAGTTGGTTCAAGGGGAAGTCCAGCTTTATTGTCGTAGCGCAGACATACGTAACGGTACACGACTACACAGCCTGGTTCCGAGACGCCTGCTCGGCATTGTTTGCATCGCAAATGCCTTTTCCGGCCACCGTGCTCTCATATTGTAGGACATTTCTCGAATTTTTTTTACGAGTGGTTTCAACGTCAACATTAACAAACGCTATATCATTGTAACTGTTTTCCCAAGAGCATTCGAATGCAGTTATTAAAAGTATACGTCTTCATTAGAAAAAAAACGTACTTGCTTCAATATCTCCGTTGACATCAGCGCTAAAAACATTAACCAAACAAAAACATACGTACCCCTCGACGCTCTAACATCTGTCGAAAAACGCGTTTCGATATGTGTAACAGTTCACGAAATAAAAGGGATGTTCGTCTTATGTGACTCACTATGATACAAAAATCTAAACGTAATATATCAAGTGGGAACATTGTTGCCACAAATTTCGACAAAAGTGCTTGACAAATTTGCTACAGACTCTTACAGGTCACTCTAATAAATGTTTGGATGGACGTTGTGAGCAAAAATCTCGAAACATTCTTGACCGGTTTACTTCAGTTCTTTAGCTAATGCTCTAGGTCATTATAATTAAAGCTAAACTTTCAAACCGCTGTAGAAGTAACACCACTGGTCAGAATGACGTCAAATTGCAACGGAATCTTATCGGAGAAGGGGGAAAACGTACGACAAAAGAAAAATAAATAGTTACAAAATATAGCAATAGATGGCGCTGTAAGCATCATAATTTAATAGTAGTCGACTACAAATGACAAATGAATCATACAACAACGCCTAAGGTGTATATTTGACGTTAAACAAACTGCACTACTTAATGTGTATGGATTTACAGTTGTGATACTGTTAGTTACGTAAGCCTATCCACCACACCTAGGCCATATCACATCAGATGGGAAACGCCGGTTTTTAACTGTCCTGAAGCCAAAAACCGCATAAAAAGCATCACTCACATCGGTTTTTAATTGTTCTGAGGCCAAAAACCGCATAAAAGCATCAACCAAAATCAAATCGATTATTAAGCACTGGACACTGCATCTTTCAGATACCCCACATCCAGAAGGCACGCGGATTGATATCAGGTGATCGGGACGGCCAGTCTGTAGGGAAATGGCGGCTGATAATTCTAGCATTTCCGAAATGGCGCTTCAGCAACTGCTTAACTGCATTTTCAGTGTGCGGAGGTGCGCCATCTTGCATTAAAATGATCTCATCCACACAACCACGCTGTTGGGGAGCTGGAATGACGTGGTTGCGCAAAAGACACTCATAGCGTTTACTAGTGACGGTACAGATAACACCTGTCTCTTCGAAAAAAAAATATGGCCCTATGATAAATGATGCCGTAAACCCGCACCACACAGTAACCTTTTTAGGGTGAAGTGGTACTGGTTGATTTGCGTGTGGATTTTCCGTTGCCCATATTTGACAATTCTGTGTATTGGCATATCCTGTCAGATTGAAGTGGGCTTCGTCTCTCCACTAAATCTTCCACGGCCAATCATTGTCCACTTCCATGTGAGCAAGAAGTTCTAGAGCAAAGGTCTCTCTTGTTGGCAGGTCAACAGGAAGCAACTAGTGGGTAATTTTGAATGGATAGCAAAGAAGGAAGTTCCGTAGGATTTTACGCACCGTGCTCACGGATATGTCGAATGTTCGAGCAATTCTCCGTGCACTACACGTTTGCATACCGCCACTCGTCACTTCCTGCATTGCTGTGGCCACTGCTTCCACTGACGTCGTTTCCTCCTCTACTAGGATGCACACCAAAAGAACTCGTCTTTTCGAATTTCCGAATCATTTTCTCGAGACCCACGGCAGTCATCGGACCAACGGCTTTTTTCAAACCCTGCAGTGTCCGGAACTTCTGCAGAGCGACGTGTGCACAGTCATCATTCTCGTAATACAGCTTTACAAGCAGAGCGCGATCCTGCATTGAGACAGTCATGGCGAACGTCGCAGACGCGAAATGAGGTAAAGCCGTCCTTTTTTTTCCCTTTATTGAATTTCAATTTCCCCCCCCCCCCCCCCTCCCCGAAGGGAGCGGGCTGGCAGCAGCTTAGTATGCCGCTCTTCAGCCTACAGACTTTGTTAGAAAGATGAAGAGAATAAATAAGAAAAAACAGGCGATAAAATCGGAGACTTAAAGAGTAACATGGTGAAAAGAAATCGTGGAACTTAAAACAAAGAACAGAGGGATGATGACGCTAAGAAAATACATACAAAGCAGACAGGTAAAACAAGAGACAGACAATTAAAAAAACACGGCAACAGTCTGGTTTCTGTTCGCAAAAGACATAAAATTCACACCCAGCGACAGCATGGTTTCTGTTCGCTACACGAGAAAGACGAACAACACTGAACAGTCGCTGGAACACTGCACTAAAAAGTTGGCAAATGTGACATACCACAGCCGAGAGCAGGTGGGGGGGGGGGGGGGGGAAACTGGACAGATGATGGGAAAAGTAAAAAAGGGGGGAGCCGGGAAAGGAGCTGATGGAGGATGAGGACTCATAATAGGGGTGGGGGGAGCTGGGCAGACGCGACAGGGAGTGGGGTAGGCAGAGGAGGGGAATACAAAAGGACTCGGGGGGGGGGGGGGAGAAGGGAGGTAGGGAGAGGTTTAGTGGCGAGAAAACAGGACGGAAGGGGGAAGAGGGAGCCCAGGGAAAGGACAGAGGAAAGGAGGGGGAGTGAGGATCAGAGTTGATAGGAGGGATAAATGGAGGGAGAGACGGCATCATCCGGGAGGGGGAGTTGATGGAAGCCACCTTGGGAAAGGAGATGTAATGTGTAAAGATGGAGGGTAGGGGGGACACAACGGTGAAGACGTGGCAGGGGGCGGGGATGGGAGAGGAGAGGAGCAACCAGTAAAACCGTGTACTAAGCATGTTTATACCAACTTCAATGGGTCGTGCGCATGACAGGTGTTTCTATTTACGTATTCATCTATTGATCAATTTTCACACTATTTTTTTCTTCTGCCATACGTTTTCCCCCTTCTCCGACAATATTTCGCCGGCCGGAGTGGCCGTGCGGTTCTAGGTGCTACAGTCTGGAACCGAGCGACCGCAACGGTCGCAGGTTCGAGTCCTGCCTCAAGCATGGGTGTGTGTGATGTCCTCAGGTTAGTTAGGTTTAATTAGATCGAAGTTCTAGGCGACTGATGACCTCAGAAGTTAAGTCGCATAGCGCTCAAAGCCATTTGAACCATTTTGATAATATTTCGTTGCAGTTTGATAACAATCTGACCAGTGGTGTTATTTCTACAGCGTTTTGAAAGTTTAATTATAATCACCCTGTTCATTCAGACATTTATAGGCTACATAGTTTTTGGAACAAATATGTATAGTGATTCTACTAAAACCGAAAATGAGTAATAAAATTCAGTGCCGGAACCAGTTGAGAAAATGTGCGGTTTTGTACGACGTGATGGACAGAGAGTGAGGGTGGGGTGGAGGGGGAGGAGATCGGCAATGAAAGGTGGAGGAAAAGATGGAGTCAGAGAGGGACAAGAAGGCGATGGATAGAGAGAGGGGAAGAATGAGATTAGGACGTATATCCAATTCCCATACGTATATTGTAATTGCAAAGCACTAGTAATATTTGAGATTCACTTATCGCAGAAGTGACAGTCTGAGCCATGAAGTGAAGACATTTATATAAGACAGCACATACGCAACGAAAGAAAATGGTGAAATAATGGTTTACGGGTATTATCTTACCTCTTTCTTGTTTTTTTTCAGATCTTTGTCTTAAGCTACAGCCGTCCTGTGGAACGCTGTAGTCGATGGTGAACGCTTTGTGGTAACAGAAAGTACCCATGAAAAGTGTGCAACTCATTTTGTTTTAGAAGAAAACTAAAAAATAAAGAAAACAGTTATTTTGATAGAAATTCATTTTTTCACTAAATCGTGCGGAGCTCTTGAATGCGTCGAACAAGATCCGAATTTGATTTCTTGCTTCAGTTTTTCATTTGAGCACAGACAATGTTTACCCAAACTTTCAAGCACATAGAACGCAAGAATCACGTAAGTGGTATCTTAATTTAAGGATTTCATTTTTTGTATGTTTTTTTTCTACAGCTCACTACATAAAATCTTTGAGAGCCACATCTACATGTCATATCGAATTAATAACAACAAAGCTTGTCGGGACATTAGGTTGTCATACACAGTCATTCATTAGGTGTTGCAGTGGGTCACTATAATGTAGTAACGCAAGAAATTACAGATAGTCCTGTTTCCACATACTCAAATTTGATTGGTGTAGACCCATGACGCCTGGGTAGATTTTCCAAAGGCAGTCATATAACCCGCTTTGTTGACTTCGGAGGCAGTACACGGGACTAATTTGACCGGCGAGTGCAACGGTACAGAAAAGCACGGGAGTTAAGCGAGAACTCTCTCCCGATGAAACAAATGCTGTATGTATCAAGTACATCACTCGTGAAATCAGTTCTCCGAAACACGTCACTCAAGCAACGTATTTCAGATACTCAGCAACAAAAGGAAACCATAATACCGTTCCCAGAATTGATTTTCGCTCTCCAGCGGAGTGTGCGCTAATATGAAATTTCCTGGGAGGTCAGACCTTTTTGACGAACCGGAACTCGGAACGTGGAACCTTAACCGCTCGTGGGCAAGCGCTTTACCGACTGTAATACCTCTTTTCCGTTCTGGCATCATTGGGTTACTTCTCTGCCACATTTTCCTAACAATGAGAAGCTTAGTTTTATATCACAACTTTTTTTTGGAAACGAAATGCAGTTGCCTGAAACTCATGAAGAGTGGAAACTTTAAATGGTATCTAAAGCTCCCAGCGTAAGTGTAAATCTAAATCACCACTTTTTTGGTCGTTAGATTGTTAACCCAACCCGGCCGAGGTGGCCGAGCGGTTCTAGGTGCTTCAGTCTGGAACCGCGCGACCGCTACGGTCGCAGGTTCGAATCCTGCCACGGGCATGGTTGTGTGCGATGTCCGTAGGTTAGTTATGTTGAACTAGTTCTAAGTTCTAGGGGACTGATGACCTCAGACGTTAAGTCCCATAGTGCTCAGAGTCATTTGAACCATTTTGTTAACCCAAATTGCCTTTTGCGGTGATGTGAGCTCGATGTATGCACTAAAAGTGAACTCTCACATTTTAGAAATTAGTGGAATAAGGTTTCTTTAGAGTTTTTGGACTACTATTGATATTTCTCTTAGTTCTTAGTTCTATGTGGCTGAGTATATGTATTGTTTATATTTTGTTTTCAGTTTCTGATTATTAGTATTTCTCATCTTTCTTTCTTTAAGTGATCCTGGAAACCTTTCGGAGTGGCTTCATTATGTTTAGCGCTTCTTTCTGTTACATTGGTTATATCGTCTGTATGATTCAGCGGCGAGTCAAGAATTAGTTCCCACTTCACAGTCGAAGTTAGGCTTCATTCGGTGGGTTCAGAGGGTCATCACCCAGGTTACAATGGTTAACTTCCCACCATTTTTTGTAGCTCACGAAATTCCTTAATATGCAACACAGAGATTGGCACGATTTCATTCTCCTTTCCCTGGTTACGATTTTTTGAGGCAGGAGTTGAGAGCTCTCTTCTTAGATCCATCGCTGCTTTACTTGTCTGTTTGTTGGTTTGTACATTCGCAATGAAAATTTTGAAGATTGTTTTAGTGTAGAAGAGGTTTCGTTACTGCCTCCGTTTTCCACGGATTTTTCCAGCATGACACGTCAACTGCTTGAGTACCAGTGGTTTCTGCCTGTAACCACCATTTTATTAATTCCTTTTGAAAGCACCAGGGCCTTTCTCATGAAATCACCAACGCTACTGCAAGGCACAGGCGTCTAGTGGTACACTGAGATACTACTACGAATGTTGTGCTTTGTAGCAGTCAAAAAAAATCTTCAAATGGCTCTGAGCACCATTGGACTACTTAAACCTAACTAACCTAAGGACATCACACACATCCATGCCCGAGGCAGGATTCGACCGCAGCGGTCGCGCGGTTCCAGACTGTAGCACCTAGAACCGCTCGGCCACCCGGCCGGCTGTAGCCGTCACTTCAGCGTTAAAAGCAACAGTGGGTGCATAAACTGTGCTTCGTAATTGTAGAAGATTGTGTCATGTGGTGTTTTTACTGTGGTCGTATTGATGAGATCATCAACAGTGAAAGTGTGTATATTTTAAAATAATGTTACGTAAATTAGAGCTTGTGCTACTGCCTGTTTTAGTTGTTTCGAAATGAAATTTTACGCAGTTTTTGGTTGTTAATTAGAACTTTTGTTTTAGGCGTTATGAGTTCCTGGAGGTTTCGAGATGTGCGATTCTGCCTAGGATAAATGCGAAATTTCTTTGAAATATACACTCCTGGAAATGGAAAAAAGAACACATTGACACCGGTGTGTCAGACCCACCATACTTGCTCCGGACACTGCGAGAGGGCTGTACAAGCAATGATCACACGCACGGCACAGCGGACACACCAGGAACCGCGGTGTTGGCCGTCGAATGGCGCTAGCTGGGCAGCATTTGTGCACCGCCGCCGTCAGTGTCAGCCAGTTTGCCGTGGCATACGGAGCTCCATCGCAGTCTTTAACACTGCTAGCATGCCGCGACAGCGTGGACGTGAACCGTATGTGCAGTTGACGGACTTTGAGCGAGGGCGCATAGTGGGCATGCGGGAGGCCGGGTGGACGTACCGCCGAATTGCTCAACACGTGGGGCGTGAGGTCTCCACAGTACATCGATGTTGTCGCCAGTGGTCGGCGGAAGGTGCACGTGCCCGTCGACCTGGGACCGGACCGCAGCGACGCACGGATGCACGCCCAGACCGTAGGATCCTACGCAGAGCCGTAGGGGACCGCACCGCCACTTCCCAGCAAATTAGGGACACTGTTGCTCCTGGGGTATCGGCGAGGACCATTCGCAACCGTCTCCATGAAGCTGGGCTACGGTCCCACACACCGTTAGGCCGTCTTCCGCTCACGCCCCAACATCGTGCAGCCCGCCTCCAGTGGTGTCGCGACAGGCGTGAATGGAGGGACGAATGGAGACGTGTCGTCTTCAGCGATGAGAGTCGCTTCTGCCTTGGTGCCAATGATGGTCGTATGCGTGTTTGGCGCCGTGCAGGTGAGCGCCACAATCAGGACTGCATACGACCGAGGCACACAGGGCCAACACCCGGCATCATGGTGTGGGGAGCGATCTCCTACACTGGCCGTACACCACTGGTGATCGTCGAGGAGACACTGAATAGTGCACGGTACATCCAAACCGTCATCGAACCCATCGTTCTACCATTCCTAGACGGGCAAGGGAACTTGCTGTTCCAACAGGACAATGCACGTCCGCATGTATCCCGTGCCACCCAACGTGCTCTAGAAGGTGTAAGTCAACTACCCTGGCCAGCAAGATCTCCGGATCTGTCCCCCATTGAGCATGTTTGGGACTGGATGAAGCGTCGTCTCACGCGGTCTGCACGTCCAGCACGAACGCTGGTCCAACTGAGGCGCCAGGTGGAAATGGCATGGCAAGCCGTTCCACAGGACTACATCCAGCATCTCTACGATCGTCTCCATGGGTGAATAGCAGCCTGCATTGCTGCGAAAGGTGGATATACACTGTACTAGTGCCGACATTGTGCATGCTCTGTTGCCCGTGTCTATGTGCCTGTGGTTCTGTCAGTGTGATCATGTGATGTATCTGACCCCAGGAATGTGTCAATAAAGTTTCCCCTTCCTGGGACAATGAATTCACGGTGTTCTTATTTCAATTTCCAGGAGTGTATCTCATGCAATTACTGGGGGTGAAAACCACATGTCCCATTACTTCCAAAGTGTGACTACCTCTCTAAAACAGTTTATTGTTTACTTTTTTGCAGCTTCTTCTTGATTAAAATGTATTTTTATTCAAGCTTTGATCACAATATAAAGTCCTTCGACGATGACCGGTTTCAGTCAGTAATGACCATCTTCAGATCTGTTCTACACCATGTCCTAATGTGATGTTTTCCTGATTCTTTGCTTACCATGATAATGAAGGTTAATTTTGTGAAAACTTTTAACGTTGTGTTCCACTGTGAAACTACCTCCTTAACACAATTGATTGTCTACCTTTTGTCAGTATATTCTTGTATTCGTTTCTTACTATGATGATAAAGGGCAGTTTTGTGAAAAAAATTTAAATTATAATTTTTAGTATTAGTTAGACTCAAAGGGTTAATTTGTCATTGATTTGTTGTCCCACTTGGTTTCTATGTATTCAGAATAGTTATTTCCACTGTTTTTTAGCTGTTCGTTGCGTTCACTAACGGTTGCTGCCGTCTCGACGCGTTGTTCCTCATTATATGTCTTATCACTGACGTCGATACCATCTTCGTCGACTGCATCGCTCTCCATCCAGTTGCCTTCCACGTCGACATTTTCCGTAACGTTCAGTCACATTTCTCCGACTTCCATTCTCCGATGCACCCGCAGAGGGACCAACCTGTCCTAATAAAATAATTGCACGTCTTGTTACTCCTGATTGAATGTTTCCAGTATGCAACTGAACAGGGCGTCCACGGTCACAATTTTCCCTCGCGTGTTTAGCTGAGTTGGTTTTCATACACAATATAACCCCGCCCATATATCCACATACGTTCATATAAGAGGTTATGTGCTTTTGTTATTAAGCTTTGGCTTTTTTATTGCCATTGTGCTTACAACGCCAGAAGTTTTCACACCACACTTCTTCTCCGATACCGTCTTCAATAACTAAGCACTTCTGATCTTTCCGTGTGGCACATCTAACGGCAAATTAGAGACTCTCACAGATTGCGAAGCAATACCTGCGTCTGTTGTTAACAGTGTACTAACAGCACCATTATTTATGCTTCAATTTTACGTTACCGTTACTGTTCTTGACTATTTGTTCACAAAAGCCGTTATTTATGGATTTTGCATGTACACATGTTACAGTGTTGTTAATTTGAATACCTATCACGCCCTCATAAAGCGACTTTACATTATTCAGCCATTTCTGAATACGGAGGATGTAGGCTTTTCGGTGTCCATTTCAGAATTAAAGTTCAAGGTTTCCCTACTAATGTTAGAATTCAGTTGACACTTTCCTAGAGAATAAACTACTCTCCGCAATAAACAAGCGCTCCGCTGCACACAGCCGCAGTATACTCGTCCAGACACGGACTTGCCACTGAGTCACGACACACGACCCGCCTACGCAGTTTTACTTCCACGAGTACTTCTTCTCCTACCTTACAAACTTCTGAGAAGCTCTCCTGCATACCTTGTGGGACTAGCACTCATGGAAAAAAGGATACTGCGGAGCACTGGCTTAACCACAGCTTAGAGCATTGTTTCCAAATGAAATTTTATTTGTCAGCGGAGTTTCTAGCAGATTAAAACTGCTCCAGTTACAAGTCCCGTCGGACATACAGCTATAACTTACCGGGAATGTTCTCACTGTCATTATTGTAATATTAATTTTAATTTTAATAATCAACATCCTCAGTTGCATCGTTTACCTAGAATTTACCTAGGTTTCAGTCGGGATAGCCCAACCTTCTTCAGAATAACAGTAACTACCGTTTGTCCATAGTGGACATCGTCAAGCTAAAACTACAAATCCATAAATTATCGTCAGACTGTTAACTTACCTGAAACTGCCTCGGCCCCAATTCGCGACCGCGATGCGGCAGCCACGAGTGCTGTACTGTACTGTACTGTGTTCCAGAGGCAGTTTCAGGTAAGTTAACAGTCTGACGATAATTTATGGATTTGTAGTTTTAGCTTGACGATGTCCACTATGGATGGCTCTGAGCACTATAGCACTTCGCTTCGAAGGTCATCAGTCCCCTAGAACTTAGTACTACTTAAATCTAACTAACCTAAGGACATGACACACATCCATGCCCGAGGCAGGATTCGAACCTGCGACCGTAGCGGTCACGTGGTTCCAGACTGTAGCGCCTAGAACCGCTCGGCCACAACGTCGGCCCACTATGGACAAACGGTAGTTACTGTTATTCTGAAGAAGGTTGGGTTATCCCGACTGAAACCTAGGTAAATTCTTGGTAAATGGTGCAACTGAGGCTGCTGATTATTAAAATTACAATTAATATTTATACAGTTGCTGACAGGGCCGTGAAATGTTGAAAATATTTAACTTATTGCACTAAATTGTGTATCATTCATCAAACATACTATGATACGTCGTTCTCATTAATTCTGATGCTCAGATATACAGAAATATGTTTTCTTTATTTACTTATTTGCACCAACCGATATTTCACAGGCAACAGCAAACACCGGTACGGCTCGTATGAAGAAGTCGCGTCCGATTTCCTTCAACATCGAAACTTCCTGGCAGATTAAAACTGTGTGCCGGACCGAGACTCGAACTCGGGACCTTTGCCTTTCATGGGCAAGTGCTCTACCAACTGAGCTACCCAAGCACGACTCACGCCCCGTCCTCACAGAATTACTTCTGCCAGTACCTCGTCTCCTACCTTCCAAACTTGAGTGAGTCGTGCTTGGGTAGCCCAGTTGGTAGAGCACTTGCCCGCGATAGGCGAAGGTCCCGAGTTCGAGTCTCGGTCCGGCACACAGTTTTAATCTACCAGGAAGTGTCATATCAGCGCACACTCCGCTGCAGAGTGAAAATTTCATTCTGGAAACTTCCTTCAACATTAATTTTCTGACCCATCTTCAGCTCCTTCCACGATGACCACACCACTGAAGGGACGTCAACCATGACTTTCGGTGCATGTTTTCAGACACTTTCTACTTTAGAAGAAGTGTGGCATTCACGTCCTGGCCGGCTGTTGTGGCCGAGCGGTTCTAGGCACTTCAGTTCGGAACCGCGCTGCTGCTACGGTCGCAGGTTCGAATCCTGCCTCGGGCATGGATGTGTGTGATGTCCTTAGGTTAGTTAGGTTTAAGTAGTTCTAAGTCTATGGGATTGATGGCCTCAGATGTTAAGTCCCATAGTGCTTAGAGCGATTTGAATCATTTTCACGTCCTGCAGAGCTAATACACAGCTTTGAAACCGTCACACAATGCGTATCAGCTTTGTTATTGCCCGCGGTAATCGGACTCCGTACTGACATTAACTTGGGTGATAATGGACTCGCACATCTACGAGGGTCACTCCAAAAGAAATCCACACTATTTTTTTTTTAAATCCATCTTTTATTCTACATGTTTGAAAGTTTTACAGTGTGTAGATACATCCTTTACGAACAATATTTTCATTTCTCTGCATAATTTACATCCCTCTCAACTGCCTTACGCCATCTTGGAACCAGCGCCTGTATACCCGCATGGTAAAATTCTGGACCAACCTGTTGGAGCCACTGTTTGGCAGCATGCACAAGGGAGTCATCATCTTCAAACCTTGTTCCACGAAGCGAGTCTTTCAGTTTCCCAAAGAGATGATAGTCACATGGAGTCAGGTCAGGACTATAAGGTAGGTGTTTCAGTGTTGTCCATCCGAGTTTTATGATCGCTTTCATAGTTTTTGACTGACACGTGACCGTGCATTGTCGTGCAACAGCAATAAATCCTGCTTTTGCCGATGTGGTTGAACACATCTCAGTCAAGCTTGAAGTTCCTTCAGTGTCATCACACATGCATCAGAATTTATGGTGGTTCCACTTGGCATGATGTCCACAAGCAAGAGTCCTTTGGAATCGAAAAACACTGTAGCCATAACTTTTCCAGCAAAACGTGTGGATTTGAATTTTTTTCTTGGGTGAATTTGCATGATGCTACTCCATTGATTGCCTCTTCATCTCTGGTGAAAAATGATGGAGCCATGTTTCATCACCTGTCACAATTCTTCCAAGAAATTCATCTCCACCATTCTTGTACTGTTCCAAAAGTTCACTGCATACTGTTTTTCTTGATTCTTTGTGAGCCACTGTCAACATCCTGGGAACCCACCTGGCACAAACCCATTTTTAACGCCAACAGCTTCAGTATCCTGCAAACACTTCCTTCCCCTATCACAACGTAGTGTGACAATTCGTTCACTGTGATGCGTCTGTCAGCGGTCACCAATTCGTTAACTGTCTGCACATTGTCATCACGTAACCTGCTTGCCCACTGAGTAACTGTACTGCGATCGACAGCAGCATCTCCATACACCTTTTTCAACCTCTTGTGAATGTCTCCCACTGTCTCGATTTCACAGCACAGGAATTCTTTGACAACACGCTGCTTCTGACGCACATCAAGTGTAGCAGCCATCTTGAAGACATGCTGCGACGGCGCCACTCACGGGAAGAGGTTGAACTAAGTTTGAAAACAAGCGGGAAGGATGTACCTACACACTGTAAAAGTTTCACACATACAGAATGAAAACTGTATTTTCACAAACATAGTGTGCATTTCTTTTGCAGTGACCCTCATATTATACACGGATCAAACATCCTATTTCTCTCAACGTGCATTACTAGCGTCTCTACTGTCTAATTTATCTGCTCCAACATCGTAAACCATAACGATGCCTCTATTGTAATTCATTGAAACAATGTTAAAACATTCTTATTGACTCCACATCGGCCAGGCGCGAAGTGTGTGCTGTATCTCTAACTTCATTGAAGGTGGAGAGGGGAAGAAAGAAAAGGGAAGGGAGCACTGTTGTCACCTGCGTTGGGACGTTACGCGGAATCAGCGGCGGCGAGTGAAAATGTGTACCGGACTGGGATTCGAACCTCGGATCTCTGGCTTACTAGGCAGGTATAGTAACCACTGCGCCATCCGGGACACATTGTTATTGCACCTGCTCGGCCTATCTCGGCTCGCTCGCGGCCGATCCACACCCCCATCGAACGCCACCTATCCGCACCCCTTGTCCATTTCCCCCATATTCGCTCTTCCGAGAGTCCCACAGGAGGTCGTACGTATTTTTGCATCCGCCCTGAAGAAGGTGTATTCATTGCCCAGCTAGGCGTATCAAATTATATGAATGTGTGGTATCTGTTCTTTCGGACACGTCCGAAAAAAGAGACATCACACATTCCTGTAACACCAACTCATCTGAAGAGATCGCGATAGGTGGCGCAAATACAAAATACGAACTTAATACTGCGTCGAATTAGACATTCTGCAGCACACTATCAATGGAAAGGTATCCATAACTCTCCCTCTCCCCCTCCCCACCACTTCAATTGCGAGTGTCCGCAGCTCGTAGTCTCTCGTTTCCCGAGCACGGGCCCCCGGGTTCGATTCCCGGCGGGGTCAGGTATTTTCATCAGTCTCGAGATGACTGGGTGTTTGTGCTGTCCTCATCATTTCATCATCATTCATGAAAGTGGCGAGATTGGACTGAGCAACGGTTGGGAATTTGTACGGGCGCTGGTAACTGCGCAGTTGAGCGCCCCATAAACCAATCATCATCATCATCATCATCATCATCATCAATTGCCAACCCCCCTTCTCAGCCCGTCCCAGTTTAGAAAACACCGAATTCTTTCTGTCTGTCCGTCGCCTGTATTATTATTATTATTATTATTATTATTATTATTATCGTATGCATAAATTACAGTAATACACATTTAGCAAAACAAAGAAACATATATAAAAATGAACATGTGAAATTATATAAAGTACACAAGTTTGAAAACGGCTCAGACTACACTCGGTTGTTGATGGACTCGATAGAGCGGAGTGCCTCGTGGGATGCATGATGGAGCTTCTCAGTGCCACCAGGGAAGCGTCTGATTGGACAGTCATTCACAATGTGGCTCATTGTTTGGGTGCCACCACAGTCACACACACTGTCACTTGAAAAGCCCCACTTGTGCATGTTGTATTTGCACCTAGCCTCTTCAGTCCGATATCTGTTTAACTGCACCCACACCTCTCTTGGTTGGAGGAAGCCTGGAACTGGAACTGCTGGATTGTCTACAACTTTGTGGTTTCGGGTTCTTGTAGCTTGCCACTCACGTTTCCACTCTGCGTCCTGGTGGAATCCTGTGGATAGCATTTGGACTCCCATTTCATATGCTGGTCTTCTAGATCTGAGACGTTTCCTGGGCAGTGATAGCAAATCGTCATGAAGAGGGATCGAGTAGTTTTCAGAAACGTGCTGACAGAGGTTGTAAAGAGCAGCCTTTCGACGGAGGTCTGGTGGACAGATGTTTGAAAGCGCTGGTAGCCAGCAGCCTTGCAAACGTTGGGTCTCCATTTGGGGAATATACTGGGACAGTATTCGCCATGATAAACGAAAATACACGCCCCCGCCGTCACAATCTTGTGAACGCCTTCCTAGTGGACTGTAGAGCCAGTCAGATAGAATGGCAAGATTTTAAACATGGCTGCAACAGCAACTGTCGAAATTCTTCACGATAAAGGATGACAGCCAAAAACGGTTGCAGGATAAAATTTATTAAAATTTCTCGACCAAGGTTTCGGTACATATAAATATACCTTCATCAGAAATAAAAAATCCTGAACAGGAAGACACTTTCATTAGAAAGGCCATAGCATCGGAAGTGAGAAACAAAAGCTTAAGTAACAGTGAAATTACCAAAGTAATACAGGCACAAAATCTTTAGTTACTTACTGAAATTACATCATGTAATGGAGATTAATAAAACAATTGTGCCAAAGGCGTCGTCAATAATTGAGACATCTTCTCCATTAGTACAACATGACTATGGGCACAGGATCAAAGCGAACAGTTTAGCACAATTACTTCCCCTGTGAACTATCGAGACAAGAGTGTGAAAGCACTAGGATAGATGGTTTCGCCGAGAGAGGGCACTTGTATGTGCCAGACACTCGCGCATATTAAAATCCATGAATACGTACATAAGCGCATCAAGAATTATTAAAAGTTGTGTTAATTGCGCTTATGTATGTTTTAATAATTCTTGATGCGCTTATGTATGTATTCATGGATTTTAATATGCGCGAGTGTCTGGCACATACAAGTGCCCTCTCTCGGCGAAACCATCTGCCCTAGTGCTTTCACACTCTTGTCTCGATAGTTCACAGGGGAAGTAATGGTGCTAAACTGTTCGCTTTGATCCTGTGCCCATAGTCATGTTGTACTAATGGAGAAGATGTCTCAATTATTGACGACGCCTTTGGCACAATTGTTTTATTAATCTCCATTACATGATGTAATTTCAGTAAGTAACTAAAGATTTTGTGCCTGTATTACTTTGGTAATTTCACTGTTACCTAAGCTTTTGTTTCTCACTTCCGATGCCCCTTCTCCAATATGCTGATGACACCGCCTTCCTGGCTCTCTATCCTACCCTTCAACGGTCTCAACGTACCCTCCAAACCCACCTTAACCAGTTCACCACTTGGTGTAACCAGTGGCTCCTCCGTCTCAACCCCTCCAAAACCCAGGCAATCATCATAGGCCGCACCACTCGCTCCTTTCGCCTCCATGATTTCTACCTCACCCTTTATGGTTGTCCTATCCAACTCACCCCCACCCTGAAATACCTTGGCCTCACCCTTGACCGACACCTCACCTGGACCCCTCATCTCCTGACCATCCAGCAGAAAGCCCATTCCCGCCTCCGCCTGCTGAAACTCCTGTCCGGCCGGACATGGGGATTGCATCCTTCTACCATCCTCCACACCTACAAATCCCTCATCCGTCCTATCCTCTGTTATGCCAGCGTCGCCTGGATCTCCGCCCCCACCCGCTTTTACAAGGCCCTCCAAATCCTTGAACGCCATGCGCTCCGCCTTGTCTTCTGTATCCGCCTTCCTTCCCCCACACGGCTCCTGTATGAACTGATCCCCTTCCCCCACCTCCTCTTGTTCCTCCAACATCTCCGCATCCTTTACATTGTTCGCAGGGTTGATCCCCCCCACCCTCTGGTTTCCTCCTTCCTCTCCACCCCCCGCCCGTTGCCGCGCCTCTATCGCTGTATCCCTCCCTCCCTCTCTCCACCTCCACACCCTCCATCTCCTTCATCAGGGCAATTTCCAACGCCTCCCCCTCCCGGATGATGAACTTCGCGGTGACATATACCCTTCCTTCCAACTATAACCCGGCCTTGTTCCCCCCCCCCCTCCCCAGGGCCCCCTTCTCCTCTTTCCTCCTTCTCCCAGAGCGGATTTTCCTCCATCCCCCCCTCCCCCGAGACCATGCACCCCATACTTGCCTCTCTCCTTCCCACATCCCTCCCTACCTGGCCCTCTTCCGCACGCCCCCCATTCCCCTCCCCCATCTCTTCCCCTCCCTCCCTTCTTCAGGTCTCCCTCATCTACTTGCACCTGGCAGATCCTCTGTATTGATCATCATCAGTGTACCACATCAGTGTTGTCTTTAGTGCTGTTTCTCGTGTGCGTCAAGAGGTGTGATTTTAATTGTGTACTGCCTTGAGGTTCGCCGTCAGTGTTACGTTGTGTGCTATGCCATCCGTCAACACCTTTATGCTCCAGTCATACTGTGCCTTGTGTTCTTTTAATCGTCGCAGTGTGTGGCTTTTTGTGTGTGCTACTTTTAAACAGTTTTTTTATCTCCATTTTACAGTCACCCCATTTTTTTTTTTTTTGTCTATTGCCTTCCATGATGTTCTCCCTTTTTATATCTATGTTCGCCTTCTTCTCTCCTTTGCTGTATTTAAATGTCTTCTATTGTTTTGTTCTATGTCTTTCGGCTGAAGAGCAGCGCATATGCTGCTGCCAGCCCGCCCCGATGGGGAATTGAAATACAATAAAGAAAAAAAAAAAAAAAAAACTTCCGATGCTATGGCCTTTCTAATGAAAGTGTCTTCCTGTTCAGGATTTTTTACTTCTGATGAAGGTATATTTATATGTACCGAAACCTTGGTCGAGAAATTTTAATAAATTTTTATCCTGCAACTGTTTTTGGCTGTCATCCTTTATCGTGAAGATAGAATGGCCTTCATATTCTCCAGATCTCAACTTCATTGAGAATGCATGGCCATCCGAAAATGAGTAGTTTGTAATCATCCTCATCGCCCGTGAAATAGCGTTACAAAGAAGTACAATCAAAACTGACGATGTCGGATCATCGTGGAAATTCTAGCGCTGGTCTGTCCCAGAGCTGCACGTTCAACGACGTGCTCTGAACGCTGCACTCCAAAACTCTTCTGCCTGCACCAGCACTGACCTATGTCGCCACACCTGCTACAGATCGCCGTCTACCCTGCTTTGCAGAGCGGCCATGCCTCAGCCCCACTCATTCTGTGATGCGACGTGGACGTCCAACACCATGTCGCCGAGTCGTGCTTTCACTGTACTTCAGCAGCTTTCGATAGATGCATGTGACCAGCGGACTAGATTCCCAGTTTCCGAATTGCCTATTCTCAGGTTGCGCGCCGTAACAATTTGCTCTTTGTAGGAATCGCGTGCGTCAGTGGATTTCCTCATTTGCAGCTCTTACGATTCCCCATTCGCTTCTCCTCCGCTTACACACTTTCCTGGCCGCTGCAAGGCGCCACTAACAATGGGAGGCCACGACGTTTGGAACGCGGATTTACTGCAAACTTCGTACACTCATAGTACTCCATGAGGACAACAAAATGTGTAAGCAGTAGCGCGTAATTCTCAAGCGTTACTGAGAAAATCGCAAGATAACTTCGGTCATCAAATACTGGGTGATCAAAAAGTCAGTAATTTGCAAACGGAATAAATCACGGAATAATGTAGATAGAGAGGTACAAATTGACACACATGCTAGGAATGACGTGGGGTTTTATTAGAACCAAAAATATACAAACGTTCAAATAAGTCCCACAGGTGGCGCTTCATCTGATCAGAATAGCAATAATTAGCATAACAAAGTAAGACAAAGCAAAGATGATGTTCTCTACAGGAAATGCTCAACATGTCCACCATCATTCCACAACAATAGCTGTAGTCGAGGAATAACGTTGTGAAGAGCACTGTAAAGCATGTCCGGAGTTATGGTGAGGCATTGGCGTCGGATGTTGTCTTTCAGCACCCCTAGAGATGTCGGTCGATCACGATACACTTGCGACTTCAGTTAACCCCAAACTCAATAATCGCACGGACTGAGGTCTGGGGACCTGGGAGGCCAAGCATGATGAAAGTGGCGGCTGAGCACACGATCATCACCAAACGACGCGCGCAAGAGATCTTTCACGGGTCTAGCAATATGGGGTGGTTTTTTTTTTTTTTTTTTTTTTGTTCTAATAAAACCCAGTGTCATTCCAAGCTTGTGTGCCAATGTTTACCTCTCTATCTACATTATTCCGTGGTTTATTAAGATTTAAAATTTATACTGACTTTTTGATCACCCGGTATATACCTGTACGTGGCCATTTTTACCACGAAGCGGTGGCAGCCGAGTGGTTAGCGTTCAAGCCCCGTAATCGCTTGATCGAGTCCCGTTTGTCAGTTTTTTTTAATTTTCAACACAGACATTTTCTTTACTATTTATATTACAATTGATATAATGGGAAAAATACGTGTAATCGGATGAACTTTTATTAAATTTACGATGTTGTTTGGCAATCTACTAATTTTTACTATCACAAATAATATAATATTCGTAACTATCCACTAGTAAACGACCAAACGCATAAAGTGATACTAAAAATGTATGCTTGTCCGTGATTTGAGAAGTCCCTTATACCTGGATGGAGCCCGAAACTACTTGTTACCTCCAAGTTTTGACAGGCACAGACGGCTTTCGAAAGATGTACAATTAATCGTCGCTTTGACATTACAAGTTGCAGGATAGTATTTTTCGTAAAAACATGGAAAACATAAAGTTAAACGGCACCAGCTGCATTGAATAAATACTATGTTTCCGCATACGCAAGGTTTTTTGAGTTTTTCCGTGGAAAAACAAACCTCGTTAACATTTTCAAAAACCTCCCTTCAAGCCGATAATTTGGAAGCAAACCATTCATAACGCAGTATTTCTTTAAATATCGGCGCTGATAGTTGGTCATGCAGTATCGAGTGTATTTTAATAGCATCTTCACGACAAGAAATTTCTCGTTCTCTTTCGATTAAATACGAACAATTTTGAAGACACGGACAAGCACACATTTTCAGTATCACTTTATGTGTTTGCTCGTTTACTAGCCGATAGTTATGAATGTTATATTATTTGTGATAATAAAAATTTGTAGACTGCCAACTAACATTGTAAATTTAATAAAAGTTCATCCGATTACACGTATTTTTCCCATTATATCAGTTGTAATATAAATAGTAAAGAAAATGACTGTGTTGAAAATAAAAAAAAACTGACGAACGGGACACGATCCAGCGATACGGGGCTTGAACGCTAACCACTTTCTCTCTCTCTCTCTCTCTCTCTCTCTCTCTCTCTCTCTCTCTCTCTCTCTCCTCGTTGATCATCAGGTTCTCTCTTTTTTTTTTAATCTCATTTTGTTCGTTTTCGTTCGTTGTATCTGCTCGGGGCCGACGTCGCAAGACACCCATTTCAGTTAGTCGTTGTTCCATGAACTCAGTTTTTTCTATTACAGAGGGCAGCTAACCCTCTGACCGAACACGGTGAGTTACCGTGCCGGCACTTAGGTTTGGTCGTTGCGGACGTCACATGACATCCGTTAAAGTTCGTCTGTTGATCCTTCCGCTCAGTTTTTTTTTTAATTACAGAGCTCTCTGACCGAACACGCTGAGCGACCGTGCCGCCATATTCGGCTGCTGCCGCTTCGTGGTAAAAATGGCCACACACAGGTGTATATTTGACGACCAAAATTATCTTGCGATTTTCTCAATAACGCTTGAGAAGTACGCGCTACTGCTTACACATTTTGTTGTCCTCATGTGGTACTACGAGTGTACGAAGTTTACAGTAAATCGGCGTTCCAAACGTTGTCGCCTCCCCTTGACAGTCTCGCGGAGAGCAGGGCTCATAATCTTTTCCCCATTAGACTGGTTCAAATGGCTCTGAGCACTATGGGACTCAACACCTGTGGTCATCAGTCCCCTAGAACTTAGAACTACTTAAACCTAACTAACCTAAGGACATCACACACATCCATGCCCGAGGCAGGATTCGAACCTGCGACCGTAGCAGTCGCACGGTTCCGGACTGCGCGCCTAGAACCGCGAGACCACCGCGGCCGGCCCATTAGACTGCCTCGGCAACTAGCAGAAACATAAAGAAATGGCAGTGTGTCTTGCAACGTTGACGGTAGCACTACTGCGACCACACATTAATAAAACGCGACCCGTGTAAACGCGCCTTTGCTTTCACTGCCACACCTGACTTAGTGCTGTTTCCCCCTGTAGGAAATTTTCACGCAGTTTGTCAGTTGCGTGTCTACCTACTTCCCCGGCAAACGAAGTTAGTAATACCGTGCAACCGCTGCTGGCGCCTTGTTATTCACTCCGAGGAGAAAAATTTAGTCAAAATTCGAGGCAGCGGAAGTATTCGGTCCGTGGCGAGAGATGCGCGGAAAAGAACTATAATATGGTCCGATGTCGTGCGTCTTTCTCCTTGCAAAATGCCAACCATTGCAGTAGTCTAAATAAATGTTGCATAATGCCGACACTTTAATATTGAACTCTGCACTCCAGCAACGCATTATGGTATTAATACACTACTCGCCATTAAAATTGCTACACCACGAAGATGACGTGCTACAGACGCGAAATTTAACCGACATGAAGAAGATGCTGTGATATGCGAATGAGTAGCTTTTCAGAGCATTCACACAAGATTGGCGCCGGTGGCGACACCTACAACGTGCTGACATGAGGAAAGTTTCCAATCGATTTCTCATACACAAACAGCAGTTGACCGGCCTTGCCTGGTGAAACGTTGTTGTAATGCCTCGTGTAAGGAGGAGAAATGCGTACCATCACGTTTCCGACTTTGATAAAGGTCGGATTGTAGCCTATCGCGATTGCGGTTTATCGTATCGCGACATTGCTGCTGGCGTTGGCCGAGATCCAACGACTGTTAGCAGAATATGGAATCGGTGGGTTCAGGAGGGTAATACGGAACGCCGTGCTGGATCCCAACGGCTTCGTATCACTAGCAGTCGAGATGACAGGCATCGTATACGCATGGCTGTAATGGAACGTGCAGCCACGTCTCGATCCCTGAGTCAACAGAGGGGGAAATTTACAAGACAACAACCATCTGCATGAACACTTCGACGACGTTTGCAGCATCAGGGACGATCAGCTCGGAGACCATGGCTGAGGTTACCCTTGACGCTGCATCACACACAGGAGCACCTGCGATGGTGTACTCAACGACGAACCTGGGTGCACGAATGGCCAAACGTCATTTTTTCGGATGAATCCAGGTTCTGTTTACAGCATTGTGATGGTCGCATCCTTGTTTGGCGACATCGTGGTGAACGCACATTGGAATCGTGTATTCGTCATTCGGGATGGTAAGGGGTGCCGTTGGTTACACGTTTCGGTCACCTCTTGTTCGCATTGACGGCACTTTGAACAGTGGACGTTACATTTCAGATGTGTTACGACCCTTGGCTCTACCCTTCATTCGACCCCTGCGAAACCCTACATTTTAGCAGGATAATACACGACCGCATGTTGCAGGTCCTGTACCGGCCTTTCTGGATACAGAAAATGTTTGACTGCTGCCCTGGCCAGCACATTCTCCAGATCTCTCACCAACTGAAAACGTCTGGTCAATGGTGGCCGAGCAACTGGCTCGTCACAATACGCCAGTCACTACTCTTGATGAACTGTGGTATCGTGTTGAAGCTGCATGGGCAGCTGTACCTGTACACGCCATCCAAGCTCTGTTTGACTCAAAGCCCAGGCGTATCAAGGCCGTTATTACGGCCAGAGGTGGTTGTTCTGGGTACTGATTTCTCAGGATCTATGCACCGAAATTTCGTGAAAATGTAATCACATGTCTTGTCTAGTATAATATATTTGTCCAATGTATACCCGTTTATCATCTGCATTTCTTCTTGGTGTAGCAATTTTAATGGCCAGTAGTGTACATTCGCTTCTTTGTAATGTAATGTTAGCGGAAACACTCCAGGTTTCTACCGTGAGTGGGCAGTATGGTTAGTCTGCAGCAACTGTGTCACCTGTACACATTGAAGCACTTGTGCTGTCTGTCATTACGAGAATGTCGGTGCTTCAAGATGTTTCAGACAACAATAACGTACGACCAGAGACTCCGTATGCTCACTCTAATGGAACAGGGAAGGAGACGGGTGAACGTCGCAACGATTGTCATTGTGAGTAAAGTTATGTCTGTAAAATCTGGAACAAGTTTCTAGCGACAGGATCAGTTGACCATCTTCGAAGAGGTGGCCGTAGCAGAAAAATAACACGAGTGCATGACCAATATCTGCTTATACTACACGTCTACGGCGGATTCAAATAGCTGCAAGAACACAGGTGTCAATGCAAACGATACAAAATAGGTTCCATCAGCAGAGATCACATACCAGAAGACCTCTCGACGCTCCCCCTCTAAATCGGGTTCGGAGAGAAGATCGTGTTACATCGGCACAGAATCACTCTTTGTGGACTACGCAGCAGTGGAACACAGTCCTCTCTTCTGATGAGACCCGTATTAGTCTCTTCCCTGACAATACTGATATTCGCGCTTGGAAACAACAAGGGTACCATTTACCCGCTAACTGTATCGTAGACCGCCACCCTCATCAAGGCCATTCAGTCATGTTTTGGGGTGGAATCACGTATGGTCGCAGGACACCATCCTTGCAAACGTTGGGTTTCCATTTGGGGAATATACTGGGATAGGATTCTGCGTGATGAACGACGATACACGCTCCCGCCGTCACAATCTTGTGAACACCTTCCTAGTGGAGTGTAGAGCCAGTCAGATGGAATGACCTCCATATTCTCCAGATCTCAACTTCATTGAGAATGCATGGCCATGTTAAAATGAGTTGTTTGCAATCCACCAGAGACCTTACAGGGCAACATAGAGGCCGCTGTGAAGGAATGAGACAATATTCCACATTCGTACCTGGGCAATTTGGTGAGGCATGTCCCTAACCATATTCAAAAGCGTCTCTAGTTACAAGGAGGTCCAATTGGTTCATGAACAATGTCTTATGCGAGATGACAGTGAGAAGAAAATATAGTACTTGAAGTGGAATCTTTTGTAAGTTTTTTTGAGTTTATCAAGTGGTAATGTGTTTATCTTCTATATTTTTGTTTTATAATAATCTACAGAAAGGTCTGGTTGAGAATTACGAATTATTTAGGAATTAAGGATATGATTCACCAAAAGGCAGAAGAGCTGTGTCGTCGATAGGTACACAAACAAAAGGTACAAGAACTTTGCTAGCTTTCGGAAAGAACTTCCTTTTTCAAGCATGTACATTGTGCTCTGTCGAATGCCGGACATTTGCCACGCCGGGCATTTGCCACGCTGGACATTTGCCACGCTGGACATTTGCCACACTTGCCCCTTCGCCAGGTAGCGATCCCTCAGGTAAGTGACGCCCTTCCTCATGCTACTTCTGTCTGCTTTCAAACTGCCGTCTCCACATCTTACTCGATACAACCAGTACGTAAGGGACCTTCTTCTTCGACATCTTGGCGAAATACAGAGCTTCTTTTCCGAAATCGAAATATTTATAACTTCTGGAAAACGAAAGCAATACCGACGATTATGTCAGTATGTAATTAGTCCTGCCAGGTATAAATATAGATCCTTCTGTCTGTAGGGTAGCTTCCTTTCACGCTTACTGATTGCGATAGAAACAGTCCATCGCCATGGGAGCAACAAGAAAGGAACGATGTAAAGAGAATGCGAATGTACGCTAATCATTTCTTTTTGATTACTGCATTTATGCCTACCTTAATTACTACAACTGCATGCCCGAAAGACAACAAGGAAAGAAGAAATGGGTATGTGAATGTTTGAAAATAAGAACGACGTATTCCATATTAATTTGCTCTCTAAAATCCGATATCCCTTGTGGCGACACATTAGTTGATAAAGTGTAGCGGGACAATGTTCAAAACAAGAATGAAAATGCGTTCACTAAATAGAGTTAAGAACATCTATGACTGACATGTCATCTAAATCGACATACAATTTTAAAATGTTAGAAATAAGGAAATGAAGTAATACAGAATGCTATGCTTGTAACGCACGTTGTTGTTCTACATTGTTTAGCTCTGGTATTTACAGGGTCACAGAGAAAGCATCCTAGATTTTGGAGGGAAAAGCCGTAATTGTAAGGGTCTGCACTACAACAGAAACAAGAAGCACAACTTAAGGAAAAATAATGTAACGTGTGTTCCAGCTCACAAGCGACATTGAAACAGATAGTTTCTGTGACTTAGTATGGGCAGAGGTTATATTCGACAATCGGAATAAATTAATAACTGGCTCCTTTTACCGACCCCCAGACGAAACAGTTGCTGAAAAGTACAAAGAAAATTTGAGTCTCATCACAAATAGGTACCCTACTCATACAATTATAGTTGGCAGTGACTTCAATCTACCTTCCGTATGTTAACAAAAATACATTTTCAGACCCTATTGTAGATAGAAAAAAACTTCCGTAAATATTCTAAATGCTTTTTTAAAAAATTTTCTAACAATTACTTCACGAGGCCATTCAAATTGTAAATAGTTACGAAAAAACACTTGATCTCTTAGCCACAAATTATCCTGAGCATCACGACGGATACAGGGATTACTGTCGTAGTGAGGCTCAATTCCGTAACAAAGAAATTCACCAAAACTAAACGCGAAATATATCTATTTATAAAAGCAGCTAAAATTTCGTTTGATGTCTTTCTAAGAGACAGCCTCCAATCCTTCCAAACTATGTAAGGAATACCAAATGTGTCTTACGTTCAAAGAAATAGTATCAACAGCACTTGAGAGATTCATACCAAATAAATTAATAAGAGACGGAACTGATCCCCCGTCGTACACAAAGCATGACAGAAAGCTGCTGCAGGACTATCGAAAAAGGCACACGTATAATTTAGGTGCATTTAATAGTTTCCACAATGAAACTCTCTCTAGACGCGTGACGCAAAATCCAAAGAGATTCTGGTCCTATATTAAGTAAACCAGCGGAAAGGCTCAGTAAGTACCTTTATTGCGCGACAGCGGTGGTAATGTTACTGATGACAGTGGAGTTACTAAATGCGGGTGAGGAGGATGTGGAGGAGGGGGGCGGGGGGGGGGGGGGGGAGAGAAGGGCCCAACCCTTCGGAGCAGGTAAGATCGTGGCAAATGTCCGGCGTGGCAAACGTCCGGTGTGGCAAATGTCCGCACACCGCTCAGTCGACTGTCAGCTCTTTCCCAGTCCACAGTTAGTGTACTGCAGTGAGGTGGGGGTGCAGGGTGGAGTAGGGTGAGGGATGGAGAGAGGCGGGAGGCAGGGAGGAAGTTGGGAGGAAGTTTCTAGCGGCTCGTGGGACAGTGGGGAGCCGTCTGTGGGCTAGCTAGGGGTGGAGGTAGAGAGGACAGGTGGCAGACAGCTGGGCATGCGATTTCACAGACAATGCCTTATCCCCCACACACAGTTTATCCTATAATCTGTCCCAAGAACCAGCCACAAAGAAACGCCCCTCATCACCCAATACCATCCGGGACTGGAACGACTTTACCACATCCTTTGTCAGGGCTTTGATTATCTATTACCGTGCTCTGAAATGAGGAACATCCTGCCCAAGATACTTCCATCTGCTCCCAAAGTGATGTACTGCAACCCATCGAACGTCCACAACATCTTAGTCAATCTCTATGCCACTAGCAGTTCAAATCCCCTGCCACAGGGCTTCTAGAAAGATCTGCTAATGATATTTTCATAGATATTAATAAATGGTTTAAGGCCAACTCACTAACATTAAACTTCGAAAAGACTCACTATATGCATTTCAGAACCTGTAAGAGGTTTCCACCCTGCATACACATGAAGTATGAAGAAGAGCAGATAGAAGAGGTTGACAGTATTAAATTCCTGGGATTCCAACTTGCACACCACATAACTGCAGAAACGCCTTAACAAATGTGTATTTGCTATTCGAGTGTTAGCTGACATAGGCGACATAAAAATGAAAAAGCTTGCATACTTTGCCTACTTTCATTCCATAATGTCCTATGGTATAATGTTTTGGGGTAACTCTTCAAGTCAAACAAAAGTTTTCAGAGTCCAAAAGCGTGTAATACATATCATTTGTGGAGTAAATTCACGGACGTCCTGTAGAGACCTCTTCACAGAACTGGTTATACTAACTACTGCCTCTCAGTATATTTACTCCTTAATGAAATTTGTCCTAAATAATATATCTCTTTTTCCAACAAACAGCTCAGTTCATACATACAATACCAGGAACAAAAATGATCTGCACAAGGACTTAAAAGCACTTACTTTAGTTGAAAAAGGGGTCCAATAAATTTTAACATTTCACCTTACAAATTTATATTTTAACCCTAATAATATAAACAATTGTTTTAACCAATAATATTCACTTGTATCAATCGTATAACCGCGGCTGCTGGCACGAATTATGCCGATACTAAATCAATTGCTAAATCCAAAATCACTTGATAATTAAATCAAATTACTGCAAAAAGAACATTTAGTTTAACAAAACTTACATATAATACAAAGAAAAAGTGAATAAACAAGCAAGAATAAAACTTTTAAGAACAAAAATTAAGAAATTTTAAAATTTATAAAATTAAGAAAAAATAAAAGATTCAAATATTTAAAGAAAAAAAAAAGAAAAAATCACAAACATTAACAAAAAAAAAAAAAAGAAATGAGCCCCCGTATGACCACAACAACTTCCCTATTATATATAAATAAAGATTAATATGGAACATGTATACCAATAAATGTATTATATTCTTTCTTATTTAATCTTTCTTTTCACTAATAATAAACCACTCAGGAACACTCATCTTCAATAATTTGCCAGCAAACATAAAAAATTTTGTTACAAATAAAGATCAGTTTAAAAGGAGCCTGAAAGACATACTAGTGGCCAACTCCTTCTACCCCATTGACGAATTTTTTAATAGAAACAAATTACGTATTGTATATATTCATTGAATTCATACTATTAGTATTACTATTTCAGCTTAATAATATACATATATATATATATATATATATACACTCCTGGAAATTGAAATAAGAACACCGTGAATTCATTGTCCCAGGAAGGGGAAACTTTATTGACACATTCCTGGGGTCAGATACATCACATGATCACACTGACAGAACCACAGGCACATAGACACAGGCAACAGAGCATGCACAATGTCGGCACTAGCACAGTGTATATCCACCTTTCGCAGCAATGCAGGCTGCTATTCTCCCATGGAGACGATTGTAGAGGTGCTGGATGTAGTCCTGTGGAACGGCTTGCCATGCCATTTCCACCTGGCGCCTCAGTTGGACCAGCGTTCGTGCTGGACGTGCAGACCGCGTGAGACGACGCTTCATCCAGTCCCAAACATGCTCAATGGGGGACAGATCCGGAGATCTTGCTGGCCAGGGTAGTTGACTTACACCTTCTAGAGCACGTTGGGTGGCACGGGATACATGCGGACGTGCATTGTCCTGTTGGAACAGCAAGTTCCCTTGCCGGTTAGCCGGCCGAAGTGGCCGTGCGGTTAAAGGCACTGCAGTCTGGAACCGCAAGACCGCTACGGTCGCAGGTTCGAATCCTGCCTCGGGCATGGATGTTTGTGATGTCCTTAGGTTAGTTAGGTTTAACTAGTTCTAAGTTCTAGGGGACTAATGACCTCAGCAGTTGAGTCCCATAGTGCTCAGAGCCATTTTTTTGAACCTTGCCGGTCTAGGAATGGTAGAACGATGGGTTCGATGACGGTTTGGATGTACCGTGCACTATTCAGTGTCCCCTCGACGATCACCAGTGGTGTACGGCCAGTGTAGGAGATCGCTCCCCACACCATGATCCCGGGTGTTGGCCCTGTGGGCCTCGGTCGTATGCAGTCCTGATTGTGGCGCTCACCTGCACGGCGCCAAACACGCATACGACCATCATTGGCACCAAGGCAGAAGCGACTCTCATCGCTGAAGACGACACGTCTCCATTCGCCCCTCCATTCACGCCTGTCGCGACACCACTGGAGGCGGGCTGCACGATGTTGGGGCGTGAGCGGAAGACGGCCTAACAATGTGCGGGACCGTAGCCCAGCTTCATGGAGACGGTTGCGAATGGTCCTCGCCGATACCCCAGGAGCAACAGTGTCCCTAATTTGCTGGGAAGTGGCGGTGCGGTCCCCTACGGCACTGCGTAGGATCCTACGGTCTTGGCGTGCATCCGTGCGTCGCTGCGGTCCGGTCCCAGGTCGACGGGCACGTGCACCTTCCGCCGACCACTGGCGACAACATCGATGTACTGTGGAGACCTCACGCCCCACGTGTTGAGCAATTCGGCGGTACGTCCACCCGGTCTCCCGCATGCCCACTATACGCCCTCGCTCAAAGTCCGTCAACTGCACATACGGTTCACGTCCACGCTGTCGCGGCATGCTACCAGTGTTAAAGACTGCGATGGAGCTCCGTATGCCACGGCAAACTGGCTGACACTGACGGCGGTGGTGCACAAATGCTGCGCAGCTAGCGCCATTCGACGGCCAACACCGCGGTTCCTGGTGTGTCCGCTGTGCCGTGCTTGTGATCATTGCTTGTACAGCCCTCTCGCAGTGTCCGGAGAAAGTATGGTGGGTCTGACACACCGGTGTCAATGTGTTCTTTTTTCCATTTCCAGGAGTGTATGTATGTATGTGTGTGTGTGTGTGTGTGTGTGTGTGTGTGTGTGTGTGTGTTCCACATCCACGAGGATCTCATCAGCACGGATCTATGGAACGAAAAACTAATCTAATCTCTCTAATCTAATCTAATGATACCCCTGTGGAAGACCAAGATGCAAGCCCTGTCCAACCCACCTACTCCAGTCACGTCTCAGGCTTATCCTAGCCCATCAGAGGTTGGGCCACCTGTGAAAGCAGCAATGTTATATACCAGCTATGCTGCAACTACTGCACAGCGTTTTGCATTGGTATGACAACCAACCAACTGTCAACTAGGGTGAATGGTCACCGCTAAACAAGATGGACCACCCAGTGCACAACATGCAGCAGAACACGACATGCGAGATTTCAATGGCTGCTACACAATCCATGCCATTTGAATCCTCCCTACTACCACCGGCTTTTCTGAGCTGCCATTTGAAGTCCCAGTTATAAATTAAAAAAAAATGTGTTTCAGTGTTTTGATAAATTCAACCACTAAGGGGGTGAAACAGGGGATGAAAATTTTTATTAAAATATTTCGTGATACTAATACATTTTTAAATCTGAATCTGTGAAAACTGGTATTAGACTTATAAAGAAATATGTGTTAGGGGATGGAAGTTTCTATGAAAATGTCATCACAAGAACTGAAAAGGCAGGACTGACAAAGAACTTGGGCTTCAGCTACCAAAGTAGCTTTCTGATCAGAAATTCGGCCCTTAATTAGTTTAGAAGATGCTACAGTTTGTGAACAACATAAAAATTCGATTAAAGGAAAACATATGTATAGACCACACGGTCCTTGCGAGAGAAGCAATGGGCACTAAAGTAATCTTGTGTATGAATGAAGATGAAACTTGGCTTATAGTTTAACCCACGCATCGATACTAAGGGTTCAGCTTGGCGTCAGATGTAAGTTGAGTGCAGCTAGCTTGCTCGCACTTTCACTGCACAGTAACGACAAAGTGCCGAAAATTTCATTTTTCGACAGAACTTAGCATCACAGGAATGGAACCTGTATTTGAGCTGCCTCAGTGATGCATCGGGGTTCGGATCTCACTCTGCTCCATTCGCCTCCAAGAGAGATATCGGGTACTGCGGACGACTCCGTCTATATGCATCACCTAGCTGGCTAAATAGCTGAGCAGCTAGAGGTAAGGTAACCACATAAGAAAAAGCCATGGGTGGGCAGTGTCACCGCATAGCAACACCAGTTATTGCAGTGACTCCAAACATGTTCACAAGAATGAAACGGGTTTCTCTGTCGTCAGGATGTTTGTCGAGCATACCGTGGAAGCACAATAAACATTTTGAATGGTAAGCGGAAACTTTGCTCCTGATTGAAATTGTAAAAAGTACATCTACATCCATACTCCGCAAGCCACCTGACGGTGTGTGGCGGAGAGTACTTTGAGTACCTCTATCGGTTCTCCCTTCTATTCCAGTCTCGTATTGTTCGTGGAAAGAAAGATTGTGGGCATGCCTCTGTGTGCGCTCTAATCTCTCTGATTTTATCCTCGCGAGATATACGTAGGAGAGAGCAATATACTGCTTGACTCTTCGGTGAAGGTATGTTCTCGATACTTCAACAAAAGCCCTTCCGAGCTACTGAGCGTCTCTCCCGCAGAGTCTTCCACTGGAGTTTATCTATCATCTCCGTAACGCTTTCGCGATTACTAAATGATCCTGTAACGAAGCGCGCTGCTCTCCGTTGGATCTTCTCTATCTCTTCTATCAACCCTATCTGGTACGGATCCCATACCGGTGAGCAGTACTCAAGCAGTGGGCGAACAAGTGTACTGTAACCTACTTCCTTTGTTTTCGGATTGCATTTCCTTAGGATTCTTCCAATGAATCTCAGTCTGGCATCTGTTTTACCGACGACTAATTTTATATGGTCATTCCCTTTTAAATCACTCCTAATGCCTACTCCCAGACAATTTATGGAATTAACTGCTTCCAGTTGCTGACCTCCTATATTGCAGCTAAATGATAAAGGATCTTTCTTTCTATGTATTCGCAGCACATTACACTTGTCTACAGTGAGATTCAATTGCCCTTCCCTGTACCATGCGTCAATTCGTTGCAGATCCTCCTGCATTTCAGTACAATTTTCCATTGTTACAACCTCTCTATATACTACAGCATCATCCGCAAAAAGCCTCAGTGAACTTCCGATGTTATCCACAAGGTCATTTATATATATTGTGAATAGCAAAGGTCCTACGACACTCCCCTGCGGCACACCTGAAATCACTCTTACTTCGGAAGACTTCTCTCCAATGAGAATGGAGATGCCCACACGATTTATGTACCAGGTGATCAAAAAGGCAGTATAAATTTGAAAACTGAGTAAATCACGGAATAATGTAGATAGCGAGGTACAAATTGACACACATGCTTGGAATGACATGGGGTTTTATTAGAACCAAAAAAATACGTAAGTTCAAAAAATGTCCGACAGATGGCGCTTCATCTGATCAGAATAGCAATAATTAGCATAACAAAGTAAGACAAAGCAAAGATGATGTTCTTTACAGGAAATGCTCAATATGTCCACCATCATTCCTGAACAATAGCTGTAGTCGAGGAATAATGTTGTGAACAGCACCTTAAAGCATGTCCGGAGTTATGGTGAGGCATTGGCGTCGGATGTTGTCTTTCAGCATCCCTAGAGATGTCGGTCGATCACGATACACTTGAGACTTCAGGTAACCCAAAAGCCAATAATCGCACGGACTGAGGTCTGGGGACCTGGGAGGCCAAGTATGACGGAGGTGGCGGCTGAGCACACGATCATCACCAAACGACGCGCGCAAGAGACCTTTAACGCGTCTGTCGGACATTTTGTGACCTTTGTTTTTCTTTTTGGTTCTAATAAAACCCCATGTCATTCCAAGCATGTGTGTCAATTTTTTACCTCTCTATCTACATTATTCCGTGGTTTATTAAGTTTTCAAATTTATAGTGACTTTTTGATCACCCAGTACATGCGTGTGAAAAATACACACTTCTACAATCGAATGGTTATTTTTCGGACAAAAGCCGTTCAGTCATTTAGTTAAAATTCACCCCAAGTTCCTAACTTCATCCATGTAGAAGATATAGTCTTGTGGAGTCTGAGGTATATTTTGAAGAAGAATTACGCTTAATATTTTTATCGCGAATCTAGCTGGGATGCAGTGTAAGAAATATGTATCGTTCTAGAGCCATTTGCCACGGTGCGAATTCTGTTTTGACGGTGGCACGTTGTTTCTCGTTAATAAGCCCCAGGGCCACAGGGAATTGCTGTGTGTACACGGAACTTGTTACGTACAGCCGTAGACGCCAGTCATGATCTCCCAGCTGTCAGGAGCAGCTGTCCTATGAAGAAACGCGAGGCCCCCGACAAACACCCTGAGTCATCAGCGAACAACGCCACGAAACCAGATCGCGCACCAGACGCCGCGTTATCAATCACCGCGACCATCACGCAGCCCTCGCACTCGTTCTGCTTTCTCTTCGGTGATGTCTGTTGCGAAACAAACGGCTGATGGCGTTAACACTTCTCCGTGGTCTAGGAGTAGCAATCTACATTACAGTTTTGCATTAAGAGTACAACACCGTAAGGACAACATGCAACAGGCGTCAAATTCGCACGAAGAGTACTGCGTGTAAATAATGAGCATTTAAGAATGAGATTTTCACTCTGCAGCGGAGTGTGCGCTGATATGAAACTTCCTGGCAGATTAAAACTGTATGCCGGATCGAGACTCGAACTCGGGACCTTTGCCTTTCGCGGGCAAGTGCTCTACTAACTGAGCTACCCAAGAACGACTCACACCCCCTCCTCACAGCTTTACTTCCGCCAGCTCAGTTGGTGGAGCACTTGCCCGCGAAAGGCAAAGGTCCCGAGTTCGAGTCTCGGTCCGGCACACAGTTTTAATCTGCCAGGAAGTTTCATATCAGCGCACCCTCCGCTGCAGAATGAAAATCTCATTCTGGTAACATCCCCCAGGCTGTGGCTAAGCCATGTGTCCGCAATATCCTTTCTTTTAGGTGTGCTAGTCCTGCAAGTTTCGCAGGAGAGCTGCTGCAAAGTTTGGAAGGTAGGAGACGAGGTACTGGCGGAAGTAAAGCTGTGAGGACGGGGCGTGAGTCGTGCTTGGGTAGCTGAGTTGGTAGAGCACTTGACCGCGAAAAGCAAAGGTCCCGAGTTCGAGTCTCGGTCCGGCGCACAGTTTTAATCTGCCAGGAAGTTTCAATGAGCATTTAACCTTAGGTAGAAGTAACGTCACGTACATTCTGTATATAAGGTCAGATTCGCAGCGGCGGGTTTCTCGTTCCCTACCTGTATTTCAATGTTGGTTGCTTGTAAGATGATGGTGTTATTCCTCGTGTAACAAGGAGAGATGTCTACAAGCACGTGTCGGAATTTCTGCAACGGAAGGATAGTTGCATATCGAAACTACAGTTTCAGTTCCGCGACAGTGTAGCGTGCAGTGGTCTGGATCCCACTACTGTCGTGCGAATATGGAATCAATGGCTTTAGGAAGGCCATTCTCGATGCCACGCATAATCTGAATGATCTCAAGTAATTACCACAATATACACAGTTCAAAAAAAAGTTTTGAATCACCTCGATTCCAAGAGTTCCAGAACCGGTACAGAAAATTGAAATAGAGATCAACATAAACATAACTTCCGCCCTTTCTATTGCTCATGAAAACCACACATTGCATGTTGTACGACCATGCAGAGAGACCTTCAGAGGTGGTGGTATAGATTGCTGTACACACCACTTCCTCTAATACCTAGTAGAACGTCATCTTGCATTGATGCGTGCCTATATTCGTCGTGGAATACAATCCACAAGTTCATCAAGGTACTGTTGGTCCAGATTGTCCCACTCCTCAACGGCGATTCAGCATAGATCCCTCAGAGTGGTTGGCGGGTCACGTCGTCCATAAACAGCACTTTTCCATCTATCCTAGGCATGTTCAAAAATGGTTAAAATGTCTCTAAGCACTATGAGACTTAACATGAGGTCATCAGTCCCCTAGACTTAGAACTACGTGAACCTAACTAACCTAAGGACATCACACACATCCATGCCCGAGGCAGGATTCGAACCTGCGACCGTAGCAGCAGCGAGGTTCCGGACTGAAGCGCCTAGAACCACTCGGTCACAGCGGCCGGCCCCAGGAATGTTCAGTAGGGTTCATGTCTGGAGAACATGCTGGCCACTCTAGTCGAGCGAAGTCGTTATCCTGAAGGAAGACATTCAAAAGTTGTGCACGATGCTGTCGCCAATTGTCGTCCATGAAGACGAATGCCTCGCCAATATGCTGCCGATATGGCTGCACTATCGGTGGGAGGATGGCATTCACGTATCGCACAGCCGTTACGGTGCCTTCCACGACCACCAGCGGTGTACGTGAGACCTACATGATGCCATCCCAAACAGCAGGGAACCTCCACCTTGCTGCACTCGCTGGACAGTGTGTGTAAGGCGTTCAGCCTGACCGAGTTGCCTCCAAACATGTCTCTGACGATTGTCTGGTTGAAGGCATATGCAATATTCATCGGTCTAGTGGCAGGTCCATGTCTTCGTACGGAGAATTTCTGATTACACTGTTCCCTGTCTTCAGCTTCTTCCTTCATTCTGTTGTATCTCCTTCTATCTTTCATGTCGTCCAGATGTTGAGTTGTTGTTCTTCCTCGTCCTGCGTTTCCTCTGAGTTTCCCTTCGATGACATCATATATGAGTCCCTCGTGTCTAAGTAAATGCCCAATCTAATTGGCCTTTCTCTGAAGAACTGTACGCAGAATACTTCTCTTCAAAAAAATGTTCAAATGTGTGTGAAATCTTATCGGACTTAACTGCTAATGTCATGAGTCCCTAAGCTTACACACTACTTAACTTAAATTATCCTAAGGACAAACACACACACACCCACGCCCGAGGGAGGACTCGAACCTCCGCCGGGACCAGCCGCACAGTCCACGACTGCAGCGCCTCAGACCGCTCGGCTAATCCCGCGCGGCTACTTCTCTTCTCTCCTACTCTTCGCAGTACATCGTCATTTTTTATGCGATCTGTCCACTTGATCTTTTCCATTCTCCTCCAGCACCACATTTCAAAGCTATCTAAGTATTTTTTTTCCTTCTTTCTCATCGTCCATGTCTCTACTCCATACAGTGCAATGCTCCAAATGTAGCACTTCATCAGATTTTCCTCAACGCCAAACTCAACTTGCTGGTCAGCAGAATCCTCTTCTTGTTGAAAGCAGCTTTGGCCATGGCGATTCTTGCTCGGATTTCGTTGGTGCAGTTGGCATCCTTTGTGATAAAACTTCCCAGGTACTTGAACTGATTCACATTTTCCAGTTCCCGATTGTCAACAGTTATCTCCAAGTGCCTCTCACGTTTTGATATGCGCATCACTTTTGATTTTTCGATGTTAATTTCCATGCCGTATTTTCTTCCCGTTTCCACTAAATTCTTCATCATGTGTTGCAGCTGTCTCTGATTTTTGGCGAGCGCTACCAGGTCGTCTGCATACTTGATGGTGTTGATGAGACGTCCTCCTACTTTGAAGTTTCCGCATCCTTTCAGCGCCTCTCTCGCCAGCATTTCTCCATACAGGTTGAAGAGACTTGGCGACAGACAACATCCTTGTCTCACTACCCTTCCTATTTCCTCACTGAACATTTATGGGACGTAATCGAGAAGTCAGTTCGTGCACAAAATCCAGCACCGGCAACACTTTCGCAATTATGGGCGGCCATAGAGGCATCCCCTATAGCAGAGTGGTCAACGCTGCGGCTTGTCAAGCCAAGGGGCCCGGGTTCGATTCCCGGCTTGGTCGGAGATTTTCTCCGTTCAGGGACTGGGTGTTGTGTTGCCCTCATTATCATCAGTGGAAGGCAACGGGAAATCACCACTGGGATCACTTCCCAAGACGCTCATGCGCTGGACCTACATCTACATCTACATACATACTCCGCAATCCACCACACGGTGCGTGGCGGAGGGTACCTCGTACCACAACTAGCATCTTCTCTCCCTGTTCCACTTCCAAACAGAACGAGGGAAAAATTACTGCATATATGCCTCTGTACGAGCCCTAATCTCTCTTATCTTATCTTTGTAGTCTTTCCGCGAAATATAAGTTGGCAGCAGTAAAATTGTACTGGAGTCAGCCTCAAATGCTGGTTCTCTAAATTTCCTCAGTAGCGATTCACGAAAAGAACGCCTCCTTTCCTCCAGAGTCTCCCACCCGAGTTCCTGAAGCATTTCCGTAACACTCGCGTGATGATCAAACCTACCAGTAACAAATCTAGCAGCCCGCCTCTGAATTGCTTCTATGTCCTCCCTCAATCCGACCTGATAGGGATCCCAAACGCTCGAGCAGTACTGAAGAATAGATCGTATTAGTGTTTTGTAAGCGGTCTCCTTTACAGATGAACCACATCTTCCCAAAATTCTACCAATGAACCGAAGACGACTACCCGCCCACCCCACAACTGCCATTACATGCTTGTCCCACTTCATATCGCTCTGCAATGTTACGCCCAAATATTTAATCGACGTGACTGTGTCAAGCGCTACACTACTAGTGGAGTATTCAAACATTACGGGATTCTTTTTCCTATTCATCTGCATTAATTTACATTTATCTATAATTAGACTTAGCTGCCATTCTTTACACCAACCACAAATCCTGTCCAAGTCATCTTGTATCCTCCTACAGCCTCTGACGAGGCTCTCCCATGACAAGACCTGCCGTAAGGCAGAACACAAAGTTAGAGTTATAGAGGCAGCATGGCTCAGCATCTCTGCAGGGGACTTCCAACGACTTGTTGAGTCCATGCCACGTCGAGCTGCTGCACAAGGCCGGGCAAAAGGGGGTCCGACATGGTATTACGAGGTATCCCATGACTTTTGTTTGAAGTAAGAGGCTGCGTGGGCGGCCGGAGGCAGTCGCGGTTCTGTTCCGCCTGTTGCAGCGCTCTCGCGTCCTGCTACCGTGTCCACGTAGTCCAGACAAATGAACTGATAACGAAGGAAAATCTATGCCACAAACTAACAATCCACATATTAAGACAGTCAAACACCTAACCGCAGTCGCACTAGATCAATCATTTTGTGTAAGCACGCACAAATCCCCCCCCCCCCCCCCCCCCACGCGTCTATACAGTCCGAGCATTTTTCTACAAGCATCACTTTGTGCTTCGAATATGTGGAACTGAAACGACGGTAAGCGCCTTTCTGCCCTCTTTGGGTGTAAACGAAAGAGGAAACGTTATGTTACGTGATGTAAATACTGGGTGTTGAAGCAAAAAAAGTATTCTCACATCAGGTTAATCTGTCGGTTGAAAATGCGGCTCCACGACTAGTATATTGCTCGCCATTAAAAATGCTGCACCACTAAGATGACGTGCTACAGACGCGAAATTTAACCGACAGGAAGAAGATGCTGTGATATGCAAATGATTAGCTTTTCAGAGCATGCACACAAGGTTGGCGCCGGTGGCGACACCTACAACGTGCTGACATGAGGAAAGTTTCCAACCGATTTCTCATACACAAACAGCAGTTGACCGGCGTTGCCTGGTGAAACGTTGTTGTGATGTCTCGTGTAAGGAGGAGAAATGCGCACCATCACCTTTCCGACTTTGATAATGGTCGGATTGTAGCCTATCGCGATTGCAGTTTATCGTATCGCGACACTGCTGCTCGTGTTGGTCGAGATCCAATGACTGTTAGCAGAATATGGAATCGGTGGGTTCAGGAGGGTAATACAGAACGCCGTGCCGGATCCCAACGGCCTCGTATCACTAGCAGTTGAGATGATAGGCATCTTATCCGCATGGCTGTAACGGATCGTGCAGCCACTTCTCGATCCCTGAGTCAACAGATCGGGACGTTTGCACGATAACAACGATCTGCACGAACAGGCCGACGAAGTTTGCAGCAGCATGGACGATCAGCTCGGAGACTGTGGCTGCGGTTACCCTTGACGCTGCAACACAGACTGGAGCGCCTGCGATGGTGTACTCAACGACGAACCTGGGTGCACGAATGACAAAACGTCATTTTTTCGGATGAATCCAGGTTCTTTTTAGAGCATCATGATGGTCCCATCTGTGTTTGGCGACATCGCAGTGAACGCACATTGGAAGCGTGTATTCGTCATCGCCACACTGGCGTATCACCCGGCGTGATGGTATGGGGTGCCATTGGTTACACGTCTCGGTCACCTCTTGTTCGCATTGACGGCACTTTCAACAGTGGACGTTACATTTCAGATGTGTTGCGACCCGTGGCTATAGCCTTCATTCGATTCCTGCGAAACCCTACATTTCAGCAGGATAATGCAGGACCGCATGTTGCAGGTCCTGTACGGGTCCTTCTGGATACAGAAAATGTTCTAGTGCTGCCCTGGCCAGCACATTCTCCAGATCTCTCACCAATTGAAAACGTCTGGTCAATGGTGGCAAAGCAACTGGCTCGTCACAATACCCCAGTCACTGCTCTTGATGAACTGTGGTATCGTGTTGAAGCTGCAGGGGGAGCTGTACCTGTACACGTCATCCAAGCTCTGTTTGACTCAATGCCCAGGCGTATCAAGGCCGTTATTACGGCCAGAGGTGGTTGTTCTGGGTACTGATTTCTCAGGATCTATGCACCCAAATTGCGTGAAAATGTATAATATATTTGTCCAATGAATACCCGTTTATCATCTGCATTTCTTCTTGGTGTAGCAATTTTAATGGGCAGTAGTGTATGAAACTGATATGCAAAACGACGGAAAGTAGCCAGTGTAACGCCATATAAATTCTGTATATATTAAAAGATTACACAAGTCGTTTGCCATTCAGAAACCACATTTGAATGTTGGTCGCTTGTCAGCATATTTCTGACTTCGTCAGCGGAAGGAACGAAGACCTATGGAGACTGCAGTTTATTTTTACGCCATATCGCTGCTCGCGTCGGTCGGATCATCCGACTGTCGTGCGAATACGGGGTCGATGGATTCAGAAGGGCTGCGTGAAATGCCATACACAGAAAGATCTCAACGGGCATATACGACTAGCGCTCGCAAGGACAGACATATTGTTCTGTCTACCGTTCAGGATCCTACGTACCTCGAGTCAGGAAATGGATTTGTCCGCAACAAGGCAAGTAGCCACAAGGACAGGAATTGTGCACCACTGGACATAGGAGTGGCGCATCGTAGACAAGTACAGCTGCATCAGAGTGTGGAGTATCTTATCGACATTGCCAGAACGCGTTTGTCATCGCAAATGGGCCCATCACTTGTGGTGCCAGTGCATACACATGTCGCTGGTTAGCGTAGCTGGCAATTTTGACCGTCTCTGTTACATTTCTGATGTATTAAGGCTGGTAGCTGTGCCCTATCTTGGACGTCTCCGTCAAGTTATATTCCAACAAGATATCGCAAGTGACACGTTTCTCTTCCTGTTCTGTTAGCCTGACTGTACCTCCCACCTTCTGAAAACAGCCAGAGAGACTGAATTGTCACCTCTAGGCAGCCGTTACGATTCATCAGTTCTGGCGTAGAGTTGAAGCAGCATCGAATAATAACGACATGTTTTTCAAAGAGTCAACTGTTGCCGGCCGAAGTGCCCGATCGGTTCTAGGCGCTACAGTCTGGAGCCACGCCACCGCTACGGTAGCAGGTTAGAATCCTGCCTCGGGAATGGATGTGTGTGATGTCCTTAGGTTAGTTAGGTTTAAGTAGTTCTAAGTTCTAGGGGACTCATGACCTCAGAAGTTAAGTCCCATAGTGCTCAGAGCCATTTGAACCATTTTTTTGAAGTCAACTGTTTTGTATTTTTAAAGTATGCATCAAGTATAAGAAAATTATTGTATATAATCGTGAAAATCATGCACGTATAATTCCATATCTGTATCTACATCTACATCCATACTCCGCAAGCCACCTGACGCTGTGTGGCGGAGAGTACCTTGAGTGCCTCTATCGGTTCTCCCTTCTATTCACGTCTCGTATTGTTCGTGGAAAGATAGATTGTCGGTATGCCTCTGTGTAGGCTCTAATCTCTCTGATTTTATCCTCATGGCCTCTTCGCGAGATATGCGTAGGAGGGAGCAATATACTGCTTGACTCCTCGGTTAAGGTATGTTCTCGAAACTTCAACAAAAGCGCGTACCGAGCTACTGAGCGTCTCTCTTGCAGACGAAGGTCATCCACAAAGTAAGTTCAGTTTGGTTATATAAAACAAACGTGTACAGATACAGAAAATTGTACAAAAATCTACAACTGTTAAACTACTGTTCCACATAGCTTCCGAAATTTTGCAGGCTCTTGTCATAGCGTGGTACAAGTTTTTGTATGCCTTCTTCATAGAAGGTTTCCGCCTGTGTATTCAACCATGTGGTAACATGTTCTTTCAGCTCGTCATCATCGTCGAAGTGTTGACCTCCAAGGGCAGGTTTTAGGTGTAAGAAGGGATGAAAGTCGCTAGGAGCAAAGTCCGGGCTGTACGGAGGATGATCAAACGCGTCCCAGTGAAATTCCCATAAGAGTTGTTTGGTCACATTCACCGTGTGAGGTCGGACATTATCGTGGAAAAGAGCAACACCTTTTGGCAGTAATCCTCGGCGCTTGTTCTGTACTGCGCAGCGCAATTTCTTAATGGTCTCGCAGTAACCATATGCATTGATTGTTTGGCCTCGTGGTAAGAAATCAATCAGCAAAATGCCTTTTCTGTCCCAAAAAACGTTGCACATGACTTTTCGAGGTGTGAAGATTTGATTAGGCTTAACCTTAGTTGGGGATGAAGTGTGGCTCGATTCCATTGATTGCCGTTTTGTTTCAGGGGTGTCGTCTGACACCCAAGTTCCATCCCCTGTGACTATCCAAGAAAGAAAACCATCGCTTTCTTCACTGTAGCGTGTCAAAAACTGAAGTGCACTGCCAATCCGTTGTTTTTTGTGTTGTTCAGTAAGAATTTTGGGTACCCAACGTGAGCAAAGTTTTCGAAATTTCAGTAACAATTTCATGAATTAGTGATCGTGAGATATGCGGAACTTCCATAGCAAGGACACTAAGTGTAAACATACGGTTGTGCTTAATCTTCTCTTCAATTGTGTGAACCAGTTCATCAGTAACCACAGACGGGCGTCCACTTCGTTCTTCATCGTTCACTTGATCACGTCTTTCATTGAACAGTCTGACCCATCTTCTAACCACTGAATCACTCATAGCAATTTGTCCGTAAACCTCGCAGATTTGCCGATGAATTACCTTTGGTTTAACTTTCTTTGCATTTAGAAAACGAATCACATGTATGATTTCACACGCGGCGGCATTTTCAATTACGGCTGAAATTATAAAGAAGCACTACAAAGCACACGTTGGCTGCAGCGATCTGAAAATGGCGTACATGTCTTCTCCGTGAGTCAGAGTAACTGCCGCGTATGCTCGGAACTGCGATCGTAGCGCTGCCGCGGATAGGAATAGAAACGGAACTTACTTTGTGCACGACCCTCGTATGACGGTCCATTGTTGAAATGTGGCCTATGATGGATAAATAAATAAATAAATAGTATGTACTGCAGGTCTCTTTTCAAAACCAGTTTATTTGTCAAGATCGCTATGTTAACATACTTACAGGATTACTAGTTTCGCCAATATGTATTGCCATCCTGAGATCTACAAAAAGAAAATATGCCGAGATTACAGGCTTACAACCACATAAAAATGTAGCAGGGCGTACATATCAGTACAGTGGCAAAAAAAAACGTACCCATAAAACCGGGCACAGGTACTCGGAGGGTCCCAATTATTGCACTATATGAAATTAAATCGCCATAGCTTCTGAACGATTTGCGTTAGAACGTTCAAACTGCACGGTTGGTCGCGGGGCATGATGGGAATTAGTATAGTTTGATTAATAAATGAAAAGCACCAGTTTGCTTCTGTTCTACAATATTATTTTTATTGCTAACCGGTTTTCGGCTTACAAGGCCATCTTCAGACATTTACTGAGTATTATCACCAAAGAAGTTAAATGTTAGCAGACAACATTGGAAGAGAAGTAACACATCTAGAGTGAAGTAGAAACATACAGTGAGTAACGTCTTTGCAATGAAATAGTAAAAACTGAACAGTACATAAATAACGATGGAGTTGACAGGAAAACCTTTAGCACAAAATAGGAATAGCATGCCTACATAACAGTTTCTATTAATAAACAAAACTCATAAAATATGATAAAAGACTGCATCAAGAGGTATGAAACATGGAGAGTGATACACAACCAATTAAAAAAGAAGAGACAGTTGTCAATGTAAATACAGAATACACGAGAAACTTAAGCAATATCAATAAGATTAACAGAAATTAGTAAATGCAGGAAAATTGAGGTGTTTGAGGGAACCTACAGTTTGAGAGTGTGATGGTACTGCATTTTAACATTAACATTATAATCAAACAGTGGCTGTATACCAGTTTACATTAAATAAATGAGCAAAGTTAAATATGAACAGTATTTGATGAGACAACTACAAGGGGAGTTAAACATGGACAGTAATACAAGTACAAGTTAAAAGCAAACCCTTAACTATTGAAACTACAGCATATGTGGAATACAAAGACAACTTCAACAAATAAAACAACTTACTGACTACAGGAAAATGGGAATATGTAGGAAGAGAGAGTGTGGGAAGTAATGAACAACAAAGATGATTATATGAAGTTTAGGAGAGGGGAAGTGTTGAGTTGTGTCTGGTCATAGTTTGAGTTAGCGGTGAAGCTCACTTTCATTTGGAAGGGTTCGTCAATAAACAAAATAAGCGCATTTGGGGGAGTGAGAATCTGCATTTCGCGATCGAGACGTCTCTCCTCTCAGCAGGTGACTGTTGTGTTCAGTGTCCAATCACGGAATAATCGGTGCGATATTCCTTGATAGCACGGTGACTTACCGAACGGTACGTGAAGGTTGTGGAAGATGATTTCATCCCCGTTATCCAGAGTGCTCCTGAACTCGACAAGATATTTTCCATGCACGATGGAGCTTGACCCCATCGAAGCAGGAGAGTGCTTGATGTCCTGGAGGAGCACTTTGGGAACCGCATTCTAGCTCTGGAGTAGTCAGAGGACACAAGTATGGGCCTCGATTGGCCGCCATATTCCCGTGATCTGAACACATGCGATTCCTTTTTGTGGGGTTAATTAAAGACAAGGCGTACAGCAATAACCCCAAAACCATTGCTGACTGGAAACAGCCATTCAGGATGTCATCGACAGCATGGATGTTACGATACTTCAGCGGGTCCTCCAGAATTTCGCTATCCGTGTGCGCCACATAATCGCCTGTGATGGGTGATGGCAGGCATATCGAACATGTCATAATCCTAATCCGCATATCTGTAATGACATTTACATGTTGAATAAAGTGTGTAAAAGCCGTAGTTTGTAACTAATTTACGTTTTCCTTCATATAGTTCAGTAATAGTCACCCTGTACAACATACAATGCTTATTCAGTATGCTGTAAAATAATAAATCTCATAAAATTCCGCTCATGAGGTCGGATACAGTCAAAGTCCACATATAATAATGAATACCTCTAACAAGTATCATTTTTTAAAAAATAAAAGTGTACCATAAAAATGTCGAGGCATTACAGTGACGCGCCTGGTTTCAGTACCCATGGCATAGAAAAGATAGATACATGCCGCATCTAGCCATTTCGTGATATGAAGCCATTTCGTTTGCGATGAGTAACTGAAGACAGTATCTCGAGTATAACGGAAGCTAGTGCTGAGAGGTACCACCAGATGACGGTCTGCACTGCATGGCGTCAGTTACAACTAATGCAACGGGGTCACACTTTTGTTTAACATTGGAATTAACGGAAGGAATGTAACATCAAAGAAGTACATACCAAACAATCATAATGACAACTTTACACAAACCGTATATAAAAGAAACAGTGTACTATACATTGTCATGGATGGCTTCCCACACAATTAGATGAAACTCGGATAACTGTGACTTAAAGATGACATAATATATTACACACATTAACAAGTTCATGCCCTCTAATATATTTTATAGACTTAGTTTTAGAGGAAAGCAACACAGTAGCCATTTACAGAATGATGAAATGTGATGTGACCTAATTGGTCAGCGTCGCTGCATGCGAAGAATGACAGTCAACAATTATGTAATAGAAAATTGGAAAACAAGTCCCTCTAAAATGTAGGATAGCAATATATGACATAGTCATTGTAAGAGTCTTTTATTGATACATATTAAAAATAGTACTTATTGGAGGTATTCATTATTATATGTTGACTTTGGACTGTATCCGACCACATGAGCAGAATTTTATCGGAGTTATTATTTTACAGCATTATGTATAAGAATGGTATGATGTAACTATCATTGGCCGGTTTTATGGGTATCTAATTTTTGTCAATGCACTGTTGCGTATGCCCTACTACATTTTTATGTAATTTAAGCCAGTAAGCACGACATATTTTCTTTTTATAGATCTGAGGATGGCAGTACATATTGCCAAAACAAGTAACCGAGTAATTCTGTTAACATAGCGATCTTGGCAAATAAGTTGGTTTTCAGGAGAAGACTGAAGTACAAAATTATATATCGCCTCCTGCACTGAATGATCATTTCAGGTAACAATAAAATAATATATAAATACAACAATATATGCAGCATCTGCTTTTGCCTTACCATGATAGACATCCAGTTTAATGCTCATTATACGAGTTGCTTTTATATAGTCGAACAAACTTTTCCCGTAGTTAGCGATTTCATTTATGTCGCTCAACATACTCCTATAAAAATTGCCTCGCAGCTGACTCTTAGTATACTTGCACAAGATTGTTTGATTGAAAATAGACTGAGCTTTGAGCAGTCTGAACAGTCCAAATACTTACGAAAAATTATCTTACACGCATTCAACCATGCTGGCATGAATTGGTCGATCGTGCATTCTTGTCAAGTTCTTTAACCTGAGTGGCATACAAATGTCGATTCTGATTCACATATGAGTTTTGCTCTTGAAAAAATTGAAAATTTAGTTATTCTGTAGATAATTTTGAGTAGGTGGCCCAGAACCAATATTTTTATCCTACTAATTCAACTTTTGTTTCTGCCTCATCTAATCAAAGTTACATATAAAAGTAGCTAAATTTTCCATTTTTTATTTTTTTTTTCATACATTCCTCTTACCTCAAAAATTCAGTTGAAGAAAATAAGGGAAATGGAAATTTGTGGTAAGTTCTACAGGACCAAACTGCTGTCCCTAGGCTTACACACTACTTAATCTAACTTAAACGAACTTATCCTAAGGACAACACACACACACCCATGCCCAAGGGAGGACTCGAACATCTGACTGGGGCGCCGCGAGAACTGCGGCAAGGCACCTTAGACTACACAGCTACCCTGTGTGACTAAGAGAAATGAATTAGTGTATTATAAAACCAGTTTTATGTATAAATTTTTAATATTTTTATTTAAAAAATAATTTGCGCATAAATCATGATTTTGTAAGAAATTACTGACAAGGGAACCTCCCCATCGCACCCCCCTCAGATTTAGTTATAAGTTAGCACAGTGGATAGGCCTTGAAAAACTGAACACAGATCAATCGAGAAAACAGCAAGAAGTTGTGTGGAACTATGAAAAAAATAAGCAAAATATACAAACTGAGTAGTCCATGTTTAAGATATGTAACATTAAGGATAGTACCACCTAAGTAGCGCCGTGGTCCTGTAGTTAGCGTGAACAGCTGTGATATCAAAGGTCGTTGGTTCGAAACTTCCCCAGAGTGAAAATTTTAATTTTTTATTTTCAGACAATTATCAAAGTTCAGGCACACACACACACACACACACACACACAATCAACTTCGTTCTCCAAAATTCCAGGGCATGTTCAGATTTGCTTGGACATATGCAGGATTTGACGGTCTACACACGGAAAAATTTGAAAACGTTAAAAACATACGTTTTAACAGAGCACAGGGAAAACTGTGCGACTGTTGCAGTCATTTGTTGCAGTTTATGTGACAAACTCTTATGTTTTCATCACTTTTTTTGGGAGTGATTATCACATCCACAAGAAAACCTAAATCGGGCAAGGTAGAAGAATCTTTTTACCTATTCGCCAAGTGTACAAGTTAGGTGGGTCGACAACATATTCCTGTCATGTGACGCACATGCCGTCACCAGTGTCGTATAGAATATAACAGACGTGTTTTCCTGTGGCGGAATCGGTTGACTTATGACCTTGCGATCAACTGTTTTCGGTTCCCATTGGAGAGGCACGTCCTTTCGTCTACTAATCGCACGGTTTTGCGGTGCGGTCGCAAAACACAGACACTAAACTTATTACAGTGAACAAAGACGTCAATGAACGAACAGACAGATCATAACTGCGAAAATAAAGAAATTAAATTTTTCACTCGAGGGAGGACTTGAACCAAGGATCTCTCGTTCCACTGCTGTTCACGCTAACCACGGGACCACGGCACTCCTGATCTCAAACTGTCCTTGATGTTGCATATGTTTCACATAGACTACTCAGTTTGTATATTTTGCTTATTTTTTTCATAGTTCCACACAACTTCTTCCTGTTTTCTTGATTGATCTGTGTTCAGTTCTTCAAGGCCTATCCACTGTGCCAACTTATAACTAAATCTGAGGGGGGTGCGATGGGGAGGTTCCCTTGTGAGGTCTTACTCTTTTGAGAGAAAATATCTATCTCGAGTAATACGTGGAAACATTGATCGTAATTGGGCCCAGCACAGCAGTGCGTAAGAGTAATAATATTGAAAATAATATTAAAAATAATATTAATTAAACTAAAATTCCAAATCTTGAAATTCATTAGTGTTGTTTCTCGTTTTCTTATTAGTTATCAATTCAAATAACTGTCCAGTAAAAGAATCTTAAGCCTGTTAGTAAGCTCCATACAAATTTTCTCTCCATATCTAGTATTAACGTATTCACAGCAGCAATGTTGTACAAAGCATTTACCTTTAGGTCACTAATTTTTTAAAACAAATTAGGATTATTTGCATTATTGTGCTATTTGAGTAGGGACTCCATTTATGTAGATAAAATGTTATCCAAGAGTGGCATACCACACACCAACAAAATGCAAAACTTTCCATATTGAACACCTTCTTCTGAGTGATTCCTATAGACCGAGCTTCTGACCTCTGACCTTCTATACGTAAATGCATCATGAAGTCTAACTTTTAAATTAATAGAAGTGCTCCATTTATTTGGGCTACTACAAGCAACCCCCTCCTTAGGAGAGGTATCAAACTTGCCGAGGGATGACAATGTGTTGTCCAGGAGTGTGGATAGAAAAAGTTTTTAGAAATGGCTAGCTCTCTTCACATATGACACACTTAAGAATCGATGAGATAATGGCCAAAATCCTTCAGTCAACGTACTCCTGTAGAGTTTGACAGAATGAAACGTCTCCAAGCTTTTACTATATAATTGGCATCTGAGTAGTGATTACATTCAGGCTGTGACGTTGTCATAGATTTATTTTCTATGCAAATACATTATTTTACTTATGTTATTGCGTTTTAGAGAAGAGACAAAATGTAAACAACATGTAAATATGAATGTGAACACTCCAATTAAAATTTTAAAAAAATATATTTTATGTAGGAAAGGAAGAATATTCACATACTGTTTTGAATGGAAACTGTCACAGTGCCATCTATGAATGAAGTTCTTAACTACTTCCTACTTGTGTGTGAATGGACAGACATACTGAGCAAGCGACATGGAGATAAGTAGGCGCAGTGAAGCAGAAGACATGGTCTGATATCTAGAGATAATGCTATATAAATCGCGCGCTCTTCCTGCCGGGTTCAGTCAACTGTGAAAGGTACCAGAGGCAGCAACTACCTTACAGCTGTCGCCAGGGCGGTTGAATAGATCGATTTTTGTTTATTTCTCAGCCAAATATTAACCGATTTAAAAAATTCAAAAAGTTAGCATAACATCTATGAAAAGGGCTATCCATAGAAATCATCCTCTAATTGACAAAAAAATTTTCATCTATCTTGCTTTGGAAAGGGAATGTAATTAAAAATTTTCAGTTAAAATGCTGTACTATGTACCATATTTGAGATTCTTTTTACCATACCTAATTACATAAGCAAGGGTGTAGACAACACATACTCAAGTGGAACGACTTTATTCTTTGATGATATTTCTATACAGAGCCAAATGAGTGTAATTTTAAATATAAAATATGAGGAATTATAAATAGAGTATTTTCATGATAACCTGCTGGAGTAAATTCTGTGTTTAGGTATGTTAATGGCCTGTTGTACATTTTCAAGTTCAAAATGGTTCAAATGGTTCTGAGCACTATGGGACTTAATTTCTAAGGTCATCAGTCCCTAAGAACTTAGAACTACTTAAACCTAACTAACCTAAGGACATCACACACATCCATGCCCGAGGCAGGATTCGAACCTGCGACCGTAGCGGTCGCGCGGTTCCAGACTGTAGCGCCTAGAACCGCTCGGCCACCCCGGCCGGCCCATTTTCAAGTAGAGTACGTTCTAATAATATAATGAATTCACAAAAAAGTAGTTAAAGCTGGTGCTGCTCATTTATCTTTATCTTGTGTTCACTGCGATAAATAATCAGCATTAGTTCCTCAGCTATTTAATAAGTGAAAAGATAAATTTAAATGGAGCATATAAATTTTTAATGATCCTATCAAATTATTTTCTTTCTTATTAAATGAACATGTCAAGCTGTATAAAATCGAAAATGTATAAATGTTGCAAAAGTAAGAGGTTTGATAGTTTTGCCTCACAGAAATATGAAAAAGATGGTTACAAGGCAATGTGCAGCCAATCTGTAAATGAATGTCATACAAGAGTGTACAACAGTAAATGAATGTCTTGTGTGAGTATAAAAAAAATTTCAGTGGGTTATTATGTTTACTATTTGAAACGAATTCTACGTGATGAAAATATGAAGTTACTGTTGTCAATGAAAAAACATGAATAATAAACTGGATGTGATAACATCAGGGAAAAAAGTATCAGTTTTAAGAAATTAAAGATTTTGATTGTTTTAATTAAAATTGAAACGTCCCCTTTTTAAAAAATTTATATACGACTGTGCTTAAACTGACACAATATTTTTAGCGCAACGCAATCTGACTTTCAAAAATCCCTACAAAAAAAAATGGCCCTGACTAACATTAACCTATGCGTTTCACAAATCGCTTACCTCACAAAAATCTTGGTTACTCGAACTACTGCAATACAGCAAGCGCCACTACTGCCAGCTAAATAAAAGATTCAAACTACGGAAGGCACTAACTACTGATAGGCATAGTTAGCAAATGAAAGATTTTGATAGAGAACAAGCAATGTATTTACCTTAATAGTGTCGAAAAATCATAATATACATAGCAGTTCATGACATCCATTCTTACAAATATCAAAACTCCGCCATTTCTCTCTCCACATCCACCACTGCTGGCGGCTCACCTCCAACTGTGCAACGCTACGCGCTGTTCACGTCCAGCTGCCCAACACTACAATGGCAGACAACAATGCAAACTAGCCACAGACTGCACACAGCACAGCCAGTGATTTTTCATACAGAGCGCTACGTGGCATTGTCAATAAGAAAACATAAGAAAACATAAACAGCCTACTTACAAAATCTATCATGTAAAGACAAACACTGAAAAACAAATAACAAATTTAGTCTGGAAAATATCAAAAATACATCTGTACACAACCTGAAGGCTGATGATCATGTTTTATTGTAGCCTATTAAATAAGATGCTAAAGCAGGGTAATTCATTATTGTTCAACTTTGTGATTATTGTAGAAGAAATAATTTTAATGGATATAGTAAATTAAATAAATCTGATCTAAATACATTTATTAATAGACATCAGGAAAATATTGGTAGAAACCTTTGGAAACAATTACCTTATTCTGAAATTGAAAATGATGTCTAAACTTTCAAAATTAATGAAAGTAAACCATTGATAAAACTATTTTCGTTTTCTACCAATGTGTCTGGAAAACAAAAAAAGAACAGTTAAACAATATCTAATCAATAAAGCATTTGTACACAGGATACAAACTATAAATTTCGAAAACAATCTAAATTTGTTTGACCCAAACTTCGTCTTGAATGCATCGAAGCCAAAAATTATGAAAATCGTGAAACATAATCTAAATTTAAGTTGTGGACTGAAAGTAAGTTTTAAACTGCTTGCAGGTACAGAATGCGGACAGTTAATAAAGTTGGGCATCAGAACCATATTATAGGTTTAAAACAGAAAAAGAACAATATGAATGTATGCTTTCCCGGCGTATACAGCTGGCGAAGAGTTCTCGGGCTTCCAGCCGGGCACTTCGCCAGAAGATGATGAGTATGTCACTCGTCGAAACGTCGCTGTTTGAAGACACCGCCACCCGGCTGGAAGCCCGAGAACTCTTCGCCAGAAAAAGAACATTTAAAAAATTTGAGAAAGGGACACAAAATATTTTAACACAAATTTCTGTTTTTCAAGTTCATGGATCTGGTTGGAAATTAAATAGAATTGGTGGCATACAACTAGGACTTAACAGATACATTCCACTAAGTGGAACATCCTACATTGAAGTGAAAGAAAAAAATACAAAAGGATGATTAATGTAAAAAATAATGGTCAAAAATGTTTTCTGTGGACTATAAAATCTGGAAACTGGAAAATTTTGTATTTCCTACAGTGGTTGATAATATTCCAAAAATTGCGTTCTCCTCGAACAAGAGTTCGATGGTTTTAAACGAGGCATTACTTTATACATGCCCTACTTAGACACAGTAGATGAGAGAGACATGCAAATATAGAAATTTCTCTTATTAAGTAAAAAACTGCATTTCACAGGGTACAATGCATGGAGGCTGGAAAAAGCTGTGGCCTGTACCTCGAACTACTAGATATTATATTACTTTTACCCCAACTGTTCGAGTTAGGTGTGGCATTTCAAGGAAGTCCAACAAAATCCATCCACCATTTAACACTTCACACTAGATTGTCAGTAGCATATCCTTTGTAAACGACTTTTTTCTTTTTTTTGAGAAAGAATACAAACATTTACAAAGGCAATTTAACATTCACAATGTAGCATTACATGGTATTCATACTTTGAACTCGAAACATTTGACCTATTTTAATCTCATACATTTTTGGAATCAAAACATTTTAATGGGAGACACTGCATAGAGATAGAGGCGAAAAATCGTTAAAATATAGGTCGTTGTGATGTTCAGACAAGTTTAATATTATAGAAAGGCCATCCATGATTATGAACAGTGGTTTACAAAGGTGGTTAAAACACTAAGATTCAAAGTGTACAGTTATTTTATACATATATATATTTACAAATTTCAGCATTTGATGAGTCAGAGATTTACAATGATTTCTTGGTAAAGCACTGTTAATTTCGATATTGTTCTTTCTCAAAGTTTCTATGGCAATTGACAGGGGAGTCGCTCGGTTTTCGCACTGTTTATTTTGGTGTGGAGCATATTTCTTGCACCCACTACAACGTGGTTTTAGGTCCCTGTCATCTTCTGTTGGTTCAGTTTACCTGGGAGAGTCCTTCCCTCTCTGATCATACAAATGCATGATGTTAGACGCATCCCTAACCTTATTCGTGTATTTGAATGAATGGAAACAATTACAGTAGCTGAAATGTCTTCCACAAACACTGTAATGTAGTTTATGGAGTGTACATACAGACAATACTACACAATGTAGTAGGATGAAACTGTCGGTTCTGAATCACCTGCTCAGAATTATATATAAAAATTGCTGAATTCTCCATGACTTATTTTTATTTTGTATTACAGTCTCCTTTCCCAAAAAATCAGTTTCAGAAAATAAGGTAAACTAAGTCTTATTATAAACACCGTTTTTATGTATTAATTTTTAATATTTTATTAAAAAAATAATTTGGGCATAAATTAAGTTTTTTTAAGAAACTACTGAGATATGATTTATTTGAGGAAAAAATATCAGTCTGGAGCAAAAAGTGGGTACATTGAGCACACTTGGGTATCAGTGCAATGGTGAATGAGAGCAATAACATTAAAAACTTTTAATTAAACTGAAAATTGCAAATCATTAAATTCACTATTATATTTTTCACTTTCTTTAATCCATTGTTTCCCAATTTAATTTGTAGTTCTTCAAAAAATTGAAAATCACAATTTGTTATTAATTTCGAATATCTCTCCAGGACAATAATCTTAAACTTGTTATTAAGGTCTATACCAATTTTTTTCTCCATGTCCAGTATTAAAATATTTGCATCCAGTAATGTTGTGCAGAACATTTACTTGTAGCTCTGTACTTCATTCAAAAAAATTAGGATTACTTCCACATTAAGTTCTGAGTAGGGGCTCCATTTATATAGAACAAATTTTTATTAGATTTTATTCCCAATTTTTGCTACAAAAATTTATATGTTATATACTTTTGAATATACAGCAGAAATTGTATATGATACACCTGAATTAAAGTCTTTACTTGATGATAACTATGAATGTAATAATAATAAGTCATGTCCATGTGGCAATGTATCTATTTTATTTTCCAAAACATATTTTTTAATCTTCATGAACACTCAATGCCTTTTTATTTACCTCAGTTTAATAAATTTCATGTTTAACGTTTTGTATTAAATTCGTAGTTCTGTATTCTTCTCAAACACAATTTTCATGATATAAATTTACTTTATTTTTAAGAAGTCATTTCTTAACACCTTTCGATTTTTTCTCTAGCTTGTGATCAACTTCATAAGCATGCATTTTTCCTCTCAAACCACAAAATCCTCACATTATTTTTCCATGACATTCATCTTTCATTTTTTCTAAAAGCATCTTGTTTACTTGTGGAGAACTGTATATATTATTTTCTGGATAATTACTTGTATCAAAGAGATCAATCATGGTTTTCATGTCTTTACAGAAATCTTCAGTTTTTACATTTTATATGTATATGTCCATACCATCATAGCAAACCTCAATATATGCACTACATTTTGGTTTTGAACATCGTACATCAGTTCTTTAGATAAATAAAGTTTACTTCTACCAACATAGACTGAGTTGTTGAATGTGATTTTCGTCTTATTCATATGGAAAGCAACAAGATGTGTGTCTAAGTAGGGCACATGTAAAGTAATGCCACGTTTAAAACCATCGAACTCTTGTTCGAGGAAAATGTTCATTTTTCTCTCTGTCTAGGTTTCCAGTTTCTCTCTATTTCCCTCTCCCTGTTCCCCCCTTTCTGACCCTGTCTCTCCGTCTCTCTCTCTTAAGACGTGTGTGTTTACAATTTAGTTTTTGGCTTAGATAACTATTAGTTAACTGTAACCTTACACTTTTTTAGATTCTATAATGAAATATAGTCTTGGAAAAAGAAACTGCACAAATATCCAGTCAGCTGAAGATAAGACTTCAAACTGGTGTAAACATTGGCAGATTGTTTGAGAATTGTAAGATTGTGTATTTCAAAAACGCAGAAGAGTATTATCCTACGAGCAAAAAATACAAAGTCACAAATGGTATCAATTACCTCACTAACATACGTCTTTGCACATTTTGTATAGAATGATCGCATATCCATTGGCAAGGTACTGAGAAAATGCAGTCGATCTGCAACAGAAACTGCGTCCCATGTTAAATTATTGCTCACGTGTGAGTCCCATACCGAACAGGACTAACAGGGAATAAGAAAGAAGGTCGACACGAATGGCCACAAGTTTGAGCATCACAGAACGCAGAAATACTCAAAACCTACACGCTTCAACATAGACGCCTATTACCACGAGAAAGTTCGCGAACGAGGATCAAGTGAAGAATGGCTTCAATTTCCTACGTAAAGACGAGGTTTGACGCGTTGCAGCAAGTTCACAGGCATTTAAGTAGTTATTCATCACACTCTCAATAAGCGACTGGAAAGGGTAGAAACTATAACGTGCCATATACTTCTCGGTCTTTTGCAGAATATGCATGTACATGTAGAGGTAATGCAGAAATACTGTGGATTATGAATCACGGATCCTCGCTATATAAGGTGCGAATTACAGTAAACGAACGACCTAGCCCCTCACATCTACCTTAAGCCCAAGCCTGAGATCACGGTGCTGGTCGGTCGCTAATGACGCGCGTCTGCGGAGTTAAAGACGTTAGGTAATGGATCTCAGTCGTGAAAGTTTTTCCGGCCGCTTTTTCATCCTGTGGCAAGCGATGCAAAGGAAACGAAAGTGCCGGAAAGCTCTAGTCCTTCGGTATTGGGGTCAGCGGCTAGTAGCTTTTACCCGTGCTACTGTACTCGGGCCATCGTTACGAAAGCAAACTTCCCTTTATCGCCTCAGCTACATTGTGCGCGGACATCCAGTGAGCAAGAGAGCAGGTGCAGACATTAGGTCACGAGACTGGCCTTCGGCAGCACTGACGTTCAAACCCGTCCTCCCATTCAGATTTACGAAGTGTGCTCTTCAAGCTTTCTTGTCACCTCGAAAAAATAAAGTTACGTAAGTAATTTCTAGTTTTTTTGTAGGTAAACATCTGCAGTTCCCATACACAGTGTAATCTCCGCGCCAGAGTACCGTAGCACACCGAAGCTCTTTGATAAAGTGAAAATGTAGCACCTGTGTCCCAGTGACTCCACTTTATCAAAGGTCTGTGATGTGCTACGGTACTTTGGCTCGGAGATTACAATGTATACGGAAACTGCAGACATGTACCAACAAACAAACACGAAATTAATTTCGTAACTTTATTTCTGAGAGATGATAATTAAAACTTCATGACTGTCCCTTCTCAGGGCAATGCTGAGCTGTCAGCTTTTGGTGTAATGCGATCGGGACCAAGATTTACACTTATGGCGCCCGCTCGTGACCATGGAGCAGAGTAGCCCGTACCGAGTGTGGTGTCACAGCCAGACACCACACTTGCTAGGTGGTAGCCTTTAAATTGGCCGCGGTCCATTAGTATACGTCGGACCCGCGTGTCGCCACTATCAGTGATCGCAGACCGAGCGCCGCCACACGGCAGGTCTAGAGAGACTTACTAGCACTCGCCCCAGCTGTACAGCCGACTTTGCTAGGAAAGGTTCACTGACAATTACGCTCTCATTTGCCGAGACGATAGTTCGCATAGCCTTCAGCTAAGTCAATTGCTACGACCTAGCAAGGCGCCATTTATCCTTTGCTATGTATTTAATGAAGCATGTAGAGTAACAAGACCAATGTTCATCAATTGTGGATTAAAGTTAAGTATTCCAGCAGCTACGTACTTTTCTTTATAGCATTCATTACGTATCCTGTTTCAGACCTCACGCCAACCTGCGTGAGTTTAAGCGCGTGCCTTTCGGTTACCCGTCACTGTGGATTGGCTGTCTTGCCAGTCCACAACACCGAGTGTTCCAATTTCCAACATACCGATGTGGTGTGACTGAGGCGTCAGATGTGGAACAGCGAAACACGTTTTCGTAACACAGTGAGACTGTTTATAGGAGGTTCACATTTACAATCGAAATTTAATTTTCAATTTATGTCCTTCCACCAATGCAACACATTTGTCTCTTATTTGAAACCGAGCGAGGTGGCGCAGTGGTTAGACACTGGACTCGCATTCGGGAGGACGACGGTTCAATCCCGCGTCCGGCCATCCTGATTTAGGTTTTCCGTGATTTCCCTAAATCTTTCCAGGCAAATACCGGGATGGTTCCTCTGAAAGGGCACGGCCGATTTCCTTCCCCATCCTTCCCTAATCCGATGAGACCGATGACCACGCTGTCTGGTCTCCTTCCCCAAAACAACCAATCTTATTTGAATAACTTTGTTAGAAGATGGTAATACAGTGTGTTTCGAAGAGATTAATCCCATTTCACAATACTACACTACTGGCCATTAAAATTGCTCCACCAAGAAGAAATGCAGATGATAAACGGGTATTCATTGGACAAATATATAATACTAGAACTGACATGTGATTACATTTTCACGCAGTTTTGGTTCATAGATCCTGAGAAATCAGTACCCAGAACAACCACCTCTGGCCGTAATAACAGCCTTGATACTCCTGGGCATTCAGTTAAACAGAGCTTGGATGGCGTGTACAGGTACAGCTGCCCATGCAGCTTCAACACGATACCACAGTTCATCAAGAGTAGTGACTGGCGTATTGTGACGAGCCAGTTGCTCCGCCACCCTTGACCAGACGTTTTCAGTTGGTGAGAGATCTGGAGAATGTGCTGGCCAGGGCAGCAGTCGAAGATTTTTTGTATCCTGCTGAAATGTAGGGTTTCGCAGGGATCGAACGAAGGGTAGAGCCACGGGTCGTAACACATCTGAAATGTAACGTCCACTGTTCAAAGTGCCGTAAATGCGAACAAGAGGTGACCGATACGTATAACCAATGGCACCTCATACCATCACGCCGGGTGATACGCCAGTATGGCGATGACGAATACACGCTTCCAATGTGCGTTCACCGCGATGTCCCCGAACACGGATGCGACCATCATGATGCTGTAAACAGAATCTGGATTCATCCGAAAAAATGACGTTTCCCCATTCGTGCACCCAGGTTCGACGTTGAGTACACCATCGTAGGCAGGCGCTCCTGTCTGTGACGCAGCGACAAGGGTAACCGCAGCCACGGTCTCCGAGCTGATAGTCCATGCTGCTGCAAACGTCCTCGAAATGTTCGTGCGGATGGTTGTTGTCTTGCAAACGTCCCCATCTGTGAACTCAGGGATCTAGACATGGCTGCACGATCCGTTACAGTCATGTGAATAAGATGCCTGTCATCCCGACTGCTAGTGATACGAGGCCATTGGGATCCAGCACGGCGTTCCGTATTACCCTCCTGAACCCTCCGATTCCATATTCTGCTAACAGTCACTGAATCTTGAACGACGCGAGCAGCAATGTCGCGATACCATAAACCGCAATCGTGACAGGCTACAATCCGACTTTTATCAAAGTCGGAATCGTGATTGTACGCATTTCTCCTCCTTACGCGAGGCATCTCAACAACGTTTCACCAGGCAACGCCGGTCAACTGCTGTTTGTGTATGAAAAATCGGTTGGAAACGTTCCTCATGTCAGCACGTTGTAGGTGCCGCCACCGGCGCCAACCTTGTGTGAATGCTCTGAAAAGCTAATCATTTGCATATCACAGCATCTCCTTCCTGTCGGTTAAATTTCGAATGTTTAGCACGTCATCTTCGTGGTGTAGCAATTTTAATGGCCAGTAGTGTATATCTTCTACACTCCTGGAAATTGAAATAAGAACACCGTGAATTCATTGTCCCAGGAAGGGGAAACTTTATTGACACATTCCTGGGGTCAGATACATCACATGATCACACTGACAGAACCACAGGCACATAGACACAGGCAACAGAGCATATACAATGTCGGCACTAGTACAGTGTATATCCACCTTTCGCAGCAATGCAGGCTGCTATTCTCCCATGGAGACGATCGTAGAGATGCTGGATGTAGTCCTGTGGAACGGCTTGCCATGCCATTTCCACCTGGCGCCTCAGTTGGACCAGCGTTCGTGCTGGACGTGCAGACCGCGTGAGACGACGCTTCATCCAGTCCCAAACATGCTCAATGGGGGACAGATCCGGAGATCTTGCTGGCCAGGGTAGTTGACTTACACCTTCTAGAGCACGTTGGGTGGCACGGGATACATGCGGACGTGCATTGTCCTGTTGGAACAGCAAGTTCCCTTGCCGGTCTAGGAATGGTAGAACGATGGGTTCGATGACGGTTTGGATGTACCGTGCACTATTCAGTGTCCCCTCGACGATCATCAGTGGTGTACGGCCAGTGTAGGAGATCGGTCCCCACACCATGATGCCGGGTGTTGGCCCTGTGTGCCTCGGTCGTATGCAGTCCTGATTGTGGCGCTCACCTGCACGGCGCCAAACACGCATACGACCATCATTGGCACCAAGGCAGAAGCGACTCTCATCGCTGAAGACGACACGTCTCCATTCGTCCCTCCATTCACGCCTGTCGCGACACCACTGGAGGCGGGCTGCACGATGTTGGGGCGTGAGCGGAAGACGGCCTAACAATGTGCGGGACCGTAGCCCAGCTTCATGGAGACGGTTGCGAATGGTCCTCGCCGATACCCCAGGAGCAACAGTGTCCCTAATTTGCTGGGAAGTGGCGGTGCGGTCCCCTACGGCACTGCGTAGGATCCTACGGTCTTGGCGTGCATCCGTGCGTCGCTGCGGTCCGGTCCCAGGTCGACGGGCACGTGCACCTTCCGCCGACCACTGGCGACAACATCGATGTACTGTGGAGACCTCACGCCCCACGTGTTGAGCAATTCGGCGGTACGTCCACCCGGTCTCCCGCATGCCCACTATACGCCCTCGCTCAAAGTCCGTCAACTGCACATACGGTTCACGTCCACGCTGTCGCGGCATGCTACCAGTGTTAAAGACTGCGATGGAGCTCCGTATGCCACGGCAAACTGGCTGACACTGACGGCGGTGGTGCACAAATGCTGCGCAGCTAGCGCCATTCGACGGCCAACACCGCGGTTCCTGGTGTGTCCACTGTGCCGTGCGTGTGATCATTGCTTGTATAGCCCTCTCGCAGTGTCCGGAGCAAGTATGGTGGGTCTGACACACCGGTGTCAATGTGTTCTTTTTTCCATTTTTAGGAGTGTATATTAATGAAGTTAATAATTTGGGGTGAATTTTAACGAAAGCATAGAACTGCAAAGCTTTTATAATCATAAGATGTGAGGTTTATGTGTTGTTGTGAGCAGTGGCATTTTGCTATGTACCCGACTTCAAATGTCCATTGCGTGCTGATCCTTTCTCTTTGTTCGCTCAGAAACTGACAGTACGGTGTGGCACTTGTTATGATCCTTTTACGACCACTGTTCTTACACCGTGTTACGTGAATGTGAGTGTTTAACCGTTGCTTGTAGATACACTGGGCACTGCCCTGCCAACAAATCGGGCGATTACTTTCGCGGAGTGGTCACGGGCACGTCCGAAAACAGTAGCTGCTTTCTACCGTTCTACCACGTCTCTACGTTGACCACTTTTAGCATGCTAACCGACTGAAACGTCGACCCTATTTGACTGTCGTGACTCAACCTCAGTGGTGGAGGGTCACGTGACCGAATCGTTGCAGCCTCACACAATACAAGTGAGCAACCCGCTATTTTTCCAGGTGACATTATTGATCTGTTCACGTAAAACTGGAGTCGTGTTAAATCTACACCACAGATAGAACTTTCAGTTCATAGGAGGTTCGTAACCCAGCCTCAAGGCGTCGTGAGCGTCAGTTGCGGAGAAGCATCTGGCTAACACTAAGAACACTCACTACCGACAGCTGTGATTTTACGGATATACGTCACGACATCCTGATAGCTCGGAGGTGTTGGCTGTGGGCGCAAACATGTTTCCGTGACGTTACTGGCTGCTGTCTGCCAACAGAGTGTTCCACGTCAGCAGATGTTCCGTTTGTTGCAGCGGTGTGCACGTGTGTCTTTTCAGTAACCGTGTACCTACTCCCCAAAACATTCCTAACCCTTTGAGAGCTGCAGACGTAAAATTCCACCGCGCTCCACTTTTCCGAGGGGCTGCGGACGTCGTTAGCCGCTGCAGTGGTATTTCCCATGGGCGCTGCAGACGGCATTCACAGTCGCGGCATGGCCGGTACCCGAGTCCTACTGACGGCATTTAACGTCACCCAGTTCCGTTAGCTGTGGTCCTGCGGACGTCTAGTGGGTGGTCCATTGATAGTGAAAGGGCCAAATATCTCACGAACTACGCGTCAAACGACAAAACTACAAAGAACGAAACTCGTCTAGCTTGAAGGGGGAAACCAGATGGCGCTATGGTTGGCCCGCTAGATGGGGCTGCCATAGGTCAAACGGATATCAACAGCGTTTTTTTTAAAATAGGAACCCCTATTTTTTATTACATATTCGTGTAGTACGTAAAGAAATATGAATGTTTTAGTTGGACCACTTTTTTCGCTTTCTGATAGATGGCGCTGTAATAGTCACAGACGTATAAGTACGTGCTATCACGTAACATTCCGCCAGTGCGGACGGTATTTGCTTTGTGATACAGGACGCATGTTAAAATGGACCGTTTACCAATTGCAGAAATGGTCGATATCGTGTTGATGTATGGCTATTGTGATCAAAATGCCCAACGGGCGTGTGCTATGTATGCTGCTGGGTATCCTAGAAGACATCATCCAAGTGTCCGGACCGTTCGCCGGATTGTAACGTTATTTAAGAAAACAGGAAATGTTCAGCCACATGTGAAACGTCAACCACGACCTGCAACAAATGATGACGCCCAAGTAGGTGTTTTAGCTGCTGTCGCGGCTAATCCGCACATCAGTAGCAGACAAATTGCGCGAGAATCAGGAATCTCAAAAACGTCGGTGTTGAGAATGGTACATCAACATCGATTGCACCCGTGCCAAATTTCTATGCACCAGGAATTGCATGGCGACGACTTAGAACGTCGTGTACAGTTCTGCCACTGGGCACAAGAGAAATTATGGGATGATGACAGATTTTTTGCACGCGTTCTATTTAGCGACGAAGCGTCATTCACCAACAGCGGTAACGTAAACCGGCATAATATGCACTATTGGGCACCGGAAAATCCACGATGGCTGTGACAAGTGAAACATTAGAGAACTTGACGGGTTAATGTATGGTGCTGCATTATGGGAGGAAGGATAATTGGTCCCCATTTTATCGATGGCAGTCTAAATGGTGCAATGTATGCTGATTTCCTACGTAATGTTCTACCGATGTTACTACAAGATGTTTCACTGCATGACAGAATGGCGATGTACTTCCAACACTATGGATGTCCGGCACATAGCTCGCGTGCGGTTGAAGCGGTATTGAATAGCATATTTCATGACAGATGGGTTGGTCGTCGAAGCACCATACCATGACCCGCACGTTCACCGGATCTGACGTCCCCGGATTTCTTTCTGTGGGAAAAGTTGAAGGATATTTGCTATCGTGATCCACCGGCAACGCCTGACAACATGCGTCAGCGCATTGTCAACGCTTGTGCGAACATTACGGAAGGCGAACTACTCGCTGTTGAGAAGAATGTCGTTACACGTATTGCCAAATGCATTGAGGTTGACGGACATAATTTTGAGCATTTATTGCATTAATGTGGTATTTACAGGTAATCACGCTGTAACAGCATGCATTCTCAGAAATGGTAAGTTCACAAAAGTATATGTATGACAATGGAACAACCGGAATAAAATGTTCAAACGTACCTACGTTCTGTATTTTAATTTAAGAAACCTACATGTACCAGCTGTTGGTCTAAAATTGTGAGCCATATGTTTGTGACTATTACAGCGGTATCTATCACAAAGCGAAAATAGTGGTCGAACTAAAACATTCATATTTCTTTGCGTACTACACGAATATGTAATAAAAAATGGGGTCCTATTAAAAAAAAAACCACACACAGTTGATATCCGTTTGACCTATGGCAACGCCAGCTAGCAGGCCAACTATAGCGCCATCTGCTTTCCCCTTCAAGCTAGACAAGTTTCGTTCTTTGTAGTTTTTTCGTTTGACGCTTACTTCGTGAGATATTTGGCCTGGTCACGAGCGATGGACCACCCTGTATAGCCGCTCAGCGGTATTTCCGCCGGATTTCACAGTTGATGTTCGACATTCACGCTAGTTGTTTCATGTGATCATCTGCGTTCTGATTCTGTGGTGTCCTTTAGCTTTCTGCCTACTCAGCAGGATTTTTAGAGTGCTGTCACTTTTGAGTTCCGCGAAAAAAGGTACGTCAGTGTGGTTGCATTGACGAAGATATACTGAAGATACTCACAAGGAATCACAGTGACAGTGAGTGTGCCATCTTCAATGACTGTAGCGACGGTGATGATTCTTTAGGAGAATCTCATAGTAATACGCGTCTATGTACTTCACCAAGTAGAGCTCACCAGGATAGTTCTTCTTCAGATCCTGAAAGTGAAGACGAATCGATCAGTAAAATGCCACGCCTTAGTGACAAATCTGATTGGCAAAAGCGTGATTTCAGTCTATCATTGCATGCATTTGAGAACTCATCTTCAGGACGTAATTGTCAACTAACGCCTGATTCAACCATTCTATCCTTTCTCAAGCTATTTAAATCAGAAAATCTAATGAAATTTATAGCAATTGAAACGAACCAATTTCACACTTTCACCATGGCAAGTACGGCCGAATCAGTTCATTCTCAAAAAATGGTTCAAATGGCTCTGATCACTATGGGACTTAACACCTGACGTCATCAGTCCCCTAGAACTTAGAACTAATTAAACCTAACTAACCTAAGGATATCACACACATCCATGCCCGAGGCAGGATTCGAACCTGCGACCGTAGCGGTCGCGGGGCTCCAGACTGTAGCGCCTAGAACCGCTCGGCCGCACCGGCCGGCAATAATTGATACAGTTCGTATGGCGTTCCGCAGCGTGTTTAATGCATACAAAAATCACTGTGTCGATGAAAGCGTATTATTGTTCGAAGGTCACTTGTCTTTTAAACAAATCATTCCTTCGAGACGAAGTAGATTTGGAATCAAGTCATTCGTGTTGAGCGACTATAAAACTGGATACGACTTGGATTTCATTGTATACAGAAGCACAACAACAGAAATTGAAATCCATAATTTGGAGAGATTCGGCGGTATAATGGCAACACTAATCAAGCCATATCCTTTATGTCGACAATTGGTATAAAAGACCAGACTTGTTCCTCTGGCTTCACAACCATAGAACCGCAGCATGCGGTATTGTACGCAGCAACAGGCGCATTTGCCGAAGGTACACAACAAATTAAAACGAGGAGACGTTGAGTTTATGTCAACTGACACAATGTTTGCCATCAAGTGGTGCAACAAGGGACAACTGTTGATATTGACTACCTGTAGCACTACAGAAATCCGTGACAAGTGAAAAACAAACAGGAAGACAGGCGAGAAAGTAATGAAGCCACAATGTGTCGTCCAGCACAATGCAAGTGTAGGCGCAGTGTACTGACAAACACAGACTGGATGCTTCAATTCCAAGACAGTAATGAACGAAACAAAGAAATAATTATTCATATCGATCGTTTCAATCGTGAATAACGAATATCGTAGAAATCCTATAGAAAAAAGCTCTTTCAGTATTTCCAGAATTTTCCAATTTTCTAGGCAACTTTTCCAAACTTCCCTTTCATACAAACCTTGTCTTAACAATTACAAACACAAGAAAGAAAGAATCAGCCACATCGGTTGAGGTATTTTTCGACTTTTAGTGAGACCAATGCATAGTAGTTAATTTTTATGTATGTAGATATTACGTATCAATGTATATATAAAATGAGAGTTAACTTCATTAGACGATTGTCGATTGCACACACTCTTTAGGGATTAAAGGTGACGTTTAATTAGGTAGTGTTAAAACTGTAGTCTTTTCTTATCGAGCTCTCGAACAAAAGTTACAGATCATCGTTTATTTCGACTGTATAATAATAATTGCGTCCCGTATAAAAAGAATTCAGAAACGTTGACTTTTTGGTTTTTAAGTTTCCTGGGGGTAATCTACACTACTGACCATCAAAATTCCTACACCAAGAAGAAATGCAGATGATAAACAGGTATTCATTGGACAAATATATTATATTAGAACTGACATGTGATTACATTTCCACGCAATTTGAGTGCATAGGTCCTGAGAAATCAGTACCCAGGACAACCACCTCTGGCCGTAATAACGGCCTTGATACGCCTGGGCTTTGAGTCAAACAGAGCCTGGATGGCGCGTACAGGTACAGCTGTCCATGCAGCTTCAACACGATACCACAGCTCATCAAGAGGAGTGACTGGCGTATTGACACGAGCCAGTTGCTCGGCCACCATTGACCAGACGTTTTCAATTGGTGAGAGAATGGTGGAGAATGTGCTGGCCAGGGCAGCAGTCGAACATTTTCTGTATACAGAAAGACCCGTACAGGACCTGCAACATGCGGTGGTGCATTATCCTGCTGAAATGTAGGGTTTCGCAGGGATCGAATGAAGGGTAGAGACACGGGCCGTAATTCATCTGAAATGTAACGTCCACTGTTCAAAGTGCCGTCAATGCGAACAAGAGGTGACAGACGTGCAACCAATGGCACCCCATACCATCACGCCGGGTGATACGCAAGAATGGCGATGACGAATACACGCTTCCAATGTGCGTTCACCGCGATGTCGCCAAACAAGGATGCGACCATCATTATGCTGTAAACAGAACCTGGATTCAGCCGAAAAAGTTACGTTTTGCCATTCGTGCACCCTGGTTCGTCGTTGAGTACACCATCGCAGGCGATCCTGTCTGTGATGCAGCGTCAAGGGTAACCGCAGCCATGGTCTCCGAGCTGATAGTCCATGCTGCTGAAACGTCGTCGAACTGTTCGTTCGGATGGTTGTTGTCTTGCAAACGTCCCCATCTGTTGACTCAGGGATCGAGACGTGGCTGCACGATCCGTTACAGCCAAGCGGATAAGATGCTTGTCATCTCGCCTGCTAGTGATACGAGGCCGTTGGAATTGAGCACGGCGTTCCATTTTACCCTCCTAAACCCACCGATTCCGTATTCTGCTAACAGTCATTGGATCTCGTCCAATGCGAGCAGCAGTGTCGCGATACGATAAACAGAAATCGCGATAGGCTACAATACGACCTTTATCAAAGTCGGAAACGTGATGGTACGCATTTCTCCTCCTTACACGAGGCACCACAACAACGTTTCACCAGGCAACTCCTGTCAACTGCTGGTTGTGTATGAGAAATCGGTTGGAAACTTTCCTCAAGTAAGCATGTTGTAGGTGTCGCCACTGGCGCCAACCTTGTGTGAATGCTCTGAAAAGCTAATCATTTGCATTTCACAGCCTCTTATTCCTGTCGGTTACATTTCGCGTCTGTAGCACGTCATCTTCGTGGTGTATCAATTTTAATGGTCAGTAGTGTATATCACAACCGCTGTCTACTATCTTCCAGTATTTATTACTTTTCCACCTCTATCTCAGTGACACTGTCTCCATTATCTGCATAAAAAGCGCAAATAAATTCGCTTGCCAAAAATTTTGGGAGAAGGTTTAAAAGAGTTGAGGAAGATAGAATGAGGCAGCTGATACCCCACTTTTCAGTCAGAGTCTTTTAAAACAGGAGCATATTCTCCTTTTATGTGCCCCAAAGGGAGTGTTTTTTCCGGTGGTTTCTTTCTTTCCCCTGCTGTAGAAAGGCATGTAACTCGTAAGTGTCATGTGTCAGTGAAATATTGCTAATTTACTTACGTGAGATTGAAAAACGCAAAACTAATTTTACACCTCAGACCGGATTTTACGTGCACAAAAATTTTACATGGTTTTCAGTACTACAACATCGCGTTACCGTAACCCTTCTAATGATAACAGAGGTATTTTACAGTCATTTCTCCGTGCTACGTCACTTCATAAGCTACGTCTTCGCCTCAGACTGGATATTGGGTATTTTACGCGTACAAGCAGGGTAATTTTGAACGTCTGTATCTCGGAAACGGATAAAGATATCGAAAACAGTTTCAGTGCTGTTCGTAATCTGGAAATCAGGAATATATCGAACCGTTTGCCGTGCATAACCGTCTTGGTATTAGCGACTCAGTTTTGGTACTTATAAACCATGTTTTTCGGGTTTTCTCAGTAAACGCCCTTGAACTAAATGGTATCTCCATAAGACCCTTACCGCACCCCACAGGCTAAATACAATGCAAAAAGAATTAACCGATTTGCTCCATTTGCCTAAACTGGAGTAAGAGAGTAACATTCAATATTTGACTCTGAACTGTGAGATACTTACTGTAAGACGATCCTTCTGTTGGTATACAAATGTTCCCTAACCCAAGGGCTGTTCAAAGTACTTGACACTACCTTTCTACCACCAATAGAACCAGAGGTATGAACATCGGAAAAATCTCGGTTTTATACGTGGCGTTTTGGGAGATATTAGGGGGCACGTGCTGTAGCATACGTGCAGATTCAAATCCTAAAGACAGCGACCGACAATTCCGCTGAATACTAATCCGCAGCCACGATTCTGCCGCTGTCGAAATCCGATCGTGTTTGTAGACTTTTGCTCCACGAATAACACGAGCTCTTCATAAACAAACAACATTCAAATGCGACTTCTGAATGAGTAGCCCCCTGCGTAATTGTTGCTTACGTTAAGAGTGTAGATGATGTGCGGCTGTGCGGAAATGCTAATCATTTGTGTTGTTGTTGTTGTTGTTGTTGTGGTCTTCAGTCCAGAGACAGGTTTGATGCAGCTCTCCATGCTACTCTATCCGTTGCAAGCTTCATCGTCTCCCAGTACCTACTGCAACCTACATCCTTCTGAATCTGTTTAGTGTACTCATCTCTTGGTCTCCCTATACGACTTTTACCCTCCACGCTGCCCTTCAATACTAAATTGGTAATTCCTTGATGCCTCAGAATATGTCCTACCAACCGATCCCTTCTTCTAGTCACGTGGTGCCACAAATTTCTCTTCTCTCCAATTCTATTCGATACCTCCTCATTAGTTATGTGATCTACCCATCTAATCTTCAGCATTCTTGTGTAGCACCACATTTCGAAAGCTTCTATTCTCTTCTTGTCTAAACTGTTCATCGTCCATGTTTCATTTCCATGGCTACACTCCATACAAATACTTTCAGAAACGACTTCCTGACACTTAAATCTATACTCGATGTTAACAAATTTCTCTTCCTCAGAAACACTTTCCTTGCCACTGTCAGTCTACATTTTATATCCTCTCTACTTCGACCATCATCAGTTATTTTGCTCCCCAAATAGCAAAATTCCTTTACTACTTTAAGTGTCTCATTTCCAAATCTCATTCCCGTAGCATCACCCGATTTAATTCGACTACATTCCATTATCCTCGTTTTGTTTTTGTTGATGTTCATCTTATATCCTCCTTTCAAGACACTGTCCATTCCGTTCAGCTGCTCTTCCAGGTCCTTTGCTGTCTCTGACAGAATTACAATGTAATCGGCGAACCAAGTTTTTATTTCTTCTCCATGGATTTTAATTCCTACTCCGAATTTTTCTTTTGTTTCTTTACTGCTTGCTCAATATACAGATTGAATGACATCGGGGATAGGCTACAACCCTGTCTCACTCCCTTCCCAACCACTGCTTCCCTTTCATCCCCCTCGACTCTTATAACTGCTCAAATGGCTCTGAGCACTATGGGACTCAACTGCTGAGGTCATTAGTCCCTTATAACTGCCATCTGGTTTCTGTACAAATTGTAAATAGCCTTTCGCTCCCTGTATTTTACTCCTGCCACCTTCAGAATTTGAAAGAGAGTACTCCAGTCAACAAATGCTTTGTGTAAGTCTGCAGATGCTAGAAACGTATGTTTGCCTTTGTGCATTTGCATTTGTGCATTTGTGTATCCGAGAGTATTGCATGCCTTCTTCGTGATATTGCAGTTTTACTGGCTGCACTGTATACAAAATAATAGATAAGCGAGTGAAACTCAACATACGTGTCGTTGACGATACGTAGCGTACATGCGTGAGTAGAGGGAGAGCCTGTTTCTCGTGATGATGAAGCTGCTACGTCAGGGAACGCTGCATCGTTCCGCTAGTGGCTGCCGCCGATACTGGAGTAATATCTATTTCTGTGTTATCAGCCGCTGCATAGTGGCATTGTCAGCGGAAAGGTTCTGCCACTAGCTAGTGACCCGTATTTTCTATTCCTCTGCGTTACTGCCACTTGGAAACTGCGCGCAACCTATGTCGCAAAAACGAGGATTACTCGGATTTAAAACAATAGCAAGCACAAATTGCCTGAATATTATTCTTTGTCGTTAGTGACAGCGCGCAGTTCAAAACGTGAGGAGGATAACAAGTATCATCGACAATATTTCCCTACGCAAGGTACCCGTTAGTGGTCTGTCAGTATGCAGTAGACTTAACGAGCAGACACATTTTTGGGGAGATTTCGTTGTGCGGCTGCGGAGACGAGTGGCGGCGGAGGTGTTACATATCGACCCCCAGTGTTTGACGGACTAAGTGTTGGGGTTATTCGTACGTATCACTATCCTGACATTAAAGTTTTCAGGCGGAATGTTAAGGATGCGGTTCCGCATTTCCGACTAATGAACAAAATACGAACGTACTAATTATCAGACCAGTTGCGTGATTGAATTGAAGAGTTTCTTGCTAACAGAACACTGCATATCATTCTTAGCGAAGAGAAATCTTCAGGCGCAAAAGTAACTTAGGGGATAATCTAATGGAGTGTTATGAGCTAGTGGCTAAAATTACAGTTTCGATTAGGCTTTTCGCTCCTACTCTTTCCTGTCACTTTATACCTCAGCCAATGACTCAGAGACGGGCAGCTGGAACCAGGAGATTTATATGAAATGAAAAAATGAAAAGCGCCAGTGTAAGTCAATTATAAGATTTTAGTATGAAAGTTTAAACTGGACGTAACTCCGAGGCATTGTATCGAAAATTCACACGCCTTGAGAAAAGCGACACCTGCCCAGAGATCTCTTATTTGGTTAACAGGGCTTATGCGAGGAATTCGATGTTTCCTTCGATAGAGGAATGTGTGCTCCCCACCCCTTCTGCAGAGTGTGTTGGTAGATGAGAACGCCTGGCTATCTCCCGACGGCATACTACCCAAAGAGCTATATCTTCCACTTAACAGAGACTCTAATCCCGCTTATGCATCTTATGAGCTTTCCAGTCTTCAGAATCACCATCAACTACATAAGAAAGGTATAAGTGAAGCGAAAAACAGCCACTAACAATGCCAATCTGAAATTACACTGCAGCCTACTGAACGTCTACTCGATCAACGGAATTTGCATATCAACCTCTGAAATATGTTAGTCGACAGTGTCAGCGAAAAATGGCAACGCTATAGAGTGTAGCTCAAAAATTTTCCCATAAATATTTTCTGAGTGCTCGTCGTATCTCTTCCCTTTTCTGTCGACGAATGCAGCTTAACAAGAATTTTTTGACACGAGAACCTTCCTTCCAGACGTATTCGAGAGAGCCTCTGTAGTCTGAAAAGTAGAGAGAAGTATAATCGTGGAAGAAAACGTTCCCTGTTAGGTGGATAGCACAATGGGCATTTCCCGTGAAATGTAACGGTTCTCATTCCGACTTTACCTTGACAAGCAATTTTAATGCTTCAGTTTATTTCATGTAATTGGGCACCCCAAGCCTCAACGAATTCCATGAAATACAACAACGTGTCTACAAAGCCTATTCAGTTAGTTTATTGTAGCATCAGGAAGGAAGCCAAATAACGAAATTTTACTTGTCGGGCGTATATAGGACTTTACCTAGACCACACTGTTATATGTGTAAGTGATCTGACAGTCTCTCTTTTAATGAGTGAAAGATAAGAAGAACGTGCTGACCAGTCGTGCCTGGATAGCTCAGTGAGTAGACCAATTGCCTGCAAAAGGTAGAAGTTCCAGGTTCGAGTCCTACTGATACACAGTTAAAATCTCGCAGGTAGTTTTTCATCAGCGCACACTCCGCTATAGAGTGAAAATTCGTTCTGAAAAGATGTGGCCGGCCGAAGTGGCCGTGCGGTTAAAGGAGCTGCAGTCTGGAACCGCAAGACCGCTACGGTCGCAGGTTCGAATCCTGCCTCGGGCATGGATGTTTGTGATGTCCTTAGGTTAGTTAGGTTTAACTAGTTCTAAGTTCTAGGGGACTAATGACCTCAGCAGTTGAGTCCCATAGTGCTCAGAGCCATTTGAACCATTTTTTTGAAAAGATGTGCTGTTGGCGTCTAGTATGGATAAACTTGAACAGTGAATCGGAAACTTAACCAAGTTTGAGGGTAGTTAGCACGTTACAATAATGTATAACCAGCAAAGAATAGAAAATTATATAAATTACGAGGGTGAGTCAAATGAAAACTTTAAATATTTTCTTAAATATTATTTATTGTGCAGACAGAGGTACAAAGCTGTATCATTTTTCACTTAATCTCCCCCACGCTCAATGCAAGTCCTCCAGCGCTTACAAAGTGCATAAATTCCTATAGAAAAAGATTCTTTTGGTAGTCCGCGAAAGCACTCATGCACCGCGTGGCGTACCTCTTCATCAGAACGGAACTTCTTTCCTCCCACTGCGTCTTTGAGTGGTCCAAACATATGGAAATAACTTGGGGCAAGGTCTGGTGAGTATGGTGGATGAGGAAGACATTCAAAATGCAGGTCTGTGATTGTTGCAGCTGTTGTACAGGCAGTGTGCGGCCTTGCATTGTCATGTTGCAAAAGGACACCTGCTGACAGCAATCCACGTCGCTTTGATTTTTTTGCAGGCCGCAAATGAGTTTTTAGGAGATCTGTGTATGATGCACTGACGACAGTGGTCCCTCTAGGCATGTAATGCTCCAAAATGACGCCTTTTTCATCCCTAAAGAGAGTCATACAACCTTCCCTGCTGGTGGTTCTGTTCGAAACTTCTTTGGTTTTGGTGATGAGGAATGGCGCCATTCCTTGCTCGCTCTCTTCGTTTCTGGTTGGTGGAAGGAAACCCAGGTTTTGTCCCCAGTAACGATTCTTGCAAGGAAGCCATCACCATCTCGTTCAAAGCGCCGAAGAAGTTCTTCACAAGCATCAACACGTCGTTCTCTCATTTCAGGAGTCAGCTGCCGCGGCACCCATCTTGCAGACACTTTGTGAAACTGGAGCACATCATGCACAATGTGGTGTGTTGACCCATGACTAATCTGTAAACATGCTGCAATGTCATTCAGTGTCACTCGGCGATTTTCCTTCACTATGGCTTCAACTGCTCCAATGTTCTGTGGAGTCACAACTCGTTGTGCCTGACCTGGACGAGGAGCATCTTCCACTGAAGTCACACCATTTGCGAACTTCCTACTCCATTCGTAGACTTGCTGCTGTGACTAACATGCATCAACGTACTGAACCTTCATTCGTCCATGAATTTCAGTAGGTTTCACACCTTCACTACGCAAGAACCGAAAAACGGAACGCTGTTCTTCCCTAGTGCAAGTCGCAAGTGGGGCGGCCATCTTTATACTGATACTGCGACGGTATGTGTGCATCTGCACTATTCTGCCACCCACAGGACATTCTGCACGCTGTTTGTAGCACGCTTACCAACTTACAGGATAACGGCGCGAAATTTCGTTTTGTTATTACAAATTTAAGGTTTTCATTTGACTCGCTCTCGTAAAAATGAACTTGTAGGAACAGTTGACGCAATTTTTAGATAGTTGAAGACAAAGTTTGAGTGTACCGAAAAAGAAGTAAACAGAAGACTATAAATGTCCTGTGGTATATTTGGTAAATTTTCGTGTGTGTAAAACTGTGTTGTTGTTGATAATTCTTCTGGATTATATGGCCGTGGTCCATGGAATTCTTCTATTCCTAGCGTTTCGTCCAATACTACGTTGGACATCCTCAGAGGTATGGCTGGTCCTGCTGAGTCCTCCCGACTGACGAGTCGGGCGTCGGAGAGCGGCCTAAATACCGAGGAAAGTGGCCGTTGTCTAGCTTGCACATAGTAGCAGAGAGAAAACTAGTCAAAGATAAAATGTAACTATCGATAATAGTCTGTGATAGGTAAAAACCACTTATCGATTCTGTAACGCCACTGTCCATATCTCGCTTAATTTCAAGGCCTCTTCTTTTCTGTTAAAATTATCTTCATGTTTATAAATTTCAATAGCCTCCCTATACAGTCGTGGTAGCACTTAAAACTGTAGTTTCAGGAAACTTAACTACATGGTCACCTGACTGAAGTGCATGTTCTGCAGTGGCTGATTTATCTATTTTTCCCAGTCGGCAAAGACTTTTATGCTCCTTTACCCTCGTATTCACACTTCTTTTCGTAGTACCAATATAGACCTTGCCACAAGTACACGTAATTTTATACACACCGCTAGATGATAATGGTGGCCTTCTATCTTTAACAGAACGAAGTACTTGTCCTATTTTTCTGGTAGGTTTGAATACCGGTTTCACTTGATGTTTCAGCAAAATTTTGCCGATTCGATCTGTAACCTTACTAATGAAGGGTAAAGACACCGTGTTCTTCCATTGCTGTGTACCATCCTTGTCCTTTGGCCTGCTGTAATTAGGTCTTAAAACTCTATTAATTTCTTTGTTTGAGTACCCATTCTTTTCGAAGGCCTGTTTCAGATGATTCCGTTTCATATCCAGATGTTCCGGCGTACAAATCCGTTTCGCCCTGTCCACTAAACTCTTGATTACAACTCTTTTTTGTTGTGGGTGATGATTGGAGTTATTATGTAAGTATCTAACAGTATGTGTGCTCTTCCGAAACATTTTATGTTTTAGACTGCCATCGGTCAGTCTCCTGACTAACACATCGGGAAACGAAATAGCCTGGTTTTTTTCCGCTTCAATGGTAAACTGAATTTTAGGGTTTATGCTATTAACATAATCAAAAAATTCGTCTAAGCCTTTTTTACCGTGTGTCCAAACCATGAATGTGTCGTCTACATAACGATACCAACAACATGGTTTTTTATTTGCTTTATTCAACGCTAATTGTTCAAATTTCTCCATGTAAAAATTGGCAATCGCAGGGCTCAACGGGTTACCCATGGCAACACCATCCACTTGCTCATAAAATAGCAAGAATTCCATGGACCACGGCCATGTAACCCGGAAGAATTATCAACAACAGTACCATCCGGTCGTGAAAGCCTTCATTGTATGATTAAAACTGTTGTGTTGCTGGCATGTACAGGAAGACAAGTGCAGAATGACATTTTGGCAGCGCTAGCGCCAGCAAGCGAACTGCGATGGACGTGGCCTCTGCGCCGGCGCCACTGTTTAATGGATGAATATTTTTACCCCAACGTAAACTTTAATTCTTGCGTCTGTATGCCAGCAAGCGGCAGCTACGATTTCGTGGAGTTGCGGCTGTACCTTTCCTTCGGCTCGAAGGCAGAGACGAAACAAAACGCGTGCACGGGCAGGCACACGCGCGCGCGCGCACACACGCACACACACACACACACACACACACACACACACACACACAAAATGTTTTCTGCTGCATACGATGCCTGTCGCAAATGTTTTATCAAATGCCGTTTATTATGTATAAAACTTGAAGACGACACAGGAACCGATACCACTGTTATCAGTAGTATTGCAGGGGCAGGTACGAGTCAAGATTCAAGGTCACAGATATGCAGGGCGGGTACGACCTAAAATAACGATCTTGTCTCAAGAACTTCCAGGTATGTCCTTCCCCTTGGCTGTGTAAAAATCACCACACTACCGTGAGGTCGTGCACCCCTGGGCCAATGAGAAACAGACTACCCATTCCTACCGCCTTCTTAATATAAATCCAGTTGCATGAGCATTGTCTTTCACACCCTGTTCAGTGTAGTGAAAGCCCTCTACTACTTTCCTGTGTCTCTAGGGCAAATCATGCTCTCTACTCCATAGTAAAAGAATCTGGGTGTTTCTCTGTAAACAATATTAAGTTTTATAAAAATTAACTGGTTTACAAACAATTTTTACAATACATTTTCCAAAGCTAGTTTACAATGTTTTTTTGCCTTTTAATGGAAAATAAATAGAGATACTTCTTATATACAGAGAGGTACTATTAGTAAAGAAGAATGTACACAGGGTGGTCCATTGATAGTGACCGGGCCAAACATTTCACGAAATAAGCGTCAAACGAAAAAACTACAAAGAACGAAACTTGTCTAGCTTAAGGGGGAATCCAGATGGCGCTATGGTTGGCCCACTAGATGGCGCTGCCATAGTTCAAACATATGTCAACTGCATTTTTTAAAATAGGAACCCACATTTTTATTACATATTCGTGTAGTACGTAAAAAAATATGAATGTTTTAGTTGGACCACTTTTTTCGCTTTGTGATAGATGGCGCTGTAATAGTCACAAACGTATAAGTACGTGGTATCACGTAACATTCCGTCAGTGCGGACGGTATTTGCTTCGTGATACATTACCCGTGTTAAAATGGACCGTTTACCAATTGCGGAAAAGGTCGATATCGTGTTGATGTACGGCTATTGTGATCAAAATGCGCAACGGGCGTGTGCTATGTATGCTGTTCAGTATCTTGGACGTCATTATCCAAGTGTCCAGACCGTTCGCCGGATAGTTACGTTATTTAAGGGAACAGGAAGTGTTCAGCCACATGTGAAACGTCAACCACGACCTGCAACAAATGATTATGCCCAAGTAGATGTTTTAGCTGCTGTCGCGGCTAATCCGCACATCAGTAGCAGACAAACCACGCGAGAATCGGGAATCTCAAAAACGTCTGTGTTGAGAATGCTACATCAACATCGATTGCACCCGTACCATATTTCTATGCACCAGGAATTGTAGGGCGACGACTTTGAACGTCGTGTACAGTTCTGCCACTGGACACAAGAGAAATTACGGGATGATGACAGATTTTTTGCACGCGTTCTATTTAGCGACGAAGCGTCATTCACTGACAGCGGTAACGTAAACCGGCATAATATGCACTACTGGGCAACGGAAAATCCACGATGTCTGCGACAAGTGGAACATCAGCGACCTTGGCGGGTTAATGTATGGTGACCCACCAACAACGCCTGACAACAATCGTCAGCGCATTGTCAGTGCATGTGCGAACATTACGGAAGGCGAACTACTCGCTGTTGAGAGGAATGTCGTTACACGTATTGCCAACGCATTGAGGTTGACGGACATCATTTTGAGCATTTATTGTATTAATGTGGTATTGACAGGTAATCACGCTGTAACAGCATACGTTCTCAGAAATGATAAGTTCACAAAGGTACAGGTATCACATTGGAACAACCGAAATAAAATGTTCAAACGTACCTGCGTTCTGTATTTTAATTTAAAAAACCTACCTGTTACCAACTGTTCGTCTAAAATTGTCAGCCATATGTTTGTGACTATTACAGTGCCATCTATCACAAAGCGAAAAAAGTGGTCCAATTAAAACATTCATATTTCTTTACGCACTACACGAATATGCCATAAAAATGGGGGTTCCTATTTTTAAAAAAACGCAGTTGATATCCGTTTGACCTATGGCAGCGCCATCTGGCGGGCCAACCATAGCGCCATCTGGTTTCCCCCTTCAAGGTAGACAAGTTTCGTTCTTTGTAGTTTTTTCGTTTGACGCTTATTTCGTGAGATATTTGGCCCGGTCACGATCAGTGGGCCACCCTGTATAATTAAGGCGAAGACGGCCAATGATCCCTTCAGTGCAGATGTACACCAAACTCAAATTCCTACGGGAATCGGCGAGATGCCGCGAGTAATGAGGCTAATGAACAGGGACACTACTTCAGCAGTGTGTGACACAAGTTGAGAATTTGGGTCTGACGGGAGGCGTGCTAAGCAGTGCGTGCAGTTGTGGTGGCCACTGTGTCCGGATGGCGTTGTGGTCGCCGCATAAACAGGAGATGCGGGTTCGAATCCCGATCTGGCACAAATTTTCAACTTGCTCCATTGATATAAATCAGTGCCCACTGGTAGCTAATGTCTTCATTTCCTTTGTGTCTCTCCTGATTGTTTCGAAGGAGAATTTTTCTGACAGTCTGACATGGTTATATGAAAGTTCTGTGCGTTGTACTGAAGAGAGGCGGGAGTATGTAGAACACCTCGAGCGTTCTTTTTTTATTATTATTAAATCAATCTCTCAACTTTTTGGACTTACGGGGGAGTTCGCCGAAGATGGAAGCACTATTTTTGTAAGCAGTCAAGTACCACAAATAATTCTGGCCGTAACTGAAATGATGCGTAACCTTAAGAGAACAAGCAATATCAGCCATAGGAAATTTCTCTCTCGAGACAGAAAGACGTCCTCGGCGACAGCTCGTATGTGTGTGCGACGCGCACAGACTGAGTAACGGTGCTCGCTCTGAACTTAGCCCAGAGGTTAGGCAATTTGAAGCTGATTTATGTCCTGAGTAAGTGTCGCGTTCAGGCTTAATGACGGCGATTTTCTCAACTGGTGAACGTGCACCCAATACCATTTCCACGCTTCCGTCAACGTTTCGTCGCACGGTTATTGTGTAGCTAGTGTGTGTGTCTGTCCCTTGCGATGTTAACAGTTTTTTGGCGTCAGTGAACATGCAAGAGGGCATTTGGTGACATATGGATTTATTCAGTGACTTATTTTTCAACTGCTGGTCAAGACACAAATTTGGCAACCTACAGGCAATACTCGTAACTCTTCCGTACACACCGAGCGAGGTGGCGCAGTGGTTAAACACTGGACTCGCATTCGGAAGGACGACGGTTCAATCCCGCATCCGGCCATCCTGATTTAGGTTTTCCGTGATTTCCCTAAATCGCTCCAGGCAAGTGCCGGGATGGTTCCTTTCAAAGGGCACGGCCGACTTCCTTCCCCGTCCTTCCCTAATCCGATGAGACCGATGACCTCGCTGTCTGGTCTCCTTCCCCAAAACAACCCAACCCAACTCACCACCACCACCATCTTCCGTACACTGTCCAGTCGCTGCCAAAAGCACATAGCTGTCGGTTTTTGCGCCACGTAAGTCAAAAATTTAAGTTTCACTGGTTTTATTCCCATTCACTGCTTTTGTTTGTCATTATACTCATATTTCGGGGAAATTCATCATTAAGAAAATAAATATTCATTGCACAAAAGCGTGTAATCGTTACAGCATGGTAGCGCTGTAACAAAAAATGTATCTGGATAACCCACGTGCAGAGTCATGGTACGATGGGCCCTAGGGAGGGGGGAGGGGGCAGACCTGGTTGCTCGGTTCCCGTTCGAGCTAGAAACATGGGGTAAAACGTTTTTGGATATTCGAAGATCTTTCTTATTCTACCTACGTTACGGAATATTAGGTAAGGTTTGAACGACGAACCGGAACTGGCGCATTGTGCGAATCGATTACTAGTATGTGCACCGTTCCGATTTTACGTGCAAAAACATTCGACCTCGTTCGGATTTTACATGCAAAAAGAGTCACACATAAATAACTCCACTGGAGCGAGAATAATGATTAATTTGGTCCACTGGGCTATTGGACCCTGGTCTAAGATAAGTTTTAATTGTTTGAAAAAATTTTCCTTTGTTTGGATTTTACATTTAAAAAAACACGTTTTTCTGGGGAGTTTCTGAAACGCAGCACACCTACACCTTAAACTTGTACAATTTGGTTCAAACTCAGCACGAAGGTAGATAACTGAATAAAGTCAAAAAAAAAATGGCTCTGAGCACTATGGGACTTAACATCTTAGGTCATCAGTCCCCTAGAACTGAGAACTACTTAAACCTAACTAACCTAAGGACATCACACACATCCATGCCCGAGGCAGGATTCGAACCTGCGACCGTAGCGGTCGCGCGGTTCCAAACTGAAGCGCCTAGAACCGCTCCGCCACACCGGCCGGCCGAATAAAGTCAAAACGAAATTTTGTTGTCCAGTAATCTTTATCCGTTGTCGTGATATTGTGGTTTAACATTTTTCTGGGAGATATTGAAGCACGCCACTTCTATACTTCAAATGTGTACGAAGCGGTTCAAACTTTGCACGGCGGTAGATAAATCGATACAGTAAAAATGAAATTTTGTTATTTCATAAACTTTATCCATTGTCGAGAAACGATGATTTAAATTCGAGCTACATGGTTTTTTTATTTGGGGAGGGGGGGATGGGGGAGGTCATCAGTCTTGTGACTGGTTTGATGGGGCCCGCCACGAATTCCTCTCCTGTGCTAACCTCTTCATCTCAGAGTAGCACTTGCAACCTACGTCCTCAGTTATTTGCTGGATGTATTCCAATCTCTGTCTTCCTCTACAGTTTTTGCCTTCTACAGCTCCCTCGAGTATCATGGAAGTCATTCCCTCATGTCGTAACAGATGTCCTATCATCCTGTCCCTCCTCCTTATCAGTGTTTTCCACATATTCCTTTCCTCTCCGATTCTGCGCATAACTTCCTCATTCCTTACCTAATCAGTCCACCTGATTTTGATCATTCGTCTGCAACACCATATCTCAAACACTTCGATTCTCTTCTGTTCCGGTTTTCCCACAGTCTATGTTGCACTACCATACAACGCTGTATTCCAAACGTACATTCTCAGAAATTTCTTTCTCAAATTAAGGCTTATGTTTGATACCAGTAGACTTCTCTTGGCCAGGAATTCCCTTTTTGCCATTGCTAGTCTGCGTCATGCATGATGCCACAGTTTTTCACGCACCTCAGTAATCGATGTCATATCTGCTGAACTACGTGTTGTACAATGATATATTTTGCTAGGCACATTCGGCGACGTATGTGCGTACCGTCTGCAATGAGTATCAGAAATACAGTTAGTAGTGTAAAAGTAATACATTAAAACGTCATGCTCCATGAGGCAATTTTACTGCACGAACAGAGAAATGTAGTAAATGTTAAACTCTTTTCCTTTCATTCTTTTGTGAGTGTTGTCAGCAAGAAAAAGGTTCGCAATTGCGAGTAAAGTTTGTTGCAAGTGCAATCATTATCAAATACTGCATGACCACCACCCTCACCACTCTCCGATATATATATATATATATATATATATATATATATATATATATATATATATATATATATATATATGGAGTTATACCCAACAGGAATTATGGAACTTGTGTGGTAACAACAGACAAGCCATTTTCACTATATACGAGGAATCGCAGGAGGATTAATGCAAATGAGAAGTTAACTTCTCATTTCCATAATTCCTGTTGGGTATAACTCCAACTGCAAACGTGCGATAACTAATAATGTCCCTTTCATTGTAGGCCTCCAATCCTTCAAGAGATTTATCAGTACCTCTGACTATAGCAATTGTTAACCATGAATTACCACTAACTACTTCTGTAGTAGTACAAGAAAATTGAATCTTGCAACCAACAAAAGTGATAGGTCCTTGTAGTAATTCTTGCTGTCCAGTTTCATTTGGAGTAATTGAAAACGTATCAACACTCTTGTATACTGGAATTCTACTCCTTCTTCTATACATTCTCCTCCTGTACGGCATGGCTGTGTGTATCGTGCGGCTGCCTCGAGTCGAATGAGTTATACCCAATGGAGTTATACCCAACAGGAATTATGGAACATGTGTGGTAACAACAGACAAGCCATTTTCACTATATACGAGGAATCGCAGGAGGATTAATGCTGCCCGTAATCGCGATGTGATTGACATGCGTAATCACACTTCCATACTTATCAAGAGGTCCGAAACGAATAATACGGTCTGGTGCCATCCTGCAGCAAGGGGTTCACGCCTGAGCTTCAGGACGTGCGCTAGCAGCGCATGTCACGTGTTTCAAGCGTCAACTTCGCGTCTTAATATCTCGGGATGTAATGGGAATATTGCGATGCAATCAACGCCATTGTGTATGTGCTTTGTCATGCTATGGACTGCTGAAGAAAAAATATAGGAGGTCCATTTAAAAAAACATAAGTTTGTGTTAAAAAACATATGCTTTCGTTTTAGAATGTTTCCAAATATGTACATTCATGGGCCCCAGCCCTACATTGATACCGGTGAAAGTCGTTTTCCAATAGCTGTTATTGTTCCAGAGATATATTGGGTGGACAAGATAGCTGGGGCACCCTATATATACACTCCTGGAAATGGAAAAAAGAACACATTGATACCGGTGTGTCAGACCCACCATACTTGCTCCGGACACTGCGAGAGGGCTGTACAAGCAATGATCACACGCACGGCACAGCGGACACACCAGGAACCGCGGTGTTGGCCGTCGAATGGCGCTAGCTGCGCAGCATTTGTGCACCGCCGCCGTCAGTGTCAGCCAGTTTGCCGTGGCATACGGAGCTCCATCGCAGTCTTTAACACTGGTAGCATGCCGCGACAGCGTGGACGTGAACCGTATGTGCAGTTGACGGACTTTGAGCGAGGGCGTATAGTGGGCATGCGGGAGGCCGGGTGGACGTACCGCCGAATTGCTCAACACGTGGGGCGTGAGGTCTCCACAGTACATCGATGTTGTCGCCAGTGGTCGGCGGAAGGTGCACGTGCCCGTCGACCTGGGACCGGACCGCAGCGACGCACGGATGCACGCCAAGACCTTAGGATCCTACGCAGTGCCGTAGGGGACCGCACCGCCACTTCCCAGCAAATTAGGGACACTGTTGCTCCTGGGGTATCGGCGATGACCATTCGCAACCGTCTCCATGAAGCTGGGCTACGGTCCCGCACACCGTTAGGCCGTCTTCCGCTCACGCCCCAACATCGTGCAGCCCGCCTCCAGTGGTATCGCGACAGGCGTGAATGGAGGGACGAATGGAGACGTGTCGTCTTCAGCGATGAGAGTCGCTTCTGCCTTGGTGCCAATGATGGTCGTATGCGTGTTTGGCGCCGTGCAGGTGAGCGCCACAATCAGGACTGCATACGACCGAGGCACACAGGGCCAACACCCGGCATCATGGTGTGGGGAGCGATCTCCTACACTGGCCGTACACCACTGGTGATCGTCGAGGGGACACTGAATAGTGCACGGTACATCCAAACCGTCATCGAACCCATCGTTCTACCATTCCTAGACCGGCAAGGGAACTTGCTGTTCCAACAGGACAATGCACGTCCGCATGTATCCCGTGCCACCCAACGTTCTCTAGAAGGTGTAAGTCAACTACCCTGGCCAGCAAGATCTCCGGATCTGTCCCCCATTGAGCATGTTTGGGACTGGATGAAGCGTCGTCTCACGCGTTCTGCACGTCCAGCACAAACGCTGGTCCAACTGAGACGCCAGGTGGAAATGGCATGGCAAGCCGTTCCACGGGACTACATCCAGCATCTCTACGATCGTCTCCATAGGAGAATAGCAGCCTGCATTGCTGCGAAAGGTGGATATACACTGTACTAGTGCCGACATTGTGCATGCTCTGTTGCCTGTGTCTATGTGCCTGTGGTTCTGTCAGTGTGATCATGTGATGTATCTGACCCCAGGGATGTGTCAATAAAGTTTCCCCTTCCTGGGACAATGAATTCACGGTGTTCTTATTTCAATTTCCAGGAGTGTATATATATATATATATATATATATATATATATATATATAATCATCAGCCAATTCAATCATTAAATGATGTGACCTCTTCGAGTCGTGGATTCAGGTAGGCTTTCAGCAGTCTTCTCCAAGTGGGACGGTCTTGGGCAGTTCTCCGCCAGGTGTTACCAGCGATCTTCTTGATGTCTTTTTCCCATCTGTCTGGTGGTCTTCCTCTAGGCCTCCGGTGCTCTCTCGAACTCCACTCCAGTACTAGCTTCGTCCATCTGTTGTCTTTTCTTCTTGCGACGTGGCCAGCCCACTGCCATTTCAAGGAACCTACTGTCTCTAAGATGTCATTAACCTTCTTCACAGACCGGATGTCATCTGCCCTTTTCCTGTCCTTTCTTGTATAGCCCAGCATTGATCACTCCATGGCTCTCTGTGCTGTCCTAAGTTTCCCTTTTGTAAATGAGTTCAGTGTCCATGTCTCGCAGCCATATGTCATCACAGGAAGAATGCATTGATCAAATACTGCTTTCTTCAAATTTACTGGCATTTTTGATCTGATATAATATGCGTCGATAGTAAAACATGTAAATTGTTATTTCTCATGCTCAGAAATGTGAAACTTAGCAAAATATTCTGGGCTTTTATGCCATGATCAAAGATATACCTATGAGAAACTTGAGGATAAGTTGTTATTTACAGAGAACTTTTCCAAGAATGGCTGTGCAACTTCTATGAAGGAACGATCCGTCCTCTCGCTAAATGCCCCACTACCCTTCCCCCCAAGACCACCCCCACGATTTTTGACGTCAAACTTCTGTAGGCGGTGACAAAATGTTGGATTCCACTAAGAAATTCATTCTATTGGCGTATTTCGATAAGTGCGAATATTTAAGCTTACGATAAAACAACAAGTAATCGTGATTGTGAAGACTTCTCCAAGAATAAATTTTGCAGCTTCTCCTGTTTATCAACTTTGTTGTTTATTTTACATCCGTAATTTTAAATCCACATTATTTTCATTCATTTCGAAGCTACTGGAAATAACGACATGTCTTTAATTGGGTTGTATTGTTTTGAATTTGCATAGGGTTGATGCTACTCTTGAATTGGAGTGAAATTTTGTTTTAACTTCCTTTTATTTTACACTCAGTCATATAATGGTATAACAGTGGAGCATAAGTGAGAGAACGAGAGGCCCACCTCCAAGGCCATTGGTATGCAGGGCAGTTACGAGCCAAGATTGAAGGTCAGAGATATGCCGGGTGAGTAAAAGCAGAGATACCGATCTTATCAGGAAGATTTTCCGGAACGCCAGTCGCCCTGGCTCAAGGTGATGTCACTTTGTGAGGCACGCCCCACTGAGCCAATAAGCAACAGGCCCTCTCGGCTTTCTTCTTAAAAGAAATCAAATTGCGCGAGTATCATAATACATATAGTTAAGAAACGGGGGTAGCTATGCTTTCAAGCATTTTCCAAGTCACCTACCTACCCACTTCCGCTCGCCGAAAGACACACACATAGATCATCATAAATAGGAGACTCTTAAGGCAGGGCAGCGGAAAAACAAACAAATATTCTCGTATGAAAACATTTATTGTTTTGCGTATTCATTTACAGACAGATAACAAGTTTCCCTTTATTTTTGTTTGGTGTAGTTTTAATAACATCCAGCTATAATTTTTAAAATTATGGTTTAAATCTACATCCAAATCGTCTAGCTCTTTTTGCAATCAGTAAATATCTAATTTTCTACTTTAAATTATCACTTTTATAGCTTTAACAATTAGGTCTGTTCCTTCCTCCAATTCTTCTTGCCGAGAGCATTTGGGAATTTTAATTTTTCTTCTTAGTTCTTGCATAACACTATTGTCAAAACATTCCACACCCTCCTGGGTGTATGATGGCAACCCTTCTACTCAAAGTTCTTGTGGAATGTCCGTACGGAACTTAAGGTTTACGACTTTCACAAACGTGTGCCATTAAATATAGTTATACCCTCAGGCTGAAACTCCGCAATCGGCTGTTCTGTTGCTAGGTGCACAATGTCAAGTCTGCATCTACGCTGCAATTTGCGCTAAAGTGCCTGGCAGAGAATTCATCGAACCACATTCTCTTTATTTATCTACCGTTCCAGTCTCAAACAGCGAGTGGGAAAAACGATCACTTCAGCCTTTCCTTTTGAGCTATAATTGCTCTTATCTTATTACGATGATCATTTCTCCCCATGTGTATGTGCACCAACAAAATAATTTCACATTCGAGCAAGAAGGGTGACGTAGGAAATTTTGTGGAAAGGTCTCGCCACGACCAAGAGGGCTTTCGTTTTTGCCACCCTAACCCACTTATCATATCAGTGACACACTCTCTTCCCCCCCCCCCTTTTTTCACGAAACTACAGAGCAAGCTGTCTTTTTCGATATCCTCTGTCAACCTTAACTCATTTGAGAATGAGATAGAGCCACGAATCGTCCAACCACAATAAGTGCCTCCACTCCAGTGCCTTTGTTGTATGGTCCACTGCAGACCTTGGGTTTTATGTGAACAATGGCGTTGTGTGTGGTACACGACCCCAAATGCCCTTTGTAATTTCCGCTTGGAAATTGTCTGAGATGGACGTTCATGGAGAACAGCAACTCCTGTCGTTTTTGAAACCGTGTGTGATCGACAAGTCGTGACATTAGCTTCTAATCCTGACCGTTAGAAGCTTTTTATGACCACGTACTTGCGCTTAGCTACAGGGCTACAAGTATTACACCTCTATTTCTTGTAGTCACTTTGGGCATACCACTTTGATACAACGACAAAATTGGCAACTTCTTTCACGGTTTGGTAATAGCAAGTTGCAACACGATAGCTAGGTTCTACCATTCCGTCATGTCCACCAGTCAACCCATCTTACTGAGTTCATCCCGTACAAGCGACTGCAAGAATCCTACTGCCGTGACTTAAGTCGGTAGTGGACAACTACATTACCGCCTGTTATCAGTTCTACAACAGTGTACTCTTTTAAAAGGGGTTGCTAGCGTTTTGTCCGCTGAGTTCCTTACATCTCCATCTACATTCATACACCGCAAGCCACCGTATGGTGCATAGCGGAGGGTACCTTGTACCTCTAGTACCTTACTCATTTCCTTACCTGTTCCACTCGCGAAAGTGTTCACAGTGTTCACATCTGTTGGACGAATGTTATGAAAACAAACACTCCAAACCGACATCTCACGTAAGTCGCATGCAACGAAAATCTGTAACGCAACCATCTGTGTGTGGCGTACTTATAATTATGTATTATTTATATTTTAGGACAATTAATCTGTAAAAAACACACCACATGTTATAAGGAAAGCGTGTAAACCGTCTGAAGATGGATCACAACGATTCTGAACCGGTAACGGTACCTTTTGAATAAAGGAACTGAAAGTAAATTTGTGGCTGGCTGCTATCCCAACGTCATCAACATTTGTCTTCAAATAACAGCCACGGTCTCCAACCATGTCATCATATGACAAAATTCCACAAAGACTGGGTTATTTTTGAAAAATGAACAGGCCGTAAAAGCATCAACTTTCGGAAAGTTCTATCTGTGAGCTTCTCCATTCCATTGTAACTTTCTGATCGTGTGTAAGGGGGAATTTCAAATGGTTCAAATGGCTCTGAGCACTATGCGACTTAACTTCTGAGGTCATCAGTCGCCTATAACTTAGAACTAATTAAACCTAACTAACCTAAGGACAGCACACACATCCATGCCCGAGGCAGGATTCGAACCTGCGACCGTAGCAGTCCTGCGGTTCCGGACTGAGCGCCTAGAACCGGTAGACCACCGCGGCCGGCTAGGGGGGAATTTAAAGCAGAGTGGGCCGGCAGTGAAAATCTTGATATTTAGATCGAGGAAGGAGGGGTGGCCAGCCGGCGTGGCCGAGCGGTTCTAGGCGCTACAGTCTGGAACCGCGCGACCGCTACGGTCGCAGGCTCGAATCCTGCCTCGGGCATGGATGTGTGTGATGTCCTTAGGTTAGTTAGGTTTAAGTAGTTCTGAGTTCTAGGGGACTGATGACCTCAGAAGTTAAGTTCCATAGTGCTCAGAGCCATTTGATTCAAGGAGGGGTCCAAGGTAATCCGTGCAGTTGTCTGTACCGCTGTGCCAAGGGGGAGTCGGTACATAACCGTGACACGAGGCGGAGGTCCTCTGCACTCCTCAGGGGTTGTTTACACGTTAGCGAGCAGTGCTACGTCTCTATATTCATTCACGTCCCAATATACAACGGCGTTATCTTACCGCCGTGCGACAATAAAGATCACCATTCATGCGGAGCACGCATGACCTAGAGCACACGAAGTAGAGCAGTTCATTTGTGATCACACCTCACGGTGTTATAGGAATACACTTCTCCATCACTAGCAGTGTCGTGTACGTCAAACTGCAGACTGAAGAAATTTGCGCTGATGTTGTGTGACGTTTAACCTAGGGACTGAAATTTAAACACCCTCATGGCCACGTCGGAGCTGTTTCGATCGATGACGCAGGGTTCGATCTCTGAACTTCCTTTTAAAGTACCGTAAGACGTGATCGTATCTGCCTTTCGACCTTACGGAAATGTCGTCAGTCACAGACCTTTGAAAGCCACCACATCTTAAATGACGTGCATCAGATGAAACTTGAACTACAAATCATGTGCCATCCTGTTTCATGATTGGCGGAGTGAGGGCAATCATCATGTAGGACGGTCAGGCGCGATCTTGTACGGGCTGTGGCGAGAAGGGACACTTCTGGTGGCCGGATTGCCTCCGCAGACGCCTGATTCAGACGACGGTGGAAAATGTCGCACCACCCCTGACGTGCCCGCCCGGTTGGCCGTGCGGTCTGACGCACGGCTTTCCGAGCGGGAAGGAGCGCCTGGTCCCCGGCACGAATCCGCCCGGCGGATTTGTGTCGAGGTCCGGTGAACCGGCCAGTCTGTGGATGGTTTTTAGGCGGTTTTCCATCTGCCTCGGCGAATGCTGGCTGGTTCCCCTTATTCCTCCTCAGTTACACTATGTCGGCGATTGCTGCGCAATCAAGTTCTCCACGTACGCGTACACCTCCATTACTCTACTACTACGCAAACGTAGGGTTTACACTCGTCTGGTGTGAGACGTTCCCTAGGGGGGGGGGGGGGGGGGGGGTCCATCAGGGGCCAAACTGCACAATAACCCTGCGTTCGGTGTGGGGCGGCGGAGGGGTGAAGTGTACTGCGGTAGTCGTCGTGGGGTTGTGGACCACTGCGGCTGCGGCGGGGACGGAGCCTCTCCGTCGTTTCTAGGTCCCCGTTTACAATACAACACAATAAAACACAGTACCCCTGACGTGACACGTACAGTGTTCTCTGTCACTTACGCCGCTGTTGCCAAGGTGTCGGATGGACCGGGCCGGATTCCTTCCGATCTGCCGTCGTTCCCTGACACAGACAGGGTGGCGAATCATCAGATTCTCTTTCCATCCCCTTTGGCGGAAATGACGCCCTCAGACGCCCGTCGGCACCCGAGAAACGATAGGCGCAAATTGAGACGCGTATAGCGCGTGTGGCGCGGTGCAGCGCAGCCCGTGTTTTTGTAACCTCACAGATTCAAATGGGGCCGCGCCAATCGCAACGCGCCGCGACTGGGACGGGCCACGCGCCTGCGCCAGGTCGCGCGGCGTTGTGGTTGCTGCACAGTTTCTCGCGCCGCGCGTCGCACGTGCCTCGCTAGCACCGTGGGAAATTTGAGGCGGGGAGCCGAAAAGTAGCCCGCCATATGATCACACCGCAAAGCGCTTATGAGCAGTGGTAGTATTGCCCATATGATAAATATTGCCTTACTGTATATTAAATTTTATTGCCTTTGTGTAGTGTTTCGCTTTTTGCCATTTACATGCTCCAGCTTTTTCCGTTAGTAAATTATACCTTTGTTTTTCTTCTGTCAAGAAAAATGCATACTTCAGTAACTGGTGAGCCACTGGCCGCTGGAATTGTATCATATGCCTCTGCGATGTTTCCAGATCGCAAGAAGGGACAGAGGGTAGAGAATAAGGAAGAAAGGAATATTATAAAATCGTGTGATTAAGAAGCAATGCAGGAAAGTAAAACAAGGTTATCTTCTCGTTGCCTAGTATGCTGGCGTATCTGTACGATCTGTTACAAAAATTTGGAAAGGGATAATCTGCACAGGTGTGACCTCTTTGTGCTCCTGGTAAAAAGCGTGGAAGATCTGAAGTATTGAAGTCTCACTGTAATTACTTGGATATGAAATTAATAATGTAATACCACACACTGTACTACAAGCATGTGAATATCACATTTCCACTGCAAGCTGGAAACAGTTGAAAAGCGGTCACAAGTAATAATGTGTTAATTGGTTCGCCGTGATCATAAAAAGCATTTCAATTGTTGCATGCACATTATCAGCATTAATAAACTAATTATACAACAGGCTACACAAATTAATAAAATGGTCGGTATTATTACGAAAGTAGGAATATCCTAAAAGAGTGTTATGATTAGATACATTTAATTTGTTGAAATGTACTACTGACAAAGGCAGATCTACTTTCATGACAATGTTTTTCGAACTCCAACTCACAAGGCACACATGGCTATCCTGTGCATTCCTGTCGCGCGCATTATCCTCCGCTGCTGACAGTACACTGACCATTGTGTTGTGCGATAGATCAGTTGTTTATTTTTCTCAATAACAACTATTTTATTCGCGATCACACATTGTCAGTTTGGCAAGCCGTAGGTGAGTAACCAGTATCTGGCATGTGCATATCATTCCAACTGAAGGAACGCTCGTCATTATTTAAATACTGCTCAGATCAAGAGAAGGAATAAAATCCTTTGGAAAGTTTCCATCCCGGTCGCTCAGTGTTAAAAATACGATGGGTTACGGGGATTCCACAAAAATTCTAACAGAACTCGCAATTATTTTTGTGTGAGTTGTTAACGTTTTCTCATTTCAAGAAGCATCACTGTTTGTGAGTAACGGCCACATTTTTCTTGGTGACTGGTTTAATTGTACTTCCTTTGTCACAGTGTAATTTGCCAAACTCATCTCACAGCAGCTATTGAGACAGAATTCCGAAACGGAGTGCCTCATTGAACAAGTAATTGGCAATCATAGAGTTCAATAGATTACGGAAAACCTCATAGTGTCGGTTTGCAGTAACATAAAAGAAGAAATTTCATGTTTATTTTCATACTAGGAAGCTCTTGTTTCGCTAGCTGTCGATAACTCTAAAAAAATTAGCCACTGCAGTGAAATAAATAAAAAAAAAAAATGGTTCAAATGGCTCTGAGCACTATGGGACTTAACTTCAGAGGTCATCAGTCGCCTAGAACTTACAACTACTTAAACCTAACTAACCTAAGGACACCACACACACCCATGCCCGAGGCAGGATTCGAACCTGCGACCGTAGCGATCGCGCGGCTCCCGACTGTAGCGCCTAGAACCGCTCGGCCACTCCGGCCGGTAATAAATAAAAAGGGAAGTACAAGTACTGATATCTCGCCATAGATAAGAAAGTTCCGTGTGTTTAAGAATTGGCAAAACACTCTCCCCCTTGTGTGCTATCATTTGCGAAACTTTCGTTTCGATGTCTCGAGCGGTTGAGGAGATATGAGAGATGTTGCGAGTATTTCACTCTCGCGGGCGTGAGATCGGAAGTGAGCGCGCTACATGGGATCCATTTTCTCGAGATCGGAGGCAGATAGAGACCTCCTCCCAAGTCTAAACAAAAATTCAGCATGTTAGCTAAATTTCATACGCAGCAACATGTGGTGTAATACGCACCAAACGCAAAATCACAGCGACCCCTAATTTTCGTTGCAAACTTTTTGAGTTTTGCGTTGTGTCTTACTAAAATGTGTACATCACATAAGAATGGTCATTAGCGGAGCTGACATATAACGCTACAAGTAAGGCAAAAATCAAATATTTTCAGTGAACAGTTTCTGTAAAATCGTTTGAGGAAGATAACAGGTTGCGCCCGCTTGGGTTCTGTCAGCGCAGAGCGTCGCTAGCCGGCGCGTGAGAATTACGGTGTACGCGTCGCAATATGCGCTGGACCCGCGCGACTCGTGCGGTACGTGCGTGTCGCGCTGTAGTGTCGTGTCACGTCTCATGTGCTATACGAGTCTTAATTTGCGCATAGCCTTACATTAGCAATGAACATCGACCTGGAACTCGTACTAAGCTCTGCTTTTCTTCCGGTTGGAGCGGCCACATACGACGGCCAATCCCACTCGGATACGGAAGAACACCTCCGTAAACAGAAGTCACCGAGTAAGCGCAAGAAACGTCTCCTGCGGAAGACACATTGATCTGCTGTTGCGCTTGCCTGCTTCCCTCCCCCCCCCCCCCCCCCTTCCACAGCGTTGTGTTCACCGCAGCCTGTGACGCGTTCCCCTCCGCCGCGTGCGCCCTCCGTTAACGAGCCGCTTCTGGGAAACGCCGACCCAGCGAACCGATGTTTCTACACTTGTGCTGCTTCTGTTTCTCGGGCGGACGACGTAGAGGAGGAATCGGAAAGGTCTCTTGAGTACCGTGGGTGGGCGTGTTCCACCGGTTGCGCTCCCCCATCCTCATCACAACTAACGCGGCACATCGACCGTCTTGTGCGGTCTGCCACGGCCGGATGCAACTGGTGGACTCACATCTCGATAGCAGGAGTGACGGAACAGTCGTATCGCCTAGCTACGATAAATGTCAACACTATCCGTGAGCCGTATAAACTGGCGATGTTGCACGATACACAAGGCACGGCCAACATTGACGTGACACTCTTACCAGAAGTGCACGGTGATGATTTTCTTAACCCATCTGGGTATGCCCCTTACGTCTCCCACGCGTCGCATTCCGATACCGGCGTGGCGATCAAATGGCTCTGAGCACTATGCGACTTAACTTCTGAGGTTATCAGTCGCCTAGAACTTAGAACTAATTAAACCTAACTAACCTAAGGACATCACACACATCCATGCCCGAGGCAGGATTCGAACCTGCGACCGTACCGGTCACTCGGCTCCAGACTGTAGCGCCTAGAACCGCACGGCCACTCCGGCCAGCGCGTGGCGATCCTAATCCGTAATGGGTTACATGTCGACGACGTCCAATACCTTCTAGATTCGAGGGGCATGGCTGTCACATTCTTCCGCGTCCGAATTATTAACGTGTATGTTGCTTTAGGATCGGAGAGGAGAAGGGAATGCTCTGCCTTCTCTGTGGAGGCGGTCTTACCTCTTTTCCTGGGGCAGCATGATACACGAGTGCTGGATGGAGATTTTAATTCCAGCCTCCACACCAAAGATCAATTGCCGCGCTATTCGCCTTGCACAGAGCTTGTTTAAAAGTAAGAAATAAAACAGATTAGAGAAACATTTTATGCACCTCATTTGGTGCACATGATTTTGGGCATCATTCCAAAATGTGTCATACGTTTCTTTAATCTACTGAACCTCATTTGCTGTACATTATTCTGAAGATCATTCAAAGGCACACAAATCTACATCTACATCTACATCCATACTCCTCAAGCCACCTGACGGTGTGTGGCGGAGAGTACCTTGAGTACCTCTATAGGTTCTCTCTTCTATTCCAGTCTCGTATAGTCCGTGGAAAGAACGATTGTCGGTATGCCTCTGTGTGGGCTCTAATCTCTCTGATTTCATCCTCATCGTCTCTTCGCGAGATATACGTAGGAGGGAGCAATATACTGCTTGACTCCTCGCCCGGGTGCCCGGGTTCGATTCCCGGCGGGGTCAGGGATTTTCTCTGCCTCGTGATGGCTGGGTATTGTGTGATGTCCTTAGGTTAGTTAGGTTTAAGTAGTTCTAAGTTCTAGGGGACTGATGACCATAGATGTTAAGTCCCATAGTGCTCAGAGCCATTTGAACCATTTTTTGACTCCTCGGAGAAGGTATGTTCTCGAAACTTCAACAAAAGCCCGTACCGAGCTACTGAGCGTCTCTCTTGCAGAGTCTTCCACTGGAGTTTATCTACCATCTCCGCAACGCTTTCGTGATTCCTAAATGATCCTGTAACGAAGGGCGCCGCTCTCCGTTGGATCTCCTCTCTCTCTTCTATCAATCCTGTCTTGCACGGATCACACACCGGTGAGCAGTATTTAAGCAGTGGGCGAACAAGTGTACTGTAACTTACTTCTTTTGTTTTCCGACTGCATTTCCTTAGGATTCTTCCAATGATTCTCAGTCTGGCATCTGCTTTACCGACGATTAGTTTTGTATGGTCATTCTGTTTTAAATCACTCCTATGTTTCTCTAATCTATTTCATATCTTATAGGCAAATCATTTCACAAAACATTTTCCATTTTGTCTTTTATTTTCAAATTTTATTAAGAAAGCATGATATTATTGACACCTCATTTGCCTTTCTAGCGTCTTATGTTCTTAAAATACAGTAAAATTAGTAATTAATTGGAAGGAAGCCTTTTTGTCAGTTAAATATCACACCATTGTATCCTTCTATGCGCAGAACAGCTAGGTCTTCAAGAGATGAACTTTTATACACTTCGTTTACATTGCAAGCAGCAGCTATTTTTGTGAAATATTTCAATTTCCCCTCAACTCACTAAGTTTTTCTTAATAACACTGATAACTTTCAGATAATTTTTTTTTTTTTTTTTTTTTTTTTTTTTTTTGCAAAACTAGACCCTATTTGTCCATTTCCTATTCCTAGTTCGTCTATGAAAATTCGGACAAAAACCCACTGTTTAATTTATAGTTTGTCCTGTTTTTGCACCGCTCAGAAATTTGACCAAAACGTTTCGAGTGCTAATCATACGAATAAATGATTGTGTGCTGACATTTTCAAAAAATCTAGTTTCGATATCTCGAACCGTTTATGAAATATAAAGACTTTTACAGCCACACGATTCGCAGTGCACATTGACAGACATGCAGTGCGTGACCTGTCCGCCAGATATAAAATCCAAAATCTCGAGAACTAAGGGAGATATCGTTATGATGTCAACTTCATATACAATTTCCGTATGTTGGCTACATTTCAGATGCTATAATGTGTGACCTAAAGTGAACTATACGGAAACTCTGTGCAATTCATGTTTATCTTTGCAAAATCTTAAACATTTCGCGCAGTCTTCTACTTAGTTTCATGCAGCACATTAACTGTGATGAATAATGAAAATAAATTCGGTGCTTTATCCAGCAAAGATATCAAGCTGTAAGATGCATAAGAATCAAATTTCTTCACCAAAATGTTTTCTTGAAATCGGTTGATAAGTATTTCATAGCAGCCTGCACGTCCGGTCCATCACTTTGCCAAGAAGACTCATAGCTGTTGCTGTCAGTATTACGCAAGTTGCCGCGACAAGATTCAAATTCGTTCGAACTCAAACGTCGCCAGTTGTTGCAGTCGACAAGCAGCGGCACGGACGTTGCTGACCTAGGACACTTCTTTTGCTATCTACAGACGTCACTCGTTTTTAAAATAATATTTACATTTTTATATTTTTTGTGTGATCATTCTTATATAGATTTTCTATAAAATATGTGGGAAACAGGGACCGATAGCATCAGGTGAACACACATAAATATATATATACAATATAAACACACACACACACACACACACATAGTGTGCAGTCAACATGAACATTTACTTAGTACACACAATATGTACAACTTGCACACACGTACAGTGTGCAATCAATCATGAATACTCGTACACACAACTATGACAAATGTCCATCCAACTATTCCACACACACATGCACACAAATCCACTATTTACAAATGTATACATACCCATATGCTCAATCACTGAAGTGAATAGTGTGAGTATGGTAGGGCCTCGATGTCATTCTCACAGAACAACTTTCTCTAGTCGTGGCACGAGATCCTAACTTTCAGCTGCGCTGCAGTATGTAGCTCATGGCCTGACGAACGAAGGCTACTTGGCGGTCCATATGTAGAGTGCCGGTGCACCACACATAGAGCCCTGCCAGTGCCATTAAGCAGGCAAGTTTTGTAGTCTCCTTCTTCAACACAAGCTGAAAATTTGCATCAGTATGATACGCAGCTTCGGAGGTACGCATATCCTCGTGACACAATGTCTCGGCCGGCCGTGGTGGCCGTGCGGTTCTAGGCGCAGGTTCGAATCCTGCCTCGGGCATGGATGTGTGTGATGTCCTTAGGTTAGTTAGGTTTAAGTAGTTCTAAGTTCTAGGGGACTGATGACCACAGATGTTAAGTCCCATAGTGCTCAGAGCCATTTGAACCATTTTTGAACCACAATGTCTCACAAAGTTTCTGAATAGGTGTGCATATGAAATGTGGTGAAGCAGCAAGCACAGCGTAATTCTTGACATCACTCGCTTTGAAAATGAAATATATTTTTCAGTGGGTTCAGGTAGGATACTAACGTTATCATCTTTCAAGCCAAAATCAGGTAAGTGCTGAACAAGATAATGAACATCATACCTCCCTTAAATTATGGAAGAAGAGGGTACGGGCCATCTCATTAGGTATTTTAAGTTGGATGCAGTGGGCGTTGTGTGCAATTATAAAAAGGGTTTTACTAATTTAATAAATAATAAAATGTCGTGTGACTAGGGCCTCCCGTCGGGTCGACCGTTCACCGGGTGCAAGTCTTTCGATTTGACGCCACTTCCGTCACTTGCGCGTCGATGGGGATGAAATGATGATGAATAGGACAACAAAACACCCAGTCCCTGAGCGGAGAAAATCTCCGACCCAACCGGGAATCGAAACTGGGCCCTTAGGATTGACATTCTGTCGCGCTGAGCACTTTTTTTTTTTTTTTTAATCGTTGTGTTTGGTCGTTGCGGACGTCAGATGACATCCGGTCAAGTTCGTTTGTTGATCCTTGGACTCAGTTTTTTTTATTACAGAGGCTAAGCAGCTCTCTGTCCGAACACGCTGAGCTACCGTGCCGGCGCACTCAGCTACCGGGGGCGGACACTAGTTTAATAATATGAAATGATATTCATCTTATAGTTCAACGTTATTTGCAGTTGCGCGCTTTTATACACGAAGTGCCAACAGTTTATCAACGGGTAGTTATAAGAGAGAAGGAATTACGACACTGTTATCTGAATTCCTAATATAATATTGTTCGTGTGACAGTAAGAAGAATTTCCTTAAAAAATCACTAGAAGTGATCTAAGTGGGACGTTACCGTCTTCACATAAGAGCAATTTTTCAGTCAAGAGCACACCATTGTATTATTTACAGGAAAAATTTGGTCCTTTATACGTGTTACCGATGTAATTTAGTAGATAAAAGTGTTAGCTGCGTCAATGCTTGAACATACTTGGCACTCTTCAGTCTGGTACACCTAAAATTTTCTGAAATTCTGGAAAATCTTAGTTGTTGTACTTGCGTAATAACTCGTCGTGAGCAGCGACGTAGTTTTCCTCTGAACAAGCTGGCCACTCTGACCGTTCTTGAACAAATTAGTAATCCTGGCAGTAATGGCTGCCAACAATGAAACCGTCCGTCTCAAATTAATTCTGCAAACACCTCAGAGAGAGAGGATATTAATTTTTACACAAATAAGATCACATATCACTTTAGAAAACATAAGTTATATTTTAAAGATAACAAATACATAATTTCGAGCCTCACAGACCTTTTCTCAGCCAAGCAAAATAAGAGCATCCAGATATTACAAACCGCGCAGCGATAATACACAAAACAAAATGACCACAAGGAAGACCATCGTCTCTAAATTACGAAAGAATCAATTGTCTTACGTATTCTCTGGTATGGTCGCATCATAGATGCGACTTGTATATTCATTTGCAATCTCCGATAAAATACCGGGTGATCAAAAAGTCAGCATAAATTTGAAAACTGAATAAATCACGGAATAATGAATATAGAGAGGTACAAATTGACACACATGGTTGGAATGACTTGGAGTTTTATTAGAACCAAAAAATACAAAAGTTCAAATAATGATCAGAATAGCAATAATTAGCAAGACAAAGCAAAGATGATGTTCTTTACAGGAAATGCTCAATATGTCCACCATCATTCCTCAACAACAGGTGTAGTCAAGGAATAATGTTGTGAACAGCACTGTAAAGCATTTCCGGGGTTATGGTGAAGCATTGGCGTCGGATGTTGTCTTTCAGCATCCCTAGAGATGTCGGTCGATCACGATACACTTGCGACTTCAGGTAACCCCAAAGCCAATAATCGCACGGACTGAGGTCTGGGGACCTGGTGGGCCAAGCATGACGAAAGTGGCGGCTGAGCACACGATCATCACCAAACGACGCGCGCAAGAGATCTTTCACGCGTCTAGCAATATGGGGTGGAGCGCCATCCTGCATTTTGGTTCTAATAAAACAGCATGTCATTCCAAGCATGTGTGTCAATTTTTACCCCTCTATCTACATTATTCCGTGGTTTATTAAGTTTTCAAATTTATACTGACTTTTTGACCACCCGGTAGTTACGTCCCGTGTCTCTGGTTTTTTTTTAAAGTCATTTGGACAGAATACACTTATATTTTGCGCAAAATTTTTCCAGGGTACGTTACACGTGCCATGAAACTTCCCACTGGACGGAATGCTACTCAACCAGTGTGCGACAAGTTGGGAATTTGGGATGGACATCAAGCGTGCTCGGATAGCTGAAGCTGTTAAGGTGACCACTCACCTAAAGTGGAAAATCCGGGTCTGAGTCAAGGTCCAGCACAAATTTTGACTTTTCGCCATTGAATTTATTTCAATGTCCGATTGAAGCTACTGTCAGAACGCCTATTTTATCTATAAAAATCTGTTATCCTCAGAAGGCAGTTCCGCACGTACCGTTTCCTGAGTAGAGCAATCAATCAATCAATCGCTTTTCGAAATACTTCCTCTTTCTAAAAGAATTGATACATCTGCGAGAAAAATGTATTTTATATTCATTTTTACTCACGTGCGAAGGAGGTAGGAGGGACATATTTTTGATCCAGATGTATTGTTGGAGAATAGCAACAAGTCTACATGTATGGGGCACTGACCGGCTACTTTGGATACGTAGAAGGGTCTGACTACTTTATGCTTTACTTCTTTCTGCAGAGTGTTCTCCTTGACATCTTCTGGCTTATCATGTCCTGCAAGGCTGTAAACATGAACTGAATAATACAGATACTGCGGACCGAGCGAGGTAGCGCAGTGGTTAGCACTCTGGACTCGCATTCGGGAGGACGACGGTTCAATCCCGTCTCCGGCCATCCCGATTTAGGTTTTCCGTGATTTCCCTAAATCGTTTCAAGCAAATGCCGGGATGGTTCCTTTGAAAGGGCACGGCCGATTTCCTTCCCAATCCTTCCCTAACCCGAGCTTGCGCTCCGTCTCTAATGACCACGTTGTCGACGGGACGTTAAACACTAACCACCACCACCACCACCACCACCACCACCACCACCACCACCACCACCACCACCACCACCACAGATACTGCTTCTGATATTTCCATAGCTTCTGAATTTTACAGGGAATGCATTAAAGCTGAAATGCCCAAGACATTTGATGTTTGGTATTTAGTTGTACGCTCAGGAGGAACACTATAATTCCTATCGTAATCTAGAAGCGACCGTGCAAAGCAAAATTCATCCCCCTCAACAGAATTCTGGACATTTATCCATGCCTGTTTAGCGGCAGTATCTTTTGAAAGAGGTATAAAACTAGTCCCCCATTAAGTAAATGAAAATTATGCGAGTATACATCGAGGAAGAGTGTGTGGCTAAGAGTGTGATCCTCTTTCCAGCATTTCGGAAAAATGACCCAGTATGACTCTTTTGGAAAAATGTTTTGAACCAGTGTACAATAGTGTCGCCTTGTGATACCACACTATTGTCCTCCTAAATGCAGACAAAGATCTTTTCTTCACCAGAATCACTGTCTTCTATTGGGTGGTCAGTGATTATCATGTGAGATGGTTGCTCTCTGAGGTCGAAAAGCTTGCGTGGTGCATTGATAAGATTTATTGCAACAACTCGCCAGAGGGCGATCCCTCATTCGAGTAGGCAGTTGACTGTCATATGAGTGCACTGCCGTTGGATAGAGGAGACCACTGTCATCTACATCTACATCTACATGACTACTCTGCAATTCACATTTAAGTGCTTGGCAGAGGATTCATCGAACCACAATCATACTATACCTCTACCATTCCACTCCCGAACAGCGCGTGGGAAAAACGAACACCTAAACCTTTCTGTTCGAGCTCTGATTTCTCTTATTTTATTTTGATGATCATTCCTACCTATGTAGGTTGGGCTCAACAAAATATTTTCGCATTCGGAAGAGAAAGTTGGTGACTGAAATTTCGTAAATAGATCTCGCCGCGACGAAAAACGTCTTTGCTTTAATGACTTCCATCCCAATTCGCGTATCATATCTGACACACTCTCTCCCCTATTACGTGATAATACAAAACGAGTTGCCCTTTTTTGCACCCTTTCGATGTCCTCCGTCAATCCCACCTGGTAAGGATCCCACACCGCGCAGCAATATTCTAACAGAGGACGAACGAGTGTAGTTTAAGCTGTCTCTTTAGTCGACTTGTTGCATCTTCTAAGTGTCCTGCCAATGAAACGCAACCTTTGGCTCGTCTTCCCCACAATATTATCTATGTGGTCTTTCCAACTGAAGTTGTTCGTAATTTTTACACCCAGGTACTTAGTTGAATTGACAGCCTTGAGAATTGTACTATTTATCGAGTAATCGAATTCCAAAGGATTTCTTTTGGAACTCATGTGGATCACCTCACACTTTTCGTTATTTAGCGTCAACTGCCGCCTGCCACACCATACAGCAATCTTTTCTAAATCGCTTTGCAACTGCTACTGGTCTTCGGATGACCTTACTAGACGGTAAATTACAGCATCATCTGCGAACAACCTAAGAGAACTGCTCAGATTGTCACCCAGGTCATTTATATAGATCAGGAACAGCAGAGGTCCCAGGACGCTTCCCTGGGGAACACCTGATATCACTTCAGTTTTACTCGATGATTTGCCGTCTATTACTCCGAACTGCGACCTTCCTGACAGGAAATCACGAATCCAGTCGCACAACTGAGACGATACCCCATAGTCCCGCAGCTAGATTAGAAGTCGCTTGTGAGGAACGGTGTCAAAAGCTTTCCGGAAATCTAGAAATACGGAATCAACTTGAGATCCCCGGTCGATAGCGGCCATTACTTCGTGCGAATAAAGAGCTAGCTGCGTTGCACAAGAACGATGTTTTCTGAAACCATGCTGATTCCGTAATCAGCAATAGATCGTTCCCTTCGAGGTGATTCATAATGTTTGAATACAGTATATGCTCCAAAACCCTACTGCAAACCGACGTCAATGATATAGGTCTGTAGTTCGATGGATTAGTCCTGCTACCCTTCTTAAACACTGGTGCGACCTGCGCAATTTTCCAATCTGTAGGTACAGATCTATCGGTGAGCGAGCGGTTGTATATGATTGCTAAGTAGGGAGCTATTGTATCAGCGTCGTTCCACGACACTCACCCGTCTTCTTCCATAATTTGAGCGTGATAAGGTGCTCACTTTCGCGTGCAGTCCTAGGGTGATATCAGCTTGAAAGATGATAATGTTAGTGTCATACCTGTAAACGTTAAAAAATAGAATCCATTTTCAAAGCAAATCACGTCGATAATAACGGTCTGCTTCTTGGATTGACTGCGTTCCACGCACGCACGTTTCCAGAAACTTGCTGGGTCAGTGTATCAGGGGGATGTGCTTATCAGCAGCGTTGCATATCACCAAAAGTCCATATCCTGATGATGTAAAGGTTCAGCTTGTGATGAAGAAGAGGGAATATTTGGATTCAAAGGAGAGAACCCACGAAACCACATTGTCTGACATAACCGCATTCTCCAATGAACTCACAGGCACCAACATAATGGATGCAGAGTATGGGCATGCGGCGAACTTTTGGCAGGAGTTGAACACCTCTAGTTTAGGAGAGTGTATGCCTTGGCACATATTCTCTGGATCCTCCCTTCTAACACATCACACCAGGCTTTTCATGGGACACAACGATAAGAAGAACACATGTCGGCATCAAACTGATGACCGATATTGACACTTTGCTCTTCTTCGAATGCAGGATTCGTGGGGGTCTTTGCCAGTATGTGCGCAGGTATACCGAGGCTAAAAATTCGCGAATGAGCGAGGAGGAGTACAAACCATCTGTCGATTTGAGTTACATCCTTTACTTCAGAGCAGACCACAATATGCCAGATTTGGCACAGGCTGGGAGTGCAAGCCACAGTCTCGGCTTCGCTGATTCCCTTCTGGAAATGCTCAGTACAGTGCGTCATTGCAGTATGGCATTTTTCAAGCGGTACAACTCTCTTCACTTCAGCAGTGCCGTGGTGTCAACGCAGCATACACTTCGCTATTTGTTCGTGGTATGAATGACGTCCACAGATCCAGTGGATGTTTCACAAAAAGAGACGGTGTAGCGATCTATCGTCACAAGGCTTTAAAAATGAATGGAAATGACGGAAGGGAGGCACAAGAATTGTCAGTATATACACTGAAAGGCCAAATACAATGGTATACCAGCCTAATATCGTGTATGGCCACCGCGAGCACGCAGAAGTGCCGCAACACGATTTGGCATGGAATCGACTAATGTCTGAAGTAGTGCTGGAGGGAATTGACACAATGAATCCTGCAGGACTGTCCATAAATGCGTAAGGATACAGGGGATGGACATCTCTTCTGAACAGCACGTTGCAAGGCATCCCAGATATGCTCAATAATGTTCACATTTGGAGAATTTGGTGGCCATCTCAAGCGTTTAAACTCAGAAGAGCGTTCCTGGAGCCACTCTCCAGCAATTCTGGACGTGTGGGGTGTCGCATTGTCCTTCTGGAACTGCTCAACTACGTCGGAATGTTCAATGGGCATGAATGCATGCAGGTGATCTGACAGGATGCTTACGTACGTGTCACCTGTCAGAGTCATATCCGGACTTATCAGGGGTCCCATATCACTGCAACTGCACGCGCCCCACACCTTTACAGAGCCTCCACCAGCTTGAACAGTCCCCTGATGACATGCAGAGGCCATAGATTCATGAGGTTGTCTCCATACCCGTCCATCCGCTCGATATAGTTAGAAACGATACTCATCCCACCAGGCAACATGTTTCCAGTCATCAACAGTCCAATGCCGATGATGAAGGGCCCAGAATAGGCGTAAAGGTGTGTGTCGTGCAGTCATCAAGGGCACACGAGTAGTGCTTCAGGTCCAAGAGCCCATATCGATAATGTTTCGCTGAATGGTTCGCACGCTGACACGTGTTGATGGCCCAGCATTTAAATCTGCAGCTGTTGAGTATTGCTTCTGCACAAACTTTCGAATTCGAACAGTTTCCTAGTCGCTATGGATAAATTCGGCATATATTTGTCGTCGTCATCACAGGTGGCTATAATTCATAGCCGGCCGGAGTGGCCGAGCGGTTCTAGGCGCTTCAGTCTGGAACCGCGAGACCGCTACGGTCGCAGGTTCGAATCCTGCCTCGGGCATGGACGTGTGTGATGTGCTTAGGTTAGTTAGGTTTAAGTAATTCTAAGTTCTAGGGGACTGATGACCTCAGAAGTTAAGTCCCATAGTGCTCAGAGCCATTTTTTTTGATCGCTTTTAGGCCTTTAGCACTAAGAAATCTTATAACAGCGTGTACTTCATAGTCGGTGGGACTCACAACTATCGAAGGCATCTTAAACACTCAGTACACAACGTAAACAAGGAAGAATCAGACTGTAATGGGGTCAGTGCGTAGATTAAGGTACAGGCTTTCATGTAAAAATAAAATTGTTGAGACATCTTAACAGGTTTTTTTAAATTTCAAAACGGTACTTACTTAAAAAACACGCCTCATACATAACTAACGCAGTGCGATACCCAAGTTTGGAAAGATCCGTTGTCCGGTGATGTATTTTGGTTGTTGTTCTTGTTCTGGTCTTCAGCCCTGAGACTGGTTTGATGCAGCTCTCCATGCTACTCTATCCTGTGCAAGCTTCTTCATCTCCCAGTACCTACTGCAACCTACATCCTTCTGAATCTGCTTAGTGTATTCATCGCTTGGTCTCCCTCTACGATTTTTACCCTCCACACTGCCCTCCAGTACTAAATTGGTGATCCGTTGATGCCTCAGAACATGTCCCAACAACCGATCCCTTCTTCTAGTCAAGTTGTAACACGAACTCCTCTTCTCCACAATCATCTAATCTTCAGAATTCTTCTGTAGCACCACATTTCGAAAGCTTCTAATCTCCTCTTGTCCAAACTATCTATAGTCCACGTTTCACTTCCATACATGGCTACACTCAATACAAATACTTTCAGAAACCACTTCCTGACACTTAAATCCGTATTTTGGTAATCAACAGAAAAAAGCTTCTGCGAGTTCCTTGGTGTTTGATATGAGACGGTACGTTTAAAGCTGTTTCGTGGAAGGCAAAATACGACCAGTTTGAAAAACAAGTAACATAGCTATAGTCCTGATTAAGACTTCTGACACTTATAGACGCACTATGGAGAAGTATGCAAGTATGCTTTTACATAATTTTTGTAGGAGATAGAGACGTTAAAACGCGAAAAGCTGAGCGCCGAGCGGTAGCGCGCGGACAGTAGCGACCTTAAACGTAAGATAGCAACTAATTTAAAACGGACTAAGGTGGCGCTGGTTGTGCGGGGCGGGACACACACGCACTGTGAACTGGGTCAAGGCCGGCTGCCCAGTTGGCGCCAGTCAAGGTCACTGCGACTACAACTGCTTGCTGGCCCCCACTACCGCTACCTGTCCACAGTTGCATTTCTCTGCGGCATGCGCGCCAGTCTCAACGATCTACCGCAATCCGCAGTGTTCCTTAACGCGTTTGCGAAGGTCGTTCGTTGCCGCCGTCCACGTGAGCCGCATTTGTGCAAATGTCAGGTGGGCGCGAGGGATCTCGATACGTACTTGTACTTCCGGTAGACGTAGTCACACAAAAATTGAGATAACGATGGAATGGTACCCAAAAAGTCGACAAAAAACACGGTTTCCCGCCTGAGCGTAAAACGTTCGATGTAGGTGAAATTAGACAAGTGGTTCAAATAGCTCTGAGCACTATGGGACTAAACCGCTGTGGTCATCAGTCCCCTAGAACTTAGAACTACCTAAACCTGACAAACTTAAGGACATCACACACATCCATGCCCGAGGCAGGATTCGAACCTGCGACCATGGCGGTCGCGCGGTTCCAGACTGTAGCGCCTAGAACCGCTCGGCCACTCCGACGGCGAAATTAGACAACGAGCTAAAAACATTCACAATGTGTCCCATGTGACTTGGCAATCCAAACAGAAAGCGAAAATATCGATCTTTTGTTGTATTTGGAATGCACTACGAACAAAAACGAAAGGCTATTTACAATTTGTACAGAAACCAGATGGCACTTAAAGAGTCGAGGGGCATGAAAGGGAAGCAGTGGTTGGGAAGGGAGTGAGACAGGGTTGTAGCCTAACCCCGATGTTATTCAATCTGTATATAGAGCAAGCAGTAAAGGAAACAAAAGAAAAATTCGGAGTAGGAATTAAAATCCATGGAGAAGAAATAAAAACTTTGAGGTTCGCCGATGACATTGTAATTCTGTCAGAGACAGCAAAGGACTTGGAAGAGCAGTTGAACGGAATGGACAGTGTCTCGAAAGGAGGATATAAGATGAACATCAACAAAAGCAAAACGAGGATAATGGAATGTAGTTGAAGTAAGTCGGGTGATGCTGAGGGAATTAGACTAGGAAATGAGACGCTTAAAGTAGTAAATGAGTTTTGCTATTTGGAGGGTAAAATAACTGATGATGGTCGAAGTAGCGAGGATCTAAAATGTTGACTGGCATTGGCAAGGAAAGCGTTTCTGAAGAAGAGAAATTTGTTAACATCGATTATAGATTTAAGTGTCGGGTAGTCGTTTCTGAAAGTATTTGTATGGAGTGTAGCCATGTATGGAAGTGAAACGTGGACGATATATAGTTTAGACAAGAAGAGAATAGAATCCTTTGAAATGTGGTGCTACAGAAGAATGCTGAAGATTAGATGGGTAGATCACATAACTAATGAGGAGGTACTGAACAGAACTGGAGAGAAGAGAAATTTGTGGCACAACTTGACTAGAAGAAGGGATTGGTTGGTAGGGCATATTCTGAGATATCAAGGGATCACCAATTTAGTATTGGATGGCAGCGTGGGGGGTAAAAATCGTAGAGGGAGACCAAGAGATGAATACACTAAACAGATTCATAAGGATGTAGGTTGCAGTAGGTACTGGGAGATGAAGAGGCTTGCACAGGATAGAGTAGCATGGAGAGCTGCATCAGACCAGTCTATGGACTGAAGACCACAACAACACGAACAAAATGAGATTCCTAATGGAGTCAAATCTCAAGAAATGAGAAACTAACACTGCTGAAGTCTTTGTTGTTCCTGTAAGAAAACGAAATAAGCGAAATATATACGAACGTTGGGGATGCGCTCAGAGTGCGTCATCATCGGACGTAACAAATTCTTCAACGTGGCGATGACAGCTCGCTCGGCTACTGGCTGATGGAAAACGGACTATTTTACAAACCAAGTCTGCTGTGAGCGTCTACTAGATGGTTATAACTAAACTTTGGGGAATTGATCCAGTGTAGACGGAGAACTGCTTACTGTATGGGTACATAAAATGGGTACCCAACTTCACAGGAACGATATTCAGATTGAGCGCTGCATCATTTCCGTTGTCGGTAAGGTTAGTATCATGACTTGCCTGTAGGCACAGGCACTGGTACAGAGACATACGAAGGTCACTCCAAAAGAAATGCACACTATTTTTTTAAAATCCATCATTTATTCTACATGTTTGAATGTTTTACAGTGTGTACATACATCCTTTAGGAACAATATTTTCATTTTTCTGCAAAATTTCCATCCCTCTCAACTGTCTTACGCCATCTTGGAACCAGCGCCTGTATACCCGCACGGTAAAATTCTGGACCAACCTGTTGGAGCCACTGTTTGGCAGCGTGCACAAGGGAGTCATCATCTTCAAACCTTGTTCCACGAAGAGAGTCTTTCAGTTTCCCAAAGAGATGATAGTCACATGGAGCCAGGTCAGGACTGTAAGGCAGGTGTTTCAGTGTCGTCCATCCGAGTTTTATGATCGCTTTCATGGTTTTTGACTGACATGTGGCCGTGCATTGTCATGCAACAGCAAAAGATCCTGCTTTTGCCGATGTGGTTGAACACATCTCAGTCAAGCTTGAAGTTCCTTCAGTGTCATCACATATGCAACAGAATTTATGGTGGTTCCACTTGGCATGATGTTCACAAGCAAGAGTCGTTTGGAATCGAAAAACACTGTAGCCATAACTTTTCCAGCAAAACGTGTGGTTTTGAATATTTTTTCTTGGGTGAATTTGCATGATGCTACTCCATTGATTGCCTCTTCGTCTCTGGTGAAAAATGATGAAGCCATGTTTCATCACCTGTCACAATTCTTCCAAGAAATACATCTCCACCATTCTCGTACTGTTCCAAAAGTTCGCTGCATACTGTTTTTCTTGATTCTTTGTGAGCCACTGTCAACATCCTGGGAACCCACCTGGCACAAACCTTTTTTAACGCCAACACCTTCAGTATCCTGCAAACACTTCCTTCCCCTATCACAACGTAGCGTGACAATTCTTTCACTGTGATGCGTCTGTCAGCAGTCACCAATTCGTTAAGTCTCCGCACATTGTCTGGAGTGTGTGCAGTACGAGGCCTGCCGCTGCGAGGACAATCCTCAATATTGCCGTGACCGCTTTCATCACGTAACCTGCTTGCCCACCGACTAACTGTACTGCGACCGACAGCAGTATCTCCATACACCTTTTTCAACCTCACGTGGATGTTTCCAACTGTCTCGTTTTCACAGCACAGGAATTCTATGAGAGCACGTTGCTTCTGAGGATGTCAAGTGTAGCAGCCATCTTGAAGACATGGTGTGACTGCGCCACTCGCGGGAACAGGTTGAACTAAGTTTGAAAACAAGCGGGAAGGATGTATCTACGCACTGTAAAACCTTCACACATGCGGAATGAAAACTGCATTTTTTTACAAAAATAATGTGCATTTCTTTTGGAGTGACCCTCGTATGTGAATTGCACGAGTCACCAAAAGTTAATTCCAGCATTGCTTCTCGATACATAACGATGACAGACACCCTCCTGCCAAACATTTAGACGTAGTTGGGACTGTGAGACGGGTCTCACTTAGTCGTCATTTTCCTCTCAAGGTACTCCATCATGCTGCATAGATCGTCCCAGTTAAACCACATCCTATTGCTAATACGTTGGACATTCTCTACATCCACTGTAACTTCGAAGTATGTGTGAGGCGTTGAGTTTATATTCACCCATTTCGATCCGTTGGCAGTTACGTGGTAAGAATGGGTGAAGAGCAGTGTTCTGGAACCACTAACTGCGGCTTGGGAGTTTGAGGACTTAACTGACAGCAAGTCGCTGTCCTACTGCTGGAGTGTACACGCTGGCTGCATTTCCTGGTCACAAAGTTCGGTGATGTGCAGGTGCAGTGGTGCAGGATACTCGAACAGCTGATCCTATATATCAGGTACTCCGACTCTGGGCTACTGCTGCCACGTTGCTGACAATAGAAACTTGAACACCTGCTGGTGCTCATTCCCATTCCACCGCATCACTGTTGGGAAAAATCCTAAGTAAAAACACGCAAAATACATCTACAGCTACATGGATACTCTGCAAATCACATTTAAGTCCCTGGCAGAGGGTTCATCGAACCACCTTCATTATTATCTATTATTCCAACCTCGTACACCGCGCGGAAAGAACGAACACCTACATATTTCCGTGCGAGCTCTGAATTCCCGTATTTTATCGTCGTGATCGTTTCTCCTTATGAAGGTCGGTGTCAACAAAATATTTTCGCATTCGGAGGAGAAATTTGGTGATTAGACTTTCGTGAGAAGATTCCGTCGCAAAGAAAAACGCCTTTCTTTTAATGATGTCCAGCCCAAATCCTGTATCAATTCTATGACACTCTCTCCCATATCTCCCATAATACAAAGCTTGCTGCCCTTCTTTGAACTTTTTCGATGTACTCCTTCAGTCCTATCTGGTAAGGATCCACACCGCGCAGCAGTATTCTAAAAGCGGACGGACAAGCGTAGTGTAGGCAGTCTCCTTAGTAGATCTGTTTAATTTTCTAAGTGTCCTGCCAATAAAACGCAGTCTTTGGTTAGCCTTGCCCACAACGTTTTCTATGTGTTCCTTCCAATTTAAGTTGTTCGTAACTGTAAAACCTAGATATTTAGTTGAATTTACGGCTTTTAGATTAGACTGATTTATCGTGTAACTGAAGTTTAACGATTTCCTTTTAGCACTCATGTGGATGACCTCACACTTTTCGTTATTTAGGGTCAACTGCCAATTTTCGCACCATTAAGATATATTTTCTAAATCGTTTTTCAATTTGTTCTGATGACTTTATTAGTCGATAAACGACAGGGTCATCTGCAAACAACGTAAGACGGCTGCTCGGATTGTCTCCCAAATCGTTTATATAGATAAGGAACAGCAAAGGGCATATAACACTACCTTGGGGAACGCCAGAAATCACTTCCGTTTTACTCGATGAATTTGCGGCAATTACTACGAGCTGCAACCTCTCTGACAGGAAACCACAAATCCAGTCACATGACTGAGACGATATTCCATAAGCACGCAATTTCACTACAAGACGCTTGTGTGGTACAGTGTCAAAAGCCTTCGGGAAATCCAAAAATACGGAACCGATCTGAAATCCCTTCTCAACAGCACTAAACACTTCATGTGAATAAAGAGCTAGTTGTGTTCCACAGGAACGATGTTTTCTTAACCCTTGTTGACGGTGTGTCAATAGACAGTTTTCTTCGAGGTAATTCATAATGTTTGAACACAATATATGTTCCATAATCTTGCTGCATATCGACGTTAACGATATGGACATGTAATTTATTGCATTACTCCTACTAACTTTCTTCAGTATTGGTGTGACCTGTGCAACTTCCCAGTCTTTGGGTACGGTTCTTTCGTTGAACGAACGTTGTATTTACGGCTAACGCATCAGCGTACTCCGAAAGGAACCTAATTGGTATACAGTCTGGACCAGAAGACTTGCTTTTATTAAGTGATTTCAGTTGCTTCACTACTCCGACGATATTTACTTCTACGTTACTCATGTTGGCAGCTGTTCTCGATTCGAATTCTGGAATATTTACTTCGACTTCTTTTGTGAAGGCATTTCGGAAGGCTGTGTTTAGTAACTCTGCTTTGGCAGCACTGTCTTCGATAGTATCTCCATTGCTATCGCGCTGAGAAGGCATTGATTTTTTTTGCCGCTAACATACTTCACATACGACCAGAATCTCTTTGGATTTTTTGCCACGTTTCGAGACAAAGTTTCGTTGTGGAAACTGTTATAAGCATCTCGCATTGAAGACCGCGCTAAATTTCGAGCTCCTGTAAAAGACCGCCAATCTTGGGGATTTTGCGTCTGTTTCTATTTGGCATGTTTGTTTCGTTGTTTCTGGAGCAGTGTTCTAACTCGTTTTGTATACCAAGGAGGATCAGCTCCGTGGTTTGTTAATTCATTTGGTATAAATCTCTCAATTGCTGTCGATACTATTTCTTTGAATTGAAGCCACATCTGGTCTACACTTATATTATTAATTTGGAATGAATGGAGATTGTCTTTCAGGAAGGCGTCAAGTGATTTTTATCTGCTCTTTTGAATAGGTATATTTTTCGCTTGTTTTTGGTGGATTTGGGGAATAGAGTATTGAATATCGCTACGATAACCCTGTGCTCACTAATCCCTCTATCAGTTTTGAGGCTCGTTATTAACTCAGGATTATATATTAACAAATGAACAATATAGAAAGAGACGGATGGGATTATACTTACCTTGAATCTTATTCTGCCTGAAGATGTTAGCTGATCTCAGATGACACATTATGATGATGATCTTTCCACTACAGTGTACAGATCTCTAATGACAAAACTCATACAACTGAACTAGAGAGAGAAGTGGGAGAGAGAGAGAGGGAGAACTTGATTTTACCACCATTTTAAGTCATCCTGTTAGGCTAGAGAGAGAAGAGGTGGAGGGAGGAGTAGGGAGACCATTTAAATACCTTTAATACTTGTAAAGCAACTAAGGCCACAAAAATAAAGACTTTTTCTATTAATTGAAGGAATCGCCGTCACAGTATAGAAACAGTCTAAGCATTTATCTGAGTACATCATATGCTGGTACCACAACAAGTAGGTCTATTTACATAAGTACCGCTAGAAGGCGTTGTATTCTGTGTATACAGTTTTGTCCGACTGCATTTATGTTCTTGTCTTTAAATTTAACGGTAAATGTACATTGCAGCAACTCAAAATAGTCTCTTGTGAGTTAGTTCGTTCTTCATCTACATCTACATTTATACTCCGCAAGCCACCCAACGGTGTGTGGCGGAGGGCACTTTACGCGCCACTGTCATTACCTTCCTTTCCTGTTCCAGTCTGGTATGGTTCGCGGGAAGAACGACTGCCGGAAAGCCTCCGTGCGCGCTAGAATCTCTCTAATTTTACATTCGTGATCTCCTCGGGAGGTGTAAGTAGGGGGAAGCAATATATTCGATACCTCATCCAGAAACGCACCCTCTCGAAATGTGGACAGCAAGCTACACCGCGATGCAGAGCGCCTCTCTTGCAGAGTCTGCCACTTGAGTTTGCTAAACATCTCCGTAACGCTATCAAGCTTACCAAATGACCCTGCGACGAAACGCGCCGCTCTTCTTTGGATCTTCTCTATCTCCTCCGTCAACCCGACCTGGTACGGATCCCTCACTGATGAGCAATACTGAAGTATAGGTCGAACGAGTGTTTTGTAAGCCACCTCATTTGTTGATGGACTACATTTTCTAAGGACTCTCCCAATGAATCTCAACCTGGCACCCGCCTTACCAACAATTAATTTTATATGATCATTCCACTTCAAATCGTTCCGCACGCGTACTCCCAGATATTTTACAGAAGTAACTGCTACCAGTGTTTGTTCCGCTATCATATAATCATACAATAAAGGATCCTTCTTTCTATGTATTCGCAATACAGTACATTTGTCTATGTTAAGGGTCAGTTGCCACTCCCTGCACCAAGTGCCTATCCGCTGCAGACCTTCCTGCATTTCGCTACAATTTTCTAATGCTGCGACTTCTCTGTATACTACAGCATCATCCGCGAAAAGCCGCATGGAACTTCCGACACTATCTACTAGGTCATTTATATATATTGTGAAAAGCAATGGTCCCATAACACTCCCCTCTGGCACGCCAGAGGTTACTTTAACATCTGTGGACGTCGCTCCATTGAGAACAACATGCTGTGTTCTGTTTGCTAAAAACTCCTCAATCTAGCCACACGGTTGGTCTGATATTACGTAGGCTCTTACTTTGTTTATCAGGTGTTCGGCGGAACTGTATCGAACGCCTTCCGGAAGTCAAGGAAAATAGCATCTACCTGGGAGCCTGTATCCAATATTTTCTGGGTCTCATGAACAAATAAAGCGAGTTGGGTCTCACACGATCGCTGTTTCCGGAATCCATGTTGATTCCTACAGAGTAGATTCTGGGTTTCCAGAAACGACACGATCCGCGAGCAAAAAACATGTTCTAAAATTCTACAACAGATCGACGTCAGAGATATAGGTCTATATTTTTGCGCATCTGCTCGACGACCCTTCTTGAAGACTGGGACTACCTGTGCTCTTTTCCAATCATTTGGAACCTTACGTTCCTCTAGAGTCTAGAGACTTGCGGTACACGGCTGTTAGAGGTGGGGCAAGTTCTTTCGCGTACTCTGTGTAGAATCGAATTGGTATCCCGTCAGGTCCAGTGGACTTTGTTGAGTGATTCCAGTTGCTTTTCTATTCCTTGGACACCTTTTCGATGTCAGCCATTTTTTTCGTTTGTGCGAGGATTTAGAGAAGGAACTGCAGTGCGTTCTTTCTATGTGAAACAGCTTTGGAAAAAGGTGTTTAGTATTTCAGCTTTACGCGTGTCATCCTCTGTTTCAATGCCGTCATCATCCCGGAGTGTCTGGATATGCTGTTTCGAGCCACTTACTGATTTAATGTAAGACCAGAACTTCCTAGTATCTTCTGTCAAGTCGGTACATAGAATTTTACTTTCCACCGATCCATCAGTTTTTGACGTTAATCATGCTCTGTTTTCTTTCTTTAGCGATACAATAGCTTTCTTTAGAGCTGCTAAAAATGGCAATTTGCAATTCCAACTATTTCAAAGCTTTGTTATGTGCCATTATTGAGGTGCATTTGTCTCAAGATCATTCGACGAGAATGTACTATCTTGTGTACTATTGGTTCAAATGGCTCTGAGCACTATGGGACGTAACATCTATGGTCATCAGTCCCCTAGAACTTAGAACTACTTAAACCTAACTAACCTAAGGACACCACACAACACCCAGTCATCACGAGGCAGAGAAAATCCCTGACCCCGCCGGGAATCGAACCCGGGAACCCTGGCGTGGGAAGCGAGAACGCTACCGCACCACCACGAGCTACGGACTTTGTGTACTATTACCGCAAAGGTCTCGACGTATAGCTGATGTTAAAGTTGTACATTTAAAGCCGTGGAGCGGCAGCCTAGAAACATGAAACAGACGTGGAAGACGGGTAAGTTGTAAGGCCGATAGGAAAGACCTCGAGGGAGCCGCGCTCCCATTGTGTCAAAAGGCCAAGACGCAGGCAAAACATCGCCTCTTTTAAAGGCTCCCAAATCCGGACCCGAGTAACGCGAGCTGCCGATAAGACGGCACATGACGTCAAAATACCATAAAAAGCCAGCGACGGCTATCTCCCGCCGCCACCAACTATGTGTCCATAGATCAGCCTTCAGGGTCAATAACTTCTATGTCCATGAGTAACAAAGATGCCACATATTATTAGCTATCTGAAACCGCTACAAATTACTACCATTTCCTATTCTAACAACCCTACCACAACAAAGGTCAAAATTTAATAATGATTGTGGTGTTGCTCACGCTGCTAAATACTGCATCTTCGGGCAACAACAAAGTTATTATGTGGCAGGTGTCATTAGAGCACAGTTAATAAAGTCATTTCATGTAATAATGAATAAACTAGGCACTCATCTTTTCGTGTTTCCCACGCTGGTCTCGTTGTAAAATCATGGCTCAATCGTCGAAAATCTAAGTGGTGATGATTCCAAGCTCGGATGCAAAGAGGCCTAGGTTTTATTCTGCTATATTCAAAAGTTTTATAGATGTGTCTCACAAACCATTCTTGAAGATTACACTTTTGCAGGACAATGATGATGTAAAAAAGTAATCAGCACTCCGAATTTAAGTTACACTTCCTTTTAATTGCTTTTATTGCAATATCACGTAACACACAAAACATCACTTCACAATACAAAACATCTTTGAAAACATCTTCCTCACTGTTAAAGTTCAGATTTTATAAGCTGACGACAATATGCGTCTTTCCAACATGACGTTTAAGACTTGACTTTTTCAAGGTCCGACTCTCTAACAAACTACTTACGCGCCCAAAAATCAAGAGTTACAAGTATGTCAAAGATCATAGTGACAAAAGGAAGAATATACATAAGAATAATATCATTGCAATACAAACATATCGATGTATCAAAGTACCTCTACATTAATGAAATCAAATCTGAATGTTGTCTCAGAAATATGTCAACTGCTTTACAGAAACACAGTAGAATATTGCTGGTATCGCGAGGGTCAGGTGAGGTGCCGTAATGGTTGCGTAATTCAAGTACCATTACACTATCTTGCAATTCTTTTTAGTATTTCGGAATATAGCAAGCAGCCCCCCCCCCCCCTCCTACTCCTCACTCATTATGAGGCTGATGTGATGGCTAACATTACTATTTTAGGGCGCTGAACTTCTGTGTGAACAGCAGCGTCTACTCACACAAGTACGCGAACTGTACGTTGTTTGAAATAAAATGTTGACCTTGTAACCGATATAATAGCGATTTCGGTAAAAAAAAGAATATTTTAACCAGATGACTCACCGCTTACATGGAGATATGCACTCTCTGGTTACTGTAAATAATGTAAGTGTAGCTGGAGGGTGGCTCTTACTTTCCGAGTTTGAATTTTTTTGTGCTTTAGTCGCAGAGGAAGCACAGAAGCACCCGTCATCGATAAACGCACAGACAAGGAAAACGTGAATGCTAAAAATTGTAGTTTCTAACTGTGGTGATATTTTAAATTCATGTTCAAGCAATAAATAACTTTGCCATCCGATTTGCACGATTTATAGCGCCCCAGGGCGTGGAAAGATAATCCACGAATTAGTTTGGTACTTCAGCGTGCAATTAATTAACACACCTTCAAATTGGAAAAGAAAATAATTAATGCAGAAGGCGTTATGCTTCCAGTAATTTCATGCAAGTAATATATCTACATCTACACGATTGCTCTGCAATTCACACGTAAGTGTTTGGCGCAATGTTCTAACAATTTCTCTACCGTTCCACTCTCCATTAAGACGTGGGAGAAATGAGCACCTACATCTTTCTGTACGAGCTTCATTTCTTTTATTTTATTACTGTAGCCATTTCTCGTGTCTTGAAAGAAGGATATAAGATGAACATCGACAAAAACAAAATCAGAATAGTGGAATGTAGTCGAATTAAATCGGGTGAGGCTGAGGGAATTAGATTAGGAAATGAGACGCTTAAAGTAGTAAATGAGTTTTGCTACTTGGGGAGCAAAATAACTAATGATGGTAGAAGTAGAGGGGATATAATATGTAGACTGGCAATGGCAAGGAAAGTGTTTCTGAAGAAGAGAAATTTGCTAACATCGGGTATAGATTTAAGTGTCAGGACGTCGTTTCTGAAAGTATTTGTATGGAGTGTAGCCATGTATGGAACTGAAACGTGGACGATAAATAGTTTAGACAAGAAGAGAATAGAAGCTTTCGAAACGTGGTGCTACAGAAGAATGCTGAAGATTAGATGAGTAGATCACATAACTAATGAAGAGGTATTGAATAGAAGTGAGGAGAAGAGAAATTTTTGGAACAACTTGACTAAAAGAAGGGATCGGTTGGTAGGACATGTTCTGAGGCATCAAGGGACCACCAATTTAGTTCTGGAGGGCAGCGTGAAGGGTAAAAATTGTAGAGGGAGACCAAGCGATGAATACACTAAACAGATTCAGAAGAATGTAGGATGCTGTAGGTACTGGGAGATGATTAAGCTTGCACAGGATAGAGTAGCATGGAGAGCCGCATCAAACGAGTCTCTGGCCTTAATACCACTACAACAACAGCTATTTCTCCTTACGTAGTCGGGTAAAATTTTTTTGTCTTTCGAAGGAGAACGATAGATATTGAAATATCATAAAAACGTTTCCCCGCAACGAAAAGTTCATACGTTTCAATGGTACCACTCGACCCGCTTGTCATATCCGTGGCACTCTTCCCCCTGTTTTATGCCTATAAAAACGAGACGTCCTTTTTTAAACTTTATCGGTCTCCTCCGATAATCCTATCTGGTAAGGATTCCATAGCACTTTGTAATACTTCGTAAGAGGACGGAGAGGCGTAGCGTGGACTGTCACTTTACCAGATTTGTTGCACCTGTGACACGAAGTATTTCAGGAAACATTCCTCACACACAAATAAAGAAAAGATGTTATGTGGACATGTGTCCGGAAATGCTTAATTTCCATGTTAGAGCTCATTTTAGTTTCGTCAGTATGTACTGTACTGTTCAAAAATGGTTCAAATGACTCTGAGCACTATGGGACTTAACATCTATGGTCATCAGTCCCCTAGAACTTAGCACTACTTAAACCTAACTAACCTAAGGACATCACACAACACCCAGTCATCACGAGGCAGAGAAAATCCCTGACCCCGCCGGGAATCGAAACCGGGAACCCGGGCGGCACCGCCAGTTGGACCAGTTGAAGGAAGGTAACGTTGACTTCGGTGCTTGTGTTGACATGAGACTCATTGCTCTACAGTACTAGCATCAAGCACATCAGTACGTAGCATCAACAGGTTAGTGTTCATCACGAACGTGGTTTTGCAGTCAGTGAAATGTTTACAAATGCGGAGTTGGCCGATGCCCATTTGATGTATGGATTAGCACGGGGCAATAGCCGTGGCGCGGTACGTTTGTATCGAGACAGATTTCCAGAACGAAGATGTCCCGACAGGAAGACGTTCGAAGCAATTGATCGGCGTCTTAGAGAGCACGGAACATTCCAGCCTATGACTCGCGACTGGGGAAGATCTAGAACGACGAGGACACCTGCAATGGACGAGGCAATTCTTCGTGCAGTTGACGATAACCATAACGTCAGCGTCAGAGAAGTTGCTGCTGTACAAGGTAACGTTGACCACGTCACTGTATGGAGAGTGCTACGGGAGAACCAGTTATTTCCGTACCATGTACAGCGTGTGCAGGCACTATCAGCAGCTGATTGGCCTCCACGGGTACACTTTTGCGAATGGTTCATCCAACAACATGTCAATCCTCATTTCAGTGCAAATGTTCTCTTTACGGATGAGGCTTCATTCCAACGTGATCAAATTGTAAATTTTCGCAATCAACATGTGTGGGCTGACGAGAATCCGCACGCAGTTGTGCAATCACGTCATCAACACGGATTTTCTGTGAACGTTTGGGCAGGCATTGTTGGTCATGTCTTGATTGGGCCCCATGTTCTTCCACCTACGCTCAATGGAGCACGTTATCATGATTTCATACGGGATACTCTACCTGTGCCGCTAGAACATGTGCCTTTACAAGTACGACACAACACGATGGAGCTCCTGCACATTTCAGTCGAAGTGTTCGTACGCTTCTCAACAACAGATTCGGTGACCGATGGATTGGTAGAGGCAGACCTATTCCATGGCCTCCACGCTCTCCAGACCTCAACCCTCTTGACTTTCATTTATGGGGGCATTTGAAAGCTCTTGTCTACGCAACCCCGGTACCAAATGTAGAGACTCTTCGTGCTCGTATTGTGGACGGCTGTGATACAGTACGCCATTCTCCAGGGCTGCATCAGCGCATCAGGGATTCCATGCGACGGAGGGTGGATGCATGTATCCTCGCTAACGGAGGACATTTTGAACATTTCCTGTAACAAAGTGTTTGAAGTCACGCTGGTACGTTCTGTTGCTGTGTGTTTCCATTCCATGATTAACGTGATTTGAAGAGAAGTAATAAAATGAGCTCTAACATGGAAAGTACGCGCTTCCGGACACGTGTCCACATAACATATTTTCTTTCTTTGTGTGTGAGGAATGTTTCCTGAAAGTTTGGCCGTACCTTTTTGTAACACCCTGTATATACACCATGCTTCTGGGCACTATGGCCTTGCAAAAGCTTCTAATTCTAAACAAACTCAGAAATGAATTTCAATTTATGGCTCTGTGGCCTCAAATTTATTAAGTACTAAGGCTCTTAGGCCATTATATTTGACCTTATTTACATTATGTGCAGATATGACTTGGGATCGATGCCCAGAAAATTTTATTACAAACAGGCAAGATTCAGTGCCGGTAATATTTACGATTAAGTTTAGCTAGAGAGAAACTCATTAGCAAGAATGGTCACCATTAGTTGGCATGGAAATAATGGTGAACAGCATGCAGTTTGATTATTAAAATACTTCCACTGTTATTGGCGCGCCCTACGATCAACTACGGTTAGAGTAACGTAAGCGATTATACTCGCTGATTTACATATTGGTTATCCATCTCGCATTTGCTCTTCTCTTCTTTTCCAGTCTAGAAACCGAGCGAGGTAGCGCAGCGGTTAGCACACTAGACTCGCACTCGGGAGGACGACGGTTCAATCCCGATTTAGGTTTTCCGTTATTTCCCTAAATCGCTCCAGGCAAATTCCGGGATGGTTCCTTTGAAAGCGCACGGCCGACTTCCTTCCCAGTCCTTTCCTAATCCGATGAGACCGATGACCTCGCAGTTTGGTCTCTTCCCCCAAAACAACCCAACCCCAACCAGTCTAGACTTCTCCCTTTTTTAATAAAAAAAATTGTTTTCATAAGATAGTTCTGAAACGAACGACGATCACGAGTGTGATATACGTTTAATTACTTGAGAGAGCATAAGTTATTCTATTTGCGCTCTTTAAAATTGGAAGTGAAATAAATACCTACATGCCATATCTGTATTGGGCCCCAAATTACCTCAATTTGTTCCTTTGTTATTCTTTTCGCACTTGGGCGGTATTATTGCTCTAAAAATATTTTAATCACTGTAGCAATAATTTCCATCGGACGATAGAAGCATAAACAAACAATTCGTAGACCAATTATAGACCTTCTGATTTCAGTTGTACGCACTTCCTTGTGAACTTTGTTATCTACCATCTCGACAAAAAACATGTAACTATTAATCTTAACGCGACCCCAGTCTAAACAAACTTCTAGATTATCAATTACGTACACTAGCGTTTCTGCTTCTCCTAACTGCAAAATGAAACAGTGTGACCTTACGACCCGCACTCCAGTTTAATCTTTAATCGTAGTACAGAGCGACCCCGCATCTGTCTACTTCAATTAACACATCTCAGCGGCACAGCCTTGTGTCCGAAAAATCGTTATCACCACTTTCTCTAGTCACACTGCGACCTCGCAACTGGCATACTTATCTATTGACGGGTGGGTGGAAACCTTCGGTAGCATACGTCTGATGTTCCTACTTGTAGTAATCGTCACAAATCACAGTGCCCAAAATTCTATCTAATTCACATTGTAAAACCCACAAACATCGTGATATGGCAAGAGATATATAACACACGAAACTTGTACCCAATTTTCACAGTTTATCAACACACACACGATGACCATACTTCAAATGGTTCAAATGGCTCTGAGCACTATGGGACTCAACTGCTGAGGTCATTAGTCCCCTAGAACTTAGAACTAGTTAAACCTAACTAACCTAAGGACATCACAAACATCCATGCCCGAGGCAGGATTCGAACCTGCGACCGTAGCGGTCTTGCGGTTCCAGACTGCAGCGCCTTTAACCGCACGGCCACTTCGGCCGGCGATGACCATACTTACAATATACAAAGCTTACAGAGTAAATCTATATGTACACAAATCTCATACCCTGAACTGTTTTTGTCGTACCTGATATTTTCTGTGTGACGGCTCCCATTCTGCCATTCCGCTCTCAAATCCTAAATCTCCGAACAAATCCTGAAATTCGTCCTTTGCTCACACGCATCTATCAGGCAACACAATCTATCTTCTCGCCTTATATTGTAATATCACGAAAAAAGCTTTATAATGTCCTTTGACATAAACAGATCACCTAACATGTACATCTACATGGATACTCTACAAATCACACTTACGAGCTTGGCAGAGAGTTCATCGAACCACCTTCATAATAATTCTCTACTACTCCAATCTCGAACAGCGCGCGGAAAAAACGAATCCCTGTAATGTTGATGCATTAAGTTGTTCTGAAAGCGGTGCTGATATTCAAGACAATAAAAGCGTTTTAAAAGCTGTGAGCTATCTGGGGAAGTTAACCTTGCATTACGGAGCAACTATTTCACCAGGTATCCAGTCTAGCTTACCAAATTCCCAACCAGACTAACATTAATTATAATCTTTTAGTAGTCATCTTACGATAACCTGTGATATATATATATATATATATAAGAGAATTTAAATAAAAAGAAATAAATCAGTTTATATTTGGACATTTATTTTAACATTGATCATTGTTCCGTTAAAATTTCAGCATATTAAACTTGATTCATAACTAAACTGGTGCCTTATTTAGGATTGTGAAAATGTGAGTTTGTAATCTTACGGAACACATCACATATGGACCCAAGATTGGGAGACTGCATGCAACACTGCATTCATAAAATAACACACGAAGAATGTTGAAACATATGCAAGAGGAAATTAATCACAACCAACCGATTCAATTTTCACCCAAAGAAGTTACGTTCGTAGCGCAATCCTGTCCGTCATGAAATTACCACACACTGGTATACTAAATTCATACTAACTCTCTGTGAAATCTTCCCAAACAGCATAGCTGAGGAGTACTTTGATGATTACACTACATGCTTCACGTGGTCAACTTGGTTTACACAAAGAGTGTAACTCTACGATAATTTCGATAGTTAAAATAAATTACATCGAAACACAAATTACAAAAGAAAAACCTCAAACTGGTTACTATCGTCTTACTATCAACTTGATGGGTCAAACAATTGTATAAGCATGTGGTACTGGTCTCACAAAGTACACCCCACGTGGGTTGAACATAAAGAAAAGTTGCTATATTGAAAAATATTGTCAAGACGAGACGTTATAATCTCACGCACATTCGCATTTAAGATTGAGGATCTTAGTTAGAGTTATGGATCATCCACACGTGGTTACACTTTACTCACAAAGCGGTGTCAAAGCAACTTCTGGAAGATATTCTGAACTTCACACTCGAATTACACTGCATTGCAATTTAAGATAACATAAGATATTTTAGATCTAAACCTGAAATAAAGGTGATTAAATTTTCAGTTAGGCTGAACTTAAGAAATCCATTGTCCTATGGACTTAGCAGAGACGTGCTTAGCCGGAGATCTTACCACTTCAGACGCTCGCCGCGGACCGACTGCCCTGGGCCCCTACTGAGGGTGCTTCCAGATACATAATGGAAGTGACCAGAGAGGCAGCTTCCTATACCAACATGACAAGGAACGGACAGGATCATACTAAGAATAGAAACCTCTCTGCTTTTAGAAAGCGTAGCTACCTGTTCCGATGTTGGTCCTACTGTTCTCTAGCAGACGGGCTTGTCTGCTATCATCAAGCATGCAACTAGAAATACAGGGTGATTCAAAAAGAATACCACAACTTTAGGAATTTAAAACTCTGCAACGACAAAAGGCAGAGCTAAGCACTATCTGTCGGCGAATTAAGGGAGCTATAAAGTTTCATTTAATTGTACATTTGTTCGCTTGAGGCGCTGTTGACTAGGCTGAAAACCAAACTACCCGAGGCAGCCCGTGACAGAGCACTTCATCACTGGCCTCCAAGAAGCCCTGATCTTACCCCCTGCGATTTTTTCTTATGGGGGTATGTTAAGGATATGGTGTTTCGGCCACCTCTCCCAGCCACCATTGATGATTTGAAACGAGAAATAACAGCAGCTGTCCAAACTGTTACGCCTGATATGCTACAGAGAGTGTGGAACGAGTTGGAGTATCGGGTTGATATTGCTCGTGTGTCTGGAGGGGGCCATATTGAACATCTCTGAACTTGTTTTTGAGTGAAAAAAAACCTTTTTAAATACTCTTTGTAATGATGTATAACAGAAGGTTATATTATGTTTCTTTCATTAAATACACATTTTTAAAGTTGTGGTATTCTTTTTGAATCACCCTGTACATTTGCTCATTCATCCTCTCACACAGAAGGGAAGGGGGATGACAGTATCTTACCATATACAGTATATAAAAGAAAGCGGATGTAGGTTCCGTATGAGACTGTGTGACATGAATTACATATAAACTGTGTTTTAAAGTGTAGTAGTGTGACAGATCGTTCTTGATTATGTGTAAAAGTAACACGTTCCACTGCTCAGTCTCCTCCCAGTTAGTCAGAAACGCCACAGTAAATTTAGAAGTGGAATGTATGCCGTAAATGACAACAGTTTTAAAAAATTAACATGAAAGGAATCCAACAGAGACCTTTCACCCCTATATCTTTCCATGCGAGCTCTGATTTCTCTTATTTTATGATGATGATCGTTTCTCCCTATGTAGATCGGCGTCAACAAAATATTTTCGGAGGAGAAAATTGGTGATTTAAATTTCCTGAGAAGATTCTGCCGCAACGGAAAACGCCTTTGTTTTAATTATGTCCACCCCAAACTCTGTATCATGTCAGTCACACTCTCTCCCCTATTTCGCGATAATACAAACCGTGCTGCTCTTCTTTGAACTTTCTTGATGTACTCCGTTAATCCTACCTGGTAAGGATCCCAGACCGCGCAGCAGAACTCCAAAAGAGGACGGACAAGCGTGGTGTAGGCAGCCTCTTTAGTAGATCTGTTATATTTTCTAAGTGTTCTGCCAATAAAACGAAGTATTTCTTTTGGCTTTCCCACATTTTCTATGTTTTCCAATTTAAGTTTTCGTAATTGTAATTCCTAGGTATTTATTTGAATTTACGGGCTAAAGATTACATTGATTTATCGTGTAACTGAAATTTAACGGATTATTTTTCGCACTCATGTGGATGACCTCACACTTTTCATTATTTAGGATCAATTGCTAATTTTAACATCACACACATATCATTTCTGAATCGTTTTGCAATTTGTTTTGATTTTCTGATGACTTTATTAGTCGATGAACAACAGCATCATCTGCAAACAACCTAAGACGGCTGCTCACATCGTCTCCTAAATCATTTATATAGATGTGGACCAGCAGAGGGCCTATAACACTAGGCTGGGGAACGCAAGAAATCACTTATGTTTTACTTGATGACTTTCCGTCAATTATTTTGAACTGTGACCTCTCTAATAGGAAATCAGAATCCAATCACATAACTGAGACGACATTCCACAAGTACGCAATTTCTCTATAAGCTACTTGTTTGGTACAGTGTCGAAAACCTTCTGGAAATCGAGACCACGGAATCAATTTGAAATTTCTTGTCAACAGCACTCAACACTTCGTGTGAGTAAAGAGCTAGTTGTCTTCCACAAGAACAATGTTTTCTAAATAGTTGTTCACTGTGTGTCAATAGACCATTCTCTTAGAGAAAATTCATAATGTTCGAACACAAGATATGTTCCAAAATCTTGCTGCATATCGACGTTAATGATATGGGCCTGTAATTTAGTGGATTACTCCTAGTACCTTTCTTGTAGGTGTGACCAGTGCAACTTTCCAGTCTTTGGGTGCGTGTCTTCCGCCGCGCGAGCGGTTGTATGATTGTTAAGTATGGAGCTATTGCATCAGCACACTCTGAAAGAAACCTAAAGACTTGCTTTTATTAAGTGATTCACTACTCCGAGTATATCTACTTCTAAGTTACTAATGTTGGCAGCTGCTCTTGATTCGAATTCTGGAATATTTACTTCGTCTTCTTTGACGAAGGACTTTCGGAAGGCTGTGTTTAGTAACTCTGCTGTGGCAGCACTGTCGTCGATAGTGCTTCCATTGTTATCGCACAGAGAACGCATTTATTGTGTCTTGCCGCTAGCATACTTCACATGTGACCATAATCTCTTTGGATTTTCTGCCAGGTTTCGAGACAAAGTTTCGTTGTCGAAAGTATCTCCCATTGAAGTATACGCTAAATTTCGAGTTTGTGTAAAAGATCTTGAAGATTTTGCATTCGTTTAAATTTGGCATGCTTTTCTCGTTGTTTCTGCAACAGTGTTCTGACCTGTTTGTGTACCAAGGGGGATCAGCTCCATCGTTTGTTAATTTATTTAGTAGAAAAAAAAATGCAAATGGCTCTGAGCACCATGGGACTCAACAGCTGTGGTCATAAGTCCCCTAGAACTTAGAACTACTTAAACTTAACTAACCTAAGGACATCACACACATCCATGCCCGAGGCAGGATTCGAACCTGCGACCGTAGCAGTCGCGCGGTTCCTGACTGAGCGCCTAGAACCGCTAGACCACCGCGTCCGGCCTTTATTTAGTAGAAGTCTCTCAGTTTCTGCCGATACTATTTCTTTGAATGCAAGCCACATCTGGTCTACACTTACATTATTAATTTGGAAGGTGTGGAGATTCTCCCTCAGGAAGGCGTCTGCTTTTCTGAATAGGTATGTTTTTCGTTTATTTCTGGCGGTTACAATATTCAGTCTCATTACAACAACCTGTTTTCACTAATCCCTGTATCCGCTTTGCTGCTCGTTATTTTCTCAGGATTATTTGTTGCTAAGAGGTAAAGTGTGTTTTCACAACTGTTGCCGGCCGCGGTGGTCTAGCGGTTCTAGGCGCTCAGTCCGGAACCGCGCGACTGCTACGGTCGCAGGTTCGAATCCTGCCTCGGGCACGGGTGTGTGTGATGTCCTTAGGTTAGTTAGGTTTAAGTAGTTCTGACTAATGACCACAGATGTTAAGTCCCATAGTGCTCAGAGCCATTTGAACCATTTTTTTCACAACTGTTTACTAGTCTTGTGGTTTCATGAACTAACTGCTCGAAATAATTTTCAGAGAATGCGTTTGGCAGTATTTTGGATGATGTTTTATGTGTATCTCCGAATTTAAACATGTATTTTCACTGGGTATCGAGGGTAAATTAAACTCACCACGACCAGCTATAACTGCATGGGTCGGGTACGTGTTTAAAATTAAACTCATGTTTTCTTTGAACTTTTCAGAAATTGTGTCATCTGAGTTGGGAGGTCGGTAAAAGTATCCAATTATTATTTTATTCCGATTGCCAAGAATGACCTCTACCCCTACTAACGCACAGGAACTAATCACTTCAATGTCTTCACAAGATAAACCACTTCTAACAGCGACAAACAAATCACTGTCAACGGTTTATAGCCTATCCTTTCTGAACATCGTTAGATTCTTCTCAAAAATTTCGGATAAACTTATCTCCGGGTTCAGCCACCTTTCAGTGCCTATAACGATTTAAGCATCAGGGCTTTCTATTAGCGCCTCGAGCCCTGTGGTACCTTCCCAACACAGCTACGACAATTTACAATTGTTACAACGATGGTTCCTGGATCTACGTCCTTTCTGTGTTAGACCTGAGCCCTTTGAGACTGAAGCCATTTTTGTGTTTCCCCACTACCCTCTAACCTAAAAAAAACCGCCCATTCCACGCCACACAGCTCCTGCTACCCGTGTAGCCACCTCCTTCGTTGTTTCTCTTGACCATAGCCTTGAAGTATTCTCTTGGACTGTCCCATTACGATCTCAAATACTTCGGCAATGTGAACATCTATCTCTTTTCACGTTCCTGACGTACATGGGAGCAATATTCCACCATGAAAGCTCGTCGAAATTCATCGTAATTTTAACACAAGTGTTATGACTCTCATCGCTGCTGCAGGATGACCACGTGGATTTGTACACAACAAGTTCATTTTTTGGTGGTGTGACCATGACAGTGGCAAAATGTCGAAATTACTGATCCAAATCCTTGGGTGAAGTTCGTCTGGCATATTCGAAAAGTGCCGGCCTGTGTGGTCGAGCGGTTCTAGGCGCTTCAGTCTGGAACCGCGCGACCGCTACGGTCGCAGGTTCGAATCCTGCCTCGGGCATGGATGTGTGTGATGTTCTTAGGTTAGTTAGGTTTAAGTAGTTCTAAATTCTAGGGGACTGATGACCTCAGATGTTAAGTCCCTTAGTGCTCAGAGCCATTTGAACCATTTTTATTCGAAAAGTGACATATTCTGGATTCCAATATACTGTCTACGCATCACGTCCTCTTCTATAACTGTTCGACTGTACTCAACTGATTCGCGCGCACTTGTAGTGGAACCACTACTACCATTTTCCTCGCACCTTTCACGTGCAAACTCCGTCACGATCGTATTTTCCTCTCTCAAACTGGGTTTCATACTCGGACAAGCTACTGCTTCATTCGGCTTACTGCTTGCTAATAGCCTCAGATCTTGCTTGATTTTATTTAATAACCCCATCAACGCTTTAACCTCACTCTTTGCGTCGTTCACTTCCAATTGCAAATCCGAGACAGCGCTTCGTTGCTCTTCCGTTACTGTTGCTAATTTTGAATCTACTTGCTTTTCGTCTAGTTTCCCGAAAATTCTCTCTTCGGCCTGGCGGCATCGTTCCATACTCTTCTCTACCAAATCTCTCAAGTCGTTTCTCATTGTGTTTCTCATGGCCGCCAAAGTATCTTGAATGTGTGAGAATCGTTCTGTTGTTTGTATTCCTAGTTCTCGAAAAAAATATTCTAACGCGGCACCTTGCCTCTCTAAAGTGATCCTCCGTTCTTCCATTGCTCGAAACATTTTGCTTGTCCTGATACTTCGCGCCCCTTGACGCTTCGCGGCATTTTCCCCATAACACTTCACTCTTCCGCTGTATCTCTGCCATACATTCTATATTATTTAGGATGGTTCCCATTAATATGACCTCCGTAGATTCTCCCGATACTGATTCACTGGACAACTCACGATTCTGACTTTCCGTTGGTGGTTACTGCAGTTTGAACTATTTCTCTTTGATTAACGGTTTCTTCCCTCATCACCTGTACTTTCGTACGCTTGTCTTCGTCGTCCTTCCTCACTTTCACATAGATTCTCTCCTTGCTGATCTTACTTCGTAACCCAGTACGGTAATGACACATTGACGTATTTCTCACAAAGGTGTAACTGTCCGGTGGTAACCATATCTCTTATCATTCCCTTCCCGCAGTGCGGTGCGTTCGCTTCCTAGTTTCTGTAACCTGCTACGAACCAAAAATGTATTAAGCGAAAAATACTTCTCGATAAATCCAGATTCTAATGCCGACCTCACTTTTATGTATCCAAAGTATAAGTTGTTGTTCATGTTACCAACCAACAGTTCTCACATTCCTAGACCTAAAACCTAATTCATAGCTTATGGATATCTGAAAATAAACAAGTTCGTCTCTACTTCCTCCTCCTCATACATAGCCAAGCACATTCTTGAAAACCACGTGTGGACTGTCCATAACGTTCGCAAGTTTCGCAGTATTTGTGTGCAGACTGGTTACAAAGTGTGCTTGACTAGTAAGACTGCACTGAGTACACCTGTTTCGAAGTAAACTATCTATCTTACGCGTATTTCCCCTGAACTTAAGCAGATTAGGCAGTGAAGTTCCCTGCGCGAACCTCGTTTGAACTTGTGGATTTCGCGTCATGCTTCTGCCCAATGTACACTAACCACTACTCGACGTTTAATCTGTAAATGGAAATGAACGTACGGCATTGTGGGCCGGGAGTTCCCCATTCGGGGAAGTTCGGCCACCGAGGGCAAGTACTTATTGCATTCGACTCCACATTGGGCGACTTGCGCGTCGGAGATGGGGATGAAATGATGATAATGACAACACAACACCCAGTCCCTGAGGGGAGAAAATCTCCTGCCCCAGCCGGGAATCGAACCCGGCCCCTTGGTGTGGCATTCCGCCGCGCTGATCACTCAGCTAACGGGGTCGGAGATTTAATCTCTGAATCTTCACACGAAACAATACCTACAAAAAAACTCTCAGAAATACAAGCACATTTGAGTATTTCCTCTTGATAACAGAGATCTTTCCCTATATTTCACGATAGACAATTAAATCCTAACCAGATGCACAAACAAATAAAAATATTGCCCCAAAATTTCAACAACGAGAACTCTGGACAACGATGGACTTTTATTCACCAATCTTTAGTTGTCTGCAAGGGAAAAGCACAAATCAGTAAAAGCTCATTCGTTTAACATTAGTTTAGATTTGATGATATTCTCTTGATACTGGGTGTTCGTCCTGCTAGTCCGGTTAAAATTAATTAAAAGAAAATTTGATTACGAGAATCAGAGGATCGCGGGATTTTGGAAATTAATCCTGACCAAGAGTCGACAAAATCTTATGTGGAATGTCGGTTATGGTAGGAGCATACCCCTAGCGTGCACTAAACCAATGTCTGGTGCCCAATAGAATGAGAAACCACCCGAAACGATCATGGACATTAATTGAAAACAAGTAACTCATCGCACAGCGGAATGGAATGACATGGGGTTTTATTAGAACCAAAAAAATACAGAAGTTCAAAAAATGTACGACAGATAGCGCTTCATCTGATCAGATTAGCAATAATTAGCATAACAACGTAAGACAAAGCAAGGATGATGTTCTTTATAGGAAATGCTCAATATGTCCCCCATCATTCATCAACAATAGCTGTAGTCGAGGAATAATGTTGTGAACAGCACTGTAAAGCATGTCCGGAGTTATGGTGAGGCATTGGCGTCGGATGTAGTCATTCAGCATCCCTAAAGATGTCGATCGATCACGATACACTTGCGACTTCAGGAAACCCCAAAGCCAATAATCGCACGGAAAGAGGTCTGGGGACCTGGGAGGCCGAGCACGACGAAAGTGGCGGCTGAGCACACGATCACCACCAAACGACGCGCGCAAGAGACCTTTCACGCGACTAGCAATACGGGGTGGAGCGCCATCGTGCATAAACATCGTACGTTCCAGCAGGTGTTTATCAGCCAGGCTGGGGATGATGCGATTCTGTAACATATCGGCGTACCTCTCACCCGTCACGGTAGCAGTTACAAAACCATAATCACGCATTTCCTCGAAGAAAAAAGGCCCGATAACGGTAGATGTGCTAAATCCAACCCATACCGTGACTTTCTCGTCATGCAATGGAGTTTCCAGGACAGTTCTAGGATTTTCGGTAGCCCAAATTCTGCAGTTGTGGGCGTTGAAAGACCCTCGGAGCGTGAAATGAGCTTCGTCGGTCCACAACACGTTACTCAACCAATCGATATCTTCCGACATCTTTTGAAACGCCCACACCGCAAATGCCCTCTGCTTCACTAAATCGCCAGGTAACAGTTCATGATGCAGATGGATTTTGTACGGATAGCATCAGAGGGTACGCCCAAGTGCCAACCAAACAGTAGTGTATGGAATGCCGGTGCGACGTGCGACTGCACTAGCGCTAACTTCCCCATGCATAGACAAACCCGCTACAGTCTCCATTTCTTCCTGAACTGTCGCAGCAGCATTACGCCTTGTGCTCGGTCGGCCACTACGGGGTCTATCGTCTAAACAACCCGTGGCTTCGGACTTCGAAATCATTCTCGCCACAGCTGCATTTGTCAACGGACCTTTACCCGTTCGAATCCCCTTCCTATGGCGATAGGATCGTAACGCTGAACTAGCACATTCTCCATTCTGATAATACAGCTTCACTAAAAGGTCCTTTTCAGGTAACGTCTACATGCTGAGACTGCTGGCGCATCTGATTTTCTCTCTCATTACAGCTCCTTTTATTCACGATTGTCATGCGCAGTCACTGACGTTATGCTGTCCAGCGCCATCTGTCGGACTTTTGTGAACTTTGTTTTTTTTTTTGTTCTAATGAAACCCCATGTTATTCCAAGCATGTGTGTCAATTTTTACCTTTCTATCTACATTATTCAGTGGTTTATTAAGTTTTCAAATTTATACTGACTTTTTGATCACCCGGTATATTAATGAGTGTAGGGATCTTCTAATTATGAATGGGAAAAAAATGTACACTATGACAAATGGAGTTATTGACTTTGAACACGAAAGTTACCCACTAACATCTTAAAAAGAACCATTAATAATTGGACAAGGGAATACAACTCGAAGCATAACCTTCGTACGAATGGGTACGGAGGTAAAACACAATTACGTTAATAATTCGTGGAACGGCCAGTCACTACGTAAGTTGTTAATTATTGCCAAGAGTACAACGCTTTTATAGAGGCAAAGTCCTTTTAAGAAGACTCTTATCTCGCACATACAACTTGTGAGCTTCCAGGTCTAGGAAACTTACGCCAGCCGCATAAGAACAGCAGAAAACAAACAATGAAGCGAAAACAGTCACTGGCAATGCTAATCGAGATCTGCAGTTACAGACCAGTGTACAAACGACTACTTGATCAACCGATTTTACATATCAACCTCTGCAACATGTCAGTGGGCATTTTCAGAGAAAAACAGCTACGTTAAAATCTGAATCGTTTCCCTCAGCCACCCATAACAAAAACGCGTGGTTGCGGGTTCTGACCTCCATCGCAGGGGTGTCAATAAAAGGGGTGTGATGTGAGCAGTGGGGGAGGGGGCCAGGAAGTTGACGACCTCCTCTGACACGTACAGTATGGAGTTAGGCAGAATTGGGGTGAAATTTGGTGCCATTACCCCAGGGGAGAATGACAGCGCTTCAAAAAACTGACAATTTAATTTGTTTGCCCAGTGTAGCTGCAGAAGTAGTTGACAGGAAAGTCCGGCGCCGTTTAACACCCATATGACTTGAGAGCGCTTGTTGGTCTTCTCGTTTAGCACATCTTAGCCGCTCTGAAAGAAGACAGTCAATGCAAACTCATACAGTTGTAAGGGAACGCACTTTCTCGCAGCGAGATTCTAGGACAAACTTTCTCCATTTCTCTTACCACGGCAGGTTTGAACGTAAACTCGAAGATTCCACCAACTTATTTCGTCATCATTTTCAGGAGCTGAATGTCATAAGTAATACATAGGTGGTATGTTACGAGGGGTGTTTTTTAAGTAAGTACCGTTTTGAAATTTAAAAAAAGACGTGCAAACATATCTCAGTAATTTTATTTTTACATGAAAGGATTCAAAAGAAAGAGCGTCACAAATTGAGCAAGTCAGTAACGCGTTGGACCATCTCTGGCCCTTATGCAAGCACAGTTTGTCAGCTTGGCATTGACTGACAGGGTTGTTGGATGTCCTCTTGAGGATATCTTGTCAAATTCTGTACAACGGGCCAGTTAGATCGTCAAAATCATGAACTGGTTGGAAGGCCCTGTCCATAATTTCCAAACGTTTTCAATTCGGAAGAGATCAGGTGACATTTCTGGCAGAGGTAGGGTTCGGCAAGTGTTAAAAACTTTCGCCTTGTGTAGGCGGGCTTTATCTTGCTGAAATGTAAGCCCAGGATGACTTGTCCTGAAGGGCAACGAGACGGATGGTAGAGTACTGAAGACGTCCTGCTGTACTGTAATAGTGCCGAAAATTACAATCAAAGGGGTTCTGCTGTGAAATGAAACTCCTTGTTGCTGGGCCATATGGCGGGCGACAGTTGGGATGGTCTCCCAACGCTGTCCAGGGCGTCTTCAAACATGCCTTCCTGGTCATCGGAGTTCATTTGGAAGTGGGACTCATCACTGACGATAAATTCTACTTCATCCTACGAGATTCCAGGCCCTGATGACCAGGGAAGATGTTTCTGGAGACACTCCAGATAGTGGTGGGATAAATAAATTATCATCAAGCTGTTCTCTATTGTAACGGCCTTGCCGCAGTGGATACACCGGTTCCCATTAGATCACCGAAGTTAAGTGCTGTCGGGCGTGGCTGGCAATTGGTTGGCTGACCATCCGGGCCGCCATGCGCTGTTGCCATTTTTCGTGGTGCACTCAGCCGCATGATACAAATTGAGGAGCTAGTCGGCCGAATACTAGCGGCTCCGGTCAAAGCATACCATCGTAACAACTGGGAGAGCGGTGTGCTGACCACACGCCCCTCCTATCCGCATCCTTAGCTGAGGATGACACGGCGGTCGGATGGTCCCAATGGGCCACTTCTGGCCTAAAGACTGTGTGCTTTTTTTGTTCTTTATTGTACTTCTTGTTCTTGCACCGTTCACTGTTTCTATTTTGCTATTTCTTTCACAGATCAGTGAACATTCTTCCTGTTTTCATGCTTGATCTGTGTTCAGTTCCTGACGGGCTATCCACTGGGCCATCTTACCACTAAGTCTGAGGCAGGTGCGATAGGAAGTTTCCCTTGTAAGTAGTTTGTGCACATAATACGTAAGTGTTGGACCGGACGAAAACACACTCGTCGGTACAATGGTGGGTTCTTTGGTAAGCGCCAGGAAGGGACCGAGTGGACACTATAACACACAAAAAAATTAGTTCACTTTGTTACAAAACAGATACGAAGAATTACTCAATTTTGTGCAGCACATTTCTACAGGAAATTCATGAGGTTTTACAGCTAACTGTCTCTCAACATTAACCTAGCACTTGATACAACAAAACACAAGTCTCTCACAGAGTGTCATTGGACAATAACTTTCACGTAGTCTTCAGTCTAATACACTGATCACACAGCTGGCCTACTAGAAGACGATATCACCTTACTCGATGATCACGGATTAGGCTGAGTGTGCTCAGCCATCAGTAGAAGTTGCATTGTAAGCGCGAAGCGAAACTTTTGTGGATGTGGCTACGCCTTTATTTAATTTCTATAATAATGAGTCAAATCACCAACGAGTGAGATCTTTTTACAGTTGTCAACACCTTTCACCCACACTGAGACAGATTCCGATTCATTTATTTTACGACGATTCCTGGTCCTGAGAAGCAAAGGCATAGTCGACATGTATTACGATGAACCCTTATCTCTGTTGTAAACTTCACAAATCTGAAATGTCCGATAAGCGATGACATCACGTGAATAGAAATTATCTAGCCCTTTTACTTTATCGACTTTTGGTCCACGTACAAGAGCAACGGTGACCCAGCCGTTACCGTGTTCATTTCTATCCTTGTTAGCGAGAGTGAAGTTCAAAACTCCACCGCAAAACATAGATGGACCATGCAAGATGACTTGGGCGCCTACGAAATCCTTGGTAGTAATAGAAATGTTGTCTATTCATCGTATTACATGTCGACTATGCCTTTGGTTCTCAGGACTAGGAATCGCCGTAAAATAAATGAATCGGAATCTGTCTCAGTGTGGGTGAAAGGTGTTGACAACTGTAAGAAGATCGCAATCGTTGGTGATCTGACTCATTATTATAGAAATTAAATAAAGTTCCCTTCCTTATCCTAAATCCTTATCTACTAAAAAAAAACTACACACTGATCTTGCCAAAAGCCGAGAAGCGATTCTTTTTGGTGTAGTAGCTCTCTGGGGAACACTGTGATGCTCTCTGGGGCACCCTGTGATGCTAAATGCTTATTAATATTAATGTTCATATGTGCAAAAATCTCGTCTAGAAAGTATTGTAGCAGGTTGCCTATATGCCGCACCAGGCCTGCTCTACATTTAACAAGACGGCCGTAGCACTAAAATCAATACTTCCCGTCGATGTGGCTTGCAGCAACTATCTTTTCTTGTTTTTTGTATGTTCATCCTTTTGACAGGAGGAATATTTTCTCGTGGTTGAGTTGCAAGGTACCAACCTTGCTTTGGTACCTCGCTCTTAGAACGACACCGCAGTAAGATCGTGTAGGATTTGATGGAGGTCATGGATTATATTGTGAAGTATCTACATTATGATATACACTAACACAAAAGTATCTTGCACCACGAAGGAATATCCAAATGAGACGGAAATCAGTATATGTGTTGTACGTGCACAGGCAAACAAACGATTACAATTTCACAAAAACTGGATGATTTATTCGAGAGTTGGAAAACTGCTACGAAAGCAAAGGGAACTTCACAGCAAACATAAACATAGCCAAAGCCTTGCAGACAAACAAAAATTACACGAAGCGAAATGTAGTGTGAGGAGGGCTATGCGAGAGGCGTTCAATGAATTCGAAAGTAAAGTTCTATGTACTGACTTGGCAGAAAATCCTAAGAAATTGTGGTCTTATGTCAAAGCGGTAGATGGACCAAAACAAAATGTCCAGACACTCTGTGACCAAAATGGTACTGAAACAGAGGATGGTAGACTTAAGGCCAAAATTGCAAATGTCTTTATCCAAAGCTGTTTCACAGAATAAGACTGCACTGTAGTTCCTTCTCTAGATTGTCGCACAGATGACAAAATGGTAGATATCGAAATAGATGGCAGAGGGATAGAAAAACAATTAAAATCGCTCAAAAGAGGAAAGGCCGCAGGACCTAATGGGATACCAGGTCGATTTTACACAGAGTACGCGAAGGAACTTGCCCTCCCTTCTTGCAGTGGTGTACCGTAGTTCTCTAGAAGAGCGTAGCATTCCAAAAGATTGGAAAAGGGCACAGGTCATCCCCGTTTTCAAGAAGGGCCGTCGAACAGATGTGCAGAACTATAGACCTATATCTCTAACGTCGATCAGTTGTGGAATTTTGCAACAGGTATTATGTTCGAGTATAATGACTTTTCTGGAGACTAGAAATCTACTCTGTAGGAATCAGCATGGGTTTCGAAAAAGACGATCGTGTGAAACCCAGCTCGCGCTATTCGTCCACGGGACTCAGAGGGCCATAGACACGGGTTCTGGCGCTTGGACCGTTGGGTGTTTCTATTTTGCTCCTTTTTTCCAAGTTCAACACATCTTCTTCTTGTTTTCATGCTTGATATGCGCTCTATGTACTGCAGCGTGGAGGGTAAAAATCGTAGAGGGAGACCAAGAGATGAATACACCAAGCAGATTCAGAAGGATGTAGGTTGCACTAGGTACTGGGAGATGAAGAAGCTTGCACAGGATAGAGTAGCATGGAGAGCTGCATCAAACCAGTCTCAGGACTGAAGACCACAACAACAACAACAACAACAAAAACATGCGCTCAATTTTTGACGGACTACCCAGTGGGCCATTTTACCACTAAGTCTGACGGGGGTGCGATGGAAAGTGAGTAAGGTGGGTAGGTAACCTGCAGTATAGGATAAGGAGCAACTGTAACGTAGGGGCAATCACCAAGTACAGAACAGCAAAAAATTCAAATATTTGTGGAACAGGGTCGTCTCTGGGCCAATGGGCCCTTTAGTCTCCATATGTAAACAAACTGGCCAACTGACTGAGCGTCCTTATGTAAATAAAGCAGCGTAATTTATCACCTTAAAGTAAACAAATTGCTCGCCTATGATATAATACACTACTGGCTATTAAAATTGCTACACCACGAAGATGACATGCTACAGACGCGAAATTTAGCAGACAGGAAGAAGATGCTGTGATATGCAAATGATTAGCTTTTCAGACCACAAGATTGGCACCGGTGGCGACACCTACAACGTGCCGACATGAGGAAAGTTTCCAACCGATTTCTCATACACAAACAGCAGTTGACCGGCGTTGCCTGGTGAATCGTTGTTGGATGGATGGATTGTTTGTGGGAACAGACCAAACAGCGAGGTCATCGGTCTCATCGGATTGGGGAAGGATGGGGAAGGAAGTCGGCCGTGCCCTTTCAAAGGAACCATCCCAGCATTTGCCTTGAGCGATTTAGGGAAATCACGGAAAACCTAAATCAGGATGGCCGGACGCGGGATTGAACCGTCGTCCTCCCGAATGCGAGTCCAGTGTGCTACCACTGCGCCACCTCGCTCGGTGAAACGTTGTTCTGATGCCTCGTGTAAGGAGGAGAAATGCGTACCATCACGTTTCCGACTTTGATAAAGGTCGGATTGTAGCCTATCGCGATTGCGGTTTACCGTATCGCGACATTGCTGCTCGCCTTGGTCGAGATCCAATGACTGTTAGCACAATATGGAATCGGTGGGTTCAGGAGGGTAATACGTTACGCCGTGCTGGATCCCAACGGCCTCGTATCACTAGCAGTCGAGATGACAGGCATCTTATCCGCATGGCTGTAACGGATCGTGCAGCCACGTCTCGATCCCTGAGTCAACAGATGGGGACGTTTGCTAGACAGTAACCATCTACACGAACAGATCGACGACGTTTGCAGAAGCATGGACTATCAGCTCGGAGACCATGGCTGCGGTTACCCTTGACGCTGCATCACAGACAGGAGCGCCTGCGATGGTGTACTCAACGACGAACCTGAGTGCACGAATCGCAATACGTCATTTTTTCGGATGAATCTAGGTTCTGTTTACAGCATCATGATGGTCGCAACCGTGTTTGGCGACATCGCGGTGAACGCACATTGGAAGCGTGTATTCGTCATCACCAAACTGGCGTATCACCCGGTGATGGTATGGGGTGCCACTGGTTACACGTCTCGCTCACCTCTTGTTCGCAATGACGGCACTTTGAACAGTGGTCATTACATTTTAGATGTGTTACGACCCGTGACTCTACCCTTCATTCGATCCCTGCGAAACCCTACATTTCAGCAGATAACGTATGACCGCATGTTGCGGATCCTCTCGGGCCTTTCTGGACACAGAAATGTTCGACAGCTGCCCTGGCTAGCACATTCTCCAGATCTCTCACCAATTGAAAACGTCTGGTCAATGGTGGCCGAGCAACTGGCTCGTCACAATAAACCAGTCACTACTGTTGATGAAGGGTGGTATCGTGTTGAAGCTGCATGGGCAGCTGTACCTGTACACGCCATCCAAACTCTGTTTGACTCAATGCCCAGGCGTATCAAGGCTGCTATTACGGCCAGAAGTGGTTGTTCTGGATACTGATTTCTCAGGATCTATGCACCCAAATTGCGTGAAAATGCAAACACATGTCATTTATAGAATATTTGACCAATGAATACCTATTTATCATGTGCATTTATTCTTGGTGTAGCAATTTTAAAGGCCAGTAGTCTATTAGATTCAATAGAACGATGACAATAGTAGAGACAGCCAGAAACATATGCGCCGTGTATGGTGATAATGCCACTGGACAGAGCACGCAAGAAAATGACTTCTCGTTTCAAGAAGGATTGTTTTAACATCAGTGACTCTCCACGTTCAGGAAGACCTTCGTTTATACGCATCAGTCCATATTGATCCACATCAATGTACCCGAGAACTGGCAAATGTGATGAACTGAGATCATTTCACCAACGTGTGAATTCGCTTCCAATGGGGAAGGTTCAAATATCAAGTGTATGGATACCGCATGCCCTGAGGCAAAATCGTAAAATGCAGCGAGTGTCGATATGAGCATTTCTGCTTTGCTCGCCATCATTTGGCACGTTAACACCGATCGTTAAAAATGGTTCAAATGGCTCTGAGCACTATGGGACTTAACATCTGAGGTCATCAGTCCCCTAGAACTTAGAACTACTTAAACCTAACTAACCTAAGGACATCACACACATCTATGCCCGAGGCAGGATTCGGACCTGCGACGTAGCGATCGCGCGGTTCCGGACTGTAGCGCCTAGAACCGTTCGGCCACACCCGCCGGCCCGATCGTCCCTATCTTGTATCTTTACTGTGGAGGAGAAATGGTGTCTTTATGCTAAAGTAAGGATAAGAAGGTAATGGCTGAACACAAACAGTGCAGCAATTCCCCTTACAAAGACCTACGTGCATCCAAAAAAGGTAATGTTATGTATCTGGTGGAACCGCGACAGTGTGGTGTATTATGAACTGCTTCCCCGAGGTGTAATCATCACCGCTGACATTTAATGTCAACAACTGAGACGTCTTGCAGGCACACTCAATGGACAACGACCAGGAAGATTGAGCAAAGTGATGCTACCCCACGATAAAGCCCGTCCGGCATTCTGCTGGGCTGGCAAATTGTAGAATTTAGGTTCGGAACATTTAAATACAAACATCATGGTGGCAATATTAGTGAAGTTTATGTTACGCATGCAGGATTTGGAATGTGGACTTTTGTATCTTTGAGCTATCTTTTGAAGTCACAGCAGATAAATTTAGTGATAGCTCCTTATGGAAAAATAATAAGTAATTTTGCTGCAAAGTAGACTCCTGCTCACAAGTTCCCCGTCTTCAATAGAACTAGGCACTTGCGAGTAGATTTGCGCAAACACCTATCCTCATACGTGGATGTTAGCGGTTATCATGCTATCGTACACTGCTGGCCATTAAAATTACTACACCAAGAAGAAATGCAGATAATAAACGGGTATTCATTGGACAAATATATTATACTAGAACTGACATGTGATTACATTTTCACGCAGTTTGGCTGCATATATCCTGAGAAATCAGTACCCAGAACAACCACCTCTAGCCGTAATAGCGTCCTTGATACACGTGGGCATTGAGTCAAACAGAGCTTGGATGGCATGTACAGTACAGCTGCCCATGCAGCTTCAACACGATACCACACTTCATCAAGCGTAGTGACTGGCGTATAGTGACGAGCCAGTTTCTCACCACTATTGTCCAGACTTTTCAATTCGTGAGAGATCTGGAGAATAAGCTGGCCAGGGCAGCAGTCGAACATTTTCTGTATCCAGAAAGACCCGTACAGGACCTGCAACATGCGGTCGTGCATTATCCTGCTGAAATGTACGGTTTCGCAGGAATCGAATGAAGGGTAGAGCCAAGGGTCGTAACATATCTGAAATGTAACGTCCACTGATCAAAGTGCCGTCAATGCGAACAAGGGGTCACCGAGACGTGTAACCAATGGCACCCCATACCATCACGCCAGGTGATACGCCAGTATGGCGATGTCGAATATATGCTTCCAATGTGCGTTCACCGCGATGTCGCCAAACACGGCTACGACCATCTCGATGCTGCAAACAGAACCTGGATTCATCCAAAAAACGACGTTTTGCGATTCGTGCACCCAGGTGGTTCGTCGTTGAGTACAACATCGCAGGCGCTTCTCTCTGTGATGCAGCGTCAAGGGTAACCGCAGCCACGGTCTCCGAGCTGATAGTCCATGCTGCTTCAAACGTCGTCGAACTGTTCGTGCAGATGATTGTTGTCTTGCAAACGTCGCCATCTGTTGACTCAGGGATCGAGACGTGGCTGCACGATCCGTTACAGCCATGCGAATAAGATGCCTGTCATCTCGACTGCTAGTGATACGAGGCTGTTGGGATCCAGCACGGCGTTCCGTATTACCCTCCTGAACCCAGCGATTCCATATGCTGCTAATAGTCATTGGATCTCGACCAACTCGAGCAGCAACGCCGCGATACGGTAAGCCGCAATCGCGATAGGCTGCAATCCGACCTTTATCGAAGTCGGAAACGTGATGGTACGCATTTCTCTTCCTTACACGAGGCATCACAACAACGTTTCACCAGGCTACGCCGGTCAACTGCTGTTTGTGTATGAGAAATCGATTGGAAACTTTCCTCAAGTCAGCACGTTGTAGGTGTCGCCACCGGCGCCAACCTTGTGTGAATTCTCTGAAAAGCTAATCATTTGCATATCACAGCATCTTCTTCCTGTCGGCTAAATTTCTCGTCTGTAGCACGTCATCTTTGTGGTGTAGCAATTTTAATGGCCAGTAGTGTAATATATGATGGGCAAGCAAGAACCCGTGCGTCGTGAGGCGGTACGGGCCACGTCCGCTCGCGATGTATACAACGCCGACAGGGCCAGCTACCGACCGGCGAAGCTGAGAGATCCCCTACCACGTCACTCTGTCTTTAACTGATGCAGCGGCAGCCATCGGACAATCATACGCCTGACGCTCCTGAAGTCACCCAGCGCGACACTTCTCGCGACAGTGAATTGATAATGGACGATAGCGACTCGACCGTGACAGCACAACCGAAGCGCCAAGAACAAGAACCCAACCAGATGGAACAAATCCTAGCACCAATTACATTTCTGCAGACGGAGCTGACTCCAGAAAATAACAAGGAAATCGAGTCTCCACTTGCCATCGAAGAGGACTGTGCGCAAGAAACAAATGTGGCAAAGGAAAATGCTGAAACCTCCCAAAGAGTCTGTCTTTCGAGCAAGCATAAATGGAGGACACTGGCTCACAAGGGCGCTGAACAACTGGCACAGCCTTTGCGAGAAAAGGAAAGCAGATCAGCAACAAACTACACTCCCGGAAATAGAAATAAGAACACCGTGAATTCATTGTCCCAGGAAGGGGAAACTTTATTGACACATTCCTGGGGTCAGATACATCACATGATCACACTGACAGAACCACAGGCACATAGACACAGGCAACAGAGCATGCACAATGTCGGCACTAGTACAGTGTATATCCACCTTTCGCAGCAATGCAGG